>NC_135507.1:78969690-79622190 GCF_052857255.1 Amblyomma americanum
TGATAATTGGCCTTTGAAAAATAGGTTACCCGCCACGGTGGCTCAGTGGTTACGGCGCTCGTCTACTGAGCCGGAGCACCAAGGTTCGAACGCGACCACAGCGGCTGCGTTTTTATGGAGTCAAAACGCTAAGGCGCCCGTGTGCTGTGCGATGTAGGTGTACGTTAAAGATCCCCAGGTGGTCGAAATTATTCCGGAGCCCTCCACTTCGGCACCTCTTTCGTTCTTTCTTCTTTCACTCCCGGCTTCATTCCTTCCTCTATGGCGCGGTTCAGATGTCCGCCAATATATGAGACAGATACTGCGCCATTTCCTTTTCACGAAAACCAATTATTAATATTATTAAAGACATGTTGTTTGAGAAAAGGAAACGGTGCAAGAATTGTATACTCCCGGTGGACACCCTAACCGCACCGTAAGAGAAAGGAGGAAAGTGGCAGTGAAAGAAGAGATAAAGAGTTGCTGTAGTAGAGGGCCCCGGAATAATTTAGACCACCTGTGCTTTTTTAGTAGCACAGAGCACGGGCGCCTTGTCTTTCCCATACACTCTCATTTTCATTATACTACAAGAACAGGGCAAAACTGAAAACAAAATTTGTTCAGTTCACGCTAAGGATTCCCAGGTGCTCAAAATTATTCCGGAGCCCCTCACTACGGCACGTCTTCCTTTCTTCTGTCAGTGTCTCCTTCATCCCTTCCCTTACGTAGCGGTTTAGGTGTCCGCCGAGATGTGAGATATTGCGCCATATCCTTTCCCCAGCAACCAATTTACAATTTACATATTTGAAGAAAGAAAATGACGCAGTAACTGTCTCACATGTCTGGGTCGACACACGAACTGCGCCGTAAGGGAAGGGATAAACAAGGAACTAAGAAGCCGCCGCGGTGGCTGAATAGTTATGGCGCTTGGCTGCTGGCCCGAAAGATGCCGGGTTCGATACCGGCCGCGGCGGTCGAATTGCGATGAAGGCGAAATTCTAGAGGCCCGTGTACTATGCGATGTCAGTGCGCGTTAAAGAACCCCAGGTGGTCGATACTTCCGGAGCCCTTCTGTACGGCGTCTCTCAAAGTCTGAGTCGCTTTGGGACGTGAATAATAATAATAATAATAATTGGTTTTTTGGTGGAAAGGAAATGGCGCAGTATCTGTCTCATATATCGTTGGACACCTGAACCGCGCCGTAAGGGAAGGGATAAAGGAGGGAGTGAAAGAAGAGAGGAACAAATAGGTCCGTAGTGGAGGGCTCCGGAATAATTTCGACCACCTGGGGATCTTTAACGTGCACTGACATCGCACAGCACACGTGAAACCCCCATAAACCAAATCAACCAACCGAAAGAGGAAAGGAAGAAAGAGGTGTCGTAGTGGAGGGCTCCGGAATGGTTTCGACCATCGGGGGGGGGGGGGGTCTTTAACGTCCACTGACATCGCGCAGCCCACTGGAGCCTCTGCGGTTCGGGTCTATCAAAACGCTGCCTCAGCCGACTGGATTGACCGCGTGTACTCTGGCGTAGCTGTCGAGTGCCCTTATCGCTAAAGGGCCGAAGCTTCGTTTACTTGGCGGACAGCAAAATTCGTCACCGTCGCCTCATCTTCATATTGTAAAAAAAATCTTAGGACGCTTAAGCTTCGCCTTTAAGAGTGGAACGCGACAGCGTGTTGCAGAACTGCCAGGGAGTCCACGGAACGCCATTGCCCGTTCGGCGCGACACCTTGCCCGTTGGACAAATCGCTCTGCTACGTACCGTGAAACGGATGCGCGGAGCGGCAAACCACTTAGAAGCGCTGCCAGGCGCATTGCCGAAGCGGGCGAGTCTCAAGTTGAAGTCTTATTTCATCGGCACATTGTTCTCCCCAAACCCGATGCTACGAACGCCACCACAGGTTCCACGCCGAATTATAGCTTCCGCGCCGAATTAACGGGCAGCAAGCCGCAAGCATCGTGGTGAACGCGCTTTGGATGAGCGCTGCGTTGTTCGCCGCTCACCGCGTGATTCCTGCGTGCCCGCACGGCCCCAGTGCGCCCAAACAAGAGATATGTCAGACGGATCACTTCCCTTCCCTAAAAATCGATTTTCATTTCATTTTCCTTTCCTTACGGCGAGTTCGAACCCGACAGCTGCGGCTGCGTTTTTGTGGAGGCAAACCGCTAAGGCGCTAGTATGCTGTGTGATGTCAGTGCTAATTACAGATCCCCATGTGGTCGAAATTATTCCGGAGCCCTCCACAACGGCACCTCTTTCTTCCTTTATTCTTTCACTCCCTCCTTTATCCCTTCCCTTACGGCGCGGTTCAGGTGTCCAACGATATATGAGACAGATACCGCGCCATTTCCTTTCCCAAAAACCAATAATTATTATTAATAGCCTGGCAATTCGCGATTCGCAGATCACACCTGCCTTGACAAGTACCTTAGCAAACTAATAGCAAAGCAAAATCGAGTACCCAGACAGGCAAAGTATAAAGATGGCCCTTCAAAATATTTCAAATATGTATAAAGTTTTAAGAGCGTCAGCGCTTATTCATGACGTTTCTCGATTTCGTGGGGTCTGCTACCACCTCCCTTCGGCGTGAAACCGACGAATTGAAGATCGCGACTACCCACAGTAAATCGATCTATTAGTCAAGTTGCTGATTGATTGCTGACGTCATTAGTATATCGAATTGGTGAATGGTTGGTGAAGTCACTGATTTTTGTGACGTCAAATTTAACTAGTCACGTGACGATGGTTACTCGCTTATACTAAGTAGTTAATAAGGCCATCCTAAAACAAATTAGATATTTGGAATCGTCTAGATGAGTAGAACACGTTAGACACCAAAATTAGCTAATGATGTCAAGATTTATTTATAGTTAGGCTTAAATTCATTGCTTATAATTATTTGACCGATGACGTCCTAATCTCACTAATGGCATTTCGTAACGGGCTCGATGAGTACTACATGTGAGACACCAGTATCGCCTTATTAGTTTAATATTTACTTATGGTCAGGTTTAAAATGGCGGCCGTGACTTCAGCACTCGGCAGATCACAATTGCGTACCTCAGGGCGGATTGTGGTTAAAGGGGCACTTTTCATCACATAATTTGGTAATGCGCCGATTCCCCGGGCGCCGGCGTAAACATCAACAGTATAGAAGTAAGACAAGTTTCATTGCGGAGCGGGGACCCCGCCATCTTGCAGCAGCAAGCCACCCGACTAGCGGCTGAGGCCACAAAGAAGCAATGAATCTTAACTTGTCCTTAGTCCTCGGAGGATTCTTTCCCGCGACCCAGGCCTGCATGCCGGGACCGCGGATTTAGGGGCTCCTTCTCGGAGGAAAATGAAGTTTTCATTGATTAATAATTAATGAATTAATTAGTTCACTCATTCGGGGTACCTACCGCCTTGCGGTAAGCAACAATGGCCATCCAAATAATAATAATAATAATTTGTTATTTTTTGGAACGGAAATGGCGCAGTATCTTTCTCATATATCGTTGGACACCTGAACCGCGCCTTAAGGGAAGGCATAAAGGAGGGAAAGAAAGAAGAAAGGAAGAAAGAGGCGCCGTAGTGGATTGCTCCGGAATAATTTCGACCACCTGGAGTTCTTTAACGTGCGCTGACATCGCACAGCACACGGGCGCCCTAGCGTTTTGCCGCCATAAAAACGCAGCCGCCGCGGTCGGCTTTGAACCCGGGAACTCCGGATCAGTAGCTGAGCGGTCTAACCACTGAGCCACCGCGGCGGTTGCCCTCCAAAGAGTCGAAAAATCTTTTTCGGCCCAAATTCGTCACAAAATATCCGACCTGAAGGCGGAAGGCGCCCGCTCGCCGTAAGGAACAGCACCCTAATCTCGTGGCAATACATCGAATGGACAATAGATCGCGCTACCAAGCAGCTGACGCTCGTTACTGCAACGTCTTCCAGACGGTGGCGGCATATTTTTTCACTCGTCTCGGAAAGGCACAGTACCTTACATTCGTATGCTAAACATGAATGCATTTACTAAGGGCACATAGCCGCTCATTATTACCACGCGATGGAAATAACCAGGAAAATTAAAATTTTCGTATGCGAAACATGAATGCATTTACTAAGGGCAGATAGCCGCTCATTATTACAACGCGATGGAAGTAACCAGGAAAATTAAAATTCTTATTTTGTTTGGTGTATTTAGCAGCAACTGTCATGAATAGCTCATTTCCAGTATCCTTCATAACGAAAGCATTAAACATTGTCATCCTGCCTACGCTTACATATGAAGCGGAGACATTGCCTATGCTTTCGGAAAGCCTTGTACTTAGGTTGCGGGCAGCACAGCGGACTATAGAAATCAACATGATAGATGCCGAGTTAGGACACAGGAAGAGAGGAGAATTGGCCAGAGAACACACTCGGCTACATATTAGCGTACTTGAAATCAAGAACAAACGGCCATTGCTAACACATGTGATGTGAAGGTATATAACCGATAGACATAAGTGGTAGGATCGTAGGAGGAAGCAAGCGAAACAGACGGCAGAAAAATGAGATGGACAGATCCGATTAAGTAGTTCCGTATATAAGGTGGCCAAAGCTGTCAAAGGACACGGATAGTTTCAGGGATATGGCAGAAGCCGTTGTCCTTAACTGAAATTAGTCAGGCTGACTTACAAGCGGGTGTTGATTAGAGAGAAAATATTGCGCACGCGGCTTCATAGGGGACTCAAAGAGAAGCTTGTGCCACTCAGGAAAACTTGAAAGGTTAGAATGCCTGTTGGAAAGTATTCGGTGCCAAACACGCAGTAATTGCGACTTTTTAAAAAGGCAACCACTATAAAATGACGTCGGCTACGCTTCCATGATGTTCTAAAAAAATCCGTCTCTGGAGAACGATGAGTAGTCATCTGAATACTTGAACTGCGAAGCAAGAAAACTGTCTTGGAATATCTTACCGATTGGTTATACACAACCATGAATTAAACCAAAGGGGCATTAGCGTAAACCTCCGATAACTTTACGGAACAACGTTCATTGTTGCCATGCAACGAAAAAATTACGAATTATAAATCGCCATGTTTCGCCAATATCGAATATACAAGTTGTCCCACATAACTTGAGCCAAGGTTTTAAAAATGAAAGCAATTTCGGACGTGAATGAAATTGAGAGCGTAATATTGGCACTACCCTAGATTTACTCAGTCTATTTTTATTTTTCCCATAACTAAATCATTAGCTTTGTTTAAGTCATCAACTTTCTAAGTACTCGCTGCAGATCATAAGTGTGATACGCAAAGTTGTAGAGCACCTTCATAAACCTCTCAAAAATTGTTTCCTACACGATATGTCTCATGTGGTCCTTTTTCTGCGTTCCAAATAAAGGCCGCGAAATATGAAAAATACTACGTGACAGGGCGCATGCGCTGTAATCCGAATTGTTCAGAAATGTGCACAATTCAGACTTTTGGAGAGAGCATTAGAGGCCGCAGCGGCAAGCATAACGGTCCGCTATGGTCGCCGCCTCCTCCAGGTTGCCCTCAATATCTCCGAGGGAACCCTGCGCGGCCCACAGTGTATTGTCATCGGCATACAGAGCATGCTGCACACAGGCGACAGCGCCCAGCTGGGCCGGTAGGTGCAGCATAGCCAGATAGAATAACAGGTAAGAGAGCACCGCGCCCAGTGGTGTACCCCTGGCTCCTAAATGAAAAGGACCATGTTCGTTATCCTAGATACGAATGTAATATTGTCTGTGGGTCGAAAATTGCCGCATGTATTGAACTTTTATTTGGGGGGGGGGGGGGGGGGAAGGAAATGGCACATATCGGCGGACACCTGAACAGCGCCGTCAGGGAAGGGATAAAGGAAGGAGTGAAAGAAGGGAAGAAAGAGGCGCCGTAGTGGAGGGCTCCGGACTAATTTCGACCACCTGTGGGTCTTTAACGTGCACTGACATCGCAAGCCCACGGTCGCCTGTGTTTCGCCTCCATCGAAACGCTTCCGCCGCTGTCGGGTTCGAACCCGGGGAACTCCGGATCAGTAGCCGAGCGGCCTAACCACTGAGCCATGGCGCCGCATTTCGTTTGAAAGAAGTGGGTGAGAATAATCTTGTGGGTAACGTTGTCGAATGCTTCCTTCAAATCCAAGGCGAGTACGACCTTGTCATTGTGGGGGCATTCGACGGAGTCGAGGAAAGCCCGACTGAGTTGTAGCAGGACATCCTGTGCAGATCTGTGTGGAGAAACCCGAACATGGTGTCTGCAAAAAGGTGTTGGGATTGCTGAATTCAGACAACCTGTCAGATATCATCGTCTTCATGAGTTTTCCCACAAAGGAAGTCATAGAGATGGGACAGAGGTTGTCCGTGTTGATGGCCTTGCCAGCTTTAAGAATGAAGGTGACGAGGAAGGTCGTCCAGTCGATGGAGAGTGGCACTTCCGTAAGCCGCACTCAGTTATCCAAAAGGATAGGTATGGGTGCGCTGCCTATCCAGCGTGCGGAACGCAATAAAAGTAGGCTTCTGCAGTTGGACACCAATGCCACGTGTATGAAAGCGAGATTGAGGTCTCCACTGAGCCAGGGAGCCATTCCCCTCCAACAATGAAGCGACCAGAAAGAGCCAGTTGTGCGCATTTCTTTTGGTGAAAATGAACGGCCTCTACAATGTTGTCAACGACAATGAACGCCGGCGGCTCACTTGTTTTGTTTGGTTTTTGAGGAAAGGAAATGGCGCAGTAACTGTCCCGCATATCTCGGTGGTGAATCGAAACGCGCCGTAAAGGAAGGGATAGGAGGGAGGGAAAAAATAAAGGAAGAAAGTGGACTGAAAACTCGATTTTGAGGAAATGCGCTGCGTGGCACAGCGGGGTAACACTTGTGGCTAGGTGCAACTGGTAGCGTATGCGCGGTACACAAGTGACGCTAAGCTGAAATGCTCCGCTGGCTAGCCTAGTGTAGCTTTCGCTACAAAAGTTTACACACGTGCAATTGAAACAGCAACGTGATACATGAACATTCACACTGGGACAGCGGATAAGCATAAAAATTGAGGCGGCCACTTTGCTGACCTAAAGTGCGGTTAGGCAAAAGCTTTAGCGCGTTGTTGCTGCTTCTGTCACTGATGTGTGGTTAAGATGTTAAGTACACCATTTTTTGTGAATCTTAAATGCTGGAGATACTGGAGGGCTTTTGGGAGGCATCCTTCTGATTAGACGCCTTTCCGCACTCTCCAGCGTCCTGTAGGCAAGGAGAACTACATATGCGTTAGCAGGAGATATTATACTGGAGCCGCCTCCACGCGACAGCTCGTCTATTAATTAGGCCAACATCTAGCGGGGGTACCAGTCTACGTCCCAATTTATAATGGTCGATGATCTCCCCTCATTTTTACTGGCACTCGTCGTATGCCCATTGTGGGGTGGACCCCACGGCTACCCGGAAGTTAGCTAGCGATACCTCGTGAACCGCCTCGTTAGCAGGGACGGCAGCGTGCGCAGGTGTCCTAATTAACTTAATTTTCCAATTCAGCGTTCTTTGTGTGAGGATTTTGGCTGCTACAAGTAACATCCCCCCCTTTCCAAAATTTTGGACGGTGGTTCTGCTGACGCTAATTTCAACCTTGGCTTCCGTTCCTACACAAGCGAGCGCTATCGCAACTTCCTCCCCAGTCTCTGTTGCGGCCTCGGATGATGGGGGTGTTTCACGTGGTATCATAGATTGGAGATAACGATCACTGCAGACACTGTGGAGCGAAAGGGACCCTCGACCACATAAATTGAGCGTGCCCACAATCCGCAGGGGTGGGACAAAACACAGTAAGCAGAGAAGCCTTGGAGATCTTGCTGCAAAGGGTGGATCGTACTATCCAGCAATGCACCATCCTTCTGGCGGGAGAGGGCACAACAATCCTATGGCTGCCTGCCAGCCTCCAATCCACGGGGGCACTACTCCCCATTTTCCCACGCCTGGGTGCAAGGGGCGGGGAGCGAGACGCCTTTTTTTTGATGGAAATAAAAGTTGTTTCAATCAATCGACCAACAATCAATCAATCAATCAATCAATCTTCCTTGCCTGCGAAAAGATCAAAACAGAATATGTAGCGAACAATGACGGCCGCTGCACCTTTTCGTTACTGGCGCACGTCCCTTGACTCCTTTCGCGGGCAGTCGCTCGCCGATTTAAGTGTTCCCGTCGCAATCAACTGCAGCAATGGTGCCGCGCGTCCCCGCGGCTGCTTCCAGGCTGCTGCTCATGCGGGCCCCCGGAAGGCACAGCAGACGCCGTAACGTGCCAGTCATGCCGGGCTGCCGATCTCGAGCCACACGAACGAGACGGCGACGGCGCCGACTCACCGGCGCTGCAATGCCCGTTCGTTGGCCCACTGGTTGCCTTGGGTTCGTTCGGAGCGTCGTTGGAGTTGGACGCACTCGATGTACGATCCGGAGCCGGCGCTCGCATCACCGGTCCTGCCTGGCGACTTGACGACTCGCTGGCAGCACCGAACTCGAACTGGGAAATTCTCGGCGAGCTTTTCGTGCGCATCGGGTATTCTGACAGCTGTTTGCGGGATCGAAACTTTTGCCCCTGCGGGCTGAAGATGTACACGTCGTACCTTCCAACTGTTCGGCCACTGCTACGTTGGTGAACTTTTCGACTCCACCTTTCGGGAATGGGTGGCTCATCGGACATTATTTCGGCTGGCTACGACGCAGGGGATGGAATGAAACGGGGGATATAGTTCACGGCTGACGCCACAAAACAAAGGGCAGCGTAGAACACGGCAAGACCAACCTTCTTCTTCACCTTCAAGTGCCTATGCCGCTGAGCTTGTTGCGTTTGCTATTAATAACCCTCCTTCTATGCCCGTTCATTTCTACAGTGATTTTATATCTCTGCTTTCAGCCCTGTCTTCAGTTACTTCATTTAACCCGACAATTATTTCCATCAAGAAAGATCTCTATCGTTTGTCTTCTCTTGCCTCATTTCTTTTATTTCATATCCGGGACCAGTCCGGAATATTCGGAAATGAGTTAGCCGACCAGGCTGCTTGTAGTGCTGGACAATATAGCCATTTACACACTTATACCCTTTCACGCCGTTCCGTGCATTCCCGCTTACACCATTCTTCACTTCTTTTATGGCGAACTTATTGGCAAGAAAGTAATGGCGGCACAAAATAACTTAACTGGATCCCCGATACGCTCAATATTCCTTCCATCCGTCTACCTCGGAGTCCTCTTATTACTTTACTCACTGGGCATGGACGATTCCCTTTTTGCTTTAACAAAATTGGCTTATCTCCTTCTTCAATTTGCTCATGCGGTGTTTTGTGCGAGGATGTCAGTCATTACTTCCGGAACTGCTCCCTTACTGCTCCTTTAGTTTCCCGTTTAAAGTATCTCTACTCATCTGACACTACACTGTCTACTTACCCCTCTCTTTTGAATAACCTTGCTGCTTGTTCTGTTTTGATTCAAATGGTTCATCTCATCAGCAGAAAAATTCCTACACATTCCCGATGAGCACCTTCGTCACTATCATTTTTCCCGCATAAGCTCTGTACAGAGAAGTGCTCTGTGTTCCTTTGATGGACAAGGATGCATCTTTCTGTGGTCTGACACTGTGTTTGAACCAACTGTGCTTGTGACTTTATTTGTGGTGACATTTTTTGTGACTTATTCTGTGGTTCTGATTGTCTGTGGCGTCTGGACCAACTGTGCTTGTGACTATCTGTGCTGGCATTATCTGCGACTTTATCTGTGCTCCTGTGGTGTCTGGACCAACTGTACCTGTGACTTCATCTGTGCTGACATTCTCTGTGACATTATCTGTGCTTCTGTCTGTTCTGTGCCTTTGGGGTTTTATATTTTGTTTGTTTGTTCTTTCTATTTTCCTGCTTTTCTCTTTAAATTAGGTTTTTTTAGCGTTTAGCTCTTTTTCTTTTTAATGGCTTTAACCTCGGTAAAGCGTTGCTGGTCCGGGATCCCTCTCTCTTTCATTTATTTTTTTTGTATTTTTTTTTCTGAGAGGACCAATAAAACGGAGAAGGGGGATTGGCAAAGGTACAGTAGAGAATGCCACTGAGGTAAATGCGCGGAGAAAAATAGACGTGAGAAGACTGAATCAAGATAAAAATTGGAAAATTCAAATCAATTAAAGAAATATGATTTACCAGGAATCGAATCAAGCATTTTTGGACATGCGACAAAATTTTGTGTACAGCTAACAAGATAATCGATCAGTTGCACATTTGTAATCATGAAAGTAGCCGCACACACTGCTTAACGGGAAATCCTTTGCGCTCGCATCGATCGAGAGAAGAACTGGAAGAGACAGAGGGAGTTCTAACCTCGAAAGAGGGACCTCCAAATACTGCTTTCTCTGAACTGCGAACCACCGGCACGAGAGGAGAAAATGATGTATTGTTTCAACTTGCACAAATGATATAAAAAGGTTTGCGGCACCGAACCCGCATCTGCATAAGTACCAATTTCAGTGAGGGTTTCTGCATTGCAGAAGCGTCATTGACACCTCCCAAAGCCATAATTTACACCGCCGGATATTCCACGGGTACTTTAAGTGGTGAAAATCTATGGTATTGAGCAATGGATCGCTCAAGCTGGCTGAGATATGTTGGAACCACTGGAAACGTGAAGTTTCTAACCGAATGAGATGGGGGACGGGGTAGATTACAGGAGCGCTGAGAGCTGACCTTGCCAATAAATCAGCCACCTGTTAAAATAGAAGCCCGAATGCCTAGGTACCCAGACAAAGCGGATCTCACGCATTGTGCGCGGAACAAAGAAACTAAGCGAACGATTCAATAAAGATTTTCGCGAATTTTATTGAGAGACTAGAACCGAAAGGCCGTCTGCAAGAAAAAGAACCCGTGCTGCATGCCTAGGAAGTTTCAGAAGAGCCAAACCAATGGCCAGAAACTCTGCGAATAATATAGGAGTATAATCAGGGATACGAACGGAATAGCTCCACGCCAGCTTCTGCGAATATATCCCAATCGCCGCCCTCTCAAAGCTGACGGAGGCATCAGTGGAGAAAACAGTAAATGAGGAAAATTCTGTAGGTGTTCGAAAAGAAGACCATTTAGGATATTTCCGGGCATATGTTTCGCATGGGACGGAAAAATATGGTCGTAATAGAAGACGGGGTCAGCCAGCACATCTGCAACTTGCTGCAAGATCAGAGCAAACTCAAGCGGGACTAACAGATTCTGCGTGAACCTAACTTGCGGAAGCTGATAGCATGGCCAATGATTAGTGAAAAACAGGTGTGGTTGGGATAGAAAAATGGGACTACGAACGCAGGGGGTCGGGTAAAAAGACCTGAGGAAAGTACGCACTGTTAAAAGTTGGAAGCGGGAAAAAAGATAGGGGATACGGGCTTACAAATAAAGGACAGCGTTTGAAGCTGATTTTAGAAGCCCGAGGCATAGCCGTAGGGCACGGCACGCCTTTACAGTAAAGCTAATGGCTGCAGCTTGTAGTTTGCGCTACCAGAGAAGACGCAACCAAAGTCCAGAATCGGTCTCATATGTCTTATAGAGCAACAGTAACGTTTCGCGACGCATGCTAAAATTTTATTGCCAACTCGTGTGAACCGGCCCAGAGCGCGTTCCCCTTTAATAACATTATTTTTAATATGGTGTCAACAGTTCAAACTTTGTTTATAAGTAACGCCTAGGTATTTAACCGACTCCACCTGCGGAATTGGAGATGAGCGGTAGACTAGCGAGATGTACAAAGGAGTGTCGGGCGCAAATACCAGCACGCCATATTGTCTGACATTGAGTGATAAATTAATTTGGTTAAACCAGGCTTCAATAGCATTCAGGTAAGCCTGCAAATACTCGTAGAGTCAATTAATATCTTTGCTGATGCGAAAAAAGCTATATCATCTGCGTATACATAACCTGTAATGTTTGAACGAATGGGTATGTCCCGAACCAATAGGTTGGAAAGCAGTGGAGACAGAGCAGATCCTTGCTATTGAACATAGGTATTACAAGAGAAAGATCCGCCTGTACCGAAGAAAAATCTATCCTTTAAAAGTCGCTCTCTACTTCGTGTTTCGTCGGCGCTTCGTCAGTGACCTGCCTAGTCGGCATCAGGCACGGCCGTCATCGTTCGCTACAAATCAAACAAAAAGAACTAACCCGTATTCTCAATCGCACGCAATTCTTGGACGCTTCTTTTCTTTAACCAATTTTTTTTTGGTCATAACGAATTTTTTTTGTCTTATGAACTTAGAAATGGCAGCTAAAGAAACGGTACACTTCAAAAGCGTCCCATTGAAGCTGAGAGAAAGTGGATGCAACCCAGCTGCCAAATTTCCTGCTATTTTACGGATTTTTTCTAGCCAAAACAAGCTCAATCTACAAAATCTTTCGTATTTATAAAATAAATTCAAACAGCTTCAAGGCCACGCCAATTATCGGTGTAGGAAAACAATCCTTAAATCACTTTCCTTTTCTTAGGAGGAATATCCAATATTCGGCAAATAAGGTTCTCCACAGACACATTGTTGCCCGAGATGACCGATTGTTGCCGAAGAGATAGAGCAGTTCATTTCCAAACGATTTCTCTTGCTGGGCTGAGTAATCCACAAAGTGAACTAGGGCGGCTTATTTAGCTCGCTCTTGATAATTTTTTCTTTATCAATGCTCCATTGCAGTGAGTGTATGAAGTGTCTTTCGATGATTACACTCGCGAAGCACAGAGAAAATAGTAGATGAAGTTCAACAAATAATGATGCTGCAGTAGGAAAAGGCCACCGCGGTTTCGCTGAATTTCGTCTGCGTCCTAAAAAAGCGCGTTATTTTTTTTTTGTCCCCGGCACAACAGAAAATAATATGGCGATGACGGCCGCAGACTGCATAACACATGCCCAGTAGCAAGCGTACACCATGGCGGCACCTAGTATGAATTATGAAAATGAAAACTGGTTTTATAGGAAAGGAAATGGCGCAGTAACTGTCTCACATATCTCAGTGGAGATACTAACCGCGCCGTATGGAAAAAATAAAGGAAGGGTTAAAGAAGAAAAGGAGAAAGGTGCCGTAGTGGTGGACTCCGGGATAATTGCGACCACATGGGGATCTTTAACGTGCACTGACATCGCACAGCACACGGCCTTTGAGTTTCGCCTCCATCGAAACGCGACCGCTGCATTCGGGTTCGCTTCCGGAAACTCCGGCTCAGCAGATGAGCGCCTTGGTTCACAGTTTAGCCAAAATTAACGAGGCTGCCAACGCTTTAGCCCGAGGTTCTTTCAACCGCGCACCGGCGGCCTCCGATCTGGGGTTCTCAAGGGAGCGCTTGCATTCATTCAGACAACTGACGCAGGCCTGCAATGACGAGCGTCGGCTCTACCTCCCAGCCCATCCCTCCCTCGACAATTATCACCAGACACTTTGGAGGAGGCTGCAAACACGCACCTTGCCCTCACCTTTTATACGCTCGCGCTATCACCAAGTCCACACAAACCCCTTCTGCACCCTCTGCCGTCACCCCAAAGCAAATCTCAATCATACCCTCTTCCTCTGCCTGGCGGATCCTCCCCCTCGGGGCCTGGAGCACCTTACCACTTAGGAGGGTTGGGAGACGCTACTGCGCTCCGGGATCCCGGCCAAGCAAGCCATCGCCACAGGTTGGGCTGCCAGCGTCATGAGCCTCCGGGTCATGAACATATGAGTGCAGTGGGATCATGCGGGGGCCCAAGGACCTGCGTGTCCTAAACTCCTCTGTGTCCATTAATGCTTTCGCCACCACCACACTCGGCACTCTTTCAATAAAGATAAAGGTCAAAACTTTGTTTCACTAGGTAAGAAAAGGAGCCTTTCCGATATTTCTGGTCAATGATGCATTAACTTTTGCAACAGGGATAATACCAGCTGGTTGGTATTTATTTTCTGTCAGCATGTATTGGCTTCCAACCATGGCACTGTTCACGAAGGCGTGATTAAGACAATGGCTCTTATACATACTTCTATGAATTATGGATCGAAGGAGTGCATATGCAGTGAAAAATGCAATGAAACATACCCTGCTTTGATGTAATATTTAACCTGCGGTTTGAATGAGAGGCGATTATAGATAATCCGTGTAGATGCAAACCAATTTGTACCAACACGCACTGACTCACTACCTCTTCATGTGACAGTCGATTAGTTGCCTTGTGATTATAACCAAACTGCAAACGCAGAAGCTAGCGATAACCACTATTTCGCATCATTCCTTTATTAATGCGATAACATATTTTGCCAATATGAGATTTCCTGTGCACACATGTAGTAAAACAAGCGGTAAAGAGGGCTCGTTGATAAGGGTCCTGGCGCCGTGAAGTTCTGTCATGCGCTCTCGGAAGACACTCCCTCATGTACCAACCATGCTTTCTTTGCGAAATATTGGAGCGGCGTTTGCTCCTAAAATCCGGCTTGCTACTAGTGTGATGAGATTTTGATAGCATGGTTTGCACGCAGTGATGTTTCTGTAATGATCGTGCTTTTGGGGAATCATGTACAGGGTGCGCCAAAAGCTTCCAGGCCACGAGGTGTAGTATTCAGGAGCTCATTCTGGTACTTGCGACAGCTGTGAAAGTATTAAGCTCTTTACAAGTGAGAACTACACATTTCACACCGCCTTAGAGAATTTGAAATTTAAGTTTGTTGTATATGTCCGACTGCACTGCTCAAAGGCACACTTTGTGGCCTAACAACTTTGGACTCACCGTGTACAGGGTTGGTCAAAAGTTACCAGGTCATAGGGTCTGCTTTTCAGCACTATATCCTGACACTTAGAATGTCTTTAATGCTATCAAGGCTCTCAGAGCTGAAAATGATAATTCTCCTTACTTATACTGAGATTTTGAGCTTCGGGGTTTTCGCAACTTTTGACTTGCCCTGGACGTATTAATCAATGAAGCGAAATGGTTAAATATAGCTTGACTACGAACGACAAGGGTTTAAGTGCAAGAAAAAATATTTATTTGCTCTTACTGCTTCTTTCCATTTCAGAGGCACTGTTTACAGATGTTGTACTTTCAATGACGGCGTTCATGTCAAGATTGCAGACATTGTTAATTTGTGGGTGCGAACAAAAAAGGCACGCAAATATATCGGCAGAGAACACTGCTCGTATGCAATGTGCTGCGTCTGTAAGATGTTAAAAGGTAAACGTATTGTCTTCGGGTTAACTGCGTGTGCCAGAAGCTCAAACTTCTCATTTGAATGAAAACACCCTATGGGTTTTTACGGAGAAGATGTTCGTTACGATTCAGAGACCTCATATACCTCATATACTGACCACTAACAATCGGCAAGGTACCAGTATATATACTGTTGAACTGCCACAGATTCAACCTAATGTTTGTAAGAAATTGCGATAGTGCGGTGTACGCTATGCTCACACGTTTCAATCACCTCCTTTAGGACTATTTCGCACATTCATTTATATTTTATGCGCGAAGCCACACGGGCTAAATATGTTTTAATTCGAGAATGGT
Organism: Amblyomma americanum; assembly: GCF_052857255.1. Lineage (NCBI taxonomy): Eukaryota > Metazoa > Arthropoda > Arachnida > Ixodida > Ixodidae > Amblyomma > Amblyomma americanum. Next base: position 78,985,174 of record NC_135507.1, read on the forward strand.
AGTGTTTCCCACGTACACCTTGGTATAAATTGCTCACGTGTACCATATACAAGATATTCCTGCAATATGCCTATTTTTTACCCTTTTGCAGTTTCACTTCCTTACCAGTTGTAAGAAGTGTGGTATATAAGTTTGCTTAACGCTTCCGAAATCCTTACGCTATCTTCATTGTATTTTCAGACAACTCGCATACTTTCAGCGTCACTGCCTTAAAAGACTCCTGATTTAGAAGACTAACACTAAATTAACCTTTGGTGGCTAACACTCCTAGATAAACTTTTTTATCCCCATCCATCACTTCACCATATTTTTCTTCCAGTTTTTGTCCGCTTCCTTCGGCGTCCCGACTTCGCACACAAAAATTAGGCGCGGCGCGTGTCGGTCATTAGAATTTGCGAAGTCATTTATACCACGCACAATCATCGACTGGAACAGCATAGAGGCGCACATAACCTCTAGGCCTGTTGCATTAATTTTCATAGAATGATACACAATAGCGTTGTCATTTAAATATTTTTCATTCGTACTTCTGTTTTTGTACCTTTACAATAGGTGTGTGTGCGTGAGTGCGTGAGTGCGTGCGTGCGTGTGTCTGTGCGTGCGCGCGCGCGCGTGTGTGTGTGTGTGTGAGAGAGAGTGTGCGTGCGTGCGTGCGTGCGTGCGTGTGTGTGTGTGTGTGTGTGTGTGTGTGTGTGTGTGTGTGTGTGTGTGTGTGTGTGTGTGTGTGTGTGTGTGTGTGTGTGTGTGTGTGTGTGTGTGTGTGTGTGTGTGTGTGTGTGTGTGTGTGTGTGTGTGTGTGTGTGTGTGTGTAAACGTACTGCCTTTCAAAGATTTGTAGCATGATGTTCTCATCCGCGTATTTTTATAACTAGCTTGTTGACTACCTCTTTCTACCTCTTGATCTTATAGTATTGCACTGTACAGTACACCTCAATTACTTTTGGGGTATTCTAAATGAACTATGGCCTGTGGGGTAATTTTGAAAAAGTATATAAATAACCATGAAATCAGATACCCAGGCCGGGAATTTAGTTGCAAGGTGCATTTCCATGAATCAGCAGTATGGTGTTGCGCACATTTAAGTCATCGCCTAATCTAAAAGCTTTTACTTGTAAACCCACGTTTTTATATCATAACGAACAAGAAGCGAGAGCCTACCTCATTCCTCTAAATCATGCTCTATAATAAGACTAATCTGCTCTCTGATTGCTTTGTTTTGTAGATCTTTAAACATTTCTCTGCTCGTGCATCCTCCTGAAGAAGTGTACTAGGTGCCATTCGTGTATTACGTAAGTCCACTACGCTACTTGCGACACCAAAGCTTTGCGCGCCGCATTTTTAAGATGTAAAATTAGGCAACCGTAAGAAACATGCTTTCTAACTTGCCAAAAAGTGGCATCGGTTCCACTTTTGTTGGATACCGTTGCTATATTCCGGCCGAAAAAAAAAACCGACTTCCTGTTTCTGCGGGGCCAGGGTGCTAAAAGGGATGGGTAGACAAATGGGCGACCACACTTATAAGCGATATTTTGGGGCTATTTTCGCATAGTCCTTCAATGAGATCGACGGCTGAATATTCGTTGATATCTTGGGTATATCCCCGAGTAATTTGATGACCTCGACTGTACCAGAAGCTTGGAAGAATGCAAACATTATCTTAATTCATAAGAAGGGAGACGCCAAGGACTTGAAAAATTACAGGCCGATCAGCTTACTATCCGTTGCCTACAAAGTATTTACTAAGGTAATCGCTAATAGAGCCAGGGCAACGTTAGACTTTAATCAACCAAATGATCAGGCAGGCTTTCGTAAAGGATATTCCAAAATAGATCATATTCAGACTATCAATCAGGTGATAGAGAAATGCGCAGAATATAACCAACCTCTATATATAGCTTTCATTGATTACGAGAAAGCATTCGACTCAGTGGAAACCTCAGCAGTCATACAGGCATTGCGTAATCAGGGGGTAGAAGAGCCTTATATCAAAATACTGGAAGATATATATAGCAACTGCACAGCTACTGTAGTCCTCCATAAAGTCAGCAATAAAATGCCAAAAAAAAGGGCGTCAGGCAAGGAGACACGATCTCGCCAATGCTGTTCACCGCATGTTTGCGGGAGGTATTTCGAGGCCTGAATTGGGAACAGTTGGGAATAAGAATAAATGGAGAATACCTAAATAATCTGCGATTTGCTGATGACATTGCCTTGCTGAGTCACTCAGGAGGTGAACTGCAAATCATGATCAACGAGTTAGACAGGCAGAGCAGATCGATGGGTCTAAAAATTAACATGCAGAAAACCAAGGTAATGTTCAACAGCCTAGCAAGGGAACAACAGTTCACAATTGGCAGCGAGAGCCTTGAAATTGTGCCGGAATACGTCTACTTAGGGCAGGTAGTGACAGCTGATCCGGATAATGAGAGGGAGATAACTAGAAGGATAAGAATGGGGTGGAGTAATAATAATAATAATAATAATTGGTTTTTGGGGAAAGGAAATGGCGCAGTATCTGTCTCATATATCGTTGGACACCTGAACCGCGCCGTAAGGGAAGGGATAAGGGAGGGAGTGAAAGAAGAAAGTAAGAATGAGGTGCCGTAGTGGAGGGCTCCGGAATAATTTCGACCACCTGGGGGTCTTTAACGTGCACTGACATCGCGCAGCACACGGGCGCCTTAGCGTTTTTCCTCCATAAGAACGCAGCCGCCGCGGTCGGGTTCGAACCCGGGAACTCCGGATCAGTAGTCGAGCGCCCTAACCACTGAGCCACCGCGGCGGGTAGGAGTGGAGCGCATATGGCAAATTCTCGCAAGTCATGAGTGGCAGTTTACCAATTTCCCTCAAGAGGAATGTGTACAACAACATAATCTTACCGGTACTCACCTACGGGGCAGAAACGTGGAGGCTAACGAAAAGAGTTTAGCTTAAGTTAAGGACAACGCAGCGAGCATGGAAAGAAAAATGATAGGTGTAACGTTAAGAGATCGGAAGCGGGCAGAGTGGGTGAGGGAACACACACGGGTTAATGACATCCTAGTCGAAATCAAGAGAAAGAAATGGTCTTGGGCAGGGCATGTAATGCGAAGGCAAGATAGCCGCTGGTCTTTAAGGGTAACGGAGTGGGTTCCAAGAGAAAGTAAGCGTAGCAGGGGGCGGAAGAAGGTTAGGTGGGCGGATGAGATTAAGAAGTTTGCAGGCAAAGGGTGGATGCAGCTGGCAAAGGTTAGGGTTAATTGGAGAGACATGGGAGAAGCCTTTGCTCTGCAGTGGGTGTAGTAAGGCTGATGATGATGATGATGATGTATTTGATGTGTGCGGTGGTAGAAATACTGGAATAGTGCGCAGGATGTTCATCCTCTGAAGCGGGAACATCTATGCCGTATCACCGCGGCTTTCATATAATAAAAGAACCCACCGCCGCAGGTGAGTGGCTTCGGGAATCGGCTACTGATCCAGAAGAAGTTGGATTTGAATTCCCCGCCCCCCTTCATTGGAGGTAGGACACGAAAATTTCCTGTGTGTTGCCGATACTGCAGTGTCGAGAAACTAGAATGTAGGCAGCCGTCATGTCGCCAAGTGGATTTTCCAGAGGCTCATAAAAGTGTCAACTCAAGACATCGTAGCTATTCCCTGCGATTGCATCCTTTCCACCACGATATCCGTTGCGCGGGCAGACTGTGTACTCTTCAGTTCGACCGCAAACTACGCACGGAGCTCTCCACTGCGCTAACCCCAAGCGGTCGTCTTCGCTGAATAAGTCCCTCAGTACACTCGTGGTTTCCTCACCCCTATAACTAAAATAAGCTGCCTTCTGCTGTGGTGGACGCCAGAAGTGCAGAAATATGTATGATTCAGCACAAAGTTTTAGTCTCGTTGGGCAGGGAAGTGCATAAGTACTTTTAGCAGAGCACGTACTGCGCCCCTCAGTACCCACACAGTGATTGGTCCCGACGCGCCATGCTTGTACGTGGTTGATGAAAACGTTGCGCCATGCAGCTTCCTAGGGCGATCTGCGCGTGCGCAGTATCTCGGCGTGGTAAGCGAGAGCGCTATGCTAAAGGTATTTAATAAGACCAAGGTGACTATCTCAAAACAGGAGGAAGCAATCTGCACTTTGGATCTTCAGAGAAATGAAAAAGAAAACACGCTCTAAGAAAACGGCAGTCAGTGGCACTGAAACGTCCATTGAGTCCATCGTCCAGCTGAGCATAACTTGTGGCCACTCGGAGTTGGTTCGTGCCACACAATGGATCTGCGTCGCGTGAACAAGGGGATGGTGCCGACCTGGAGGACTAGGTGCTGCTGAATGAGGAGGAGTGCCAGCACACAGACCTCGAATTTGGAGGTGGCAGTTTCGGAGGTTCGAGGAGACACATCACGTGCCGGCCACCTTTCGATAATTATCGAAACTCAAAAGGCGCCCGTGTGCTGTGCGATATAAGTACACGGTAAAGATTACCAAAATTATGTAAATCAATAATATCACAGCCCTTGCAAGGGGGACTGTTTCTTTTCCAGTTGTGGAGCTCAGAGTCTCCCTGAATACGAAGGCATGGCAAACCCGGAATTCCACAGTCCCATCACTGTCGGGAAATTGAGGGCTGAACTCCGCCGCCTAAGAAACAAAACGGCTGCCGGGCCGGACAAAACCATCACAGGACGCTCAGGAATCTTGACGACGGTTCCATTAGGAATCGTAAAACCAATATGCAAGAATGCTGGGGCAATTCAGAGATACAGCAAGCATGGAAAGCTGCGAACCTGCTCCTCATTCCGAAACGAGAGAAGAAGCTCAAATTTGAGCATCTTAGAATCGTTTCCATCACATCTTGCGTTGGAAAATTGATGAATCCCGTAATTCAAAACTAGACTGATTAGATTCATAGAAAATCACTAGCTTTATCCTGATACCATGATAGGCTTCAGATCAAACCTATCGGCATGCGATGCCATGCTTCAGCTTAAGGAGCAGTAGATCGATAAATAGACTGTTGATACTAGGATCAATGTGGGACTGGACGTCTCCAAAGGTTTTGATAGTGTCAAACACGTGGCCATACTTGAGAGCCTTAGCGCACTAATTGTTGGAGTCAAGGCATATAACTACGTAAGGGGCTTCCTCTGAAATCGGACTGCCACCATCAGCCTGGACGGACAGTCACTCAGAAACATTAGATTGGGCAATAGAGGTACGCCACAAGGGTCCGTTCTCTCTCCGACCGTGTTTAATGTAGCGAAGATGGGCTTCCAGGGCAGCTGGACGGAATCAAAAATCTCCTTCACACCATATGTGCGGATGATTTGACGGTGTGGGTGAGCTGGGGCAGCGATGGACAGATTGACAGCACAATTCAGAGAGCCATAGATGTAATCCAGAAATATCCGGAGCGGTTGGGTTGAAATGCTCGGCAGAAAAATCAGAGGCTCTTTTTCTGTCAACTCAGAAAAGAAAAATTTCACCATAACCATGGTAAACGCGCTCGCGATGCCTTTTTCCGCAACCGAACTCTCGGTCACAACATCAATCTCGTTAGGCTCCGGCTCACGCGGGTAACTCCAAAAAGAGGGGGTGGACCGTGTAGCCCTATTTTTAACCAATCGTGGGATAAGAGACCTCTCGGGAACGGAAGCCCCCGCCGAGGCGCCTCGCTCGTACGCGGAGATTACAAACTTTTTGGGAGCTAAGATGCACTATCTCACCTCTCACCCCGACCTGGACAGGGTGCAAGCCACATCACTCAGATGCCTACAAACAAAGGACATTCTTAGCCCATACCGATTATTTAATGACAAACGGTGAATACGACCCTGCATGCCCGCATAATGGTGACGGGACGCACGCCCCACAACACCATATAATACGTGAATGCGCTAGAAAACTCACCGCGACGATACTGTTGCCAGCTCCCTCGGCAGAGGAATGGGACAAGATCTTGCCAGTTCGAGAAAAACAACGCAGTTGGCCCTCATCACGCGAGCTCAACAGGTGGCCCCCAACGGGGGTCACCCTGGACTCGCCCCAGCCCCAACTAATCCCTTTCATTTTCTGGCAGCAAACTTGTAACCACCACCACAACCCATCCCCGCCGCGATGTCTAGGCTGTTGCGACTTCTGGAAGAATGGAAAGGAAAGTGCACGGGACTGCCCAGTGGCTCAAACTGAGCCATAATTGCTGCCTCGTGCAGACAGTAATAGAGTTGAAAGAGAAAGAAGAAAATTTAAAAGACAATACGCTCGTCGCAACAACCGCGTATTCCAAAACGACGACAACGGTTTAGCAAGAGATACACTCGGTGCCAAGGAGCCCTCGCCAGACTGGTGAGAGCTCCTATAGATCCCATTCTCGTAGGGCCAGGAAGCCACCTCACCTTCTGCGCTGTGTGTTGTTGATGCGACTGAAGGGAGATTATAAATGAAAGTGCTGGCCTTACGGGCTCTCACACATGTGGTTGGGGGGGCGGAGGCGTCTAGGCGGTGAGCCCTGGCGTTTAATCAGCAAGAGCGAATTACGTGGTTAGTCACGTGGCGCCACTTGTGAGAGCAAGCGGTCTGAACAGCGGTCAGCGCAGCGGTGGAATGAACGGTACCAGTCACGTGTTACGACGTCTCAGCCACACGTGCGGCGAGCCAGAACTCAAATCCATGCGTCATTTGACCTTCAGCTTTGCAATCGAGAAGTGGAGCTTTTCGCTCCAAACAGTTCGCTGTGGTTCAACCCGGCAGAACTTAGCAAGATGGGCGAAAGCTCAGTTAAGGTAATCACACGAAGGTAAGCAGACGCCTCACGTTATTATATAGCGAATGGCGCGTCACGCGATTTCCGGCAGTTGCGAGAGGGCCGTCGGCGAAAAGTGCTGCTGCAACAATGCTACCACTTGGGCGTGAGAAAGTTCGTTCACCTCGTCTAGCGCGCATCGACCACTAAGTAAATCCACGGTGTGGGTCGTCAGCGCTGCAACCAACAGGGCCCACTTCTTGTCGTCCGTGATGCCATTGCCTTCAAAGAAAGCCTACAGTCGAACTTGGTAAGCTGGCCACTTGTCGCTCGTCTCCTCAAACGGCGGCGGGCTGGCATATCCTCCCACGGTGGCGAAGGCTGCGGCGTACTAAGAGGGCGGCCCCTTGTCATCCCATTCTCGTCGCCACTGAAGAATCCGCACCATACACAGCGGTGGCTGGGCCAAGACAACGTTTATTGCTTTGAAGCGTGTCAATATATTCGTTGTGCGAAACGATTAGAGAAGGAGTGTGAGGAGGACAGCGGCGATAACAGTTGCCGTAAGTGCGAGTCACGCCGTAATCTGGCGTGACGTCATTCCGATGTAGTACTACTCGTCTTATAATTTTTGCGCATTGAGTCTTTGCGGTGAGTATATACTTACCCCTTTTCACCATGACCTCACTCTTTCTAATTTGTAACTCAACTCTCATCATGTCATTTTCTTGCTGCAGTGTGATTGCGTTTTACGCTTCTTCATTCGATGTAGATTAGCACTTAGTCCATAGATTGAGCATGCCCACCAGCTGTAGGCCTAGTAAAGGGGCCTGATGGATTAAAAATAACCAAAAAGAAATTACACACAAAGTTGTAGGACACCACCGGAACCTGGCAGTCCTGCCCACAATTGGCGGTATACCATCTGGTAAGCTCCACGAAGTGGCCCCGTGAGATAGGAAAGATTCGCGAATCAAGATTTTAAGGTTGGTGGGGTAGAAAAGCTCTGCCTCCTGCCATAATTTTTTTCCTATGTGAGACGACAAAGATTGTTCTTCCAACAGCTGCAGTAAGTGCCAATTGATACACCTAACAGAGTATAATTGAACATTTATTCAAAGGTTCACCGTATAAAAATTAAAATCGCATTACAGCCGTCGCACAATTGAGAACTGATTCACTGCAATCCGCATTTGGAACCCAATCGCAGCCTTGGCAATAACGACACAGGCATTGTCAAAAATATTATCTGTACATGTGCTGAAATGACAAAGGGTTAAGAGTGCGCCTCAACAGGACAAATATATGCTTTGAACACTGAATGAAAATAAAAGCTTCCTAAACCTTGTATTGTGCAAAAAAAAACAACGATTACAATACCAGCAACAAAAGCAGACAAACAAAAATCTAAAGATGTTCAAGCACTAAGCAAGTGCAGCCTTTCCCGTATCGGCCTTTTCAATCGGAGACGCAGTCCGATTCAGCTCAACCTTCGTTTTTCTCCTGCGCGTGTCTCCGGTCGGTTGAGTTCTGGGTGGTGCCGAGTGCATCCATGGGAGGCTCCTGGGCGATACGGGATGCAGGCAGGTGTGGAGGAAGGAGCCCGAAAAGGAGAGGGCGAAAAGCATTCAGGGGCTGTGGAGATGGATCAGTGCCATAAACTAGGTGAGCTGAGTAGAACTTCTCGAAAAAAGAGGTAGAGGACCTGTCGCGACCCGCAAGTTTCTGATCGTAGTCAAAGGAGAAAACGTCGAAAATGTGACCGTAAAGAACAGGTGCTAGCAGAAAAAAAAATTACAGGTATTGGAATGTGTACTCTTGTAGAACTGTCTTCCACGCAGTCCATGAGCTGAAGCTTCTGAACAATCAGTTGCGTTCCACCGTGCCAAGAGCCTAGTTGATATATCGCAAAACAAATTGGCGAAGAATAAAATAAAACTGCAATGAACGTATGTGGGTATCGGGAGCAATTTCCGGGTAAAGTCCATTGGTAGCGGTAACTTATTCATGGACGTCGGACAATTGCAGGCAACAAAATGAGAATCTTGTGAAATGTCTCAATGAAGACGTAAAACAGTTGAGATACGATGCCAAAATGATTCTATCAGGAAAGAAGGAATGGCAGCATCAAGTTTCTGCTGAAATCCACGAATAGTAACGGGACCTTAATATGCTATAACTCTGTGAGGAAGTTATTGCAAATAGAGAACTTAAATGTGAAGAAGAAATCACAAGGGATTGCGGAGAGTTCGGGCACTGGGACGCCAGTATCATCCGGCGGCGACGGCGGTGATCGAAGACCGCTCTCGCAGGCTGTAACGCTCAAGTTCAATAGGGGCTGCACTACTCGGGTGTCCTTAGTGGAACGTTGTAACGCTTCACACACACACACGGCTAATGTGTCTTACAGTGGTGGCCCACTAAGTACTCATCGCAGATATGGCTTGGGCTGCTTCAGCTCTTAGTCGGAACACGCGGTCTGTACTGCTTGAAAACGTTGGGGAAGAATGTAATGGCTGAGGCCACCTCGAACATTTTAACGGATCCTAAGCAATTAACTGGAGCTTTTGTTTTTCTTCTGTGTTGAAGAGTGGCCAGTACATCATGACTTTAGCAAATGATATTGTGTTCATAAAATCATGTCAAAGGGACCAGAATATATAGCAATGATCCATGTGTGGCCCTCCATCCTCTTGCCCAGTTTGGATTGTTGGAAGGAATAGCAGTGCCCCATTTGAAACGGGGTGGTAGCATGGCCACCATTCTAGCCATTTTTTGCTGTTTTTTTAAAAACGTAGGTCTGCAAATTCGCAATTTTCTTCAAAGTACAATTCCTAATCCTGCTGTTCCAAGATGATGTCGTCTCCCAAGCTTTTGAGCCGCCAATCTTCCAATCCCATTTTGCTAACTTCTAGCGCAGATCCATTCACCTGACCATTGTTGTCTCTAAACCCTGGACCCTCGGGGAGAGTGACCGCGTTCAAATCAAATCTTTATTTTCTATCAGGTGCCACAGATAGAGGGGCTACGAAAAAAAGGTTGCCACTTGGCGGCTTGACAAGTCCGCGGCCCCATATATAAGGCTGCGTCTAGACAGCCCCAGAGAATCCGGGAGATACCGCCGCATTCTTGAATAAAGAGTTCAATTTTTTCTATTGATTCACCACACATTGCTCATGTGCAATCTTGTCGGCTAGATTTCCTTCTGTATATCTGCGTTCTAAGACACCCTGATCTGGGATGAACGAGTAAGGCACTGCCTCTGGAGTTATCATAGAACTATTCCCTATTGATCTGCATTTTACAGCTTTATAAAGTTCTACATTCTACTTTTTTCCATTGAACTGATCATTTTTTACCATCTACATTGCATCCTGCATAGGCCTGGGAAAGTGAGCAAAGGAGGGCAAAACCTCAGGGTGCCTGCCGACGCTCCGACAAGAGGACGTGACTTCGTCTGGGCAAAGCATTCATAATTGACGGGATTTAACTAGAGTTATCCCTTCGAGTTGGAAGAAACAGTGAGGAAGAGGAGGGTGTGAAGTGGGAATAGAGTTTGGGTGGGGAGTGTGAAACTTGTCCAGCCGTGATGGCTGCCAAAAGAATGATAACTCCATCATTCGCATCCCTTAGCCGATTCACGGGGCCAGCATCTGCCTAAGCATTGTATGACCTGCAAGCATGTTTGCCAAGAATGCACTCCGTTTTTCGGCAGTACTAAGGTTATCAGTCACTCGAGGGAAAATAAAGAACGCGAAATTGTCGAAGCCTTCGAAATCGCGAGACAAGGGCCTGACAAATGTGTTAGTGGGGCGTACATCCACTTGTACCGCAAGGAGTTGGAGTTTCTCGGGTTGACGAGGTGATTACGGTTTCACCTCTTTGTGCGTTGGGGTGCATGCGCTTTGTTATTGAAGGAAGGAAGCGTTGGTGGAATAAACTAGTTTTTAGTCTGCGCTCTCGTCCCTTGTGCTTCTTTTCGCTTATCCCGTCCTTCTCTCGCAGTTATTTATTGTTCTTATAATGGTGTCCGACTACAGATCCTTTAAGCACTCTTCTTAAATAATAACTTCGCAGGAAACGGATGTCAGCGTACCCTTGATCCTGATCAGTGACAGGAGCCCTTGGTGCGCAGTTCCAACCCACACGTTAATGGTGTGACGTTCGCTCCATTGAAAAGGCCACAGCAAGAAAGGGTCACAAGTGGGCTTTTACCGCATGAGGCGTATTTAGCGTAACATGACGGCGGAACGAATCATTATTCCCTCAGCACAACTGCTTTGTAGAAGATTCTTTTCCCAAGTATTTCACCGAGAAAAGCCGAGCACCAGGCCGTGGGAAGTATTGTACGCATTAGAAAACCGGTAGATACACGGCAGCAGAGGCGATCCAACACAGCAACTCGCAAATGAGAGGCGGACACCTTACCCTAAGGCCTCCGCTTCGCGAACTGCGATTCACACCTGCAAAAAATAAATGCGACTACGCAATCTGCCCTGACTAAAGCTGAGTTTTCATTTTCCGAAAAGCTCTCATTGTGAGAGCCGAGTAAAAGTGTGCAATTTATATTACTTTCAGCAAACTAACTCCTAAATCGATGTGTTGAAGATGAGACTGCTACACATATATGCAGCCAGATGAATGTGTTAGCGATGAATGAGTATAACAATAACTGGAGCATATCATGCATTTCACTTGAAAAGGAACACTGGCCATAGAAACTGGCCGGATGAACTTCTAGTCCTGGAGTGACTGCAGATAAAAAAAAATTTGCGGTGGTTTAGCTCTGGTTATACCTGGAGTGACGCGATAGCTACAGCTTGCCGAATGCAACTTGCTCGGTACAATTGAAAAGTCAGTCTTTCGCCGCTCCGTTTCTCCGGGTTTCCTTCATCTTCGTCCCACTTGACACGGCGCATGCGCACTGCTGTCGGGGCTCGGTTTCTCCGGTGCGCCGCGCCGCAGGCGGCAGCAGTTTCTCCGCACCACGTGCCCAACCACGTGCTGGTCACGTGACCAGCCACGGCACCGCGCCACCGGCAGCTGCTCCGTACCACGTGACCGGCCACGTGGCGGTGGCGGTGCCGTCACGCTGAAGGCTCGAAATGCTACCATACTGCAGCTATCGCTACAAAAACGGTTGACGAAATAATCGTTCCAAATTTGCTTGTCGTTCACTGGCCGAGCACCAACCGCCTACAGACGGACCGCTGCTGGTCCCACTTCGTGGAGAAAGTCGATTCATCCGATAACACGGCTGCCCTCCAATATTCCGCAGTCCAAGCGAGGTGGTTTGTGGCAATGTCGAGACGGAGTCGTTTGTGTTGTGCGGTGAGAAGTAGCCTCCAGCAAGAGACGCGACTATAGGGGAGGTATATTCCAGCTGACCGAAGCCGTTTCTTAATCGCCCACAAAGACTCAGCCTGGACGCCCATTTCTTCCTCTATCTCGGCAGTATGGGGACTGCAGAAGGCGGCGACTACGATCACCCGATCTTCCTCTTCACTGAGGGATCTCGGACGTCAGCTAAGGTCCGCGTCGTCAATCCTCTCTTCTTCTAGGAAAACACGCACAATGCCTGTTACGGTCCCTGTACTTCGCACCCTACATCGGCAGCAATGCTTCTCCGGGACCTGCCTTCCTGAAATAACTTCACGATTTGCACTCTTGAAGCGAAGTTGACGCGCGGCATCTCTTTTTTTCCTTCTGGGGAGAACGGTAGTGCCCGAATCTAAATATAACACATCTTAACGTCCGTCACAAATAAAGCGTACGATATTACCCTTTTATTGACTTGTTCTATCGCTTAGGCATTAATCAATCGACCGCTTATTTCAGGCAATTATTCCCTCTTCCTTCATAGCCATCCTTCAGCAGAGTGCCTAGGGATGCTTGCGAAAATAACTGCGAAACATGCAGAAAACAAAACTATCCCAATCTTCACCCTTCGCCTATGGGAGCAAAGCAGTATCAAAAACAAAAAAAGGAAAAGAGAGACGGCGACACAGAAAAAAAATCCGTTGGAAGCATTTAGATATCTTTTAACTGCGGGAAGGTGGAGGCCGTATGAGCTTTATTGCACTGATTTGAATTTGAGTGGTGACGTCACGCCGCGCAAGCGCAGTGCTGCTTGTCGGCAGATCACACCACCCGCCACAGTGGGCAGTTTGCTCACAGATCAGTTGGCAGGTTGTGACACGTGACCAGGTCACGTGACCTAGGATGTAACGGGCGGACACCGCGAGGTGACGTGACCGGACGGTCGGTCACAGCGAGTATCAGCCACTAAAGGCTTTCGCTTTAATAAAATTTGCTGGGCCCTGACAGTCCGCTGAAGCACCCCGCCCCTAATACTCAAGAATGGGAACATACTCTTGTTATCAGCCCCTTCGTCACCTGCAGCGCCACGCCATATGTCATTCCGTCCCTTCGGTGATCCCTCATGTGTGCTAATGTTTTTTACTCGCGACTGTTCCTGCAGACCGCCGTTACGTTTGTCGCAGCACCTGTGGATGGAAGAATGCCCTGAATATGTTTGTTGTTCATAGTCGGATGCAACTCAAGAACGCAGCTGCTTTTTCCCATCAAAGGACCACTTTCCAGACAGTAGCGTAGTCCGACTGTCATGAACATGCTAGAGCGGCAAAGCAGGGCGAAGTAGATGAAAGGGGATAGTTCCTTTCCTCTATTGTCGGGGATAGACCTGTGTCTCCGTCGTTGTCACGCTAGCAAGGTGACGACAATCGGCCGACGCCGTTAGCTGGAAAGGGGTCCTTTGACGGGGAAAAACCGCTGTGGTCCCCGGTTGTATCCGGCTATAGTCACGACTAACTTCCTTGCCGATGGTCAGAATCGCTGTAGCACATAAAGTTCCACGATTCTTAGTTCCGTGTCCTCCATCAAGAATTGCGGAGTTGACACTTCATACCGCAGGGTGACAAATAGGATGCATTCGCCGGGAAATTACTATGACTAAGCTCAGCTCGCACCGGTGGCATGTTGTTCTTTGTTCTCGTGCTTTTGTAAATCTCCTAGTGATGAAAAACTACCAATTAAAATAAAAGAAAGTTGTCCCCTGTGCAATTTGGTCTCGATGGATGTTGCCTTCCCTCATATCTGTCATAACGAGCATCATATATCCTCTTTCTGGGGAACTGATTAACCCGTGGTTATTCCCCGTTCATCTGCCACCCCCTGTGATTTCGGGCTATAGGAGATCCAAAGGAATCTGTCATGGGGGAGAAAGGGAGAGTGGGTCGAAAGGGAGAATCGGTCGACCCGAATGGTTGGAGGGACCCCTTTGAGGGGAACTTGCCGCTTGATTCTTGATTTGTATATGACTATAGTCAGATACAAATCAAGAACAAAGCTGTTTCTCATCGTCAAACAACCTGCGTTCGGCCAATGCAGTCAGCATATTCTCATGACCTGCCTAGCGTAACAATGCAGGGAACCGTTCGCCAACGCAGAGATGGGACTATACCCAACCATGGAAGAAGGGGACTATCCCCTTTCATCTGCTACTGCCCGCCTGGAATAGAACAGGTGAAAACAATAAGAAGAAGAGATTGCAAGGCCAGAAGACAGAATAGTGTAATTGACTATCTACACAGTGAGCCTGTAATTTGCATGATGTCAAAGCTGCCGTCATACTATCTGGGACCAGGAAAACAGCGAAAACCTGGTCGTTTTTCTGATCCGCTTACATTTCGAAGTGATCCGGGCGCACAGTGCTGTATCCGGACTCAGCGCCTAAAAACGGCGCACCAGATGTCATGTTAAAACTACCAGGCAAAATAGGAATTTCTCTATACATATTAAATTACTCTATATTGTTGATATTTTTTACCAATCGCCTAATTATTTTTCGCGGACTGAGTCTTTGCGCGCATATTTACCTCTGTGCACCATGGTCTCACAGTTTCTTATTTTTAACTCTGCACTCGCCATTTAGCTCTCTTTGACGCCATGTTATTGCGTTTTACACTTTTCTCGATCTAACTTGGGACTGGGTGTACAAATTGTGCGTGCCCACCTGCTATAGGGCCTAGTAAAAGGGCGTCCTAGATTAAAAATAACTTAAACCAAGTTAAACAAAATTCGTAGGGTACCACTAGAACCTGGCTGCACTGGTCATAATTGGCGCTACCATCTGATAAAATCCACTAAGTGGCCGCATGGGACAACAATGTTTCACATCGAAATTCCGTAGTTTGTATGGTTTTAAAGGGCTGCCTCCTACCATCGTTTCTTTTGTTTTACTCTAGGAGACGATAAAGAGTATTCGTCCAACAGCTGCAGGAAGGGCAAACGGACACATGAAACAGAGTACAAATATTTATTCAGAAGTTCACGGTACGAAAGTTAAAGTCGCATTACAGCTGTAGCAGACAACAAAAAAAATTAACTGGAATCCACCATTGGAGCCCACTCGCAGCCTTGGCAGTAGCGACAGAGGCATTGTCAAAAATATCATCTGTATACATGTGCTCGAATGACAAAGAATTAAAAGCGCATTTCAACAAGAAAAAAAATGCTTTAGCGCTTGAATCAAAATAAAAGCTTCCTAAACCTTGTACGGTGAAAAAAAAAACAATGGTTGCAACACCAGTAATAAAAGGAGAAAAAAAAACTTGGTCACTGCCCAAGCTCTGAATAAGCGCAGCCGTTTCCATGTGGGCGTTTTGAATTGTAGACGCCGGCCACTTTAGCGTAACCTTCGTATTTCTCCGACCCGTGTCTCCGGTCGGTTGAGTCCTGGGCGGTGCTGAGTGCCTTCGTATGAGGCAGGCAGGTGTGGAGGAAGCAGCCCTGGAAGGAGAGGGCGAAAAACATTCACGGGCTGCAGGGATGGATCAATGCCTTAAACTAGTCTGGGTGATTAGCACTTCTGGAGAGAAGAGGTCGCGGACATTTTGAGACACGCACTTTGCTATTCGTAGTCAAAGAAGAAAACCTCGAAAATGTGAACGCAAATAATAGGTGCTAGCAAGAAAAAAATTAAAAAATCTCTGGAATGAATGCCCTTGTAGAACATTCTTCCACGCAATCCATGAGCTGATGTTTCTGAACAATGAGAGTTGCTTTCCACTGTGTCAAGTGCTTAAGAAGTTGTACACATGCCTGAAAAGCTGCATCTATGTATAACTAGTTGCAGTAGATTGCCGGAAATGTTTCTGGTATGCATTTAGCAAAACTTGGAGCTGGGCTAGTTGGTTAAGCATTTCGTTTGAAACAGGTCAGCGCTAAAAAAGACAAACACGGCGAGAGAACGACGACACAAGGAATGAGCGCTACTAACAACTGGTTTTATTTTTCGCTTCAGGGAAAGTATTTAAAGCCTTGTCACATCATATCATGCACACAGCCAGGGGCGTCAACATTTTTTTCATATCAAAAAAGTTAAGATATATATCTTAACACAGCAAGCCACAAAGAGCCAGTAATCGACAGCGTGAATAACAGAAAAGGAAAAAAGAAGAAACAAACAGGACTAATAAAAAAATTAAACAGTTATTTTTTAAACGAGTCTCAAGAAATGCCCGCTCCGCAGAGAACGTTATTGAGGCATCGCTCACACACTGATCTCGTTTTTTGTTTATGTTTATGTGTGTTTTAGATGAAATTGTTAAATATTTCAAAGATAAACAAATCGTCTTGCTACAAGCTGACAAAGATGGGGGATTCGTCGTCATTAAACAACAAGCCTACAAAGAAAAAGCACTGCAAGCTGTGGAAAAGAACTTTGCACCTGTGAGAAAAAGCGATGTTCGCGTTAAAACTAAGTTCATGGATTTTTGCAAGGACCTCAATCTGTTTTCTTTAGCTAATGATATTAGTAAATGCAGAGGCAACTGCTTGAACGTCTTCTTCACGGCTAAGACTCACAAGCCTGAAATACCCTTCAGAACGATCATCAGCGAAAATGGCTCATGGCAGCAATGTGCTAGCCGGTTCCTTTTAAAGAAGCTCTCGGTGATCAAGGTGGATGATCCCTTCGAGACAAAGAAGTCCCAAAATGTGTCAGATTACATTGAGGACAATAGCCAGGTCGGTTACGCATTTTCTGTTGATGTCGAGGATTTGTTTTATTCAGTTCCTCAAGCCGAACCTTTAGTTGCTGTGAAAGAATCTGTTGAAGTTACTGGCGAAATTTCCTTTCAGTCTTCAGCTGGTATGTCCCTTGACAATTTTTTAAAGCTTTTAGAATTTTATCTCAGTGTTACTTTTATCTCTTTTAACAAGCAACCTTTTCTTCAGCGTAATGGTGTTTGTAAATGTTCATGTGTGGCGCCAATTTTGTATCACATTTTTTTAGCATGTATTGATCGCCTTTTGGATCAAGATTTTATTGGTGGCCCTGTTTTAAAGGTCTTCAGATATGTAGACGATTTTTTAATTCTTTTAAAAGCCACTAATGACTCCACATTCGCAGACTCCATCCAACAGGTCCTAAGAACATTTGAGAAGCATGGTAAAGGCCTGAGTGTTACCCATGAAATTCCTGACAACAGCAAATTACGTTTCTTGGATCTGAGGCTGAGGTTGTGCAAAGGACATACCAGCTGGGCCTATTTCCCGCGTGCTAACAAAGAGCTATTGCCCTACGACTCAAATCATTCTAAGACTGTGAAAAGAGCTATTGCTTCGCTTTGTCTGGAATCTGCGCTTCGCAGGTCGTGTCCACACCAAATGCATGCTAGCTTTAATAATCAGGTCAACCGCCTTCTGGCTGCAGGCTTCCCTTGCTCGATCATAGTGGCCATTGCTGAAACCCTCCTAAAGAAGTCTGGTGCCCGACAAAAAATGGCTGACGCGGAACGCGCGAAGACAATGCCTGAGGTGATACCTTATTTACATAAGGTGTCGCATAACCTCAAAAAAGTGGCCAGCAGGCACAACGTGCCACTTGTGTTCTCGGCGCCAAATAAGCTGGCGAAGCTGTGCTCGCGCATTTGCGGCGAACGTGAGCGTGGATGCAAAACTAAACATGAAGTAGGCTATGTCGGATGTGCTCTAGAAGTGATGTATATGATACCCCTTTCCTGCGGAAGTTGCAATGTCGGGCAAACGGGGCGTTGCCTTAACGATCGTTTAAGGGAACATGCAAAGAACTTGAGGGTAAAAGACTAGCTGGCGAACTTGGTTTCGCATGTTCTGGAGTGCTAATGTGTGCCACGATTTAACGAGGCTAAGGTACTAGGCAGAAGCGCAAGCAGAACATCCAGAGTCTTGCTGGAAGCTTTCCACATAAACAAAAAACGAGATCAGTGTGTGAGCGATGCCTCAATAAGTTGTTCTCTGCGGAGCGGGCATTTCTGGAGACGCGTTTAAAAATAACTGATAAATTTTTTTTTAGTCCTGTTTGTTTCTTCCTTTTTCCTTTTCTGTTATTCACGCTGTCGATTACTGGCTCTTTGTAGCTTGCTGTGTTAAGATATATATCTTAACTTGTTTGATATGAAAAAATGTTGACGCCCCTGGCTGTGTGCATGATATGATGTGACAAGGCTTTAAATACTTTCCCTGAAGCGAAAAATAAAACGAGTTGTTAGTAGCGCTCATTCCTTGTGTCGTCGTTCTCTCGCCGTGTTTGTCTTTTTTAGCACAGACCTGTTTCAAACGAAATTTCTGATATGCAGCTCAGTAAGGCCCCATTCGAAACCCTTTAAAACCGGCCTGTAACAGTAATCCATGCTGATAACTCTGCAAAGCCTGCATCGCAGGATACGAGTAAGGCGCTGCGCGTCTCACAAACCGTAACAAGTGTATAGAGGCCGGCTGCACTCACGTTCAGTTGCAATACACACTGAATGTTTCCCCATGCAGAAACTATTTTTTCGTGTTGCCATGCACACAAAACCCATTTCACTTTGTTCGATTTCTACGGTTACAGGTATATGTTGTGTCCTTGCTGGCATTGATCGTTTTGTGTGCCTGTATTATGCACAGCAGTTCTTCCCAACGTGAATTATATCACGGACATAGGAAAACGACGCGAAGTTGATGCCGAAGATTTTGTGCTTGCGAGCCAAAGCCATAAAATTCTGTTCAGTGAATAAAAGTTGTTGCATCAGCCTCCAACAAACTCACTTATCATGTGAGAAATTTTCATAACAACAGTATTTTATCGCGACCAATCTCGTTTCTGCTAAAGCGAACTAAAAAGCTACATATAATACATGATACATTCGAATCAGTGCGAAAGCACATTTCGTGCTACATGGCAGACGACAATGAGCAGGCAGTGCCGAGAGACGGAGCGCTCGTGCTAGGCCAGCTGGGAACAGAGAAGGCAACAGACAACGGGCTGCTTTGCTCGGAGTCGGTACGGGCCGGATCAGTTCTTACGCGCGAAAAGAGAAATTTGTCATTCTGGCAACGACCTCTAGCAAGACACAATTTTTCGTTTCGTGTTCTTTCAACGCTAAATTTCGTGTTCTCTTTAATTAGCTGCCACGAGAGTAAATAATGATCGGTGCGTAAAGTTGCGCTTTTACATAGTGTCACGTGCACGTGGTGACAGCACGCACAGGCCTCCGCTCGTACACGACCTCTGCCGAACAATCCCAAATTACTGTGGCAATAAGCTCGGCCTATTCGCCGAACGTAACTTATAGCTATTTTGTGTACAAAAAATAAAAACGAACCATGATTGAAAGAGTACAGCCCACAGAGACACAGACAGAGATTCAAGATGAAGCCTACCTTTCATCATGAACTCGTGGTGCATGATGGCTTCGATGCTCGGCCGCCTAGCGGGCTCTGGTTGGAGAATCCATCGGATGAGGGCGCTCGCTTCGGGTGAGACAGTCGAGGCGATCTCGAATTTGTTCCTCTTGATTCTGACTACGGTCACCGCGTTCGACGGCGAATCGAATGGGGGACGCCCCACTAGCAGCTTGTACCTGCGGAAAGCAGTTTGCGGTCTCTTAGTGTCCGCTGTAATCCGCGCACTCTGTGGCGGCCAACATCTCAGCACGACACAGCTTGAAGCAGTGCGGGCACAGCCATGCTACACCACCCCTACCGGCCAAGCGCCACGAAATGGTAACGTAACTGCGGGAAAACGACGCTCATTATGCACGTAAGTGTCCGGTTTTGAACGTGAAGTGCATGATCTGATTTTTTGAACATGAAGAGCAAGCTTATAGCAATTTTACGGATAATATTTTCTCTGCACCAATCGTTACTGTCCTGCCTGGAAGATACGTATACCCGGTTGCGTAAATGAGAATCACGCCAACAGGTTTTCAACCGTACTTTCTTGACAAATGATTTAACACCCACCACCGCCCTCAACTCTGGCCCGATTTGCTTCGCCCGTTTAAAATATTAATGCCACGGCCATAATTTATTCCCTCGCTATTGTTCCCACCAGGCAAGATAGGCGAGGATTTGCCAGTTTTTATATTCACATTTCCGACATTAAACACTCCCACTTATACATTTACAAACGGGTGCAGCTGTGCCATGTACACCGAGCTGTCTTCGTAAGCATCAACTTGTAAACAGTTGCACACAGTTTTGCGCAATCATCAGGTGAGACTCACATGATGCACCCGATGGCCCAGATGTCCGCTGCGTAGCTGTAGCCCTTCTGGGTCAGCATCTCGTGGGCCATGTAGTTGGTGGTGCCGCAGATGGACCTCTTGAGTTGCCACGAGTAGGGGACGCGGGTGGCGAGTCCGAAGTCGGCCCCCTTGAGTTGCGAGTATTTGGTGAGTAGCAGGTTTCAGGGCTTCAAGTCTCGGTGGATTACGTGCTCCTGCACCAGGTACTCGCAGGCGCGGAGCAGCTTGCGCATTAAATACCGCACCTCGGATTCGGACCGCCACCCTCTGGGCCGGTGCATCTCCTCCAGAGACTGCAACATAAATGCGTTAATGAAGCTTGGGGAAGAACTTTGAAGGTCAGACACTCCAAAGAACATCACAAAAAAAAATCGGATTCCTTCAGGTTTCAGACTGGGACATGACGACACTGGCGCACTCCAGTCTGGGGAAGGCTTAATTCAGTTAATTGTTTTTCTTGCTGCAAGAAACTGTGCCCACATAAAGGCATCACAATATTAAAAGACCGCTTTGAAACAATAAAATCACGTTTAAATTTTTGGCTATGCCTTAAATTATGATTGGAGAACGGGACGTGCCCTATCTCGCAAAAATTGCCGAAAGAAATAAACAACCAAATACATAATCGAGTAACCTAATGCAAGGTCGTCTAAATTATTCCGAAGGCCTTCGCTACAACGTCCTTCATAGCCTGAGTTGTTTTGGGAACATGAGCACAATTAAACGAAATAGAAACGAACCTTGAGAACATTAGGAACGTTTTCCAATAAATGCAAAGAAAATAATTGGAAACGCGAGCCACCGAGGAGCCGGAATGTTAACACACCTGTCTTGTGCACAGCTCCAAGATGATGTAGACGTTCTTGGCGTCCTCAAAGTGGCCGTGGAAGCGAATGACGTTCTCGTGGCACAGGGTTCTGTGGATGTTGATTTCCTCTTCGAGCTGTAGACAACATATTAATTAGTTCGAATTGCAACAGTGCCCAGCCAGCGACGAATTTGAACAGTTTGTGATTCCGAGCTGGCAACATTGCCAAGTGGGCGTCGACGCTGCCGAGTGTCGGCTACAAAAGCATCGGAGCAGCACTGTAACGATGGGGCGTGGAACCGGCGAGATGGCGGTGACCCTTACAAGCTTTCTACTGCTCACGCAGGTTGGTCTTTTTCACCCTTTGAAACCGTCGCGCTACATTTTGCCGGTTCCACCCCAAATGCTTTATCTTACTTTTTCCTGTAAGCCACGCGGTTTTGTGTTGTCAAATCGTCTGTATGTTAAGAGGCATTTTTCAGTTTTTCGTAGCCCAGCGTTTTATCTGCTAATCTTGTTGCTTTGTGGCGGGGATATTGAGAGTAACCCTGGCCCAGCAACAGCTGAACAATTTCAAGAGCTGTTGAATGGTCAAACCACAATTCTTTCCAAGTTATCGCAGCTTACCACGGACGTAACTGACGTAAAAGCCCGGCTTGTTGTATTGGAAACTAAGTTAGGAAAAATTGAGGCAATTGAAACAGCTCTAGCCAATGTTGAAGATCAACAACGAAAAGATCATGATGTTCTGACAAGCATGATTGCAAAAATAGACGATTTGAAAATCGTGGAAGGCGTAATAATTTGATTTTTTACGGCTTAACTGATTCTGATGACAGTGAGACGGCAGCCAAGTCTGAGGAGCTTATCATAAGTCAGTGCACTGAGAAGCTGGAATTGTCTTCCATGTCTATTGAATTTGCTCATAGGCTGGGTAAATTCTCCCAAGGAAAAAATCGGCCTATCATTGTGCGCTTCAATTCCTTTAAAGACCGCCAGGCTGTGCTTGCAAATGCATTCAAGCTCAAGGGATCCAGTATTGCTATATCTGAAGACTTTTCCCGTACTCTCCGTGATAAGAGAAAGAAATTATGGGATTATGCCAAACAAAATGGCGAAAAAGGAGTGAAAGCAGTTCTGAAATATGATACGCTTCATTTGGGTAGTAGGCGTTTCCAATGGGACAGTGAAGCCGGCACCGTACGGGAACAATGACAAACCACTGTTCATTCTGCGATGTGCCCAGTCAGCATTTTGTCAATCAATTGCCGCAGTATAAAAAATAAAGTTGATGACTATCACTTTCTTCTTCGTACCGTCCAACCGACCTTTGTTTCGGGAACAGAATAGTGGCTCGATCCGACCATCTCAAGCGCTGAAATATTTCCTGACACGTACGAGTGTTTTCGTCGCGACCGTTGTGCACGTGGCGGAGGAGTGTTTATTTTGGTCCATAAAAGTGTCCCGTGCGCTCAAATGGAATTCTCTGATAGTGAAACTGAATTGGATGTTTGCAAAGTACGACTGCCAAACGGGAAAGCAATGGTTCTTGGGTCATTTTATAGGCCTCCTGGTCCTTCTGTAAAGCCGCTAGTTGGCTTATCTCATTTTCTTGAAACCATTAACACTGAATGCCTTGTTTTAGGGGGGGACTTTAACCTTCCGGACATTGACTGGTCAGCTGACGAACCAAGAGATATAGCTCGAGGGAATCTAAACTCAACTTTTTTTGACGTTTTAGATTCCAACACCTTTTGTCAGTATGTGCATGAGCCATCACGAACGGACGGAACTGGTCACGTACTCGACCTCTTGCTGTGTAACGTGCCTGATGTTGTATGCAATGTACAAGTGTTGCCTGGTTTGAGCGACCACAATATTATTCTAGCAGATTTATTAGTTCACTATGTGAAGGTTGCAAAACCACCTAGGCGAAAGATTTATGTCTACAGCAGGGCCAACTACGAGGCGATTAGCGCTGCTTTCGATTCATTCTTTCCAACTTTTGATGAACTCGCGGATAACTTAAATATCGAACAGCTATGGAATACATTCAAACAGAAATTGTTGGAATTACGTGAAGCTTTTATTCCATCAAGCGTTATATCAAGAAAGAGAGCACGAGATAAACCCTGGTTTAACACCGAGTTACGTGCTTTTGTTCGCAGACAGCGACGAATGTATCGAAGATACAAGTTGTCTAAATCGGCAGAGTGTTTGGCCTTGCTGAAAAGAATAAAAAATGAATTCAGACAGAAGTCTCACATCGCTAAAGACTTGTATTTTTCGAATTTAGGAGAAAAACCTGTCAGAGATACCAAAGAATTTTGGAGATATGTGAAGCGTAATGGTAAGGATGACAGCTCAGTACCTGCTCTGAAAAATGATGAGATAATCATCCATGATGATGAGGCGAAAGTTGAAATGTTTAGCCGTTATTTTTCATCTGTGTTTTTGCTACCTAGTTCACGTTCTGTCTGTTTTGCATTACCTCTTGAAATAGATTGCATGCCGGAAGTTACTTTTTGTGTTGACGGTGTGCGTAAATTATTGAAGGATTTGAATTAGGCTAAGGCTTGTGGCCCTGATGACATTCCTGCCGCAATTTTAAGGAATTGTGCGGATATATTATGTCTGTATTTCACCCGACTGTTCCAGAAGTCTCTTAATGAAACCGACTTGCCTGCTGATTGGAAGGTAGCGCGTGTCGTGCCTATACATAAGAGTGGTATGCGAAACTTCGTTCAGAACTACAGACCCGTTTCCTTAACCAGCATAACCTGTAAAATTATGGAGCATGTAATATATAGTTGCGTTATGGCCCATCACCAAACACAATCTCCTATGCACTAGTCAACATGGTTTCAGGCGTGGATTTTCCTGCAGTACGCAGCTGGTAGAGTTCGTTCATAATTTGGCATCGGCAATCGATAAGCAACAAATTGTGGACTGCGTTTTCTTGGATTTCCGCAAAGCATTTGATGTTGTCGCGCACAGTCTTCTTCTCTCCAAATTGAAAGCGTATAACCTGGATTGTAAAGTAATTGCGTGGATTGCAGAATATCTGTCGTTACGAAGGCAGGCTGTTGTTCTGAACGGTATTTCTTCACAGTATGCACCAGTTACGTCGGGAGTTCCTCAAGGCTCAGTATTGGGACCACTTTTGTTTTTGCTGTATATTAATGATATTTCAGTTGGCATACAGTCTTCATTCAGGATGTTTGCCGATGATTGTGTTGTTTACAGAGTAGTAAATTCCACTTCTGATTCACAAATCCTGCAAACTGATTTAGATACTGTGGCAGACTGGTGTGTACGTTGGGACATGTCCTTAAATATAAACAAAACTGTTCACGTCACCTTCACAAGAAAACGTGCTAATCATCCGTATAGGTATAGAAAGAATGATTTTACTCTCAACATAAGCAAGTCATTTAAATATCTAGGCGTCTTTTTTACATCGGACTTACGATGGAATAAGCACATTAATTATATTACGACTAAGGCAGCGTCACGTTTGGGTTTTCTAAGGCGGAATTTTAGCCATTTACCAAGTAACTTAAAAACACAGCTCTATTTCAGTTATGTACGCTCCATACTTGAATATGGATGTGTTTGCTGGGACCCACACACATCTGAGAGTGTAGGAAAATTAGAGAAAATTCAGAATAGGGCAGTTAGATTTGTTCTTGGTAATTATAATTGGCAAGTTAGTATGACGGAAAGCAAACGAAAACTTAACTGGCAAGAGTTGAAGGACCGTAGAAGGTACATCAGATTGAAATTTTTCCATGAGATTTATTATTCAAAAACTGGCATAAACCGCGAACAATATATCCAGGCACCTCATTATATATCAAAGCGACTGGAACACTGCTTGAAGGTCAGAGAATTTTCTTGCAAGGGTGACGTCTTGCGTTATTCTTTTTTTGTTAGAACTGTTCGGGACTGGAACAGTTTGCCAGCGAGCATTGTATGTATTACATCTAACGAAGCATTTTTCCATGCACTGCAATAATTGCTTTATACCTATAAAGTAAGTCTGTACCCCCCTGCTGTAATGCCCTGCGGGGCGATGCAGGTAACTAATAAATAAATAAATAAATATTCTCGCAAAAGGTTGTATTAAGCGTAAGCAAAATAAGCAAAAGGTGTTGACTAAAGGCGCTGGTAGTTATAATTATAAACCCTTGCGCTGAAGAGGAAAAAAAAGAACCCATTACGATGGCAAAAGCAATGGGCCACTAGAGCGAAATCTTTTCAACATACGGCTCTACTGATATTTGTTTACCGGAATGAGGTGTAAGTTTTGTCCCCTGCTTGTGACCCTCATTTGCAGATAGAAAGTTGCACGAAAATTGGCAGCAGTATCAAAACGAATTGGAGAGATTGCAGTCTCCTAAGGTTAAGGTGTTACTTTCGACGAAAATGGAGGTTAGATAAGCTTTAGAAACGGGCACAAATCGACACACAGGGGCCATAATCTATAAGAACCCACCATCCATATCGAATCTATTTGGTCCTATCGCGATAGTCACTGTTGTTCTGTGATATTGACGTGTACTTCAAGCGTCCCTAGTAGTCACCGTTGGCTCATATGAGACCGGACCTCGCCATATCAGCGAAAACGGTTCGGTAGTTCTCCACTGATGCTTAAAAGCGATAGCAGCATGACTTAACAACAGTGACGAATTGGAGATAACTAACTGGACTCGAAATCGAAAGTGGTTAATGTATCATAATAGAATACAGCCTCGAAGCCCAAATCCACGAAACGTTTAGGTTTCGAATCGGCTTGCTTTGACGACTCGTCATTTTGGCGTAAACGCGGGCAGGGGAATATGGTGGGAGGACGAGAAGGAGACACAACCAGTCAGCGATCACGCGTTTGTTTTGCATTCGCTGGACGGCGCCACAAATTTTGAGCTTGCGCGCGAATCCTATGCCGCAGAACAACCTTCGTTACTTTCGTTTTCACATGATTCGGAGCGTCTGCCCGCCTCGCTGCAGCGGCGTCGTCAGAAAAAATGGCTGGGGTTCAACATGGCTTGAACTTTGTTATACGATCGAAAGCCCTGTTAAGCATGGTCTCCACTGTGTCAAATAAACTGCCAACGTGAGATACCCAATAGGCATGTGATCCCGTGGTCATACTACTACAGCGTGAGACATACCACCGAGCAGTGAAGTTCGGTTTGACCTCGTGAGGCATTTATGGTCATTGCCTCATCCACGTCGAAACAGGATGTTGTACCGCGAGGAGTAGAGCCCTCGCTCTAAAAGCCAAAAAATCATTTTTTTTCTCCTCAGTGTACAATTAAGAAAATTTCTACAAACAGAAAAGAAAGAGAAAAGACGAAGCGCAGTGATATAGGAACTTACATATTGCCAGAGAATGTCCGATTTAGGATGACCCTTGGGGATGATTTTGCCTGCGTACGCCACGTTCGCCTTTCTGTCCATGAACTCGCAGACGTGCGCAAATCCGCCCTGAAAAAGTAATGCCAGCCTTATTTCATGGACATCCAAATGAGGGGAGAATGCTGTCGCAGTGTGTGACTGAAACACTCGGGCAGTGGAATCGTTCATTCGAAGAAGAAATTGCCCTGATGCCTAAGTGCTCAAATTAGACCGCAGCAATAAATTCATGACATCTGGGACGAATACAAGCTGAAACTAGGTATGCTTGAAAGGTATGATTCAGTTCACAAAGCATCGACGACAGGAATATGGAGGCAGTCCTTAAAGGTTCGCACGAAAAGTGCAAAAATTTCGTGTTTCAGCGCAATTATCCAGCAGTCGTTCGCAATGAACTTTTTGAGGCATTAGGATGCCTTTAATTGGCACAGTAATGCCTGTATAGTAGGGGACGTCAGAAGACAGGAGAATCGCATTAA
The DNA here is from genome assembly GCF_052857255.1 of Amblyomma americanum. Taxonomy (NCBI): domain Eukaryota; kingdom Metazoa; phylum Arthropoda; class Arachnida; order Ixodida; family Ixodidae; genus Amblyomma; species Amblyomma americanum. Next base: position 79,012,175 of record NC_135507.1, read on the forward strand.
GGAATAAACTGAGCAATATGACTCTCAAATGACAACTTTAAACAATGACACCACATCTGTAACCGAGTTCTTCCGGTTTTGCACAGTCGTAGTCGTCCGGTCCGCATGACGAGCTACCCTCCGTCCGCCTCCCAAACGACAAACTCGCCGCGGTGGCTCAGTGTTTATAGCGCCCTGGGAGCCGGGGTACGCGGGTTCGAATCCGGCTGAGGCACACGCGTTTCAATCGAGTTGAAACGCAAACAGCAAACGTCTGCTGAGCGACGTCGGTGCCTGTTGCAGATTCCTGAAGGAACTGTTCACCCTCTTTGCGGAGCGTCCTTAACCTCCTTGCTTTCAAGAATAGCAAGATTCAGAAAAAGGCGAATCTATCGGATAACCCATGCGGGTCCCAATTGGTCGAAATTATTCCGGTGCTTTACACTAAAGCACCTCTATCTTCTTTTACTCCCTTGCCTCACGGCGGTGTTCAGGTGAACCGGTCTCTTAGTAGAAAACGCTGCTTTGCATAAAGATGCCTTGTCCAACTGTTTTATGATCGTTTGATTTAAGAGTCGCACTAACGAATTTTGTTAATTATAGCCGCCCGCAGTCAGTGCTCCTAACGAGAAAGCAACCGTATTCTGACCACTTATAAGAGCCGTCTTCGCCAAAAGTAATCAAATAACGAGACTTGACTCTCAGCTGTAGAGTGGAAAAATTACGATACCGCTCAAGTCTAAAACGTCTCGAAAGGTAAGCCTAAGGGCTACACGCCCAGGGTCTTTGACTTCACACATTACACAATTTCTAAAGATACGCCTTTTGAGATAGAAGACCGCTTTTATAGGCATAACAGTGTAAACGGTCTGAAAACTAAACATTTTTTTCAAATTTGCCTGTCGGGTAGGGTTTGAAGACTATAATAAACTGCACATGTCCAACCAAAAACTTAAACTTAACCCAGCGTCTCGAAGCCGACTCGGCTCCTTCATCAGGGGTGACTGAGGGCAGTAGCTAGCGTCTTTAATAGGGTTCCCCAGTGGCAGTGTCCTTAGGAAATACATGGGAACTTTCAGAAGCTCTACCGTTTCTTAAGATGGCTCGATTTTTATGAGGTCTGTGGCAGCGTTGTCTAGTTTAGGGGACAGAGGATGTGCTGTGGACGATTATTATTTTTTAAGTTTCATTTTTTTTACAAACCAGCGGTAAATATTCAGAAACATTGCACCTTTAGATATCTCGGTCTTTCATGTCATCTCATGAAAAAACTAAGCCAGATATCAAAATATCGTCCGGATCATTTCCTCCCTTTTTCATTCTTGATTCTCAAGCTGCAATTTTCATCCATATCGAGCGTAGTGTTTGCCTTTTACAGGCTCTGAAAGCTGTGTATGTATTTTCGGCGGAAATTTGAAATTCGCGCCAAAATTAACTAGCACACGTGGCTCCTTCTGGTGTCAGAATATTTTGTGGCTACCACACTCTACCACGAACCCCTTGGTTGTCTGTGTTCATGTGCCCAGGTTTTTACTGAAAACATGGACGGACTTGAGCTCTTTCTTGCTTTTTTTTTCTAGCTTCGGCTGTATTCGGAAAGGAGTTCTGTTTTTCTTTTTTGCTCGAGCTTTTGGTGCGGAAAGGAAGTGGGATGGAAGGGCACACCCAAAAGCGCCCCCCCCCCCCCCCGGCAGCCACACAATAATGCATTCTTAGTGCCAAAACACAGGAAGGGGCTCCCTATTCAGGACAGTGTGAGATAACGGCATTGTTACTTGCCCAGGGCAGGGGCGCAGTAACCCAGGTGGCGATGCAAGTCAAGAATGCAGCTCCAAATATTCCTCATAGGAGGCCATCGAGCCAATTGCGGCACTTACATGAACGCAGCATGGACTGGCTGCTAGGTTATCGGGTCGAAAATCGGTACTGGATTCATATAAACGCGCGCCGAGTCGGGACTCGACGGGTCGGGTCCACACAACTCCGCCACAAGGGGTAGGTTGAAACAACTCGACCCTGACCCGATGTGCTTGTAAACGCTGTCGAGCCGAAATGTAGGGTCTGGGGGGGGTGGGGGGGATGATAAATGCGAGCTGGCTTTTCACGTGCGCCCGTCGCGCCTCGCATACAGCGATGGTGTTCCTCAATCTTGGATGCTGCTACTGCTTGCTCCAAGCTTGGTGTGGCTACAGTTGAACCGGTCTCGAATCGCTAAAATCGAATTCATTAAGCACGCACTGGTTGAGTTGGATTGACCGTGCTGAACCCGACCCCCGAATTCGCCCAACGCTATCGGGTTCATGTAAAGAGGGCTAAAGGCGCTGAGTGGTTGTCATGACTCAGCCATTAGCCTCCTTTCACTGAGGCACTTGCCAATCACCTGCAATTCACGCTATACTCGCGGACAACTGTCTATGGCAGTGCAACAGCCCCCATCAAGGGGAGAAAGGACCACCGCCTTCCTTTTCCTGCTCAGCCTCTGCTGCACTGCAACTGCAACGTCTGGAGAACCGGTCGAAGCCAACGTTGGCCTCTGGCTCCAAGCTAGTGAAACCAGAATGTGTCGGATCGGCATCGAAACATCGGTTCTCTAATGAATCTTTATTCGAGTGTCGCTCTTTCTCCGCAATTCTCCTCCTGACCAGGCATGTCTCTGCCCAGATGTTATCAGTGCAGGTACTGTCGACTATAAGCGGGTAAGGGTCGGTACACCCTGTCTGCAGAAAGGAGCTCACGGGTTTCCGAGCTCCCTAATCCAGAATAGACATCTCCGTAGAGTAAATCACGTGATGTCAAACGTTCATGACCTGGCTGCCAAAATCATCCAGTTTTATTTCTGAATCGGTTTTGCATGTGCCAAGCGTTCCCCAACCATCTTTCTTCTCAAGGTGTATTGTTGGGAAAGTTGGAGAAACACTTTGTAGGAAAACAGCGCTCGAGTCTGTCTGTCTTTCTTGTCCAGTGTTTCTTGCTCTGTTTTCCTACAGATTCTTTCTTCTCCCAAATAGATACGCCTCGGTATGCGCTACACCTAGTCGCACCTGCTGCACTACGGTTCCAAAAGTCGCATACTTCATTCAGAAATACGCTCGGAAGGGGCTCTCTATAACTACATATATAAAATATATAATACATCAAATTATAAAATATAATAAGAACATAGAAAAGCAGGCCGCATAATGAGACTTTCCCAGACACCATAGTAGGTATGCAATTTTCGCTTTCAAACCAGTGACGTCATGAGTCTTCAAGTGTGCTGCCGTTTTTATCTACAGAAAGAGCACACGCGTTTGGCGTGGTCGGCGCCCATGTTTTCTTCTGTTAAATTGCAGTTTTTATTATTTTTAAAAATGATCCCCTAATAGCAACTTTGTCCAGAACATTTGGAAGTCGCTTGTGTAATGACGAAATTTGCGTTCAAAGTCACCACGAATAGCAACAGGACGATCGCAGTGGTTTTAAAAACCCCACTTCTCACCCTTTTACCCAACTTTCATTTGTTCCGCTCTGAAATTATAAGCAGTGAATGAGACATTGAAACGAAGTACTTCAGCAGTAATTAAGTTACTGAAGTGAGTATGGTTCATAAACAAACTGAAGAATTCGGCGACCTCCATGGCAACAAACCTGCTCGGTGGTCATCGAAGTGAGACCCTCCAAATAACGCGATAAAAACAAATACAACGGTCCAGAATAATGTCGAAATAGTTTCGTCCGGCTGTAATCCTTCCAGATAACGCTGACCACATCTCGCATAACAAAGTGATATTCCCGCGCGCCAACGGTTTTGAACTCGGACAAACAAATAGTACAACCGTTCCGCGGCATTACTTCTCTCAAAGAAGCATCAGCCTGATGCTTAAACGAAAATTAAGGTCAGCAACAAGAAAGACAATTCAAAGCAAACACTGGCAGCGCAAATAATGAGAGCGTAAAAAGTTTTTCACTGAGGCGGCGTCGCCGAATCGGCGTCCACACTCGCACATGGTCACCAGGCTTGTATTGCGTGTGGCGACAAAGGAATACGGAATAGCCGGCCGAATTGCCCAAGGGGCGGTGTTCCCAAGGTGTGGCAAAAGATGACTCACACTTATCTGTTCTGGCTAGGCTAAGCCAACACTGCTTCTAACTACAGGCTGTATACCTCACCCTACTATTGTGTATGAATTTTTGGACAAAAGATGCCAGGGAGCTTAGGGAAACCTAAACCGGAAAAGGTACTTTTCCTTGTGGCAGTTCAGTGGTGGGTTACAGGATAAACGTCCATTTTCTGACCACCACCCCTTGATAGGGGTTATTCGCTTATGCTTCTGTCTGCCAGCTTTGGCAGGTTATACACAGAAAGTTGTCGGCCCTAGTTTTTGTTCGCGGAAAAACTAACACTTTCGTGTCGCGGTAGAATTTATACACCTGGAAAGGAAATAGAAGTTCCCTCCTTTTTGTGGTACTTAAGAGCTGCCATCTATCGACAGAAATTTTCAAATCTGATGTGTCTCGTAACTGGTGAGCCCTCTTAAGTATGAAGGGGGTCATTGGAACGAAAGCCTTGGGGGAGTGGGAGGAGGGGCGGGGGCTAAGGCTGTAAGTCACGTCGCACAGGTTTGCTTTTGTGCGGTCGTTGATTTTCGGTGTTGACCACCCTGCCAGCTGCTAACCCCGATCCCAGGGTTGCCCAAGGGACACCCCCTCAATGCCTGCCAGACAAGGGCATCACCGGACGGCAGAGGTCCCTACTCCTCCGGCTCCGCATCGGATGTTCTTGAACCGGGGCTAGACTCCATCGCAAGGGTTTGGCCCTCACGGCAGACTGCTCCCGCTGGAGGCCAAACGGAGGAGACCACCGATCACCTCCTCCTCGATTGCCCCGCCTTTGCCATCCACGAGGCAAAGCTGGCGGCCTGCAACAGGGACCTGAGCCTTCCATCCGACTCGACAAGTGCCCCCCTCTACCCCACCGGCCCCAACGCTTAAAAGGCGCTCCGGTCTCTCCTCGCCTTCCTGGAGGAGACGGGCCTGGACGGCTATTGCTAGCCTAAGGCAGCTAACTGATACGACTGCGTCCCCCGCATCTTTATACTCCTCTTGTCGTCTGAAACTCTACCTATCCTTCTCCTCTCTATCTTATAATAAACTACACAACTGCAACCAAAAATTTTAACTTTAACCCAACGTTTCGAAGCCGACTCGGCTCCTTCATCAGGGGTGTCTGAAGGCAGTAGCTAGCGTCTTTTAAGTATGGAGGGGGGGGGGGTGTCAAAGGAACGACCGCTGTGACGCCAAAGGCGCAGGGGAGGGGGAGAGGAGGTTTATGCTTTTAGTCACGCTGGCGCACGGCCGGGAGGTGGTGACTAACAGCCTAAATTCTCCTCCCCCGCGCCTTTCGCGTCACAGCTGTCATTCCTTTGACACCCCCCTCCTCTTTACATAAAAGTCGCTAGCTACTGCCCTCAGTCACCCCTGATGAAGGAGCCGAGTCGGTTTCGAAAAGTTGGGTTAAAGTTAAAGCTTTTGGCTGGAGTTGTGCAGTTCATTATGTCTTCAAACCCAAACAGACAGGCAAATCTGTCAAAATGTTTAGTTTACAATCCTCTCTATCTGCACATCGGCAGTGGCGGTGGCGCGATAACATCAGTCACAGGCCCTTGCACTTTCATTCACTCTTCCCCTTTCATCCACTTACTACTACTACCACCCTGAACAACAACAACCGCACAAAAGGAAACCTGCACCCAGTACACGCCCAGGGACTACCCTCTTCAACTCAACGAAAAAATGTCGCCATTGACCGCCTCCCCACTGTGCGACGTGACTAACAGCCTTCACCCCCCCCCCTTCCCCCACACCTTTCGCATCCCAGCTTTCGTTCCTTTGACCCCCTCCTCCCCTCCATACCTAAAGACGCTAGCTACTGCCCTCAGTAACCCCTGATGAAGGAGTTGAGTCGGCGTCGAAACGTGTTAAGAATAATCTTTTTTGTTGGAGATGCGCAGTTTATTATATGTAAGCGGTCTACTACGCCCGAATACTGCAAAGAAGTCCTAACCAGCAGTCTGGCTAACTAATATTGAATGGTTAAATTTTTATTTAATATCGCAAAGCTCTGATGTTATCGAGAGTAGTGTAGCCCTCCATAACTAATCTAATTAGCAGTTCTTAAAATTTCCACAAAAGCCGTTACCGTCGGCGCTGTGGCCGAACAAGTTTTGGCTATTTCAATGAGTTACGTGCAGTGGAGAGGTTGCTTTTCCTTCAAGGTTATCGAAAATGTACGTGTTTGGGCAGGATGTAACCAAAATCTGTTCGGCCAGAGCGCAGAAGGTTACCGCGTTATCGAAATTCCACAACTGATGTAGATGATGAAGAAGGTGGGCTACATGCCTCTCAATAATTATAGAACCTAACAGCAAGTTAATACGCACATACTATTGAGTTTTGGTTAACCAGCCTGCTTGTTCGTACATGTTAGCTGTATGCTGGAATACTACACCGCTCACAATGCTATACCGAAAAAAGCGCCTTACTACACAAAACGCCTACTTTAAAAATCGTATGAAGTCTTAGGTGAAACACGCTGTATATAGAGCTTACGGTGCGCCATTCTTGCTGCGTTACACTGCTAACTTCATTGGCATGGTTACGCTTGCCAAAAGCTGTACATTAACCACTCGCAATGCATATGAGCACTCAAAGCTTATTTGCGCTTTACGCGACGCACAAAGCGACAGCAGCAATTAATACTCTAGCTCCTTTCACGAGGTTTTGTTCTAATCAGGCTATGCTAAAAGGGTACCAGCAAGTTCTGCTGTATAAAAATTAGCACACCCGTTGTCTAAGGAGACATATCTTGCCGAGAAACTTGCCGCGGGTGTATTCTGTCTGGGAATTCGTGTTGATGACGACGTGGAGAAATTCGTCGCTGGTCGTCGCAGAAGCCATCACGGAGAGAAAACGCGATCTCGACTCCACGCTTTCCACCGCTGCAATGCACACTTCAACACAGGCACCAGCGACTGAGCTCGACACTGCCGTTTCTGACCGGTGCGGGACGGTTTTGGAAAGGTAGCATCACGTGCACGAAAATTAGCCACGCTACTGGTTGGCGCCACTGGACACAGAGATGCATGCAGTGGCCGCACCTAGTCGGGCGTGGCCCTCCTATTGTAGTCTATTGTATGCGCCCCAGAAGTCCCTTTCCTTATCTTGTTTCGGGAATAGTCCTTCTAGACGCCTCAGGTCGCCCAGCATGCTGGTCATTTCCGGGGAATATAGCTTTGTTTAGGGATCTTAGGGGGCATCTTTTAGGGATCTTTTAGGGCATTTGCATTCGGCAGTAGCAGCAGTAGCACATCGCCGACGCTTGTCTTGGAAGGCGCTTGACGTTTTTCTTCCACTTCGCAGTTTTACGCAGTTTTACAGCTCCACTGCGGCTACGCTGCATCTGAAGAATTTGCTGCTGACAACGACGCACGGTTTCGAAGATTGCGGACCGTATCTCCTCGTATCATCCGGGAAACCTAGCCTGCTCCCATTGGCCCCAGCAACCACGTTCGAACTACCGAGGTTTCTTCGGCGATACTGGGAATCATTGCTCCGCATTTGCATTCGGCGGTAGCAGCAGTAGCACATCGCCGACGCTTGTCTTGGAAGGCGCTTGACTCTTTTCTTCCACTTCGCAGGTTGGTGGCTTTGCTTCCTTTATTTTTTTTCTATTGCATCGTCTGCTGCTGCTGCTGCTGCTGCCGGGTGCTGTTGCTTAGTGATAGCCATGCCTAATCATATGGCTCAAGAAGAGCCTGACCCTTGTCTTTCCTGCCATGCTGTTATCCCACCCGATGCCCCATTTGTAACCTGTGTAGCGTGCGAAATCAACTACCATGTTGGAAAAGCATGTTCAGGTCTAACAGCCAGAAGCTACAAAAGCAAAAAGGCCGATAACAGCATTGCGCAGTGGAAATGTCGGACATGTGTAGTGGCGTCAGAGCGCACTTCTCGACCGTCCAGCGATCAATGTCGCTCACGTGGCTCCTCCTCTACGCATAGCTGTTCAAATAACGAACAGCAGCAGCTCTCTCAACAGGCACTAATGGGCTTCGTGACAGATATGCAAAAAAAGCTATGCCTTCTGATGCCTTTAGTTGAGGCGATGAATGCACTTCCCGAGTTAAAGCAAATAGTGACTGATGTACAAGTGTCTGTCAAACACATGTCGGATAAGTATGATGAAGTGCTACAGCGCCTAACCAAGCAGGACCATGAACTAACAGACATTAAGGAGCGTAATACAGCAGTGGAAGACTCCGTCAGTGCGAAGGAGATTTCTGATTTAAAGGATCAAGTTAAAGAACTTGAACAGTATGGTAGACGGCAGAATCTCGAGATTCATGGGGTCAAATGGGAAGAAAATGAAAACCTTTTACCTAAAATCAATGAGTTGGCTGCTTCCCTTGGCCTTCGTTCGCTTGCTGAAGACGACATTGATGGCATTCACCGTCTTTCCACAAGAAAAGGTCGAAAGGCTCCCATTCTAGTGCGGTTCGTTTCTCGAAAAATAAAAGAGAACTGGAAGAGCAAGAATAAGCAACTGGTTGACAGTGAATCAGAAGTCCGCTTCTACGATAACCTTACCAGTCGAAACAAGCATCTTTTGTGGCTGGCACGCACAAGGGCACAGCAGATGGGTTACTGCTTCACGTGGCAAAAGAATGGAAAGGTGATGGTCCGCAAGGACCCAGGTGAACCAATTCTGCGGATTTCGTGTGAGGCAGATCTGTGTAATATCAAGGAAATTAAGCAGGCTGAAAGTGATGATTCGGAGGCGTGAGCGTCCATCAACTTAGTTTTTTTTCTGTTTTTCTTTATCTTTTCTAGCAGTATGGATTACGAAGCATCTTCACAAAACCGCAGTTACTACGCGATACATGAATTTAACGATACAGTAATGAGATTACCTTCTCATTCAAATAAGCCTCTTTCTATGTTTTGTTTAAACTCATAAAGTCTTCGAAACAAAGGAGATGCCGTTGGCGCTTATCTGAACTTACTTCCCCATAAATTTGATGTTCTAGCATTTACAGAAACCTGGTTCACTGATTCCTCTGACGTTGCTCAATTTGAAAACTATTCTCATGTGTCTTTGTTCAGAGACAACAAAAAAGGGGGCGGTGTCTCTCTGTATTTTCGTGATGGCGTATCACACGCCTCCCTAGAGTCGTTTTCCGTTGTTGATTGTGATTTTGAGGTACTTGTTGCCGAATCTTGTGGTGTTATAATTCTTGTTTATGGACCCCCGTCTGGTAAAGTTGAACGCTTTTTTTCCTACCTTGACAGTGTACTTCACTCGTTTACAGGACATAGCCAATCTGTTGTCGTGCTGGGTGATTTTAACATAGATATATTGACTGAGAATACAGTTTCTAAGAGTTTTATTGGTATGATGTCTTCCTACAGCTGTGCAAATGTTATAAACCTGCCAACAATAATTACCACAAGTACCAGAACTGCTCTCGATTTATGTTTCACTGATTTCTTACCAAATGATGTACAGTCGGGTGTGATGGCCTGCGATGTTAGCGACCATCTTCCATTTTTTGTCTTTTTGCCCCATTCGAGGAAAACTTTTTCTAATAGCGCAGCTAACACTTTCTATCGGAAAGTTAATGACGAAACTATAAATTGCTTTCGACGCATGATTTCAGAGGTGGACTGGTCACTCGTTTTTAATGAAGATCCTAGTCGCTGTTACGATGTCTTTGAAAAAAATTTCAAGATGCCTATTATGAAGCCTTTCCTCTAGTCCGCCGCTCTAGGCACAAAAAGTCTAAGAAACCGTGGGTTACGAAAGAGCTGTACAAAAGAATAAGGCAAAAACACAATCTCTTTGCTGATTTTTTGAAGCACAAGGACATCAATATACTAAACTTGCATAAAGCTGTAAGGAATAAGCTCAACACTGATCTAAAAACCGCAAAACAGGAATATTACGTAAAAGCGTTCGCTAATAAACTTGCCCCTAATCAGATATGGAGGTCATACAACAATTTAGTATCAAAACGAACCGAGCCAACTCCAGTAGAGATTGTGGTAGATGGCGTTCCACTCAGATGTCGTCCCTTATCAGACATGTTTAACGAACACTTCCTAACGGTTGGTGAAAATCAGTCTGCGCAAACAACATGCACTGATCCAATGTCATATTTTAAAGGCATACCAAAGCCTTCGATATTTCTTTCCCCAACAACTACAGCCGAAATCTCTTCGTATATAATACGTCTAAAAAATAACTGCTCCGTTGGAGCTGATAACATCAAGGGTGAGGTAGTGAAAGCCGTATCTGATATTATCGCACCTTTGTTGTCCCATATATGCAACCAAATGCTCAAAGAAGGCAGGTTTCCAGATAAATTAAAGATAGCAAGAGTTTGTGTGGTACATAAGAGAGGAAGCTATAATGATCCTAACAATTATCGCCCAATATCCGTTTTACCGGTCTTCTCAAAAATTGCTGAACAAGTCATCAATACCCGCCTTACTTCGTACTTCATTAAGACCGGAGCTATTGCGAAAGAACAATATGGCTTTCAGAAAGGGAAATCTACGGAAAAAGCTTTACTTCACATAAAGGATAAAATAATTAACAATATAGAAAACAGAATTTTTACACTTGGACTATTCTTAGACTTTAGAAAAGCCGTCGACTCGGTCTGTCACAAAATTTTACTGCGCAAATTACAATTCTATGTGATAAGAGGTTCCGCACTTAATCTTATTCAGAGCTACTTATCATCCAGAGTACAATTCACAATGATTAACGACATACCTTCAAGCCACGACCTTATACGCACTGGTGTGCCACAGGGCTCAATACTGGCTCCTATTCTATTCCTAGTTCACATAAATGATATTGTTAATATTCTTCCTTCCTCCGAAACAGTTTTATACGCTGACGACACAAATATTTTCTTTCATGACGCGAGTTTACAAGCAATAGAATGTAGAGCTAATCTCTGGCTAGAAAACCTTACATTATGGTTGAGGGCCAACAGGTTAGAACTAAACATCACGAAGACGAAGTATGTAATATTCAGAGCTAAAAATAATGTCATAGATAATGAGCCAATCATATTATACAATTCGAATGTTTTACAACGAGTACAGTCAATAAAATTCCTTGGAGTTATATTTAATGAACACCTGTTGTGGACTGACCATATTAATCAAGTAAGAAAAAAAATTTCGCGATCAGTGGGCCTTCTAAATAAATTTAGACTTCTATTGCCAGTATGGCTCAAAAAGCAACTTTATTTCAGTTTAATTCATTCACATCTTCACTATTGTTTACTGATATGGGGAGACTCAACACAGACTAATTTAAATGCTTTGTTTTTACTACAGAAAAAGGCCATACGAGCAATTGCTAATCTAGGGTACTTGGATAGCACTAACTCGTGGTGGAAGAGCTAGGGGTTACTGACAATTTTTCAATTAAAAACTCTTCGGCTAGCACTTGAAACATATAACAGATTTCATCTTGAAACTAATTTTTGTGCAACACCAGAACTACCGCAAAACCCATATCCCCTTCGACACATGACAATAAGAGCACCAAAATTAAGAACAAATTACGGATTCCAAACGATTAGATATCAGATGACTACCTTTTTGAATGAAAACAGAAATTTTCATGACCTCCTCCATCAATGCAGAACTCAAAAAATATCCAAGAGAAAAGTGATTGCACTGTTGACTACATGACTAACCGGTACATCCTGTGACATATTATAAATTGATAACAGTCAACATGATTGTATATATATTTTTTTCCTTTTTATAATTCCCTGTAACCCAACAGCACGCATCTTAACAACTTCGAAGATACCTTAACATTGTTGTACAGTTTTTCCTTTGTTTTTCTTTTAACATGCCAGCAAGTGTAATGGTGACCGCTACGTTTATTGTATTTGTTTATTTTGTGTGTGTATGTGCCGAGTGCAGTTTGCTTACCCCCAGGGAGGAAGGCCCTCGTCAGGCACCACGCCTTTTGGCCTCCTTCCTGAAGTGTATGAAACACACTTCAAATAAATACTTTTCAAGCCTTCACCAGAATGTGTACCAGCAGCAAAGGCTGACTCGTCACAGGGTTCGTGATAAGCTAGCATAGGCACTGTGAACAGCCTCTACTATCTCCGCCAGTGTCAGGTTTACTCCTTGTCATGAATCACGCTTTCCTGCTGTGGAGTTACAACAGAAAATTGCGTGCCCGAATATTAGTTCATCGTTTTCCAGGCAGGAGTCGGCGTTTGCAGATGACGAAATTTATTTATTATTGATTTCGCTTGGGTAAGTTTGTTCATAGCTTGAAAAATACGTTCTTGCGTCGTATGTGTTTCGTCCTTTGTCTTATTACGCAAGGATGTAGTATTAAAAGTTTTTCTAACCACGTGTTTTCGTGCGGTGTCTGAGCCTTTACATATTTTAGAAATGTTTCTAATAGCAATAATCACGTAGTGCTAGACTGTAAAGCAAAAGCAGGTTACATGCTGAGAATGTGAAGTATTCGTTTTCAGGTTCTGAGTGCTCAACTTAACAGGGTAGACAGTGAAAATTCTACACTAGAACCGTGGGTGGATGCCCTGGAAAGGTATACCTGAAATAGGGAGACTGGGGACAACCGAATACCTAGGGAAAGCTTGGCAACTACCGACATTGTAAACGAAGATGGCGGACATGCCAGTGCAGAACATGTGCACGGGATGGGCAATGACTTTGGTAGTTTGGGCAAGTTAGAGAAAATAGGTCAGAAAACAGGAATCACGAGCAGGTGTGAAAAAGTTATAAGGCAGGGAGTGGTAGCAAGTAGATTAACAGTGAAACGCCAACAAATGCGGTCAGAGCCAAGAGTTTGGGAAATAACAAAGCCATAAAGGCGGTAGTACCAGCAAGAAGGGGGACGAAAGTAAGTGAGCGGGAGGGAGTACACACGTGCTAATCGCCGGTAATTCCAACTTGAGCCACAGCGCCCGAACTATACTGGAGCCGGGGGGGGGGGGAGGCGAGTGGCAGCGAGGATATTCCCGGAAAGGACAATAAACCAGAGACGGAAATCCGCCATTTTCCTACGATTTCGGCTTGAAGCAATCATAAAAAACTCGTCTGCTAGCCAGAACACTGGTTCAATGCAAACGCATGGAAGCATCGCAGGCGATACCCGGATTCACGAGATCCGTACTCCGCCTTCCATGTGTTACGTTCCTGCTTGACAGCAGTTGTCATCTGTCCTTTGCGCATGCGCTGAAGTAGGTGGTGGCTTGATTTCAAGCAATGGAGATGCGGGCATGAGCACGCATATCAGCTGTGTGAAAGAGAATGTTGCAAGGCGTCAGCTGGTAAAAAGGCGCATTCACATGACGGACGGTCGGTCCGCGGCCCGCGCATCATGTGTGCCTACCTAACTACAACTCATCTGCCGTCCGATGTTGCCAAGCGGACACGGCGGACCAAAAAAAAAACAGACAACGCACCAAGCGAGCGGAAGTAGCTGCAACGCTGGTAAGCAGGAAAGAGAAGTCGAGCTTCAGTCTGCTGCCTACTGACCACGTCTCTCCAATGTATACCTTTCCATCTCTCTGCACATCTGTACCCAAAAGTGAATGAGCTATAGCGGCATGCAACTCAAAAATGAATCGGCAAATGCCCCCTAAAAGGAGGTCCTTCTGTTGATGACATCTGGCGATTTCCGCCCTTGACTCACTCTCTCCGCTGACCGGTCACATTTGACCGGCTAATGTTAAATTGCAGGGGGTGGAATTTGAATGGGCAATAACTAGGACTTAATCAGATTTATCGTGGTGCCACTGAAATCGGTCACAATGACTTTTTGTTTTGTCTTATGGGAGTTTGACGTCCCAAAGCGACTCAGGCCGTGAGGAGCGCCGAAGTGAAGGGCTGGGGTCGTTTAACGTGCAGTGACATCGCACAGCACACGGGCCTCTAGAATTTCGCCTCCGTCGAAATTTGACCGTGGGAGACACATTCACTGCAGCCGAGGCTATTCTAGCAACTATACTAGCAACCTCATCGAAATGTTGGAAAAACTGCGCTGGTGGCCAGAGCTAAAGCACGCACCTTCGCGACCCGCCACTGAATCCTTGCTGGGAAAAACCCACTTCATATTTTTCGCTTGACCGGTCCGCGCGCCGACCGCGCGCCTCGCGCAGCATAAGGCCGATTCACACGACGGACCGTTCGCCCGCGGCCCGCGCATCACGTGGTCCTGCGTCACCAAATCGAGAGGCGTGCTGTCGGCCCGCGGACTGGACCACCAAGGAAGTTCAAGTGCTTCTATCGCGGGAAATAGAGGCAGCCCGCAAAGATGCGCGAGCCAGCTCTGGCAACCACCGCTCTTACCAGTATTTCGTCTGCCGCATTTCGCTGAGTAGCGTTGAGCTGGCGCGCTGTTTTGACAAGCCGCACTGCTTTCGCTACCATGACAAAGTCATCGACTTAGCTAGCAAGACGGCCCAGGCCATTGAGGAATTGGACAAAGGGCCGAACCTGCACCATTCAATCGCAGTCACGGGTCGGCAAGGAAAACCAGTTTGACCAGCATAGCCAAACGCTTTAAAATAATCTGGCAACAGTGGTACACCCAGCGCATCGTCTGTTCTTTTGGTCCGTCGCATAAGCTTGACGTCATCGGATTGCAGGCCAGTTTTTAGTGGCGCATGAACACGTGATACGCGGGCCGCGGGCGAACGTACCGTCGTGTGAATCGGCCAATAGTCACGCGTGAACACGTGATGCGTGGGCCGCGGACCCTACGGGCTGTCGTGTAAATCGGCCTTTGTGGTAATGGTACCTTGTAGTTCAATGTAGCAGCGGCAGGACTAAATGACGCTCCCAATGGTCTCGCTGCAACGTCGGATAAGAGGGCTTTCAAATGGCAGAAATAAACAGGAAAGTGCATGGAAAAGGCGTTTTCGGAGTATTTGAGCGAGGTGGCATTCATTTTAATGGAGGGGTGGGCGCAGGGATAGGCAGGGGCCGCGCCGTGGCTTTTATACGGGGTCCGTCGGAACTCGGGCTTGTAAATACGTATCAGCAAATCCAATAATTGAATCCAGCAGCATGGATCCATGGGAACGTAAGAAAGGAAATATAGAAATTAAATTTAGCACGTGATTAGTTGCATAAATATCTTTAAGGGCAGAGAAAGAGCGAAAGGTTCCGAAATAGATCATCATATAAAAGAAGGTGAAATAGGTGCATGCGCTCTATTTGAGATTCAGGGATCTAGATGACCCACCATTGATCGATGTCTACAACTTGGAGGAGTCGAACAGATAAACGACGGAGTGAAGGGGGTAGGCACTAGTAAGTTGATGTATCGCAATACGAATTGGCGAGGAATTAAACAAAACTGCAATGAACGTATGTGGGTATCGGGAGCATTTTCCGGGTAAAGTCCATTGGAGCGGTATCTAATTCATGGACGTCGGACGATTGCAGGCAACAACAAAATAGGGATCTTCTGAAATGTCTCAATGAAGACGTAAAACCGTTGAGATACGATGCCAAGATGATTCTCTCAGGAAAGAAGAAATGGCAACATCAAGTTTCTGGACGGATGCACAAATAGTAACGGGACCTTAATATACTATAATTCTGTGAGGAAGTTATTGCAAATAGAAAACGTAAATGTGAAAGAAAAATCACAAGGGATTGCGGAGAGTTCGGGCACTGGGACGCCAGCATCGCCCGAAGGCGAAGGCGGTGATCGAAGATAGCACTTGAAGGCTGTAACGCTCAAGTTCAGTAGGGGCTGCACTACTCGGGTGTCCTTAGTGGAACGTTGTAACGCTTCACACACACACACAGCTAATGTGTCTTACTGTTGTGGCCCACGAAGTACTCATCACAGATAGGGCTTGGGCTGTTTCACCTCTTAGCCTGGACACGCGGTCTGTCCTGAGTAAAATGTTAAGAATGTAATGGCTGAGGCCACCTCGAACTTTTTAACGGATCAGAGGCAATTAACTGGGCCTTTTGCTTTTCGTTTGTGCTGAAGAGTGGCCAGTACATCATGACTTGAGCCCATGAAATTGTGTTCATCAAAAATGTGAAAGGGACGAGAATATATAGCGAAGATCTATGCGTGGACGCCCGTCCTTTTGCCCAGTTTGGATTGTTGGAAGAAATAGCAGTGCCCCATTTGAAACGGGGTGGTAGCATGTCCATCATTCTAGGCCTCTTTTGCTTGTTTTTTTAAAGACGTAGGTCTGCATTTTCGCCATTTTCTTCAAAGTACAACCCCCAATCCTGCTGTTCCAAGCTGATGTCATCTCCCATGCTTTTGAGCCGCCAATCTTCCAATCCCATTTTGCTAACTTGTAGCGCAGATCCATTCACCTGACCATTGTTGCCTCTAAACCCTGGAGCCTCTGGGAGAGTGACCGCGTTCAAATCAAATCAAATCTTTATTTTCCATCAGGTGCCACAGATGGAGGGGCTACGGAACAAAAGCTGCCACTTGGCGGCTTGACGAGTCCGCAGCCTCATATATTGTCACGTTGGCGTTGGCGTAGAGTCGGCAACGGCGTTAAGCGACCGAGAGTCAGTAGCGGCGTAGCCCTGGATGAGAGCGCTTCCTCAACACTTCGTTCTTTTCTTGATCGGCGCGTTCGTCTTCCCGAGCGGTGGCGTCATTAGCCCCCTCCTCCGAAAGCATCGACCCGATGCTGAGAAGAAAGCAGGGAGTCTCGAGAAGAGCTAGGGTGGTGTCCTTGCGTTTTAGGGCTTCAAACGAACCACGTGGACCACTTCAGGGCGGTGGTGGCGACGGGATTGTTGAGTCTCATGAGGGACGACTTAATTCATAATTAAGGGCTCCAAGGCGTCGCACAATTCGGTAAGGACCTAAGTAGCGGCGCAAGAGCTTTTCACTCAGTCCGCGTCGTCGGATTGGAGACCAAACCCAGACAACGTCACCTGGGTGGTATTCCACATGCCGCCTCCGTAGGTTGTAGCGTTGTGCGTCGTGGCCTAGTTGGTCCTGAATTCGAACCCGTGCGAGTTGGCGGGCAGCTTAGGCGCGTTGCAAGATAGACGCAACATCGTCATTTGGATGATCGTTGACGTGAGGGAGCATGGCATCGAGTGTTGTCTTGACCTGACGTCCATAAACTAGACCAAATGATGTCATATTGGTTGTTTCCTGCACGGCTGCATTGTATGCGAACGTGACGTAGGGTAGGACGTCGTTCCAGGTTTTATGTTCCACGTACATTGAAAGCATGTCTGCAAGCGTCTTGTTTAGACGTTCCGTCAGTCCGTTAGTTTGGGGATGATGAGAAGTCGTTCGACGGTGACTGGTGTGACTGAAAATTAGAATATGCTGCAGGAGCTCAGAGGTAAAGGCAGCCCCTCTATCCGTAATTAAAACTTGTGGAGCACCATGACGTAAGACGATATGAGTAACAAAGAACTGGGCAACTTCGGTGGCGGTGATACTTTCAAGAGATGCTGTCTCCGCATAACGTGTGAGATAATCAGTGGCTACTATTATCCACCTCTTTCCGGAGTCTGATGTAGGAAAGGGCTCGAGCAAGTCCATTCCGTCTTGTTGAAACACTTGCGAAGGCGGCTCAATTGGCTTGAGGAGTCCGGCTGGCTTCACGGGCGGAACTTTGCGGCGCTGGAAATCCCGGCATGTGCGGACGTACTGCGCAACGTCAGGGCCAAGGCGAGGCCAGTAGTACTTGTCTTGAATCCTAGGTTGTGTTCTAGTAACACCAAGGTGGCCGGAAGCTGGTTCGTCATGGCAGGCGTGAAGTATTTCGTCGCGTAGGTTTGCAGGGACGAGCAGCAAGTATTACCTACTGTTCGCGGCGAAATTCTTCTATAGAAGAGAACACCGTTTAGTATGCAGAGAGACGACAAAGCTCGCTTGAAGACTTTAGGAACTCTCCTGCTGGTACCTTCAAGATTACGAATGATGTCGTGGAGGTCGGGGTCGGCGCGTTGATGCTCGGCGAAATCGTTGGCATGTATTGCATTCAAGAAGACTTCATCGTCATCAGCACCGTTGTCCGGAGCTGCTTGCACGGGAGCACGATAAGCAGTCGGCGTCTCCGTGTCTGTGACCGGATTTGTAAATGACGGTGATATCGAACTCTTGGAGTCGAAGGCTCCACCGTGCGAGGCGCCCGGAGGGATCCTTGAGGTTGGTAGGCCAGCATAGTGCGTGATGATAGGTCACTACTTTGAAAGAGCGGCCATAAACGTATCGTCTCAACGTCGAAACTGCCCACACTATGGCGAGGCATTCTTTTTCAGGGGCAGAGTAGTTGGCTTCTGCCTTCGATAGTGCGCGGCTCGCATATATAGGCGATGACACGTGGTTTAAAAGAACGTCTTCTTGGGCGAGTTGGTCAGAATTCAACTTTGGTACTAAGCGCGAACACACACAGAACACAAGGAAGGAAACGGAACAAATCGCCACTTACAACTGCTTTATTCGGAGGCACCTCACACAATTTTTTATACGCAAGGAACACAATCAAATAAGGAACGATAAGCACGTGCACTCCAATGGGCAGAACCAAATGGCCAGGCTGTCTTCAGCTGGATTCTCTGATTCGGTTGTGATCGCAGCCGCCGAAAGCCTACTGCAAAAAATGAAGACTGTGGCGGTTAGAGCTGGGGAAGATCCCCCTCGAGAAGAGGTGGTGAGACCGGTAGTGGTGCCCTATGTACATAAGATGGCCCACGATTTAAAGAAGGTCGCAAGCAGGCATGGGGTGCCGCTTGTGTTTTCAGCCCCCCAAAAGCTCGGAAGCCTGTGCTCGCGTATCGAAAGAGTACGCGAAGAGAAAAAAGGATGCGGCACTAAGCATGGGCAACCGTTTTTGAAGTGCGCCGTAGGGGTGGTGTATGAAATTCCCCTCTCATGCGGTCACTCATACGTAGGCCAAACCGGACGCTGCGTCAATGACCGCATTAGGGAACATGAGAGAAATCTAGAGCAAAATAAAGAAGGGCCAAACATACCCAAGCATATTAGGTCCTGCCCGTCACGCTCCTGTGAGGCATATTTTTCAGGGGCGAGGATTCTAGCTGCCAGTAAAGATACCAAAGCTCGGGAATTAATTGAAGCTTTTTATATCGAGAAGAAAGGAAACATGTGCGCCAGTGATCCATCCGTATCTTTATGTAAGGCGGAAAAGAAATTTTTAACCAGTGCACGTGCTTATCGATCCTGATTTGATTGCGTTCCTTGCGTATAAAAAAGTGTGTGTGATGTGCCTCCGAATAAAGCAGTTGTAAGTGGCGCTTTGTCCCGTTTCCTTCCTTGTGTTCTGTGTGTGTTCGCGCCTAGTACCAAAGATGACACGTGGTTGGTCCCGCCGAACTTGAACTAGGAGAGCGCCCAAACCAACGTTGCTTGCATCGGTGTGGACCTTGGTGTCTGCAAGTTCATCAAAGTGCGCCAGCACAGGGGGTGACTGCAGGCGGCGTTGAAGCTCTTGAAACGCCATCTGCTGTTGTCGTTCCCACCTGAACGGCACATGCGCCTTTGTCAGATCAGTAAGGGGTGAGGCAATGTTAGAGAAGTTCTCCACGAAGCGGCGGTAATACGCGCATAGTCCGAGCAATCGACGAACTTCCTTCTGATCACGCGGCGGTGGAAAATTGGCAATGGCGGTTGTTTTCTCGGGATCCAGAAGGACTCCCTCGTAGTTCACGACATGGCCTAAAAAATTTAACTCTTCGTATGCAAAATGGCATTTTTCGGCTTTTAGAGTAAGGTCTGATGACGTTATGGCCTCTAATACTTCCTCGAGGCGACGCAGCCGCTGCTCGAAATACAGGGCAAAAACGATGACGTCGTCCAGGTAGACCAGAGAAGTTTGCCACTTCAAAGCCGCAAGAACGGTATCCATGAGTCTTTGGAATGTCGCGGGTGCCGAACAAAGACCAGATGGCATCACATGGAACTCGTACAGGCCGTCAGGAGCGATGAATGTCGTTTTTTCGCACTCCCTCTCGTCTACTTCAATTTGCCAATATCCAGCCTTCTGGTGTTGCATAAGCGATCCAAGGCATCGTCAATTCTGGGTAGCGGGTACACATCCTTTTAGGTGATGGTGTTTAACCGACGGTAGTCAACACATAATCGTAAGATGCCGTCCTTCTCCTTCAAAAGCACGACAGGTGACGCCCACGGGCTCCTAGAATGTCGAAAAACGTCGTTGGTGAGCATTTATTTCACTTGTGTGCTGATAGCCTCACGTTCTTTAGTGGACACTCGATAAGGTGACTGCCGGAGTGGTGGAAAATTGTCATCAGTAATTATGCGATGTTTCGCAAGCTGCGTTCGCCCGACGCGTGACGACGACGCGAAGGCACCACGGTAGCGATCGAGCAGTTCGCGCACTTTGTCGCGCTGCTCGAGCGGCAGGGTTGGGTTAATGTCGTACTGAACACCAGGAGGTATATCAGGCTCAGTCGTTGAATCAGTCGTTAAACTGTGCATACACCTCTATAGTTTCATTAAGAGCGTCAATATATGCCGCAGTCGTCCCCGTGTTAAGGTGCTGGTGTTCGTTGCTGAAATTTGTGAGAATGTTCACCTTGCTATCTTCGAGGAAGACAACCGCCCTGGCGACGAAAAGTCCTCTGTCCAGAGGCAACAATTGCTTGCTTTCCACGACACCCTCAATTTGCCGTATGTTCTTTGAGCCGACGGTTACCATTACACTTGAACGCGGAGGCACGGTCACGTGTTCGTCTAGAATGTGCAGCGCCACTGGGAGAACACTATCGACGGATATGGCCTTCTCGGACGAGAACTTGACGGAATGCTATTGCAGATCAATGACGGCACTGTTTTCAGTAAGAAAGCCCATGCCGAGTATGACGTCCCGAGAGCACTCGGCTAGCACTACAAACGTTGCCAGAAATGTTTGGCCTTGCACGGTTACCCGCGACGTGCATGTTCCTGCTGGCGTGATCAAATGGCCCCCAGCAGTACGCATCTGTGGGCTGTCCCAAGCGGTTGTGACCTTTTTCAGTGCCGCCGAAAATTTCCACTGAGCACAGAATAATCGGCGCCAGTATCCACCAGCGCGGTTACATCGGCGCCATCGACGGAAATCTCTAAGTCGGCTGTTGCTAGCGTCTTACTTTGGGGATGTCGAGGCATTCGGTCTCGTCTGCAGTGCGTCGAAGGAGTCCGGCATTGAGGAAAGGTGTCGTGGCCACGGAGGGGTACGTGAGGACATCGGCTTGTATTGAGGCACTTTGTCTGATGAGTCGTCGGTACGGCTAGGAAATTCGGCGTTGTGTGTGAACTGGAACTGTCTTCTGGCGATGGAGAATCTTGCACATTTTGTCGTTGAGCAGCCGCACCTAAAGAGGCTGCTGCATCTAGTTTCCTCTACGGGAACTCCGAGACTGGTCTCGTTTTGGAGAACTGTAGCGACGAGGAGATGGTGATCGAGAGAAGCGACGCTGTGCTGAGCCCGCTTGCGAGATGTAGTCCGCGATTTCCTGCGGTCGTTCTCCACATATGGGACGAGGACAACCGACGGGAATCCTCGAAGACCCATCTCCTTGTATGAGCATCGGCACCAAACATGTCCAGCCTCACCGCAATGGTAGCACATCGGCTCATTGTCTGGTGATCTCCAGATATCCGTTCTGCTTCGTCCTAGGCGCTATGGAGAATTCAGCTGGAGAGGTTGACTCCGCATAGCGGCGGAGGCAGGTGCATCGTAACGTGGGTTCAGCTGGGACGGAATAAAACGACGGGTGACGGCGGCGTAGCTGAGATCAGGGTGCTCCGGCTGTACCGGGTCTGGGAGAGGTAGTGGTGTGCTCGTGCTTAAAGGTTGTTGCACCTCCTCGCGAACAACATCAGCAAGTGTGGCAACCTGAGGCTGTACCACAGCCGGAAAAAGCTTCGCCAGTTCTTCGCGCACAAAGGATCGAATTATCTCACGTAGAGATTCTGCCGAGTTCATCGTGCCTCCCTCCACAGTGGCCGTGTGCATCGATGCTGTTGGGCGGTCGTACTGTCGGGCCCTCATGTCAAGAGACTTCTCGATGGAGCTCGCCTCCTTTATGAAGTCAGTTACAGTCACTGGAGGACTTCGAACCAGGCCGGATAACAGCTGCTCCTTAACCCCTTTCATCAGGAAGCTTACTTTCCTCTCCTCCGACATGCTTGCTTCCACACGTCCGAAGAGTCGCTTTATTTCTTCGACGTACAACGTAACACTGTCGTTGGGGAGTTGATGTCGGGCACGCAAAAGCAGGTCAGCCTTCTCCTTGCGTAATGTGCTGTCCTTGCACACTCAGAGAAACTCGGATTTGAACGTATCCCACGTTCGAAGGCCAGATTCGTTGTTGATAAACCAGGTCCTCGCGTAGTCTTCGAGGGCGAAATAAACAAGACGCATCTTGCCGTCAGCGCCCCAGCCATTGTAGATGGCCATCCGATCGTACTTATCCAGCCAGTCCTCGGCGTCCTCGTGAGGTTGGCCGTGGAAATGCGGTGGCTCACGCTGGTGGTGGAGCAGGACCGGCGGAACTGTAGCTGGGTTGGCATTCATTGTGGGAGCCATTCGGGATGGATTAGAAGGGAGTAGTCCAAATTCGGGAGATAGGCCTTGCAATCGGCGACTGCTCTGGTGGACTGGCGTGTCTACCTTAGGTATTTCTCCGGGACATGAACTGCGGCTTGAAGGGGGCGTACGGTACATGAACAACGCACCCATCACCTCCACCAGATGTCACGTTGGCGTTGGCGTAGAGTCAGCAACGGCGTTAAGCGACCGAGAGTCAGTAGCGGGTTAGCCCTGGACGAAAGCGCTTCCTCAACACTTCGTTCTCTTCTTGATCGGCGCGTTCGTCTTCCCGAGCGCTGGCGTCAATATAAGGCTGCGTCTAGACAGCCCCAGAGAATCCGGGAGATACCACCGCAATCCTGTATAAGGAATTCAATTCTTTCTATTCATGTACCACACATTGCTCATGTGTCATCTTGTCGGCTAGATTTCCTTTTTGTATATTCGTGTTCTAAGTCACCATGATCTGGGTTATTCAGCATGGCGGAACAAAATACCGAGAAACATATAATGAAGTAAAAAGAGAACACTTGAGGGTGAGTTCAGAGAAAGCATGAATGGAAGGGCGTGGGGGGAGGGGTGGAAAGGAATGCCAAAGATGTGTTTCCGAGAAGTGGCGGCAAGAGGAGTAGGGCACAAGCTCAAGCTAAATTTAACACAGGGAAAACAAAGTAAATAAATATTCCCATAAATGAAGGGATCGACGCACTCAGCAACGCTCTAACTCAAAATTCACACCCACATCCTCTTATTCTCCTTTTATTCCCGACAGCCGCAACTCAAGTGCTTCAGGTTTCGATGGCAGATGCCGCGGCTAGCAACATCTTTTCTTTATATTGTTATGATATTAATAAAAAGTCCCTAACAACTACATGAAACTGATCTGTATCTGATCCTGTTCTTACCATCCACGTAGCATCCTGCACATGTGCTGCGAAAGTGAACAAAGGAGTAGAAAACTTCAGGGTGCTTGCCAACGTTCCGACAAGAGGACATGACTTCGTCTGGGCAAAGCGTTCATCATTGACGGGACCATTGACGCTCGTTGGTGAGCGCATCGATCCCTTCATTAATGAGAATATGTATTCAATTTGTTTGCCACCCGTTCGTCGATGAGTTCAATGAGTACACTCAGTGAACTCATGGACCAACGAGTGGCAAACAGAGCTCGAAAACAATATATCCAACACTTCCTCCGCGGTCATACTGCCAGCTCACCGACAATCGCCCCAAGAAGCTTACTGGGCTTTTGTATAGTTGGGGGCCATAATGGCGCTATGTCAATAAAGCACAGACTAATGTCAAAAACTCCTGTATTTCACTTACATACGACCAATTGTTGAATATTAATTCCCTGTACGGGCCCCCCAGTTTGATCACTTATGTGACGTGCTGGAGCGGGTCCAGAATAATGCTGCGTGATTTCTGTCCAATAATTAAAGCTTCTCAACTAGTGCTACGTCTCTTAGAAACCACCTTGGTCGGGGATCTTTAGCTAACCGTGGGGAACATTTGAGGTTTCAAATCATGCATCGCATCTAAATTGGAATGCTGAGCATTGACAAAGACCGGTACGTGCTTCCTCGCTTTTTCCACGGACGATCAATGCGTGGAACAGGTTGGCAGCCGGCGTCACTGAATGCTGCACGGAAGATCAATTCCGTGCATTCTTATCTGATGTGTGACTGGCGCGCAGTTCTCTTGCGCGCGTCTTTGACTTCATTAGTGTCCTTGCATTTGTGGAGCGCGGTTGTCCTCCTTCAGTGCATGCATTTCCTTATTCATTATTAGCTGTGTCATTGTATTGTTGTTATCCTGTGGTACTTTCGGCCAAACCAGTTGAAGTTATTTTGTTTCCCACCCTGCAAAAATGCCTTCGGGAGCTGCAGTTCCCTGAAATAAATAAATAAATATAACCCCAGATATAGCAACACTCAAATTCATCGGGCGACAGCAAAGGGTGCCTCAAAAGATGTCCCCACCATAAATAAGGATTCGGTGTTCTCCACATTTGCTGAGCACACCGATGTAAAGAATTGAAGCTTCCGTAACTAACGCTGTTAAGTCCACCACTGAGACAGTGTTGGAGGTCTATTTTCTGCTTTTGTCTTTCGGTATTTCGTTCCGCCATGCTTACTAATCTCTTATCTGAGTTTTTC
Source organism: Amblyomma americanum (assembly GCF_052857255.1). Lineage (NCBI taxonomy): Eukaryota > Metazoa > Arthropoda > Arachnida > Ixodida > Ixodidae > Amblyomma > Amblyomma americanum. The sequence continues at coordinate 79,036,938 of NC_135507.1, forward strand.
AGGTCAACGCAGCCAGTCATACCTAATGTCCTTATAAAAGTTTATCTAGGGGCTTTAGTCATACCAAGCCACCTGTCCCAATTGGACGCACAGCCTTTCGTGGCCACGCTCGCTATCTTCTCCACGCTCCACACTCCCGGATTCCTTTCTGCTGAGCTGGTCTTTTATTTTGATTGTGTTGGAAATGCCGTTTGTGTAAAGACACTCTCTTGGCCTGGCATGACCTCAGTTTAAACGTTGTTATACTCGCATGTAAGGATATGACTTCTCTCCGTCTGAGGTATTAAGCACCGATTTGGGAACGGACAAACCAGAACGAAAGGAAGAAGGTCGCTTTGAGCCCTAACCACAGGAACAAGCTTGTGCACTGAAGATGGAATATAATTTATCGGATTCCGCTGACCTGCGGTAAAGTGTATGTCGGGCAAACGGGCCGTAGTATTGTCACGAGGTGGTGACGGGAACTCCGCCGGGGTCACGTAGCACCGACTGGGGTCCGGTCTTGAGGAAGGCACAGAGCAGCTCGTAAGGGAATACTTTAATAGGCTGGCTTACGCCCACTAAGAACAGCTCTGAAAACTCAGCGGCGGCGATAGCAGCGAACGTGCTCGGCGGTTGTCGACTAACAGAATGCCCGCCGCTCTTAGCCGTGCTCGATTTTAAAGGCGGCAAGGAAAGTTCCAGAGATAACTCTGGTCGCGTCTCGCGTCCCAGAAAATTGATAATGCGGCGTGCCTGCCGCGATAAGAAGATTCCCCAAGCGAAGCAGCGCCGGGGGGTGACTGAGCCAAAAGTTCGCCCCGCGAGCGAGAGCAGCAGGTTCCAGACAAAAAGCAAGCTTCGCGGCATTACTCCCCCCTTAAAGAAGCATCGACCCGATGCTTAAAAACAGGGATAACGGACATAAAGATACAGAGCATAAAAAATAAATACTCATAATGTAAGCACAAAGAGTCATTAGCGCGAATAGTAAGGCTTCAGACGGGCGACGTGGACAACTTCTGAGCGTGTACGGCGTCTCTGGGATGCTGTAACTCCGTCAGGGACGAGTTCATAGTCCTGATTACCCAGTCTGCGAAGAATCCTGTACGGGCCGAAATAGCGGCGCAGAAGTTTTTCGCTCAGTCCGCGGCGGCGAATCGGCGTCCAAACCCAAACTCTATCGCCTGGCTTGTATTGCACTGCGCGTCTTCGAAGATTGTAGCGTCGGGCGTCGGTGCGTTGCTGGTCTTGTATTCTCTCACGGGCAAGTCGTCGAGCTTGTTCTGCGCGCTGCAGGTAGGCGGCGACGTCGAGGTTACTTTCGTCGGTAACGTCGGGCAGCATGGCGTCGAGTGTGGTCGTGGCCTCCCTCCCGTGGACGAGACTAAATGGTGTCATTTGGGTGGTCTCTTGCACAGCGGTGTTGTAGGCGAACACCACATAGGGAAGAAAGACGTCCCATGTCTTGTGTTCTGCGTGTACGTACATAGAAAGCATATCGGCGATGGTCTTGTTGAGGCGTTCGGTAAGCCCGTTAGTCTGCGGATGGTACGCAGTTGTTCTCCGGTGACTTTATGGCTGTGCTACAGAATGGCCTGGGTTAGCTGCGCCGTGAACGCTGTCCCCGTGTCTGTTATCAGTATTTCGGGGGCACCGTGTCGTAAAAGAATGGATTCGACGAAGAATTTGGCGACTTCTGCTGCTGTGCCGTTCGGGAGGGCCTTTGCTTCGGCGTACCTGGTGAGATAATCGGTCGCCACAATAATCCACTTGTTGCCCGTCGTTGATGTTGGGAAGGGGCCAAGTAGGTCCATACCGACCTCCTGGAAAGGTCTTGATGGCGGTCGAATCGGCTGCAGGAACCCTGCTGGTCTTTTCGGTGGCGTTTTCCGGCGTTGGCATTCACGACAACTCTTAACGTAGTGCGCGACGTCGGAGGATAGACGAGGCCAGTAATATCTCTCTTGGATTCGGCGGAGGGTGCGAGTAAACCCGAGGTGGCCAGCCATTGGTTCGTCATGCGAAGCCTGCAGAATTTCCTCCCGAAGGCTCTTCGGGACGACGAGAAGGTAGGCGGCCTTGTTCGGTGAGAAATTCTTCTTCACGACGATTCCCTGTTGCAGACAGTAGGACGATAGTCCACGCCTGAAGAGGGCAGGAGGTGAAGGAGACTTCCCCTCAAGATACTCGTACAGGTGCTGTAGGTCAGGATCAGATTGCTGCTGTCGTGCGAAGTCGCTGGAACTTAGCAGTCCAAGGAAAGCGTCGTCGTCATCGTCTTTTGGCGGCGTGTCGACAGGGGCTCGTGAGAGGCAGTCAGCGTCGGAGTGCTTTCGCCCAGACTTGTAGACCACCGTGACGTCGAATTCTTGGAGGCGCAAGCTCCATCGAGCGAGACGGCCAGAGGGGTCCTTCAAGTTAGCCAGCCAGCACAATGCATGGTGGTCGCTCAGAACCTTGAACGGGCGTCCATACAAGTAGGGACGGAACTTCGATGTAGCCCAGACGATCGCAAGGCACTCCTTTTCAGTGGTCGAATAGTTCGCTTCTGCTTTCGACAATGAACGACTTGCATATGCTATTACTTTTTCGACTCCTTCGTTTTTCTGGACGAGCACGGCGCCTAGACCAAAGCTACTTACGTCGGTATGGATTTCTGTCTCGGCGTTTTCGTCAAAGTGCCCTAGCACCAGTGGAGACTGCAGGAGACGCTGAAGTTCGTTGAAGGCTTCCGCTTGTGCCGAATTCCATGTGAATGGTACGTCTGCCTTGGAGAGCTTGGTCAGAGGTTCCGCGACGCGCGAAAAATTCCTCACAAAGCGTCTGTAATAAGCACACAATCCCAGAAATCTGCGGACCGCCTTCTTGTCATGAGGCTGCGGGAAATTGGCAATGGCGGCTGTCTTCTGCGGGTCGGGGCGCACGCCGTCCTTGCTGATGATGTGGCCGAGAAACAATAGTTCGTGGTAGGCAAACCGGCACTTTTCAGGCTTCAGGGTAAGTCCGGATAACTTGATTGCGTCGAGTACTGCCTTCAGCCTCCGGAGGTGTTCCTCGAAGCTCGCTGCGAAGACTACAACGTCGTCTAGATAGACGAGACAGGTTTGCCATTTGAGGCCTGCCAACACTGTGTCCATTACCCTTTGGAAAGTTGCGGGTGCGGAGCACAGCCCAAATGGCATGACTTTGAACTCGTACAGTCCGTCCGGTGTGATGAAGGCAGTCTTTTCCCGGTCTCTTTCGTCGACTTCAATCTGCCAATATCCACTCTTGAGATCCATCGACGAGAAATACTTGGCGTGGCAGAGCCTGTCCAGAGTGTCGTCGATCCTCGGGAGGGGGTAGACGTCTTTTTTCGTAATCTTGTTCAGTCGCCGATAATCGACGCAGAACCGAAGAGCACCGTCTTTCTTTCTCACTAGAACGACCGGTGCCGCCCATGGGCTCTTCGAAGGTTGGATGACGTCGTCGCGAAGCATTTCCTCTACTTGGTCCCGGATGGCCTGTCGTTCTCGCGGCGACACACGGTAAGGGCTTTGGCGGAGAGGTCTCGTGTGTTCGTCGGTTATAATTCGATGTTTGGCTATCGTAGTTTGTCGCACCTTTGATGACGAGGCGAAACATTCGCTGTAACTTTGAAGAAGAAGGGTGATTTTCTCTTGTCGGTCCCGGGGTAATGCTGGGTTGATGGCGAACGTGGGAGCATGGTCTTGCTTTAGGCTGTCATTTGCAGGTTCGTCGGAGATGATGAAGGCGTCCAGTAAATCAGTTGCTTCGTCCCAGAACGCAATTGTAGTGCCTCTGTTGAGGTGTCGGTATTCTTCGCTGAAGTTCGTGACCAGTACTTCGGCTTTTCCATGCCGCAAATGAGCGATGCCTCTTGCGACGCCAAGTCGTCTGTCTAAGAGCAACTGCGTGTTTCCCTCGATGATGCCGTCTGCGTCTTCGAAATTTCTTGCACAGACGGGGACGATGACGCTGGACCGGGGTGGGATGGTTAGTTCTTCATCGAGAACACTGAGGGCCTTTGACTGCTCTGGGGTCGTTTTCGGAGGCAAAGCTTCGTCCGTCGAAAGCGTGATGGACTTGGACTTGAGGTCGATGACTGCGCGGTGCTGTGTCAAGAAGTCCATCCCCAGAATGACGTCACGGGAACATTTCTGAAGTACGACGAATACTGTCGGATATGTGTGTCCGTTGACAGTCAGTCTCGCAGTGCACCTTCCTGATGGCGTGATGAGGTGTCCGCCTGCTGTGCGTATCTGCGGGCCATCCCAAGTCGTCGTCACTTTCTTGATCCGGTCGGCGAAGGAACCACTCAGCACGGAATAGTCAGCTCCCGTGTCGATTAGAGCAGTAACGTTTCGGCCGTCGACAGTCACCTCTAGATCGGAAGTCCTTGCTCTTGCGTTGCACGTAACTTTCGGCGTCGGGTCACGGCTTGGTCGGTGATTGCGACTGCGGCTGCAGGGGCTTGTCGATGTCGGTGGCCTGGGGGTCTCTAAGTTGCGTCGTGTCGTCGTCGGTGCAGCGTCGCCGTCAGTTCTCGTCGTTGGAGGGTCTTCGTTTTTTTGCCGGGAGGCAACCTCACCTCCTAAGGTTGCTGTTTTCAGTTTCCCCTACGGGGGCTGGGGGACCTTCCTCGCACAGCCGCTGCGTAGCTGTGGCGGGGCGACGTGAAGCGCGAGGCTCGCGGCGAGGGTGAGCGGGAAAATCGGCTCGACACGTATTCGTCGCGGCGCAGGTAGTCGTCGATTTCTTGTGGATGGTGGCCGAAGCGTGGTCGTGGTGCGTCAACGGCGAATCCGCGAAGACCGATGCGTCGGAACGGGCAGTGACGCAGGACGTGACCGGCTTCACCGCAGTGGAAGCAAAGCGGACGGTTGTCACGGGTTCTCCAGGTGTCGCATTTCCTTGGGCCCGAACGTTGTTCGTAGGTCGGGTGGGCGGGGCCCGGAGGGCGGCGGTCCAGCACTGCTGGCTCACGTCGAATAGGGCTTGGGGTGGCACGTCGAGGCGCGGGCTTGCGTACTGCAGCGACGTAACTCATGGCTGGAGCTTGAGGTTCAGTCGTCGCAGAAGGGGAGCCAAGCGCATGCCGCACTTCTTCACGGACGACTTCCGTCAGGCTCGCAACTTGAGGTTGTGAAGATGATGGCAACAGCCGGCGTAGTTCTTCGCGGGCGATTTCACGGATGATCTCCCGCAAGTCGCTGGTTGTAGTCGTCGTGTCCGGAAAGCAGGAGCAGACCTGCGGTGGTCGGTTGTACTGCCTTGTGCGGGCGTCCAGGGTCTTCTCAATCGTTGACGCTTCTTCGGCGAATTCGGCGACAGTCTTGGGCGGATTTCGTACGAGGCCAGCGAAAAGAGACTCCTTTACGCCCCGCATTAGATATCCGGTTCTCTTCTCCTCCGTCATAATGGGGTCAGCTCGGCGGAAAAGACGCTGCATTTCTTCGACGTACATGCTGACAGTTTCATTTGGGTGCTGCATCCTTGAGTCCAGCAGCATCTGCGCCTTTTCCTTCCGGAGAATGTTGGTAAACGCCTTCACGACTTCAGACTTGAATAAGTTCCAGGTCTTCAAGGTAGTCTCGTGGTTTTCGTACCACGTTCTTGCAGGACCGTCAAGGGAAAAGAAAACATAGCGGAGCTTCATGTCATCTTCCCACCTGTTAAATGTAGCCACGCGCTCAAAGTTGTCTATCCAATCTTCCGGGTCGTCGCCAGGGTAGCCGTGGAAGGTTGGAGGCACCCGTGGCTGGTGGAGCATGACAGGGGTGGACGTCGCTGGCTCGGTCATGGTGGGCGCTGGAGCTTGTTGTCGTTGTCGAGTAGGATCCGGTAGTAATCCGTGCTGAGCTTGCAGGCCTTGAAGACGGCGGCTGTGTCGTACCTCGGGATCTTCTTGGCTCTCGTTCTCTACGGTGGATCTTCCAGGTTGGGTTGGGTGCATGTACCCCGCACCTCCACCAGATGTCACGAGGTGGTGACGGGAACTCCGCAGGGGTCACGTAGCACCGACTGGGGTCCGGTCTTGAGGAAGGCACAGAGCAGCTCGTAAGGGAATACTTTAATAGGCTGGCTTACGCCCACTAAGAACAGCTCTGAAAACTCAGCGGCGGCGATAGCAGCGAACGTGCTCGGCGGTCGTCGACTAACAGAATGCCCGCCGCTCTTAGCCGTGCTCGATTTTAAAGGCGGCAAGGAAAGTTCCAGAGATAACTCTGGTCGCGTCTCGCGTCCCAGAAAATTGATAATGCGGCGTGCCTGCCGCGATAAGAAGATCCCCCAAGCGAAGCAGCGCCGGGGGGTGACTGAGCCAAAAGTTCGCCCCGCGAGCGAGAGCAGCAGGTTCCAGACAAAAAGCAAGCTTCGCGGCAGTATCAACTTTATATTACTCCATCATACACATCCCTTAGCTGATTCACGGGGCCAGCATCTGCCTAAGCATTGTAAGACTTGCAAGCATGATGACCAAGATTGCACTCCGCTTTTCGGCAGGACTAAGGTTATCGGACGCTCGAGGGAAAATAAAGAACGCGAAATCGTCAAAGCCTTGGAAATCGCGAGACAAGGGCCTGACAAATGTGTTAGTGGGGCGTCCATTCACATGTACCGCAAGGCGTTGGAGTTTCTCGGGTTGACGAAGTCATTACGGTTTTTCCCTCCGTGTGTGTTGGTGCGCATGCGCTTTGTTGTTGAAGGAAGGAGGCGTTTGTGGAATAAACCAGTTGTTAGTCTGCGCTATCGTCCCGTGTTCTTCTTCTCGCTTATCCCGTCCTTTTTGCGCAGTTATTTCTTGTTCTTATAATGTTTTTCCAGCTATAGCTTCTTATAGCACTCTTATTGAGTAATAACTTCGCAGCAAACGGATTTCAGCGTACCCTTGATCCTGATCAGTGGCCGGAGCCCTTGGTGCGCAATGCAACAGCACACGCTAAGTGGGCGCTGCAAGCAGCCGTCTCGAACTGACGCACGTTCGCCTCGCTCCGACTTTTCGAAGCTTTTTGGCGCAGACGTTTTTGGGCTAGGCTCCCAAAAATGGATGGGCCAGTGCCATCGTGTTCCTTGTCACCTGTGGACAACAGTTTCAACGCTTCCATGTCGAAGACTACCACAGGAAACATCCGGATACCTCCTATACGCCCACCGCCGATGCCGCCAACATGGCTCCCGGAGAGCCGCAGCAAGCCGCTGAGGCAACATCGCTTCGTAGCGGCACAGATAACGCGGCGCAATCTGTCGCTGTGCTTGACGCCGACGCAAGCAGGACGGACGACGAATCCAGCCAAGTGGTTGCGGCGATACCTGTCTCCAATCCCTTCTCTGTTCTTTCCACGGAAAACATGCCTGGAAATAACCATTCTCAGGTAGGATCTTGCACTTTTTCATTTTTGAAATTTGCCAAGCAGCCTAGGATGGGGTTAGGCACTTCTCAGATAACTCAAGAAAACGCTCGCTTGGTGAACAAACGACACGGCGTAAAATTTGGACGCTCGCAGACAGCAATAAATGGTTGCTACGCGGATACGCATTTTCAATCGCGGGGCCCTTCCTCGGCCACCATGGTCACCACATTTGGCAGAACCGATCACTCGGCTGATAATGACCACTCTGAAGAGGATGACTGGCAACCTGTTAGGCGAAAGAACAAAGCTACAGCTGCTGATCCAACCTGTGTTAAACATACTGTGATAATGAAGTTAACTTCACCTGGACAACTAGGATCACTTCCCGCAAACTGGCTGCACAGAGCCATTGCCGATGAGCTTCAAAAAATCCATTTTCACTCAGGCTTTCAAGTACGGCCTCTTGAAAGAAGCAATCAGTTTGCGGCCGACGTATTGCATACGCATGCCAGGGACCATCTTCTCGGTCTGCAGTCTGTCTTAATTTCTGGAAAGCCTACATCTATACAAGCCTATGAAACCATTCGCTCCGGCCAGATCCGTGGGGTCATATATCGGGCCAACGGGCTAACAAGCGAACAGCTCATGGCCAACCTCACGTGCTACTCGTGCAAGGTAATCAGTGCCAGACCAATGGGCAAGAACGGAGCAGCTCTCATAACATTTGAGGGCTCCAGCCTTCCCCGCAAAATCTTTCTTAACAGCATACTCCTGCCGGTCATACCTTATCACCCGAAATCTGTCATATGTGAGACCTGTCATAAAATCGGACATAGGACAAATTCGTGACCACTAGTCGACCAACGTCGATGCTCGTTCTGCGGTCGCCCCGCACATGGCAACCTCGAGGTATGCCCGACAGAACCACTATGCCGTAATTGCGGAGGTCAACACGTAGCTACAGACGCGAAGTGCCCTGTTCGGCGACAGGCTACCAAAACCCTGAGGAACGGCATTGTCCGCCGAATCCGAGTATCGCGACGAAAGGAGCGCAAGCAACAAGCCGAGCTTCTACATGGCAACGAAACGTTTTCGACGGCTGCGCACAAGAGCTGCCAGCGCACAGCGATCACCCTCGGAGCAAATTGTGCTTGTTAAGGAGGACTTCCCTCCAATACAAAGTCAGCCGTTTTTATTATTATTTACAGAATACTGCAGGCCCTTCTGGGCCCTAGCAGGAGGGACAATACAGTGCAACATGAATATACAAAAAACACTGAAAGAAAATTTAAAACACAAAGCAAAATAAGTTTGATGACGTCAATCTTCTATTTTTTCAATGGAATCTATGTCACATAGTGTTGTTAAAGGTAAAGTATTCCATTCAGTTACGGTGCGAGGGAAGAAGGAGTATTTAAATAGGTTAGTTCTGGCGGTGAATGGAGTTAGCGAATCAGAGTGGCGATGTCTTGTTGGTCGTGGAGCGGAAAATGGCTTGACGTAGGGATCCGGGCACATTGACAACATGTTATGTTTGAGAAGGAAAAGAAATTTTAATCTGAGAATTTTACGTCGTACCTGCAATGTTTGAATTCGGTGTGCTCGCATTATGGCAGTAGGTGAATCGGTTGAACGGTATTTTGAAAAGATGAATCGAATGGCCTTGCGCTGGATCATTTCAAGCGCTTGAATGTTAGTTTTAGTAAATGGGTCCCAGACAATGCAAGCGTATTCTAACTTGGGTCTGATTAATGACGAATAGGCTAAAAATCTCAAGTCTGCAGGAGCATGCTTCAATTTGTGCTTGAGGACACAAAGTTTACGAAAACCTGATGCACATACGTTACCTATATGTTTGTTCCAGCTTAGATTATTAGTTATCGTCACGCCAAGATATTTATATTCAGTTACCTCCGAAAGTGGAAATGATGGAAGAGCGTAAGGGTATAAAAGGCTGTTTTTTTTTTTGGTTAATCTCATAAATACGGTTTTCTGAGCGTTAAGTTTCATGTCCCACTGGTTGCACCAATCCAGAATATTCTTTAGGTTTAAATTGAGTAATAGTTGGTCTTCGCGAGAAGTAATTACATTAAACAAAACACAGTCATCTGCAAATAGCCGGATTTGAACGGGATGAGTAACTACTTTTACAATGTCATTCACATATATTAAAAATAACCGGGGACCGAGGACACTTCCTTGGGGAACACCAGAAGAGACAGGCAGGCTGTTTGAATAATGGTCGTCAATACTAACAAACTGCTGTCGGTTAGATAAGTAAGCTGAAACCCAGTTAACTATAAAGTTAGGAAGACCAACTTGTTTAAGCTTGTCAATTAATTTAGAATGGGAGACGAGGTCAAATGCTTTACTAAAATCCATAAAAATAATATCAGCCTGACCGGATTTATCAAGTACAGATGCAAAACTATGAACAACCGGTGTTAGTTGAGTTACAGTAGAAAAGCCCTTCCTAAACCCGTGTTGAACGTTAGAAAGGATATTGTTATCGTCAAGAAAACCGATGATGTACTTGGCGATTATGTGTTCTAGTAATTTGCAACAGGTTGAAGTGAGAGAGATGGGACGATAATTTGATATCAGTGATGCGTCCCCTTTCTTTAGAACAGGAACAACACGTGCAGTTTTCCACTCTGAAGGAATCACAGCTGATGAAAGAGATGCGCAAAAAATAACAACCAGAAACTCGGAAAGCTTTTCGGCATACCGGCGCAAGAAAGCGTTTGGAATTTTATCAGGGCCTGGCGATGCTTTAGTTTTCAGGTTTAGCAGCAATTCAACAATGCCAGGTCTTGATATCGTAATAGAAGGCATAGTGGAGGGCGTTTCAAAAGAATAATGTTCACCACTTGCATTAGCAAAGACACTGTGGAAGTAGCGGTTAAATTGCGTAGCAATATCATTTTTATCTGTGAGAGGCTTGCCGTCGTGCATTATTCGGTCAATAGGTTTTTTCTTTTGACATAAGTGATTCCAAAATTTTTCAGGTGAAGTTCGAATGAAATTAGGCAGTCTGTATTCAAAGTAATGTCGTTTAGCGGACCTCACAGCTGCATTAAGGGATATTTGAAAAGACTGAATAATGAAACGACTGGCGCCTCCACACTTCAAACGTTTCACTTTTCTTTTCAATTGCAGGACTTCACGTGTGATCCAGGGAGAAGCTTTGCGAGACTTTATTATTTTATTAGGAACGAAGTTCTCAAGGCAGTGAGTGCACAATGTTTTAAATTTATTCCATAGCTCATCAGCATTGCTGCCTCGGAAACTGCTGAGGCAAAAATCTAAACAATCCAACACGCTCTCATCTTTCGCACGCGAGAAGTCCTTTACATAGCACACTTTGGCCACAGGCTTTTTGCAAACATTATGGACAGGGAAGGAACAATATACCAAATCATGATCGGAAATTCCCTGCTCAATTGAAACATGGTAGTCACTAATAGATCGGCTTACAAAGATAAGGTCAAGTAGAGAAGTACAACCATGTACACGTGTTGGCTGCCTCACTACTTGCTGCAAGTCATGTCTCAACATAATATTAAATATGTGCTCTTCATGAGCAGCATGATCGGGATTGAGAAAGGGCTTGTCCCAGTTAATTGATGGAAGGTTTAAATCACCAATTAATAAGATTCTGTCATGATGAAAATCATTCATGAAATCAGACAGTTCACGTAGAAACTGCGGAGGGGAATTGGGAGCTCTGTAAACTGCAATTACTAGAAAGGACCGCCCAAAACAAGAAAGTTTTAACGCGAGGCTTTCATGCCTTTCAATTTGAGTTAGGAAAGAAGTGTCGATGCCATGTTTTACGAGTACGGCAACACCGCCTCCTCTGGTAGATCTGTCCCGACGGAACACCCGGTAAAGGGGAGGGAAAACATCTTCATCATCAATTCCTTCGTGCAGCCAAGTCTCTGTGATTACAACAATGTGTGGCTGATACCCTAGAATTATGGATTCAAGATGATCGCTTTTATTTACCACGCTGCGCGCATTTATGTTTAGAAGCCTGAGTTCCTTGATAAGCGGTGATGCGAGTCACTCTTTACTCTGCTCATTTCGTATCTTGATTCTGCAATTGTTGGCCTCATCCGACGCAAAAATCTGCCCGTCCATTTTTAGTTTATCATGCACCAGAATAGGCTTCTTGCCTTGATCCCTATCGATTTTTGTACTGTCCCATAAGAGTTTCCTTATTCTGAGCGTGTCACACGAATAGTCATTTTGTACCGAATATTTGGTTCCTTTGAGCTTGCGTACATTCCGCATTACTTCTTGTTTTTCATTAAAGTCCTGGAAGAACAATATGACGGGTCGCTTTTTTCCAGCTTTGCCAATACGGTGGATTCTGGCGACTGAGTTGCATGTCACACCGTTACCGAAGGAACGAGGCAGTGAACATAAAACTAGAAGGAAAAATGCGCACGGCCGCTCTACACAAACTGAGAGCACTAGTCTAAGGAATGCCACACCTCCATCCCTAACGAGATCTCTTGAGCATTCCGCGACGGCGCCAAAGCAAGCACACATACACCGTGCTTATGCTGAAACTCTCCGTGCTACACAGCGCGGTGCAGAAACGCATCTGGCGCAAGATCGCTCACGCACGGTGCACTTAGATGAAGACCAACTCAAGCACATTATCGAAATGGTCACTGCTGAGGTGATCAAGCGCATGCTTCTACTCTTAGGACTGTCGCAGGCTTCTCCGAATCAAGAGCCCGGAATTGGGCACACATCATCTTCTCTTCCGCGCACCTTCCAGTTTCAAAATGGCGGGCACTAGCGCGAAACCTCATGACATTTTTGCTTCGGACTCTCCTATATGGTTCTTACAATGGAACTGCCGGGGAATCCGTCGCAAACAAGCAGAACTTCAAAGGAGACTGTCCATCACGCCGACGCTTCCTCTAGCTATCCTGCTTCAGGAGACTGGTACTAATAGGCCCAATCTAATAGGGTACAAACCTTACTGCACCCCTTCCATAGTGCACCGACGTCCGGGGCCAGGATCGCGATCAGCGAATCCAGTAGCCTATGGGCAGGCGTGCGTACTTGTTCTCTCTCGCGCTGCCCACACCGAGCTTGATACGTCCGCGTGGTGCACGCAGACGCAAGAGGTAGCGGGAGTGCGCCTTACATTAGAAGGGGACCAACAAGCATTGTTTTTTTCGGTTTATGCCAGATCCTTCGGTACTACGACATATCGAGTAGATATATCTTTTATAGAACACTTCTTAAGGATATATCCTCAGGATCGCGTTATAGTTGGGGGTGATTTTAATGCCATGCACACCAGCTGGGGATATCATCGCTCAGATGCTAGGGGAAGGCATCTATGGCAGCACATTGTCAAAGACAAACTGACCATCGTTAACGACCTTACGCTGCCCAGTCGCTGTGGCCAGCACAAACGTCAAGAAGACACTTCTCCAGACCTGACACTTGTTTCCCATCCTAATGAGATCGTATGGTCACGGGCTGATGATATCATGGGCAGTGATCACTATCCCGTGGTGGTGTCATGGGCCCCTCGAGGGCGAAAGTCACTAAAGCGGCAACAACGCCATCGAATAGAGGAGCACGTCTCATGGGACGATTTTCGCAGAATGCTCGGTGAGGTGAACGTTCCCACAGAATTAGACGAACTCATTGCTCAGATCAACGGTGCCAAGAAGAAAGCCACAACGAAGCTTTCAGTTAAATACGATGCCCCGAAGCCGGACTCCCACCTTTTAAGTCTGTGGAATCGTAGGCTTCGTGCTCTCAAGGCGTACCGCCGCTCTGGTCGGACATCCCACCGTAGGCGCGCCCTCACCCGCATTACTCAAGAGGTCGAACAGTATACTATGCAGCTCGCTCTCCAAGATTGGCAGCTGCTGTGCCACTCGCTCAATGGAACAGTTAACTTGTCGAAGGCCTGGCACAAATTTCGAGCTGTCCTTGGACGCAAAAGGCCGATTCCCCCTTCCCAAAGCATGGCCCTGAAATTGAACGTCTCCCCGGCTGATCTAGCTATACAAGCAGGGAAGGTCTTTTTTCCCCAACCTGAAAAGGCGGATGCCTTGCCTGCGGACCCCGTCTCAGATACATCGAATGATTACGACGTTCCCTTCACATTAGACGAGCTGGAGGCAGCCTTGTATGACTCAAACCATAAAAGTGCCCCGGGACCGGATGGTGTACGCTATTCAACACTTGTTAACCTTCCCAAATCACATAAACTTGCCCTGTTGAAAGTATTCAACGAATGCTGGACCAACGGTGCTCTTCCCCCTGCCTGGAAGGAGTAAGTTGTCATACCAATTCCAAAACCCGGTAAGCCAAGTCGGACATTACAAGACCTCAGGCCGATATCGCTGACGTCCAACCTTTGTAAAGTCATGGAACGTATGGCTCTGAGAAGACTCGAATGGTACTTAGACAAGTTCAGCGTCCTGCTTCCTATGCAAGTAGGTTTTCGACGAGGACTCTGCGCGCAAGATATTCTCAGAAGACTTCATAACGACGTTCTCGCATACCCTAGCAGCGCACAGCTCCGGGTGGTTGTTGGGGTGGACGTCAAAAAGGCTATTGATTCCGTGCCCCACTCTACCATACTTCAACGGCTCCAGGAAGTGGGGATACGCGGGAACCTCTACCGCTTCGTGAAAGCGTTTCTTGTGGACAGAACTTTCTCGGTAATGGTTGGGGATTCTCAGGGTGCACGGCAACCTAATCGAACCGGCGTACCCCAAGGCGCCGTCATATCTCCGGCTCTTTGTAATATCGCGATGTCAGGTCTTCCGCCAATTCTAACGTCGATACCCGGTCTTAATTTTGCCGTGTATGCGGACGATATAACGCTCTGGACCAATTCTGGGTCCCCTGCGTAGCAGGAATTAGCCTTGCAGACAGGCCTTAATGCCGTCCACGACTACATCAAGAAATCTGGCATGAAAACCTCTCCGGAAAAAACCGAGTACGTGGCTGTCATAAACGGTCCGCGGCTGCGAGCCGAGGCCGAACAAAATCTTATCTCTCTTCATTTAGAGGACTCGGTTATTTGCCGGAAACAAACAATCCGTATACTCGGAATGCTTATTGACGAGGATGGAGGAGCCAAAAGCTGGATTCATAACACGGTGCTTAGTTGCCATCATGCTTTACATCTTATGCGCCGCGTCTCTGCTCATGGGTGGGGAATAAAAGAGGTGGGACTCCGTCAGATAGCCCTGGCACTCATAACATCAAAAATACGGTATGCATATTCCTACATGCGGCTTAACGCGACCCAACGCCTTCAGCTTGAGCGAATCAATCGGAAGGCGATGCGCCTTGTTACTGGCCTACAACAGTTCTGCCCAGTAGAGGACCTACACGCATGCAGCAAAATCAATGCCCTACAGGATGTGGCAGAGCAGCACTTGCAAGCCCAGCGTGTCCGTCTCTCCACAACGGTGGCTGGCCGTCAGATCCTGCGGGCATTAGGCTACAACACTGACAAATTAGAGCTGCTGTCGTCTCCTGCCCCACCATGGGAACTAATCGATTTAGTAGAGGGTATGCCACTACCAAAGAACATGAGTTCAGCTAATCCCCAAAGGCGCAAAGCTGCCGCTAAACGTCACGAGAAGATGTCATACAAGCTATCCCAGGAAGGGTCTATCCAACTATATACAGATGCCGCTCAGTTTCAACTTGGCGCCGCAATAGCTTGTCACGACTCTGAGTCAGATACCACAATAGTTGAACGGCTCTCCGAAGAACACACTGTCACTAATCTCGAACTCATTGCCATACGCCTTGCCATTACTCGAATAGTAGATCGACAGGATCCGGCTCCATGCACCTACCATGTTTACACTGATTCGCAAGCAGCGTACACCGCATGCCGCGCGGGGGGAGCAGACTATGCCGTTCTTAGCGCAATTCGAACTGAAGCCCGACGCCTGCGAGAGGAGGGCTACACTATTGTTATTAGATGGATTCCTGCACACGAAGGAATCACTGGAAACGAAAAGGCACACCAGGCAGCGCGCGCTGCAGCTCTTTCCGCACCTTTGCCTGGATGCACACTCGTTTCCGCTTCTTGAGCCCGTGATGACGTTGCACATCCGTCGTCACCTCCTATGGATAGGGCCGAGACATGGCATCGCGCACAATGCTATCGCCGCCGCATCCTCCAGCACGTGGCGAACCCTGAGCAATTATACCGCCGCACACCTAGAACTTTCCGAAGGGCAGAGGCGGTACTCCTCCGCCGCGCCCAGACTGGCCAGCTTCTGTCGCCAGCAAAGCTCAACCTCATCAACCCGCACTCATACCCGACCCCTCAATGCCCGGCATGCCCGGCCAGAGGCACGGCCGAACACCTTTTGTGGCGCTGCCCTGCTTTTGACGTGGTGCGGGAGCGAGCACTTCAGTCCCTGGGCGGGCACCGACCTGGCACCTTGCAGGAATGGGTCGATCCACCATTACACATCAGATCATCGGACGCACTCCGGCTCTGGCGGGCTTTTCTCCTATACTTCAAGGAAGAAGAAGGGCCTGGCCGTTTCTTCGCAGAGCCGACCACAGGACCACCCCACTTCGAAGAAGAAGTGGAGACCGGCCCTCCTCCCCCCTCCCCCTCCCCCACCCCCATGAAGCCCCTCATTTCTGCCGCAAGGCTAGGCCTATTTTATGCAGAAATAAAGACGTATAAAAAAAGCACACGCTAATAGAACGACGTTCGCTCCATTGAAAAGGCCACAGCAAGAAATGGCCACAAGTGGGCTTTTACCGCATGACGCGCAATTAGTGTTGCTCAACAGCGGAACGAATCTCTGGTTCTTCAGCACAACTGTTTGGTCGAAGACCATTTTCCCAAGTACTTGACCGAGAAGAGTCGAACACCACGCCGGGGGATGTATTGTGCCCTTTAGGAAACACGTCGGCAGAGGGGTCCAACGCGGGACCTCCCTTATGTCAGGCGGACGCTTTAGCCCAATGCCACCGCTTCGTGAACTGCGACTCACTCAAAAAATAAATACGACTACGCAAATGCCTTACAATAGCTGAGTTTTCATTTTCCAAGAACTTCTCATTGTGAGAGCGGAGTAAAAGAGTGCAATTTATATTACCTTCACCACAGCAATTCATAAATCGAAGTGTTGAAGATGAGACTGCTACACATGAATGCACCCAGATGAACTGTTAGCGATGAAAGAGTATAGCAATAGCTAGAGCACTAGATGCATTTCACTTGAAAAGAAGCACTGGCCATAGTCACTGGACGCATGAACTTCTCGCCATGGGGTGACTGCAGATAAAAAAAAATGGTGGTGGATAAGCTCTGGTTAAATCTTTAGTTACGCGATAGCTATATCTGGCCGATTGGAACTCGCTCGGCTGAATTGCAAAGTCACTCTTTCGCCGCACCGTTTCTCTGGGCGTTCTTCATCGTCGTCCCACTTGACACGGCGCATGCGCACTGCTGTTGGAGCTCGGTTTCTCCGGCGCGCCGCGACGCCGGCAGCAGCAGCTGCTCCACACCACGTGACCAACCACTTGGCTGTTCACGTGACCAGCCACGGCACCGCGCCGTCGGCAGCTGCTCCGTACCACGTGACCGACCACGGGGTGGTGGCGGCGCCGTCACGCTGAAGGCTCGAAATGCAACCATACTGCAGCCACTGACCGAGCACCAACCGCCTACAGACTGGCCGCTGCTTGTCCCACTTCATGGAGAAAGTCGATTCAACCGATAATACGACTGCCCTCCAATATTCTGCAGTCCAAGCGAGGTGGGTTGTGTCAATTTCGAGGCGGAGTCATTCGTGTTGGGCGGTGACACGCAGCTTCCAGCAAGCGACGCGACTTTAGGGGAGGTATATTTCTGCCGACGGAAGCCGTTTCCTAATCGCCCACAAAGGCACTGCCTGCATGCCTATTTCCTCCTCTATCTCGGCAGCGGCAGTATGTGGACTGCAGAAGGCGGCAGCTACAATCAGCCGATCTTCCTCCTCACTGAGGGATTTCGGACGTCATCTAAGGTCCGCGTCGTTAATCCTCTCTTCTTCTAGGAACACTCGCTCAATGCGGGTTACGGTCCCTACTGCGCACCCTACATCGGCAGCAATGCTTCTCCGTAACCTGCCTTCCCTGACTAACAACACGATTTCCACTCTTGCAGCGAAGTTGACGCGCGGCATCTCTTTTTTCCTTCTGGGGAGGTCGGTAGAGCTCGAATCTTATTTATAACACCTCTTACAGTCCATCACGAATAAAGCGTACGATATCACCGCTTTTAATGACTTGTTCTATCGCTTAGGCAACAACCGGTCAACCGCTTATTTCAGGCAATTATTCCTTATTCCTTCATACTCATCCTTCGGCAAAGTGGCTGAGGCTGCTCCCGAGATTAACTGCCAAGCATGCAGAAAACAAATAACTATCCCAATTTTCACCCTTCGCCTATGGGAGCAAATCAGTATCAAAAACAAAAAAAGGATAAGAGAGACGGCGACACGGAAAAAGAAATTCGTTGCAGGCATTAAAATATCTTTTAACTGCGGGAAGGTGGAGGCCGTATGAGACTCATTGCACGGATTTGAATTTGAGTGGTGACGTCATAGGTTGCAAGCGCAGTGTTGTTTGGCGGCGGATCACACCACCCGCCACAGTGGGCAGTTTGTTCACAGACCAGTTGGTAGGTTGTGACACGTGACAAGATCACGTGACCTAGGATGTAACGGACGGACACCGCGAGGTCACGTGACCGGACGGACGGCCACCGCGAGTATAAGCTATTAAAGGCTTTCGCATTAATAAATTTTGCTTGGCCCTGACAGTCCGCTGAAGCCCCACGCCCCTAATACGCAAGAGTGGGAACGGACTCTTGTTATCAGCCTCTTCGTTACCTGCAGCGCCACGCCATGTCATTCCGGCACTCCTGTGATCCCTAATGTGTGCTAATGTTTTTTACTCGCAACTGTTCTTGAAGACCACCGTTACGTTTGTCGCAGCATCTGCGGATGGAAGGATGCCCTGAATCTGTTTGTCATAACGAGCACCTTTTTCCCTTCTCTGCTGAACCGATTAAGCCGTGATTATTCCTCATTGATATGCCACCCACTGGGATTACAGGCTATAGTAGATCCAAAGGTATCTGTCATGGGGAAGAAATAGAGAGTGGGTCAAAGGGGACAATCGGTTGACCCAAATGTTTGCAGGGGCTCCTTTGTGGGGAACTTGCCGTTTCGTTATTGAGTTTTATATGGCTATAGTCAGATACAACTCATGAAGAAAGCTGTTTCTCATTGTCAAACAACCTGCGTTCGGCCAATGCAGTCGTCAGATTCTCATGAACCGTCTAGCGTAACAATGCAGGGAGCGGCTCGACAATGCAGAGCTGGGACCGTATACCCGACCATGGAAGGAAGGGGCTATCCCCTATCATCTGCTACTGCCTGCCTGGAATAGAACAGGTGAAGAAAGAAAGGAGCAGGAATTGCAAGGCCAGAAGTCAGAAGAGTGGAATTGACTATCTACACAGTATACCCAAAATTCGCATGACGCCGTAGCTGCCACCATATCTGGGACCAGAAACACGGCGAAAAAACCTGGTCGTTTTTTTATCCGCCCATATTTAAACGTGATTCTCGCGTAGAGCGCTGCTTCTGGACTCTGCGCCCAATATCGGCGCACCAGATGTCACATGAAAACTTCCTAGGAAAATAGAAATAAATCTCTACAAACAATAAATCACTTCATGTTGTTGATAGTTTTACTAATCACCTTATAGTTTTCCGTCCACTGAGTCTTTCGTATATATTTTCATCTCTTAACCATGGTCTCACTATTTTTTATTTTTAACTCTGCTGTCAGCATTTATTTTTGCTTGCCGCCGTGTGGTTGTGTTTTACACTTCTCTCGATGTCGCTTGGGACTGAGTGTACAAATTGGGCATGCCCGCCTGCTATAGGGCATAGTTAAAGGGCGTGCTGGATTAAAAATAACTGAAAACAAATTAAACAAATTTCATACGGCACCATCAGAACCTGGCTGTACTGGTCATAATTGGTGCTACCATCTGATAACCTCCACTAAGTGGCCTCATGGGATAACAAAGTTTGGAATCGAAATTCTGCAGTTTGTGGGCTTCAAAAGATCTGCCTCCTACCATCATTTTTTTTTTTTTGCTCTAGGAGACGATAAATAGTCTTCATCCAGCAGCTGCAGTAATTGCAAACGGATACACGAAATACACTACAGATATTTATTCAAAAGCTCGGCGTACGAAAGTTAAAATCGCATTACAGCCGTATCACAGATTAGAACTGATTCAGTGCAGTCTACAGTTGGAGCCCAATCGCAGCCTTGGCAGTAAAGACATATGTGTGGGGGGGCAACCAGAAAAGGAATGTAAACCAATAGGCCCCTGCCTGTGCCACTTAAGTATAACAGGCTTGGCAGTAAAGACAGAGGCATTGTCAAAAATATCATCTGTACATGTGCTCCAATGGCAAAGAATTAACAGTGCATTTCAACAACAAGAAAGATTTTTTAGCGCTTGAAAGAATATAAAAGCTTCACAAATCTTGCATTGTGCAAATAAAACAATGGTTACAATACCAGTAGCAAAAGCAGAAAAACAAAAATGTGACGCTGCTGAACCACTGAATAAGCGACGCCGTTTCCAAGTGGGACTTTTGAATCGGGGACGCTGTCCACTTCAGCTCAACCTTCGTTTTTCTGCGACGCGTGTCTCCGGTCTGTTGAGTCCTGGGCGGTGCTGAGTGCCTCCGTATGAGGCAGGCAGGTGTGGAGGAAGCAGCCCTGGAAGCAGATGGCGAGAAACATTCAGGGGCTGCGGGGATGGATCAATGCCGTAAACAAGTCTGGGTGATTAGCACTTCTGGAGAGAAGAGGTCGCGGACCTTTTGAGACCCGCACGTTGCTATTCGTAGTCAGAAAAGCAAACCTCGTAAATGTGAACGCAAATAATAGGTGCTAACACAAAAAACAAATAAAAATCTCGCGAATGTATGCACTTGTAGAAAATTCTTCCACGCAGTCCATGAGGTGATGCTTCGGAGCAATGAGAGTTGCATTCCACCCTGCCAAGTGATTAAGAAGTTGTACCCTAGCCTGAAAAGCTACATCGATGTATAACTAGTTGCAGTAGATTCGATGGAGGGCTTTCTGATATGCAGCTCAGCTGGCTCCATTCTAAACCCTTTAAAATCCGCCTGTAAAAGGAATCCATGCTGATAACTCTTCAAAGCCCGCATAGCGGGATGCATGTAACGGCGCTGTGGGTCTCACAAACCTTAACTAGGGTACACAGGCCGGCTGTACTCACGCTCAGTTGCAATACACACTGAATGTTGCCCCATGCAGAAACTATTTTTTCTTGTCGCCATGCACACAGAACCCATTTCACTTTTTCGATTTCCACGGTTACAGGCATACGTTGTAACCTTGCTGGCATTTTTTGTTTTGGTTACCTGTATTATGCACAGAAGTTCTTCCCAATGTGAATTATATCACGGGCATAGGAGAACGACACGAAGTTGATATCGAAGATTTTGTTCTTGCGAGTCAAAGCCATAAAATTTTGTTCAGTGAACAAAAATTGCTGCATCAGCCGGCAACAAATTCTCTTATCTTTGAGAAATTTTCATATCAACAGTACTTTATCGCGAAAAACTTCGCTCTTCTAAAGCAAAAGGAAAAGCTACAGATAATGTTTAATAATGTTTAATACGTTCGAATCAGTGCGAAACCACATTCCATTATACATGGAAGACGACGATGAGCATTCAGTGCCGAGAGACGGAGCGCTCGCGCTAGGCCAGCTGGGAACAGACAAGGCAACGGGCTTCTTTGCTCGGGGTTGGTACTCGTCGGATCAGTGCTTACGCGCGACCACAGAAATTTGTCGGTGCGTACAGTTACGCTTAGACGTAGTTTCAGGTGCCCGTGGCGTCAGAACGCACCAGGCTCCGCACGTACACAGAAACAAGAAAGCCGGGAAAGAATGCAGTTTACTCACTAAACGTGTGCCCATATAAAAGCGACTCATTGGCGCTGATTCAGGAGATGTGCTATAATCGGATATAACTCAAGAACGAAGTGGAAAATGCAACATTGCAGCCAATGGTATCGACCGATTCTCCACCTTCACCGACTATCCCCCTCTGGCCATTGATCGATCCCTCTGGACCTGCTATTGTGGCGTACAAGTCAACATAAAAGCGGCTTTTTCCCGTCAACGGACCCCCTCCCACCAGAGGCTAGGACGATTTTCACCACCCTGCATATGAGACAATGCACGGAGCGGCGCCACAATGGAGAGGCGACTATCCCGGACCATGCAGGGACTGGACTATCCTCTTTCATCTGCCACTGACTTCAGGGATTATCGCATTAGCAGGGTCATGAGAATCGGCGGACACCAACTAGTACACTGGGTTTCCTCCGAACAGGACCCTTAAAGCTGTCGCGTTAAAAAGATCGCCACCTCCTAACCAACCCTCGGGAAGCCGAACACGTCAGTCACTTTATATAGTTTTGGTTTCAACTGTACTTGAGCGCACCTGGCGAATGAAGGAGACCTGATAACGAAAAAAAGAACAAATCGTGGGCATGCAAGCAGCGTGACAAGTTAATTTCGGTGGCTGAATTTTCTGAGGCATCGGGGAACGAAGCTGCTTTCTTACCGCCGGTGCGGGTTCGAGTCGCTATCGGAGATAAAGTTCTTTCGGCTGCATACCGTTTCCGTGACAACACTACAATGCTCCAGCTGGCTTTCCGTAGCCTACTGCAGGAACAATTGGCGCTGACGTCTGAATTACCCCGACTATCGTATATATATATATATATATATATATATATATATATATATATATATATATATATATATATATATATATATATATATATATATATATATATATATATATATATATATATATATATATATTCTTTTGTTTTTTAAAAAAAAAAATTTCGTCTCCTTGGGAACACCTGCATTCAGGTTAGGAGAGCCCTTCTTAGATTGTCACCGACTCTCTCTCTTCCTTTGTTAAAACGTTTTTCCTGGTCTCTTCTCTCCCCCCTCCCCCCCTAGTGTTTTGAACTCGTGCTTTGCTGTAAACTTGTAAAATAGTACCTTGCGCATACTCTATAAAAACTGCGTGTTTCAAACGCTGTACTACATTCGAAAAAGGCTGGTCCTCCAGCCGAAACGTCGTGAATTAAATCCTGTCATGTTTCTTCAATTTTTGGTGATTTTATATTATATATATATATATATATATATATATATATCAATTGGCTGCTGAACCATAAGCCATGATTGACGCAGTACAATAAACTAACCATGATTGAGGCAGCACAGCACACAGCACACAGACAGAGATGCAAGCTGAACCTTACGTTTCGTCATGAACTCGTGGTGCATGATGGCCTCGATGCTCGGCCGCCTAGTCGGCTCCGGTTGGAGAATCCATCGGATGAGGGCGCTCGCTTCGGGGGAGACAGTCGAGGGGATTTCGAATTCGTTCCTCAAGATTCTGGCCATGGTCGTCGCCCTAGACGACGAACTGAAAGGGGGACGTCCCACCAGTAGCTTGTACCTGCAGAAAAGAGTTTGCGGTCTGTCAGTGTCCGCTGGAATCCGCGCACTCTGCGGCGGCCACCATCTCAGCACCACACAGCTTGAAGCAGTGCGGGCACAGCCATGCTACGACACCACTACCGGCCATGAGCCGCGAAATGGCAACGTAAGTGCGGTCAAACGACGCTCGATATGCACGTAAGTGTCCGGTTTTGAACGTGAAGTGCATGATCTGATTGTTTTAACATGAAGAGGAAGCTTATAGCAATTTTATGGATAATAATTTCTCTGCAGCAATCGTTATTTCCGTCCTGGAAGATACGTATACGCGGTTCCGTACCTTATAATCATGTCAACACGTTTTCAATCGTACTTTCTCGGCAAATGATTTAACGCCACTTGCCGCCTGGCGGCCGGTGTCTGCGAATCCCAACATAACAGGCGTGTCAGCGCAAGGACTTTGCAGACGACTGCCCGCCAAGTTTGTTGCAGTGAGGGTTGCAATGACTAGTTTGGGCTAGTGACGCAAGCTGTTAGTTGTGAGAAACATCCTTAACTGGATAACATAGGAAAGAAGGATGAAGCGCATATGACGTCTTTTTAATTCTTTCTCTAGTCCAGGCTGCGCTGCTTTACACCACTAGGATAATGAGCGCCCAATTTACTGATTCCTTGGTTTTCTCGCAACCGAAAATTAAAGCACCACGAAGATTCAAGAAGAACGAAAATAAGGGTCATGAAATCTACCACAGGTATCCGCAAGTGCTTTGTCCCGATAAAACTGCGCCTGTCAACATATTGGAGTGCACAAGAGCAATTCAACTGTCCGGGATACGGCAACTAGTTGAAATACGAGAAATTATAGCTCCTCGAATTTGCTGTAAATAAATCAACCATTTAAATATAGCGCCTAGTTCATTCGTAAAATTCACATCGATTTGACTCGACATAACCCCACTGCGAACCGAGCTACGAAGTTTGAAAGCAACCCATCACCGCTCCCAAATCTGGCTCGATTTGCTTCGCCCGTTTGAAACAATGCCCTGGCCACAATTTCTTCCCTCGTTATTGTCACCAGAAGGCAAGATAGGCAAGGATTTGCCAGTTTTTATATTCACATTTCCGGCTTTAAATGCTCCCTCTTATACATTTACAAACGGGTGCACCTGTACGATGTGCACCGAGCTGTCTTCGTAAGCATCAACTACTAAACAGTTGCAACAACTTCTGCGCAGTCGTCAGGTGAGACTCACATGATGCACCCGACGGCACAGATGTCCGCCTCGTAGCTGTAGCCCTTTTGGTCAGCATCTCGGGGGCCATGTAGTTGGTGGTGCCGCAGATGGACGTCTTGAGTTGCCCCTCGTAGTGGACGCGTGTGGCGAGTCCGAAGTTGCGAGCCTTGAGTTGCGAGCCTTCGGTGAGGAGCAGGCTTCCGAGCTTCAGGTCTCGGTGGATTACGTGCTCCTGCACCAGGTACTCGCAGGCGCGGAGCAGCTGGCGCATTAAGTACCGCACCTCGAATTCCGGCAGGATCCTGCGCCACCGGCGCACCTCCTCCAGAGACTGCGGGAAAAATTCCGCTAATGAAGCTTGGGAAAGAACTTTGAAGGACAGACACGCTTAAGAACATGACAACGAAAATCGTATTCCTTCAGGTTTTAGAACGGGACATGACGACTCTAGCACACTTGTTCAAATCCCCCCAGTCTGGAGAAAGCTTGATTGAAGTAATTTCTTTTCTTTGTACAAAATACAGTGCCCACACCGCAATATTAAATGTCAGTTTTCGAAACAACGAAGGCAGTTTTCATATCTTGGTTGCGTCCTAAATTATGATTCAAGAGCACAATGTGGCCTTTGTCGCAAAAATTACCGGAACAAATAAACAACAAAATACATATTCCAGCCACCTAATTTCAGTCGTAGAAGCAGTTTGGAGCACTGAAAACCTTGAATATCCTCTCATCGGGCATTTAAAACTAAATAAGCGAAATACCGTCAGTTGCATAAGAGAGAAAACGCCTCTTACGCAAAAGTCTCCGCGGTGGTCACATTTCGATGGAGGCGCCAATGCAAGAGGCTCATGTAAATTGCGAAGTCAGTGAACGTTAGAGAACCCATGGTGACCTAAATTATTCAAAACTTATTCCACTACAGCGTCCCTCGCAGCCTCAGTTGTTTTGGGACGTTAAGCACCATTAAAAGAAATGAAAACCAACATTGATGACATTATCAACATTTTCTAATCACCGCAAGGAAAATAAGTGGAAATATACCACCGAAAGAAGGAATGTTAACACACCTGTCTTGTGCACAGCTCCAAGATGATGTAGGCGTTCTTGGCATCCTCAAAGTGGCCGTGGAAGCGAACGACGTGCTTGTGGCATATAGTTCGGTGGATGTTTATTTCCTGTTCAAGCTGTAGACAACAAATTAATTAGTAATCTCGCAAAAGGTTGTACGAAACGTAAAGAAGGTAAAGTGGTGGACGAAGATGCTGGTACTTATGATTAATAAAGACGTACGCTGAAATGACAAAAGCTATGCTCATGGCAAAGGTAATCGGTCACTAGAGATCAAACTTGACATATGTGCCTGTGTTCCTATTTGCGTTGTAAAAACCAGGTGTAAATTTTGTCCAATGCTTGTGACCCTCTTCCGCTGACAAAGAGTTGCAGGAAAATTTATGGTAGCATTAATACGACAAGGAGAGATTGAACTTTGCCTGTCTCGATACGTTACCGTGTGAGCCATATTCTATAAGTATCCGCAATCCATTTCCAATCTAGAGAACTTCGCACTTGTTCTGTTAAGCTGGCGCGTCTTTCAAGCGTCTCCGGGAATCGACGTCACCATTGGCTCACATGGGACTGGACCTCAGCGTATAACATCCAATGGTTCGGTTGCTTTCCACTGACGCCTGAAAACCGCACTTGCATGACTGAAAAACAGTGACCAATTGGAGAGGACTAAGTGGATTCGAAATCGAACGTGGATAATGTATCAGAATAGAAAATGGCCACAGGGCCCAAATATACGAAACGCTTGGAACCAGCTGGCTCTGACGTCTTGTCATTTTGTCGTAAGCGTGGGCAGGGGAACACTGTGGGAGGAGGACGGGGAGAAAATAGCCAATCCTTGATCATACATGTTTTCTTTGGCATTCTGTAGAGGGTGCAACTCATTTTGAACTTGCGCGCAAATCCTATGCCGCAGCAATTCCTTCGTTACTTTCGTTTTCATATAATCCGGTGCATCTGCCCGCCTTGCTGCGGTGGCGTCGCCAGAAGAAATGGCCGGGGTTCAATGTGGCTTGAAGCTTGTTAAACGAGCGAAAGCTCTGTTAAGCATGCTCTCATGTGTCTCAAATCAAAATGTCGGGGTGAGGTTCCCAGTGGGCATATGATCACGTGGTCATACTACCATAGCTTGGAACATAGCACCACGCAATGAAGTTCGGTGTGACCTAGTGAGGCATTGAAGGTAATCGCCTCATCCATATCGAAACCGCAAGTTGTACCCCGAGGAGATCTCTCGCTCTAAAATAAAAAAAAACATTTTTTTCTCCTAAGTGTCCAATTAGGAATATTCCTTCAAATAAACTGAAAAGAAGGAAGACGAGCGATGTAGGAACTCACATATTGCCGGTTGACGTCCGATTGAAGATGACTCTTGGAAACGATTTTGCCTGCGTACACCACGTTTGCCTCTTTGTCTACAAACTCGTAGCAGCGCGCATTTCCTCCCTGAAAAAGTAATGCCAGCCATGTTGCATGGACATCCAAATTAGGGACGAATGCTGTCGCACTGTGTGACAAACACTCAAACAGTGGATTCCTTCACTCGAGGGCGAAATCGGCTTATTGCCTAAGTGCTAAAAATAGAGCACAGCATGAAATTCAAGACATCTGGGACGAATACAAGCAGGTATGTCCCAAAGGTATGATTCAGTTCACAAAGCACAGCAGACAAGAATATGGAGGCAGTCCTTACAAATTCGCAGGAAAAGTGCAAGAATTTAGTGCTTTAGCGTAATTATCCAGTAGTCGTTCGCAATAGGCTTTATGAGGTATTAAGATGCCTTTTATTGGCACAGTAAGGCATATGTATTAGGGGACGTCAGAAAACGGGAGAATCGCATTAACTAATAAACTAAGTAATATGACTTTCAAATGACAACTTTTCACAAAAACACCTCATCTGTAACCGAACTCTTCCCGGTTTTGCCCAATCGTAGTCGTCCGGTCGACATGACGTGCTGCCCTGCGTCCGCCCCGCAAACGAAAAACTCTTACGAAAAGCTCTTACAAGGCGGCTCTCCACTAAACTGTTTTGTAGTGTTCCTGTATAGGCGATTTAGAGACACAAAACTGAAGTACAACTCGAGGAAGAAGCAGCGTATTTCCCTCACGAGAGTTCCTCCAGCGGCGAACACAACGCCACTTCGCCCTCTTTCCCGCAACATGTACACCCCAGGCAGGATTATATATAGGTTGGCCACTTGGGCAGAACGACTTTCGGCCTTCGTCTGAAGGAACTGTTCACCCTCTGTTGAGAATCCTTCACCCCTTTGCGTTTAAGAATAGCAAGATTCATAATAAGGCGAATATATCCTCTAACCAATACGGGTCCCAAATGGTCGAAATTATTCCGGTGCTGTACACTAAAGCACCTCTATCTTCTTTTACTCCCTTGCCTCACGGCGCTCTTCAGGTGAACCGGTCTCTTAGTACAAGACGCTGCTTTGCATAAAGATGCCTTGTCCAACTGTTTTATGATCGTTTGATTTAAGAGTCGCACTAACGAATTTCGTTAATTAGAGCCGCCCGCAGTCAGGACTCCTAACGAGAAAGCAACCGTATTCTGATCACTACTAGAGCCGTCTTCGCCAAAAGGTATCAAACAATGAGACCTGCTTCTCAGCTGTAAAGTGGAGACATTACGGTACAGCTCAAGTCTAAAACGTCTCGAAAGGTAAGCCTAAGGACTCCGCGACAGGAGTGTTTCACCTCACGCAGTACACAATTTTTAAAAATATGCTTCTTGAGCTAGAAGACCGCTTTTACAGGCATAACACTGTAAGCGCTCTGAAAACTAAACATTTTTTTCAGATTTGCTTGTCAGGTGGGGTTTGAAGACTTATAATAAACTGCACATCTCCATCCTAAAATTTAATTTTAAACCAACGTTTGGAGGCCGACTCGGCTCCTTCATCACGGGTGGCTGAGGGCAGTAGCTAGCGTCTTTAATCGGGTTCACCAGTGGCAGTGTCCTTGGGAAATACATGGGAACTTTCAGAAGCTCTAGCGTATCTTAAAATTGCTCGATTTTCATGAGGTCTGTGGCAGCGTTTTGTTCTTTAGAGGATAGAGGAACTGTTGCGGACAGATATTATTTTTTAAGTTTAATTTTTTTACAAATCAGAGGTAAATATTAATAAATATTGCACCTGTAGATATGTCGTTCTTTCATGTCATCTCGAGAAAAAACTAAACCAGATATAACAATTTCGTTCATAAAATTTTCTGCCTTTTTCTTTCTTGATTGTCAAGCCGAAATTTCAATCATACCGGCAGTAGTGTATGCGTTTTACAGGCTTTTTAAGTTGTGTATGTATTTTCTGCGCATATTTGAAATTCTCGCCAAATTTAACAATGGACGTGGCTCCATCTGGAGTTAGAATATTTTGTCGCTACTACACTCTACCACTAACCCCTTGGCTGTCTGTGTTCATGCGCGCAGGTTTTTACTCTGAACTTGGACGCACTTAAGCTCTTTCTTTCCATCCATTCTCTTGTTTGGGCTGCATTCAGAAAGGATTTCTGTTTTTCTTTTTGGCTCGAGCTTGCGCGGAAACGCAGTGAGATTAAAGACCACACCCAAAAGCGCCCCCCCTATCTTCTCCCAGCAGCCACACAATAAGGCATTCTTAGTTTCAAAACACAGGAAGGGGGCTCCCTATTCAGGACAGTGCGGGAGAACAGCATTGTTACTCTCCCAGGGCAGGGGCGCAGTAACCCAGGTGGCGATGCAAGTCAAGAATGCAGCTCCAAATATTCCTCATAGGAGGCCATCGAGCCAATTGCGGCACTTACATGAACCCAACACGGCCTGGTTGTTTGGTTATCGGGCCGAAAACCGGAACTGGGTTCATGTGAACGCGCGCCGATTCGAGAGTGGAAGCGTACAGTCCAGAAAACTCCGCCAGAAGGGGTAGGTTGACTCAACTCGACCCTTACCCGATATGATTGTAAACGCAGTCGAGTCGAAAAGTAGGGTTAGTGGGGGGGGGGGGGGGGATGATAAATGCGAGCTTGCTTTTCACGTGCACCGTCGCGCCCCCGATACCGCGATGGCGTGCCTCAATCTTGGAGGCTGCTACTGCTTACTCGAAGCTTGGTGTCGCTACAGTTGAACCGGTCTCGAATCACTAAAACCGAATGCGTTAAACTCGCACTAGTTGAGTCGGATTGACCATGCTGAACCCGCCCCCGAATCGACCCGACGCTCTCGTGTTCATGTAAATAGCGCTAATGGCGGAAACTGTCATGACGTAGCCATTAACCTCCTTTCACAGAGGCGCTTGCCAATCACCTGAGATTTCAGGCTATATTCGCGGGCAACTATCTATGGCAGTGCAACAGCCCCCATCAAACGGTGAAATGACCGCCTCCTTCCTTTTCCTGCTCAGCCTCTGCTGCACTGCAACTGCGACGTCATGAGAACCCGGTCAAAGCGAACGTTGGCCTCTGGCTCCAAGCTAGTGAAACCAGAATGTGTCGGATCGGCATCGAAACATCGGTTTTCTAATGAATCTTTAGTCGAGTGTCGGTCTTTTCTCTCTAATTCTCCTCCCGACCATGCATATCTCAGCCCAGACGTTATCAGTGCAGGTACTGTCGACTATAAGCGGGTAAGCGTCGGTACACCTTGTCTGCAGAAAGGAGCTCACGGGTTTCCGAGCCCCCTACTCAGAATAGCCATCCCCGTAGTGTAAATAACGGGATGTCAACCGTTCATGGCGTGGCTGGCAAAATCATCCAGTTTTGCTTCTGACCCGGTTTCGCATGTGTCAAGCTTTCCCCAACCATCTTTCTTCTCCCAATTAGAGACGCCTCGATATGCGCCACACCTAGTCGCCCCTCCTGCACTGCGCTTCCAAAAGTCGCAGATTTCATTCATGAAAACGCTCGGAAGGGACGCCATATAAATACATATATAAAATATATAATACATAAAATTATAAAATATAATAAAAACAAAGAAAACAGGGCGCATAATGCGACTTTCCCAGAAACCATAGTAGGTATGGAATTTTCGTTTTCAAACCTGTGACGTCATGAGAAATCAAGTGTGCTGCCGTTTTCATGTACAGAAAGAGCACACGCGTTTGGCGTGTTCGGCGCCCATGTTTTCTCCTATTAAATTGCAATTTTCATTATTTTTTAAAATAAGCCACTAATAGCAACTGTGTCCAGAGCAGTTGGAAGTAGCTTGTGCCATGTCGAAATTTGCGTTCAAAGTCACCAAGAATAGCAACACGACGATCGCAGTGGCTTTGAAAACCACACATCTCACCCTTTTACCAAACTTTAATTTTTTCCGATCAGAAATTATAAGCAGTGAAGGAGAGACATTGAAACGAAGTATTTCAACAGTAATTTATTTACTGAAGTGAGTATCGTCCATAAAGAAACTGAATTCGGAGACGTCGATGGCAACAAACGTGCTCGTTGGTCATCGCAGAGGGTCCTCAAATTAATGCGCTAAAATCCACTACAACAGTCCAAGATAATGTCGAAATAGTTTCGCCTGGCTTGAATCCTTCCAGATAACGATGATAACGGTTTTGAACTCGAACAAACGAATAGTACAACAGTTTCGCGGCATTACTTCTCTCAAAAAAGCATCGGCCGGATGCTTAAACGAAAATTCGTCGTCGAATCAGCGTCCACACTCGTACACGGTCACCAGGCTTGCATAGCGTGTGGCGACGGGGGAATACGCGGTATACGGAATAACCGGCCGAAGTGGAGGTGTTCCCAAGTTGTGTCAAAAGATGACTCACACTTATCTGTTCTGGCTAGGCGAAACCAACACTGCTTCTAACTACAGGCTGTATACAGCACCCTACTATTGTGTATGAATTTTCGGAGAAAAGATGCCAGGGAGCTTAGGGAAACCTAAACCGCAAAACGTACTTTTCCTTGTGGCAGCTCAGTGGTGGGTTACTGGATAAACGTCCATTTTCTGACCACCACCCCTTGAGAGGGGTTATCTAGTTGTGCTTCTGTCTACCAGCTTTGGCAGGATATACACAGAAAGTTGTCAGCCCAACTTTTTGTTCGCGGAAAAACTAACACTTTCGTGTCGCGGTAGAATTTACACACTTGGAGAGGAAGTAGAAGTTCCCTCTGTTTTGTGGTACTTAAGCGCTGCCATCTATCGACAGAAAAAGTTCAAATCTGATTTGCCTCGTAGCTGGTGAGCCCTCTTAAGCGAAAGGCGTTGGAGAAGGGGAGGAAGGGGGGAAGGGGGCTAAGGCCGTTAGTCAAGTCGCACAGGTTTGCTTTTGTGTGGTCGTTGTGTTTCGGTGTTGACCACCCCGAACAACATTAATCGCACAAAAGGAATCCTGCCCCCAGTACATGCGCAGGGACTTCCCTCTTCAACTCAACGAAAAAAAAGTCGCCATTGACCTCCTCCCCACGGTGCGACGTGACTAACAGCCTTAACCCCCCCCCCCCCCCCCCTCGCCTTTCTCATCAAAGATTTCGTTCCTTTGACTTCTTCTTCCCCTCAATACCTAAAGACGCTAGTTACTGTCCTCCGTAACCCCTGATGAAGGAGCCGAGTCGGCGTCGAAACGTTGGGTGAAAATTAATTTGTTTTTTTTGTTGTAGATGTGCAATTTATTATAAGTAAGCAGTCTACTACGCTCGAATACTGCAAAGAAGTCCTAACCAGCAGTCTGGTTAACTAATTATGAATGGTTAACTTTTTATTTAATATCGCAAAGCTCTGAGGTCATCGAGAGGAGTGTAGCCCTTCATAACTAGTACCTGTATCAGTTCTTAAAATTGCTCAAATGCCGTTACCGTCGGCGCTGTGGCCGAAAAAATTTAGGCTATTTCAATGAGTTACGTGCAGTAGAGAGGTTGCTTTTCCTGCAATCTTCTCGAAAACATACGTGTTTGGGCAGGATGTAACCAGAACACGTTCGGCCAGAGCGCAGAAGGTCACCGCGTTATCGAAATTCCAAAACTCATATAGATAATGGCAAGGGTGGGCTACATGCCTCTCAATAATTACAGAACCTAACAGCAGTAGTTAAAACGTACATACTATTGAGTTTTGGTCAACCAGCCTTCTAGTTCACATCTCTTAGATCTATTCTGGAGTACTACACCGCACACAATTCTACACCGAAAAAAGCGCCTTTGTAACACAATACGCCTACCTTAAAAATTGAATGAAGTCTTAAGTGAAACACAATGTATATAGAGCTTATGGGGAGCCATTCTTGCTGCTCTACACTGCTGACTTCATTGGCATGGTTACGTTTGCCAAAAGCTGCACATTAACCACTCGCGCAGCATATGAGCACTCAAAACATATTTGCGTTTTTCCCGACGCACAAAGCGACAGCAGCAATTAATATTCTAGCTTCTTTCACGGGGTGTTGTTATAATTAGACTATACTAAAATGGTACCAGAACGTTCTGCGGTGTAGAAGGTACCGGGCCCATTGTCATAAGGCGACATACCTTGCCGAGGAAGTTGCCGAGGGTGTATTCCGTCTGGGAATTCGTGTCGATGACGACCCCGGGGAATTCGTCGCTGGTCTGCGCAGAAGCCATCACGGAGAGAAAACGCGATCTCGACTCCACGCTTTCCACTGCTGCAATGCACACTTCAACACAGGCACCAGCGACTGAGCTCGACACTGGCGTTTCTGACCGCTGCGGGACGGTTTTGGAGAGGTAGTACCACGTGCACGAAAAAAAGCCACGCTATTGTTTGGCGCCACTCGACACCGAGATCCAGGCAGTGGCCGCACCTAGTCGGGTGTGACCCTCCTATTGTAGGCGCCCTATTGTAGTCTATTGTAGGCGCCCCAGAAATCCCTTCCCTTAACTTGCTTCGGGAATAGTCCTTCCAGAACCCTCAGGTCACCCAACATGCTCGGCATTTCCTTGGAATATAGCTTTTTTCGGTTATCTTACCACACCTTCACTAGAACCTGTTCCAGCAGCAAAGGCTGACTTGTCACTTGGTTGGTGATAAGCTAGAATGGGCACAGTGAACACCCCGTACTATCTCCGCCAGTGTCAGGTTTCCTCCTAGTCATGAATTACGCTTTCCTGCTGTGGAGTTACAACAGAAAATCGCGTGCCCGAATATCAGTTCATCGTTTTCCAGGCAGGAGTAGGCGTTTTGCAGAGGACGAAATTTATTTATTATTAATTTCGCTTAAGCAAGTTTGTTCATAGATTACGTTCTTCCGGCGTATATGCTTTGTCATTTGTCTTATTACGCAAGGACGTAGTTTTCAATGTTAGTATGACCACGTGTTTTCATGCGGTATCTGAGCCTTTACATTTTCTAGAAATTTTTCTATTAGAAACAATCACGTAGAAACAATCAGCAGGTTAATGCTGAGACTGCTAAGTATTCGTTTTCAGCTGTTGAGTGCTCAACTTTACAGGGCAGACGGTACAAAACCCACACTAGAGTGTTGTTTGCATGCCCTGGAAAGGTATGCCTGGAATACCTGGAGACTGGGGACAACCGAATACTCAGGGAAAGCGTGGCAACTGCCGACATTGTAAACGAAGGTGGCGTACATGCCAGTGCAGAACATGTTCACGGGATGGGCAATGGCTTTGGTAGCTTTTGCAAGTTGGAGAAAATAGGTTATATAGACAACAGGAATCATTAGGAGCTGTGAAAAAGTGACTCATAGGGCAGGGAGTGGTTGCAAGGAGATTAACAGTAAAACGCCAACAAATGCGGTCAGTGTCATAGCCAAGAGTCTGGGAAAGAACAAAGCCACAAAGGCAGTGGTAACAGCAAGAAGGGGGACGAAAGTAAGTGAGAGGGAAGAAGTACACGCGTGCTAATCGCCGGTAATTCCAAATTGAGCCACAGCGCCCGAACTATACTGGAGCGCTTAGGGGGGGGGGGGGGGGGGGGGCGTATGCGAGTGGCAGCGAGGATATTCCCGGAGAGGACAATAAACCAGAGACGAAAATCCGCCATTTTCCTACGATTTCGGCTTGAAGCAATGAGGGAAAACTCGTCTGCAACCCAGAAAACAGGTTCAATGCAAACGCATGGAAGCAACGGAGGCGATACCCGGTTCCACGAGATCTCTACTCCACCTTCCAAGTGCTCCTTGCCTGCTTGACAGCTGTTGTCATCTGTCGTTTGCGCATGCACTGTACGATGTGGTGGGTTGATTTCAAGCAATGGAGACGCGGGCATGAGCATACTGCATATTAGCCGTGTGAAAGAGTATGTTGCAAGGCGTCAGCTGGTATAAAGGCGCATTCACACGACGCACGGTCGGTCCGCGGCCCGCGCATCACGTGTTCCTACCTCACTACAACTGACCTGCCGTCCGATGTTGCCAAGCGGACACGGTGGAACAAAAAAAAAGACAACGCACTGGGCGAGTCAAAGATGCTGAAATACTGATAAGCAGGAAAGAGAAGACGAGCTTCAGTCTGCTGCCTACTGACCCCGTCTCTCCAATGTATACCTTTCCATCTCTCTGCACACCTGTACCCAACAATGAATGAGCTACAGTGGCATGCAACTCAAGAATGAATCAGCAATTGCCCCCTCAGAGGAGGCCCTGTTGTTGATGACATCTGCCGATTCCCGCCCTTGACTCATTCTCTCCCTCTCTCCGTTGACCAGTCACATTAGACCGGCTAATGTTAAAACGGAGGGGGTAGAAATTGAATGGGCAATAACTAGGACTTAATCGGATTAATCGTGGCGTCATTGAAATCGGTCACAATGATCTTTTTGTTTTGCTTTAGGGGGGTTTGACGTCCCAAAACGACTCAGGCCGTGAGGAACGCCGAAGTGAAGGGCTGCGGTCGTTTAAAGTGCAATGACTTCGCACAGCACACGGGCCTATAGAAATTCGCCTCCGTCGAAATTTGACCATGGGAGAGACATTTACTGCAGCCGAAGCTATTCTAGCAACTATACTAGCATCCCTATCGAAACGTTGGAAAAAGTGGGCTGGTGGCCAGACCTAAAGCCCGCAGCTTCCCGATCCGCCGCTGAATCCTGCTGGGTAAAACCCACTTCATATTTC
This sequence comes from Amblyomma americanum, assembly GCF_052857255.1. NCBI lineage: Eukaryota > Metazoa > Arthropoda > Arachnida > Ixodida > Ixodidae > Amblyomma > Amblyomma americanum. Next base: position 79,072,222 of record NC_135507.1, read on the forward strand.
TCTCTTGACCGGGCCGCGGGCCGACAGCACGCCTCACACATCGTAGTGACGCGTGCGAGGGGGCCCTACGGTCGGTCGTGTGAAACGGCCTTAGTGGTAGCGGTACCTTGCAGTTCAATATAGCAGCGGCAGGAATAAATGATGCTCCCAATGGTCTCGCTGCGACCGCGGGGAAGAGGGCTTTCAAATGCCAGAATTAAACAGCAAACTGCATGTAATAGGCGTTTTGGGAGTTTTTGAGCGAAATGGCATTCATTTTAGTGGAGGGGTGGGCGCAGGGATAGGCAGGGGCCGGGTGGGCCGCGCAGTGGCTTTTTTACGTGGTCCGTGGAACTCCGGGCTTACAAATGCGTATCAGCAAATGCAATAATGGAGGCCGAGGCAAACAACATGGATACTGGGAACATAAGGAAGGAAATATACAAAACAAATTTAGCGCATAAGTTTCATGAATATGCATAAGGGCAGAGAAAGAGGGAAAGGGTCAAAAACATATCAGCATTTAAAGGAGGGTGAAATAGGTTAATGCGCTCTATTTGAGATTCAGGTATCTAGATGACCCACCGTTTATCAATGGCTACAACTCGGAGAAGTCGAACAGATAAACGGCGCAGTGAATGGGGTAGGCACTGGTAAGTTTATATATCGCAAAATAAATAAGAAAGGAATAAAATAAAACTGCAAAGAACGTATATGGGTATCGGGAGCAATTTTCGGGTAAAGGTCATGGCTAGCAGTAACTTATTCATGGATGGCGGACAATTGGAGGCGAGTAAAAATAAGGATCTTCTAAAATGTCTCAAAGAAGACATAAAACAGTTGATAGACGATACCGAGATGATTCTACCATGAAAGAAGGAATGGCAACATCAAATGTCTGCACGGGTGGACAAATCGTAACGGAACCTTAATATACTGTAACTCTGTGAGGAAGTTACTGCAAGTAGAAAAGTTAAATGTGAAGGAGAAATCACAAGGAATTGCGGAGAGTTCGGGCACTAGGACGCCAGCATCGTCCGGCGGCGAAGGCGGTGATCAAAGACCACACTCCAGGCTGTAACGTTCAAGTTCAGTAGTGGCTGCAATACTCTGGCGTCCTTTGTGCAACGTTGCAACTCTTCACACACACACACACGGCTAATGTACGTTACTGTGGTGGCCCACTAAGTAGTCATCACAGATGTGGCTTTGGTTGTTTCAGCACTCAGCCGGACACGCGGTCTGTCCTGTGGAAAACGTTGGGGGAGAATGTAATGGCTGAGGTCACCTCGAACATTTTAACGGATCCTAGGCAATAACCTGGAGCTTTTGCTTCTCGTCTATTTTGAAGCGTGGCCAGTACATCATGACTTTAGCCCGTGAAATTGTGTTCATAAAAAAGATGCCAAAGGGACCAGAATATATAGCGACGACCTATGCGTGCACCTCTGTCCTCTTGCCCAGTTTGGGTTGCTGGAAGATATAGCAGTGCCCCATTTTAAACGAGGTGGTAGCATGTGCACCATTATAAGCCTTTTTGCTTGTTTTTTTTTAAGACGTAGGTCTGCAAGTTCGGCATTGTTTTCAAAGTACAATACCTAATCCTGCTGTTCCAAGCTGATGTCGTCTCCTATGCTTTTGAGGCGCTAATCTCCCAATCCCATTTTGCTAACTTGTAGCGAAGATCCATTCACCTGACCATTGTTGTCTCTAAACCCTGGCGCCTCGGGGAGAGTGGCCGCATTCAATTCAAATCATATCTTTACTTTCCATCAGGTGCAAAAGATGTTGGGGCTACACAAAAAAGCTGCCACTTGGCGGTTCGACGAGTCCGCGGGCCCATATATAAGGCTGCGTCTAGACAGCACCAGAGAATCCAGAAGATACCGCCGCAGTCCTGTGTAAAGAGTTCAATTCTTTCTATTGATGTACCACGCATTACTTATGTGTCAACTTGTCGCCTAGATTTCCTTTTGTATATTCGCGTTCTAAGACACCTTGGTCTGGGTTGAATATCTTTAATATCTTTAATATGGAGTCCAAGTAGTGTTTCATTAATTAACCGTCTTGAGTCTGTGCAAAATAAAGCCGTGAGGTTCATCCTTTCTTCATACTCACCGTATGAAAGTGTGTCATTATTGAAGCAAACTATCAGTATTCCCGACCTTATCACTCGACGCAAGTTCTCTCGTTTATCGTTTTTTCATTCCTTGTACTACGATGGCTCCCCGTTCACAGCTGATCGCATCGCCCCTGCCCATCATGTTTCATCCCGGTCTGATCATTCCCGCAAAGTGCAACCCATCTTCGCACGAACACTGAAATATCAAACATCACCCTTACTATTATCTATGGCAGAGTGGAACTCGTTACCGGCTGACATAGTTTCTGAAACTGAGTTATCACATTTCCAAACAAAACTTTCATCGCACCTTGGCCTACAAAATTCACCGTGATATTTTCAGTATTGTTGAAGCATCAAGTCTCTTACGCTCAACCTATGTATCTTTCAGCGACTGCAGTGATGTGTACTTGCAATTTGTATATATAGATTTTCTTTGTATTTGTTAACTACTGTGTGCCAATAATCTGTATTGTGTTGTTTTCATGCCCTCCCCCCTATGTAATGCCCACTTGGGCCTTTAGGGTACTTAAATAAATAAAAATAAAAGAGTAGAACCTCTTGAGTTATAATAGAACTATTGCTTATTGATCTGGATCTTACAGCTTTATAAAGTTCTACATTCTGCTTTTTGGCATATAACTGATCATGTTTTTCCATCTACGTTGCATCTTGTATATGTACTGCGAAAGTGAAGAACAGAAGGGAAAACTTAAGGGTGCTTGCTAACGTTCCGACAAGAGGACACGACTTCGTCTGTGCAAAACATTCACCATTGACGGGATTTAACTATGGTCATCCCTCCGTGTTGGAAGAACCAGTGAGGAGGAGGAGGGTGTGAAGTGGGAATGGAGTGTAGGTTGGGGCGTGTGAAACTTCTCCAGACATGATGGCTGCCAAAAATGATTATCCGGTTGAGAAAAAGGCAAGTTCAGCTCAAAGGAATGCTGGGGTGCGGAGCGTAGGGATAACCATAGTGGCCTTGAAAGGCTGCGTCTCCAGCTGGGACAGATGGCTTCGTATGAGTGGCTGCGATGATCTGAAAACTCAGATAAGGGGTTAGTCAGCATGGCAGAACAAAATCCCGAGAAACATATAATAAAGTTAAAAGATAACACATGAGGGTGAGTTCAGAGAAAGCACGAAAGGAAGGGGGGGGGTGGAAAGGAGTCCCGAAGATGTGTTCCAGAGAAGTGGCGGCAAGAGGAGTAGGGCACAAGCTCAAGTTAAATTGAACATAGGGAAAAACAAATTGAATAAACATTCCCATGAATGAAGAGTCGACGCGCTCAGCAACGCTATAACTCAAAATCCACACCCACATCCTCTCCTTGTCCCTTTATTCCCGCCAGCCGCAACTGAGGTGCTCCAGGTTTCGATGGCAGATGCCGCGGCTAGCAACATCTTTTCGTTACATTGTTATGATATTAATAAAAATTCCCTAACATTTACATGAAACTGAAGTGTATCTTATCCTGTTATTACCATCCCCCTTGCATCCTGCACATGTGCTGCGAAAGTGAACAAAGGAGGGGAAAACTTCAGGGTGCTTGCCAACGTTCCGACAAGAGGACGTGACTTCGTCTGGGCAAAGCGTTCATCATTGACGGGACCATTGACGCGCGTTTGGGAGCGCATCGATCCTTTCATTAATGAGAATATGTATTCAATTTGTTTGCCACCCGTTCGTCGATGAGTTCAGTGAGTCCACTCAGTGAACTCATGGACCAACCAGTGGCAAACAGAGCTCGAAAACAATATGATCCAACACTTCCTCCGCGGTCATACTGCCAGCTCAACGACAATCGTCCCAAAAAGCTTACTAGGCTTTTGTATAGTTGGGGGCCAAAATGGCGCCAATTCAATAAAGCACAGACTAATGTCAAACAACTCCTGTATTTCACTCACGAACGAACAATTGTTGAATATTAATGTCCTGTATGAACCCCCCAGTTTGCTCACTTAAGTGACGTGCTAGAGCGGGTCCAGAATAATGCTGCGTGATTTCTGTCCAATAATTAAAGCTTCTCAGCTAATGTTACGTCTCTAAAAAACCACCTTGTTTGGGGATCTTTTGCTAACTGTAGGAAACATTTGAGGTTGGAAATCATGCATCGCATCTGTATTGGGAAGCTGAGCATTGACGAAGACCGGTACGTGCTTCGACCTCACATTTTTTTCTTGACGACTTGATCATCAGTGGAAGATCCCAGTGATTAAATGTAGCACCGATATTTACAAAGCCCCGCTTTTTCCACCGAGGATCAATGCGTGGAACAGGCTGGCAGCCGGCGTCACGGAGTGCAGCACGGAAGATCAGTTCCGTGCATTCTTATCTGACGTGTAACTGGCGCGCAGTTCTCTTGCGCGCGTCTTTGACTTCATTAGTGTCATTGGATTTGTGGAGCTTGGTTGTCCTCCTTCACTGCATGCATTTCCTTATTCATTATTAGCTGTGTCATTGTATTTTTGTTATCCTGTGGTACTTTCGGCAAAACTAGTAGAAGTCATTGTTTCCTACCCTGAAAAAATGCCTTCGGGCGCTGCAGGTCCCTGAAATAAATAAAATAAATAAAACCCCAAATATAGCAACACTTAAATTTATCGGTCGTCAGCAAGAGATACCTCAAAAGATGTCCCCATCATAAATAAGGATTTGGTCTTCTCCACAGTTGCTGAGCACACCGATGTAAAGACTTGAAGCTCACGTAAATAGCGCTGTTAAATCCACCCCTGAGGCAGTGTTGGCGGACTATTTTCTTCTTTTGTTTTTCGGTATTTCTTTCCGCCATGTTTACTAATCCCTTATCTGAGTTTTTCAGGTTAACGCAGCCAGTCATACCTAATGTCCATAGAAAAGTTTTTCTAGCGGCTTTAGTCTTACCAAGCCACCTGTCCCAGCTGGACACACAGCCTTTCATGGCCACGCTCGTTATCTTCTCCACGCTCCACACTCCCGCATTCCTTTCTGTGGAGTTGGTCTTTTATTTTAATTGTGTTGGAAATGTCGTTCGATTTAAGACACTCTGTTGGCCTGGCAAGACGTAATTTAAAACGTTGTTACACCCGCATGTAAGGATAGGACTTCTGTCCTGCTGAAATATGAAGCAACGATTACGGAACGGACCAACCAGAACGAAAGGGAGAAGGTCTCTTTGAGCCCTAACCACAGGAACAAGCTTGTGCACTGTAGATCGAATATAATCTATCAGATTCCGCTGACCTGCGGTAAAGTTTATATCGGGCAAACGGGCCGTAGTATCAACTTTATATTACTCCATCGTTCAAATCTGATTCACGAGGCCAGCATCTGCCTAAGCATTGTAAAACCTGCAAGCATGATGACAACGAATGCACTCCCCTTTTCGGCAGGGCTAAGGTTATCGAACGCTCCAGGGAAAAGAAAGACGCGAAATTGTCGTAGCCTTGGAAATCGCGAGACAAGGGCCTGACAAATGTGTTAGTGGTGCGTCCATTCACTTGTACCGCAAGGCGTTGGAGTCTCTCGGGTTGGCGAGATGATTAAGGTTTTTTCCTCTTTGTGTGTTGGTGTGCATGCGCTTTCTTGTTGAAACAAGGAGGCCTTCGTGGAATAAACCACTTGTTAGTCTGCGCTCTCGACCCGTGTGCTTCTTTCATCTTATTCCGTCCTTTTTGCGCAGTTATTTCTTGTTCTTATAATGTCTTCTACAGCACTCTTATTGAGTAATAACTTCGCAGTAAACGGAATTAAGCGTACCCTTGATTCTGATCAGTGGCCGGAGCCCTTGGTGCGCAATGCAACCGCACACACTAATAGAGCGACGTTCGCTTCATTGAAAAGGCCGCAGCTAGAAAGCGCCACAAGTGGGCTTTTACCGCGTGAGGCGCAATTAGCGTTGCTCGACGCGGAACGAATCTCTGGCCTCTCAGCACAACTGTTTGGTCGAATACCATTTCCCAAGTATTTGACCCAAAAGAGCCGAACACCACGCCGGGGGAAGTATTGTGCCCTTTAGGAAACACGTCGGCAGAGGGGTCCAACGCAGGACCTCCCTTATGCGAGGCGGACGCTTTAGCCCAATGCCACCGCTTCGTGAACTTCGACTCACTCAAAAAATAAATATGACTACGCAGTCTGCCTTACTATAGCTGAGTTTTCAATTTCCGAAAACCTCTCATTGTGAGAGCCGAGTAAAAGAGTGCGATTATATTACCTTCACCATACCAATTCATAAATCGAAGTGTTGATAATGAGACTGCTATACATAAATGCACCCAGATGGACTGTTAGCGATGAAAGATTATAGCAATAGCTGGAGAATTAGATGCATTTCACTTGAAAAGAGCCACTGGCCATAGTCACTGGCCGCATGAACTTCTCGTCCTGGAGTGACTGCAGATTAAAAAAATGGTGGTGGTTTAGCTCTGGTTAAACCTGGAGTGACGTGATAGCTAAAGCTGGACGAGTGGAACGCGCTCGGCTGAATTGCAAAGTCAGTCTTTCGCCGCACCGTTTCTCTGGGCGCTCCTTAATCTTCGTCCCACTTGACACAGCGCATGCGCACTGCTGTGACAGTTCGGCTTCGCCGGCGTGCTGCGACGTCGGCAGCAGCAGCTGCTCCACACCACGTGACCAACCACGTGCTGGTCACGTGACCAGCCACAGTACCGCGCCGCCGGCAGCTGCTCAGTACCTCGTGGCCAACCACGTGGCGGTGGCGGCATCGCCACTCTGATGGCTCGTAATGCTACCGTACTGCAGCTATCGCTACACAAACAGTTGTCGTAATAATCATTGCAAATTTTCTTCTCCTGCACTGACTGAGGACGAACCGCATACAGACAGGCCGCTGTTTGTCCCACTTCGTGGAGAAAGTCGATTCAACCGATAATACGACTGCCCTCCAATCTTCTGCAGTGCAAGCGAGGTGGCTTGTGTCAATGTCGAGGCGGAGTCATTTGTGTTGGGCGGTGAGAAGTAGCCTCCAGCAAGCGACGCTACTATAGGGGAGGTATATTCCTGCTGAGCGAAGCCGTTTCCTAATCGCCCACAAAGACACTGCCTGGACGCCAATTTCCTCCTCTATCTCGGCAGCGGCCGTATGGGGACTGCAGAAGGCGGCGGCTACGATCAGCCGGTCTTCCTCCTCACTGAGGGATCTCGGACGTCAGCTAAGGTCCGCGTCGCCAATCCTCTCTTCTTCTAGGAAAACACGCACAATGCCTGTTACGGTCCCTGTACTGCGCATCCTACATCGGCAGCAATGCTTCTCCGGGCTCTGCCCTCCTGAACTAACGTCACGATTTGCACTCTTGCATCTCTCTTTTTCCTCCTGGGGAGATCGGTAGATCCCGAATCTAATTTATAACACCTCTTACCGTCCGTCACGAATAAAGCGTACGATATCACGGCTTTTATTGACTTGTTCTATCTCTTAGGCAACAACCAATCGACCGTTTATTTCAGGCAATTATTCCCTCTTCCTTCAAAGCCATCCTTCGGCAGAGTGGCTGGGGCTGCTCCCGAAAACAACTGCCAAGCATGCAGAAAACAAACAACTATCCTCACCTTCACCTAATGGAGCGCAAAGCAGAATAAAAACAAAACAAACGAAAAGAGAGACGGCGACACAGAAAAAGAAATTCGTTGGAGGCATTAAAATATCCTTTAACTTCGGGAAGGTGGAGGCCGTATGAGACTCATTGCACTGATTTGAATTTGAGTGGTGACGTCACGCCGCGCAAGCGCAGTGTTGCTTGGCGGCGGATCACACCACCCGCCACAGTGGGCAGTTTGCTCACAGATCAGTCGGCAGGTTGTGACACGTGACCATGTCACGTGACCTAGGATGTAACGGACGGACACCGCGAGGTGACGTGACCGGACGGACGGCCACCGCGAGCATGAGTTACTAAAGGCTTTCGCATTAATAAAATTTGCTGGGCCCTGACAGTCCGCTGAAGCCCCCCGCCCCTAATACTCAAGAATGCGAACGGACTCTTGTGTTAAGCCCCTTCGTCACCTGCAGCGCCACGCCATATGTCATTCAGGCACTCCGGTGACCCCTCAAGTGTGCTAATGTTTCTTACTCGCGACTGTTCTTGAAGACCGCCGTTACGTTTGTGGCAGCACCTGTGGATGGAATAATGCCCTGAATCTGTTTGTTGTTTATAGTCGGATGCAACTCAAGAACGAAGCTGCTTTTTCCCATCAAAGGACCATTTTGCAGACAGTAGCGTAGTCCGACTGTGAAGAACATGCTAGAGCGGCAAAGCAGGGCGAAGTAGATGAAAGGGGATCGTCTCTTTCCTCTATTGTCGGGGATAGACCTGTGTCTCCGTTGTGGCGCCGCTCCCTGCATTGTCACGCTAGCAAGGTGACGACAATCGGCCGACGCCGTTGGCTGGAAGGGGGTCCTTTGACGGGGAAAAACCGCTGTGGTCCCCAGTTGTATCCGGCTATAGTCACGACTAACTTCCTTGCCGATGGTCAGAATCACTGTAGCACATAAAGTTCCACGATCCTTAGTCCCGTGTCCTCCATCAAGAGTTGCTGCGTCGGCACTTCTTACCGCAGGGTGACAAATAGGATGCATTCGCCGGGAAATTACTATGACTAAGCTCAGCTCCCACCGGTGGCATGTTGTTTTTTCTCGTGCTTTTGTAAATCTCCCAGTGATGAAAAACTACAAATTCAAATAAAAGAAAGTTGTCCCCTGTGCACTTTGGTCCCGGTGGATGTTGCCTTGCCTCATATCTGCCATAACGAGCATCATATATCCTCTTTCTGGTGAACTGATTAACCCGTGGTTATTCCCCATTCATCTGCCGCCCTCTTTGATTTCAGGCTACAGCAGATCCAAAGGAATCTGTCATGGGGGAGAAAGGGAGAGTGGGTCGAAAGGGAGAATCGGTCGACACGAATGGTTGGAGGGACCCTTTTGAGGGGAACTCGCCGCTTCATTCTTGAGTTGTATATGACTATAGTCAGATACAACTCAAGCACAGAGCTGTCTCTCATCGTCAAAGAACCTGCGTTCGACCAATGTAGTCAGCATATTCTCGTGATCTGCCTAGCGTAACAATGCAGGGAACCGTTCGACAATGCAGAGATGGGACTATACCCGACCATGGAAGGAGGGGGCTATCCCCTTTCATCAGCTACTGCCTGCCTACAATAGAACACGTGAAAAAAAAAGAAGTAGAGATTGCAAGGCCAGAAGACAGAAGAGTGTTACTGACTATCTACACAGTGAGCCATAATTTGCATGATGTCACAGCTGCCGCCATACTATCTGGGTCCAGAAACACGGCGAAAACCTGGTCGTTTTTCTGATCCGCTTACATTTCCAAGTGATCCTGGCGCACAGTGCTGTATCTGGACTCTGCGCCCAGAAACGGCGCACCAGATGTAGTGTGAAAACTACCAGGCAAAATAGAAATTTCTCTATACATATTAAATTACTCTATATTGTTCATATTTTAGCTAATCGCCTTATTATTTTTCGCGCACTGAGTCTTTGCGTATATATTTACCTCTGTTCACCATTGTCTCACAGTTTCTTATTTTTAACTCTGCACTCATATTTTACCCTTATGAAAATGGTCTATAGACTGCCTATAGACATTTTATAGACTCTATAGACACCACCCTTTAGACGGATTTTTTTCAATAGACTGTCTATAGAGAATCTATAGACTAAAGTCTATAACCGCCTTAATTTCCTTTTGTCTATAGATGGTCCATGGACTACCTATAGACTGAAATCTATAACCACATCAATTTCCTTCTGTCTATAGATGGTGCATAGACTATAGACTAAAGTCTATAACAGACATAATTTCCTTTTGTCTATAGATGGTCCATAGACTACCTATAGACTGAAATCTATAACCACATCAATTTCCTTCTGTCTATAGATGGTCCATAGACTATCTATAGACTAAAGTTTATAACAGACAATTTTCCTTTGTCTACAGACGGTTAATATATTATCTATAGACTAAAGTCTATAGCCACCTTATTTCCTTTTGTCCATAGACTGTCTATAGATCATCTACAGACTAAACTTCATAACAGACATAATTTTCCTTTGTCTATTTGGCGCGAGCTCCACCACTGGAGCGAATGGCGCTAGTGTCGACCTTGCGCAGCAAGTGGGATCGCGTGTCTCCTCTCACTGCTGCAGAAGCGGACTATCGGTCGCAGTTAGGCGTTCTAAATGCTAAAAGCCGCGCTATCATCTGCATTTTTCGTTGTTAGTGAGTGCCAGCATTTTACACTTCGATAGTGTGTCGTCGTCGGTGCTGCTACAGTTTATTTCAGCTTTCCCCATGGTAGCTTACTGCTCTGTGCCTCAATGCCGGACTTACGCGGCGGAACCAGGCGTAAGCTTCCACTTCTATCCGAAAGACAGGAAGCTGCGAGAAGCCTGGTTAGTCAAGCTGCGAATGGGCAAAGATGCGAGTGTACATTCTCGTGTGTGCAGCAAACATTTCACCGAACAAGATTTCGTCGGTGGAGTTGGCGCTAAACTGTTCGGTGAGTAGCGGCCGAAGCTGCCGCGAGCATTTACGTCCGCGCATGTCTCTCTTGTGGAGCTAACGAAGGTTAATTGCTGACAGGATGGAAAAGGCGCTGGCTTCTACGCGACGCAGTGCCGTCCGATAACCTGCCTGTTCGACCTTTGGATCGTCAGCCGTCTGCTCGGCGTCGCCTAAACAGGGCAGAGGGCGGAGGTAAGCTGAATGTGCGTGGTAGCAACGGGCGCGATGACGCAGTTTTAATTTCTCGCACAGCACGCCGTGCGTAGCATATTTACATGTTTAGAAACAAGCATTGCACTCTGTCTCAAGCCCCGCCGAGGTGGCTCAGTAGTTAGGGCGCTCGACGACTGATCCGGAGTTCCCGGGTTCAAACCCGACCGCGGCGGCTGCGTTTTTATGGAGGAAAAACGCTAAGGCACCCGTGTGCTGTGCGATGTCAGTGCACGTTAAAGATCCCCAGGTGGTCGAAATTATTCCGGAGCCCTCCACTACGGCACCTATTCTTCCTTTCTTCTTTCACTCCCTCCTTTATCCCTTCCCTTACGGCGCGGTTCAGGTGTCCAAAAATATATGAAACAGATACTGCGCCATTTCCTTCCCCGAAAACCAATTATTATTATTCACTGTGTCTCAAACAACTGCTTTTGCTTGCTGCGCTTGTTTTGTGCAGTGATGCTTTAGGTAACGTTGGCGTGTAATTGATGAATGGATGTATTCATTGTGTCGCGAGACTCATAAAAGTGCACTAATGCTTGCCTGTGGCACGCGACTTCGTTAATTTAGCTAATTTTGTATTTTCGCGCTCCTATGCTTGATGATGTTACCTTTTCTTACAAGTGTTAGATTCAGTGTCTGGTAATGATGCTTATGTCATTGCTTTGCATTTCGAACCCCTTGCACGTGCGTGACAAGCACGTACAAGCGTATTTTAAAACGGCTTGGCTAAATGTCCACTGCATTCATTCATAAAATCATTGTACACCATAAGCTAAAATTTTGTTTCCACAAATGAGCTAAGCAAACCGAAGCACAGTTTTAACAACCAACGTTAATAAATACAAAGCCCTGGTGCTCTTCAGGACGTTGGCAATCGTATCTTTATTGGTGTTACATCATCATCTATGTATCAACTGCGATCTTCTTTATTTGTTAATCAAGAATGTCAATAGAGAGGAATTAAGGCTGGTATTGCAGTGCATGCAGCAAGTTTGGAGAATTTATACCTACTTGCATAGCAAAGGCTGTGGCCAACTGTTTTAATTATTGGCTTTCATACAGCTAGAGGTTCGCAGTACCATTTTGGGAGAAATGCATATCTGAATCTGACATTTTATTTCCAGAAGACAGGGCGTTGAGCGACAATTTTTCTAAAGAGAAGCCGTTACCGTTGCCTGCATGTGATCCAGAGATTGGAGCAAGTGCATCTTCCTCAGGAGAAATCGAAGACAGTGCACCTGCCTCACGGGGCAACGCAGATATCAGTCCCAGTCCAGGTGGCAATCAAGGCATCATTGTCAGCTGTGTTATTTATATATTTATTGCATTTGTTGACTGCGAAAATAATTTACATTATCTGCTTCAGATATCCCTCCTGAGCTTCAAGCCTTAAGGAAGGAGATTGGCGTGCAAGCCAACAAGCTCGATGCTGCACGAAAACAACCGCTGAGCACGGCAAGCATTCGGGGAGAAAAAGATCTGAACATCTTAACTGGGATTCCCTGCTTCCAGCTGTTCTATAACATATGCGATGTTTATACTGACAGCCGGATGCTCGTGCAAGCAAAACGGTTTTGCTTATCAAACGAAGACACGTTGTTGTCAACGCTCATCAAGCTTCACCACAAGTCATTCGCATTGCTTGGTGTGCTTTATGGCATTCATCGCACCACAGCATCAGAAATATTCAAGGCCAGTGTAATAATCTTGGCTGAAATAATGAAAAATGCAGTTTTTTGTCCGAGCAAGGAAGCTGTTGTTGATAACTTGACGGTGTACTTCAAGGAGTACTCGAGTGTGAGAGCTGTGCTAGACTGCACGGAGGTCCCAATTCAGAGGCCAAAGGATATGGAGTCCCAGCTGTTGACATACAGCTGGTACAAGGGTGTGTACACAGCCAAGGTTTTAGTCGGTGAGACATCGGGAGGTCACATAAGTTATGTAAGCAAAGCTTATGGTGGCCGGGCATCTGACTCCCATATAACGAAGGAAAGCAAGATGCTAGAATTGTTTCTACCTTCAATTGACAGTGTCATGGTGGATAAAGGGTTCTTAATAGACAAACTTTGCCTTGAGCATCAAATCACAATGGTGCGTCCCCCGTTCCTACGCAAGAGAAAGGAACTTACAAAAAATGAAGCTGAAAAAAAATCAAAGTATCGCAGCCGCTCGCGTTCATGTGGAGCGTGCAATCCAGCGAATGAAAGTGTTGAAGATATTGACGGGGAACTTTGGCACCGAGCTTTTTGCTTACATTGATGACATTATACAAGTCATTGCGGGAATTGTGAATCTCCCCAAGCCCATCTTCAGCAGCGACAAGTTTTTGGTACAATAAAGGGCTACAAAAGTGCATGGACATAATGTTTCAGTACAGTTTCTCCTTAGATTCTTTCTTACGGCTCCTTTATATGTTTGCTTGAACCAAGTGGTAAGCTTTTTTGCAATATTCTTTTACGTAAGTTGTACATTGCATTTGCTTCTTTATGTTCTTATCACCAGTTTTCATCATATGCCTTACTTTTGTTACTTCCGTTACATATGTGCTTGGTGTCTTGCTTCTCTTGACCAAAATGTTTTTCTGTTGTAATCGTTTAGTGTTTTCATTCTGTACACGCTTTTTTCTTCCTTGTGTCAGTCCCTCCAAATGTGTTCCCCCTTTGGAATCACAGGGCATTCCTGTATATCAGTAATTACGCAGCAAACAGCATGACATTAAGTACTCAAGTTGCATTTTCATGGTGTAAGTAACAGCAAAGTTCGAAATGCTCTAAAGTAGACACATTTTTTACTGCCAGCCATGGGCATAGTAAAAATGAAATAATGGTGGACACCAGTGTTCATTGAGAGACAAGGGAAGGCAACACATATGACTTGAAAAAGTAGACAGCCCTCTCCACAACATCATTGAAGAAAGAAGCGTTGAACTCTACAGGGAACAACAAGTAGTTTTCCCTGTCTTGAAACACAAAAACATCTGCACTAGACACCGCTGCCAAACCCATCTGGACCTGCACTTGACAGAAATACCTGCTGGTCTCCTTCAGAGACAAGCTTATGCCTTCACTTGTTATTTCTTTTGCCTTGAATTTGTCTAAACTCATCGGGCACTTCACTTCAAGAACTCTTGGAGCGCAGCAGTCGCATGTGACTACCCCATCTGGACTGGCGCCAATGCATGGATGCTGGTCTGAAATTAAAAGTCCGCACTGTTCAACATTCACATTTTCATTCTGACTTGCAGCTAAATAAGCCATCTTTGCTGTTTCTTCTAGAAGAGTGCCTCTTAACATTGCAGGTGTCTGCACTGAGTTTTCTTTCAACACAACTTTCAGCAGAGGTCGCACATCATGTGGGCCCATCCTTGTTCTGAGTGTATGCACTCGTGTATAAACAGAATATGCAATTGATGCTGTTACCATTCCTTTTCTGTATATCAACCAGTCTGGAGAATTTGCTTGTGCTTTTGTTAAATTATTTATCATGTCAATTTATGTGTTTGTGTATGTTTGTTGAAGGCAGCTGTAAATTTCTTCTGCTGAGAGCACTCCTGCTGCAATGACCTTCTGAGCAGTTTCAACAAGTGCTGGTGGGTTTCTCACGCCAAGGTTTGCTCGTCTTCCTGTGCTTGTTTGACTGTCTTCATGCTGCTCATGCAGCTGGACAGTGGATGAGATTGGCTGTATCGGTAGCAGTGGCGCTGTATCGCTGCATGATGGATCCACAGTTGTATTGCCTGAACCTTTATTTGACAATGGGTATGTCAATTGGTCACAGCGACTTCCTGAAATGAAAGAAATACAAATTTATTCCTATACTTTTAAACAAAAAATAAATTGGTCTCCATTTTTTGTATTTGGTTATGTTGCTCTCACTAAAAGACGTATACTGAAGCATCTGCTTTTTCCTTAAACCATTTATTTTATGGGTAACAAAACCGTAAGCTCGAAAAACAGGCACAAACAGTGGCAACGCACTATATGAAAATGTTTACACACAGTAAATAAGCTTTCTAATTGTTGGCATTGGTAAGTATCAATGCCATGCTATAACAAGGTGCTAAGTCACGAAGCAGATTGCATCAAACTAAACTATAACAATATATCCACTTACTGCCTTCATTGTAGTGGAGTGCAACACAGTTGTATGGCAATTCTTGAGGCAACCTCTTCAGGATGTTGCCATTAGGCACCTTGACATTATCTCTTTTAGCCTGAAACGCGAAAAGTTCCATCAGCGTATTCTCCTGAGTACACTAATAGCGTTTTCACTTCACGTGAGCACTTTTTAATCATCATTATGATGATAAAAACTGAACTTAGTACAGCTCTGTGGCTGTTGGATGGCTGCTCTCAACAAACTTTCTGCTGCTTAACTTGATCAGTACTCCAGAGGTTCTCAAGGTACATTGGAAGAGGCTCTTGTGGCCTCAGGCTTACTAAACAGTCACGCTCGAAATGAGAAAGTTTCACTTAAAATTACAGATTAATATTTTTGTGAGTATGTCAAGCAACATTTCCAAGAATTTTTTTTATTTTGATGCTTTTTCTCCTTGCTTAACACATGAAACCTCTTAGAAACAATTAAAAAGCATCTATTATATTGTTTTAACCATCTTAAATCAAGTATTCTAGCTATGGTGGACGAACAACTTTGATAACAGCCACGGATTGTTAGTCTCAATGCACTCTGTGCGAGATCACAAAAAGCATTGACCTCAATGATCATTCACAGCACTTATCTGACACTATATTATGAACAAAGCAAGCACTTGAAACCACAAAAAGAGTCCCTGTTAAAAAACTATTGTAACTTTGACTAACCTGCAGCATGCATTGTAGAGACATTGGCACATATAAGTGCGTGAGTACAAATACCTGTGATACTGTGTTCATAATCAAATGAAACAGCAGTAAACGGCTCTCTTTTCTTATGAAGGGTACAGAAACCTGGCAGTACTTTGCCTTGGTGTATCTTAGTTTATAAGCAAATTAATGATGACAGACTATGCACCTTATTTTGCCGCTACAAATTTCGTGTATGGTTACGCCAAAATCAAACTTGCGCCACAAAAACAACATCTAACGTTGCTACAGTTTGAAGTGCAGTCATAACTGCCAATCAATCATATGCTAATAAAATAACATTCTGTAATACTTTATCCTCCTATTTCAAATTTGATGCAACATGTATCATGACTTACCTTTTTGGTACAAGGCAGGTCCACTATCTTCCTTGGTGCATATTTTTCTTTCACACCAGCTTTCTGATCTTTTCCCCATTGCTGAGGCAAATCAGTAGATGACATGAGGTCGAAGGTCTTTGCGTCATTAATGTGCAGCAGAAGAGCGACCATGTGCTTGCACTTGTGCTGGCTAGAAAAAATAAAGGCATAACTAACTTTTGTTTCCTAAAACAAAGCACGCATATCAGCATGAATTTGTAAGCTTTACAAAACACACCTTACTTTACAATGTTCTCTCTTGTTTCAGCAGTAGATGCAGATTACATGTTACAATGTTTCATAATATTCGTTAGTAATATGTGGAATTTAATTGACAGAAAACTGTCTGCAGAGCAAAAGATAAACTACAACAGTTATATTCCATCCATGAAACCAACGTTAGTATTCATACCCTGCATTGCAAGTGCAAGATGCAGCAGTCACTGTCCTTCCTTTTATTTTTATCTCCAGTTCATGAGGATCTTTGTTGATAGCGGAGGTCTGAAGGATAAGCCCAACAAACGTGACCTCATCGTCTTTGCAAAGCTTCACGCTGCACACCACCACGTGCTTCGCCTCATAGACCTTTCTATCAAAAGCCGGGAGGTCTCATATTTCTTCTCAATGAAGTCATTGATGCTCGACAGCGGAAGTTTCACTGAAATGAAATAAAAGATTGTACAGCGTAACAGACAAAACATAACATGCACGCAGCCTTAAACGAAGTGGCAATTTTAGATGGCCGAGAAAGCCGTAAACACGAGATAGAACATTACAAATTGTTACCTCATGAGGAAAGGGTCAATAAAACTAGTCTGCGCGGAGTAAACACACATTCGCTCAAAGCTCGAATGAGAATATGATCGCGGTCAATAAGCACGAATGCGCGGCGTGAAATACAGCACAGTTACATTTAAATATTTCTCCGCGTCGTCTCCGCCGTCCAACCTGACTGCTCCAAGTTCAGTGGTGCAGTCGAACGGCGCCGCTTCCGCTGGCAATGCTCGAAATCGCTCCGCACCTGTCGCGGAGAAATTTCATTACCGAGATTACTGACCACTTACCTCTGACTGGTGGTGTTGAACCTTAAGTTCTCTCCATAGCATCACCATCAACGCTGGTCGATGCACGCTCGTTGCCACTTCAACAGCTCGCTCACACGGTAACGCGTGCTTTGCTTTTGTCGAGTGAGTGAGCTTAATTGAGCTTAAGCAGGTCCAGAACCAAGTGTATTTATTAAATGAATAAATAAACTATTAGCGCGCAACTAAACTACACGGGAAAGCGTCTCACAGTAGCAGAGAAACGCCGGTTATCCCACTTAGTGCGTCAGGCGCGCGCCGCTGAGATGGCGCCACAGTATGTCCTCGCGCCCAATATTCAGTCAATAGATACTCTATAGACTACGGTCTATAACAGCCTTAATTTCCTTCAATCTATAGGTGGTCCATTGACTATCTATAGATTAAAGTCTATAACCTCCTTAATTTTCTTCTGTCTATAGATGGTTCATAGAATATCTATAGTCTGTAACAGACAAAAGTTTTCTTTGTCTATAGGCGGTCAATAGATTATCATTAGACTTAACTCTATAACTGCCTCATTTTCTTTTGTGCATAGAAAGTCTATAGACCATCTTTAGACCAAAGTCTATAGTAGACAATTTTCTTTTGTCTATAGGCGGTCAATAGATTTTATATAGACTAATGTCTATACCTGCCTTATTTCCTTTTGTCCATAGACAATCTTTAGACCATCTATAGACTAAATCCTATAACCACCATAAATTCCTTCCGTCTATAGACAATCTATAAACCATCTATAGACTAGTCTATAACCGGCTTAGCAGCCATTTGTCTATAGACGACCTATAGACAATTTATACACCAAAATCTCTAACCGCCTTAATTTCCTATCGTCTATAGACAATATTTAGACTACATATAGACTATTGTCTATAGACCTATTGTCTATTGTTTATAACAATCTTAATTTTATCTAACAATTTATACACTGCCTTTCGAATATGTCCATAAAATATCCATTTCTTTTCGCACTGCATGCTGAGTAGAACTGCATCGGGCCGCCGCGGTGGTTAAGTGGTTATGGCGCTCGGCTGCTGACCCGAAAGACGCGGGTTCGTTGCCAGCCCGGCGGTCAAATTTCGATGGAGGCGAAATTCTTGAGGACCGTGTGGTGTGCGATGTCAGTGCACGTTAAAAAACCCATGGCGGTCGAAATTTCCGGAGCCCTTCGCTACGGCGTCCCTCATTCCCTGAGTTGGCTGGGGACGTTAAACCCCCACGAACCAAACTGCATCGGGTGACCGCAACTATTGTCAGAGTCCTCCGCTTCCTTTGCTATTTCAGGAATAAAAAAATATCGTCCAACGGCAATGCAATACCTTGCTGTATATTGTTTTTAGAAACTTTGAAGAGCTAATTTTCCTTAAACCGCGACGCATATTGAGAATATAATTGAACTTTCTATGGAGTGCTGTAGAGCAGTAATATTGCGTTGCAATAATACGGCGGTGGACACGCCCGTAATTGAGCCGGCATCATATCCTGGCGGAAGAAACGCCTTATAGCCCGGTAATTTGACCGCGCCACTAGCTTCTTGTAGAGCAATAATGTCTGGTGGACGTTGTTGTGCTTGAATGTGAAACTGCAGATTCCCCCGTTTGCGCCGGAAGCGCTTGTACTCGCTCTTTGGGAGTTGCGGTAGCCGCACTCGCCTTTTGATAGCGGGCGGCTTCCGTTTCTTCTTGGCAGGAACGCCGGAGTCATCGTTGGCGGCGTCTTGCCGCAGGCGCCGGGCGCGGTCTTGTAGGCGAAGAACGGTTTCCCATTCTCCGGACCCCGCCGCGGTGGCTCAGTGGTTAGGGCGCTCGACTACTGATCCGGAGTTCCCGGGTTCGAACCCGACCGCGGCGGCTGCGTTTTTATGGAGGAAAAACGCTAAGGCGCCCGTGTGCTGTGCGATGTCAGTGCACGTTAAAGATCCCCAGGTGGTCGAAATTATTCCGGTGCCCTCCACTACGGGACCTCATTCTTCCTTTCTTCTTTCACTCCCTCCTTTATCCCTTCCCTTACGGCGCGGTTCAGGTGTCCAATGATATATGAGACAGATACTGCGCCATTTCCTTTCCCCCCAAAACCAATTATTATTATTATTATTCTCCGGACGCCAGCTCCGCGGGCGAAATGTCATCCCCCACGACGGTGTAGTTCATAGTTGAGGTCGTGTGAGCGGCCGGCTGGCTCGAACAAGCGAGCGCAGGGCCCAGGGCCCTGAGGGCACGGCAGCGTGTAGAGAAGTCCGTGAGGCACACAGAAAAGGGCGTTGACTTGCCAGAACATGCGAAAGACGTTATGCTATGCAGCATAATAATTATTTGAAAACGGCGCCACATACTATTCGATGGGAGATGCGGCGCACATGGAATAAGTAGTATGGTTTCGGTTTTGGTTTTCGCGAAAGTAATAAGGTTTTCAAAGCGCGAGCGGAGAATTTATGCTTTAAACCTTTGTATTCTTGGATGCTAGAGCAAGCTACACTTGGCAAGAGTGCAACCAATATAGACATGACCGTGAAATTGGTTTGTTTCACTTTTTACCCATTTTGCCCGGAGTCGGCGGAAAATCATCCAGGCAGCAAACGACCGTGGGCGCCGGTGTGTTGGCGTCGGCGGAGTTGTCTCTCGTGGATAACGTTTTAATTGAAATTCAACTTAATCGTCCACTTACGGTAAGTATACACGATTATTTTTATTCATTTGGTCTCCTTAGCCACTCTAAGCAGTGCTGTGTGTGCAGAGCAGATTATGTGCGCAGCGACAACCTTCCTATCCACGTTTGTAAGCGGCGGTTGTAAGCACGTTTGTTGAGCAGCGGCAGCCGCCATGTTCTCGAATAATGCGCTTACGTCTGTACCGCTATGTCTTTCCTAACGCGCGGAAAGGCACACGGTGCGAAACCCGGGACGGTAAACCCTCCTCGCGAGCTCTCTACTGGCTTTTCCGTGTTGAAAGGTAGGTGCGCAGCCAGAAATATCGCTTAGCCCGTGAGTGAAGGCCGAAATGAAACTATGCGTTAGAGCCGTGTGAGCACGATTTACTTGGCGTCTGCGGAAACGCACAATCAAGTTCTGAGGTGGATTACATTTATTTTTTATTCTTTGTATTATCGCCTGTCGGGACCATGGAGTGCTGTTCATTGAGAGGTGTGCATTAATTGCTTGTTTGTTGTAGCCGCTCACTCGGTGCGCGTCGTTGGCAGCGACGTTTCGCCAAAGATGTTTTGTAACGCTATTGACTAGAGCTCGAGGCGTTTGTCAAAGTTGCAGTGAAGCGGCGGTGGAGGAATGCTAATACAGTGATGGCTGAAAAAAAAGTGGTTGCCGGCGCAAATGGCGAGCGTGTACAAACACCGCGAAGAACCTACGAGCTGCATCCCGTCTCCCCTTTCGTCGCACACGTATGGATGCGTCCATCCCTGTTATCCGAGCCGTTGGCCGCCGCCGCTGGCCTGCGGGAAATTCATTTCGAAAGCTGAGTAAAGGTTGCCTCGACAAGAGATGGCTTAAATTTCGTTCCGAGAGGCTCGTTCATGAACCCCGCTTACGCGTGCACAAATTTCTTCAGTACCAATTGTGCGAGAGGCAGAGTATGCGTTTCTCATCTCAGACTGCTACAATACAAAAACGCCAATGTAACTTGGCGCTTATTTGCGCTACGAATGCAATTCTGCTCACGCTGTTTTTTTATGGCTGCGCCTTTTCATGAACACGTAATTGTTTAAATGAAATAATTCTTACTTTGAGCATGTTCGTTGCTTTCGTTGATTTTTCTATTAGGGTTAGTTTAGGGTACCTGCATGCAAGTGTCTCCTTTTTACTGATCTGTTCGGGCTGCACTTGAAGTAAAAATTAACTGAATTTGAGATGGTATTTCATCCTTACAATAATGAGCTTGTTGTTTGAAGCTCACGTCTGGTTCTGAAATGGCGCTGCGGCAACCACTATGTGCTGTTTGAGTTTTTCGGGATAATGAGCACGGCATGGAAGTGCTGTAACCCGCTTGTTCCAAAGAGCGCACGCTGGTGTATAAGTATGCTGTTTCGTCTTAGTGTTTCAAGTTGTGGGCGCAAAACCGTGGTGAACTGGTTCACAGTCTGCCTGGTAGGTTTTGCATGGCTTGTGCACCCCCGTTTGAGTATCGGCATATGTGCCAGGCTTCATGCAGGGTATTTTGAAGCGCTTGTTCAATAGGGGGTATAAGAATAAATGCTTGAATATTCTCCAGTTGGGATCCTTTTGCAAGGAGTACTGAATGTACGTTTTATGGGGCGGCATTCTCAACAGCTCGTAGCGAGTCAGTGATGATAAGTGGCACAAGTTTTCTAAGTATTCTATTCCAATTAATGTAAAGGAAATGCATACAGAGGTCAGTATTCGCAGTAGGTATTTAGTGTGGAGGTAGAGTTCTGCACGAAATGTGGATATTAGTTTCAATGTTTTATGACAGCCACTTGGAATTTGTCATGCATATTTACTGAAATGATGAATCCAGTGCGATGGCTCAGTGGTTATCGTGTTCTTCAGGTGCTCAAGTTGTCGTCACCACTGCAAAGTAGCGACGGTAACTGCGAGCATCACATAACCGTCTCTGCCTCTGTGCAGAGTACCCACTGTGCAGCCGTACATCTCACTGGTCATCGCACGTGCCCTGAAGACAGACGGTAGTCTCGAGCAGTGGACCAGGAAGGCGTGGTCATCGGTGTCACCAGGAAATCCGGCACAGCATCAACGGTACACTGTGGGCTATAAAAGATTCTTTCCACTGGGACCTCACTTGGCAGTGGTGACCGTAACTGCGAGCATCATGTAACCGTCTCTACCTTTGTGCAGGTTTGTGCATAATTATGCCTCACTCAATGTGATTTTGTTTTCCTTTTATGTCGTCGCTGCTGCTAAGTGCATGGGTTTTTTGTAAAAGATCTGAACGTACTGTAGCTCATTGTTGTGCTTGCCGTCTTCCACTCACTGATATCTTTGCAACATGCTCAGAGTGCAAATTTAATTTTCATCGTGGTGCATGTGCGGGAATAACAGAAGAATCTTTCAATGCTAAGCGCGAAGCCAAAAAGAAAGCATGGAAATGTGACTCTTGTCGAGGCAACCACAAGGACACAAGCACCACAGAAAATCCGCAGCATGATTCCGACGTGATACTCAGATTACTGCAGACTGAAACGAAGCTTATTGCTCTTTTGCCTCTGTCAAAAAACTTTGATGCATTTGAGTCGCAAATGCAGCTGCTCTCTGATAAATTTGACGACTTTCAGAACCACCTGACTGTTCAAGAAAAAACTACAAAACAACTAACAAAGCGAGTTGAAGGGCTGGAATCTAACAATGTAGGTAGTGATATAATTCAGCTGAAGCAGGACCTAGATGATTTGGAGTGGCATAGTCGCTTTCTAACCCTAGAGCTTCATATATTGACTGAAACCCAGGATGAGGACTAGCTAAGCGAAGTAAATGAGATTGCAGAAAAGCTGCAAGTTAAGGCTATTACACAAGACGACATTACCGCTGTGCATAACCTACACAGGGCTGAACTGACGAAAACATTTCAAACCTTTTCAACATGCACTTTGTAGAAGTTGGTGCCTCAAATGATATTCATGGTACATTATCGTGTGAACAATACATGAATGTTCAGTGTCCTCCAGCTGTATTTCTCGCTCCAACTTGCGCCAAAGAAGTACTCAACATAATCATGATGCTGAAGAACAACTGTGCGTCAGCCTACGATGATGTGAAAGTTTCCCCCGTGAAAGCTGTAGCCGCACTGATAACTCCAGTCCTTACGCATATATGCAACTGCATACTTCAAGTAGGGATATTTCCGAACCAAATAAAGCTTGCGCGTGTTCCAGCTATTCATAAAGGTGGTGCTTTTGAAGACTTGAACAACTATAGACCTATGTCAGTGCTTTCAGTCTTTTCAGAAGTTGCTGAATACATGATGAACAAAAGAATTGTCGATTTCCTCACTCACTCTGCATATCTTGATAGTAAAAGAGCAGTTTGGATTCAGAAAGAATAAGGCAACTGAAACTGCTTTACTTTATATTAAACAGAAAATTCCTGACAACATTAAGAAATGAAAGCTTACTTCGGGTTTATTTCTTGATTTCAGAAAGCCTTTGATTCTGTCCATCATGATATATTATTAATAAAGCTACCATACTATGGAATCTAAGGTTCAGCACATGTCCTGATGGAAAGCTGTTAAATTTGCAGGGAGCAATACACCACAATAAAAAAGCATCGCATCCGATCGAGGCACTATTAAATACGGAGTTCCATAGGGTCTATTCTAGGCCCCATATTATTCTTGATATATGTGAGTGATATTCTAAAAACCCCAGCCTGCTCTGAAATGGTATTAAATGCAGATGACATTAATGTATTTTTTTTTCAGGTTGCAATGAAAGCTTTGCTTACAGGGAAGCAAAAGAATGGATTCACTATTTAGACTTTTGGTTAACCTTCAATAAACTAGACCTAAAGATAAACAAGACAGAATACCTGATTTTCAAGCCTAAAGGTTGCAATAAAGATAGAGAGTTCAAAATGAAGTTCTAGAATAACATTATCAACCAGTCTTAAGAGGATTTGCTTTCTAGGTGTTATCTTTCATGAAATGTTTCTCTGGAATTCGCACACAGAAGCTCTCTGAATTGAACTTTCACATGTTTTTGGCATATTAAACAGGTTGCCAGTGAAGCAACAAACTAACTATGCTCTCTTTGATTCACGTTTAACATACTGCTCCCGGGTATCGTCAGACACAACACAAAGAAACCTTGATTAGCTGTGCCCTCTGCAAAAGTGCTCAATATGTGGTATTCGAAAATTCTAAAAATAGAACATTGCTTGCCATACTTTAAGATCTATGACATACTAGAGATCAGTAAGCTATTCAAATATAAGTTATTTCTGGAAATCATGCACCAGTATATGTTACACTGTTCAAATATTGAGGTTAAATACAAAAAGAAACACACTCCACATCTCCTTAGGGAAGATAAAATGCAGGTGCCCCGATCTCGCACCAACTATGGTGATGTGAGATTATGTATGCAAATAGCAAATTTATTGAATTAATATCCAGCCATCTTTGAATTATTACCAATCTACCCATCACTACCTAAAGAAAACACTAAGACATGTGTACCTAATGGAATAATAAGTCAAAGAATTTCTTTTGTGTCATGGATGATATTTCAGTGTGTTGTATGTGTAAATAGTATTCGAGAATCTGTAAACCTTTTTTTTTCCATATACAGGAGCATGCACACAGTCCTCAGGGTTGTCCATTTGTTTTGTTTTGTGTGCTTGCATACATATTTGTTGTTGTACGATGTACTGTACTGCAAATGTTTTCGAATAGGCCTATAGTGGTTGCCACTGCTGTCAGGGGTGGGATGGCCTCATCAGGCAACAATGCCATTAGCCTTCTCACCCAAGACAAATTTTGTATATTTTTTGTCCCAAATAAACCGTACTACTACTACAACCTGAATGATGTAGGTTCGATCCTGGTCTAGCCGGTCGCGTTTTGATAGAGGCAAAATGCTAGAGGCCTGTGTTCTATGCAATGTCAGTGCACGGTAAGAAACTGCAGGTGGCCGAATTACTCCGCAACCTTTCACTACGGAGCCTTTTATGCCTGAGTCACCTTGGGTTTTTGGACCACATAAAACCAAACCAAAACATTGGCTAGCTTTCTTGAATGGGACAGCCAGGATATATATGCCTTGTTTTGTAAAGTGCATTTGTAGAGATGGAGTGGGAATTTTTTTTTCAGTTCCTCATTTTTTTCCTCCCACTGTACAGGTCAACATGGCCGAATGACTGACTGCAGACAACAAGTCGCAAGATTGCTTCTGAGGAAACTATAGTCGGACCATTACTTTCAACATTTATTTTTATTGGTGCATTCTTATGGTGCATGTATTGCATATTCCTTGCCTGCATAGCTTGGAAATAAACTAAATTGTAAGTATATTGATCGTCACGTCATTTGTGAAGATCGTGTGGTGACCTTTTTTAACAGTTGTAGACTGTCTATAGGCAGTCTACAGACAATGGTCTATTAAGGTTTTTTAGAGAGAGCTCTATAGACTGTCTATAGACATGTCTATAGCATTGCCAGGCCACATAACTGTGGAATGTCTATATACAGTCTATAGACCTATGTCTACTGGACCAGTAGACTTGTCTATAGACAGAAATCTACAGGAAGTGTATGGCATAAGTCTATAGATCATCTATAGACTGCCTATAGACCTGTGTCTATTATCAGTAGACATTTGTCTATAGACGGTCTATGGACAGAAGTCTATAGGAAGTGTATGGCCATAAATCTATAAATTCTTTAAGTCTATAGACACGGGTTCATAGACAGTCTATGGACCTGTCTACTTTCAGTAGACATTTGTCTATGGACTGTCGATAGACAAAAGTCTACTGAAAGTGTATGGTTATAAATCTATAGATTGTCTATAGATTGGTCTAAAGGATTTCTCTATAGACAGTCTATAGACTTCGTAGACTAAAGTCTATAGACAGTCTATGGACTGTCTAAATAAATTTTTGTAAGGGTAGGCCTCTCTTTGACACCGTGTTATTGCGTTTTACACTTCCCTCGATCTAGCTTGGGACTGAGTGTACAAATTGTGCGTGCCCGCCTGCTATAGGGCATAGTAAAAGGGTGTGCTGGATTAAATATAACTTAAAACAAGTTCAAACAAATTTTATAGCGTACCACTCGAACCTGGCTGCACTGGTCATAATTGGCGCTACCATCTGATAACCTGCACTAAGTGGTCGCATGGGATAACAGTGTTTCAAATCGAAATTCCGCAGTTTGTATGGTCTTAAAGGGCTGCCTCCTACCATTGTTTCTTTTATCTTTTTGCTCTAGGAGACGATAAAGAGCATTCGTCCAACAGCTGCAGGAAGGGCAAACGGACACACGAAACAGAGTACAAATATTTATACAGAAGTTCACGGTACCAATGTTAAAATCGCATTACAGCTGTAGCACACATCAGAAATAATTGACTGGAATCCACCATTGGAGCCCACTCGCAGCATTGGCAGTAGCGACAGAGGCATTGTCAAAAATATCATCTGTATACATGTGCTTGAATGACAAAGAATTAACAGTGCATTCCAACAAGAAAAAAGATGCTTTAGCGCTTGAATCAAAATAAAAGCTTCCTAAACCTTGCACTGCGAAAAAAAACAATGGTTACAACACCAGTAACAAAAGGCGAGAAACAAAACTTGGATACTGCCAAGCTCTGAATAAGCGCAGCCGTTTCCGTGTGGGCATTTTGAATCGTAGACGCATGTCACTTTAGCGTAACCTTCGTATTTCTCCGACCCGTGTCTCCGGTCGGTTGAGTCCTGGGCGGTGCTGAGTGCCTCCGTATGAGGCAGGCAGGTGTGGAGGAAGCAGCCCTGGAAGGAGAGGGCGAAAAACATTCAGGGGCTGTGGAGAAAGATCAATGCCTTAAACTAGTCTGGGTGATTAGCACTTCTGGAGAGAAGAGGTCGCGGACGTTTTGAGACCGGCACTTTGCTATTCGTAGTCAAAGAAGAAAACCTCGAAAATGTGAACGCAAATAATAGGTGCTAGCACGAAAAAAAAATAAAAATCTCGGGAATGTATGCACTTGTAGAACATTCTTCCGCGCAATCCATGAGCTGATGTTTCTGAACAATGATAGTTGCGTTCCACTGTGTCAAGTGCTTAAGAAGTTGTACCCATGCCTGAAAAGCTGCATCGATGTATAACTAGTGCAGTAGATTGACGGAAATGTTTCTGATATGCAGCTCAGCTGGCCCCATTCGAAACCCTTTAAAATCCGCATGTAACAGGAATCCATGCTGATAACTCTGCAAAGCCGGCATCGCAGGATACGTGTAAGGCGCTGCGCGTCTTACAAACCGTAACGAGTGTATACAGGCCGGCTGCCCTCACGTTCAGTTGAAATACACACTGAATGTTGCCCCATGCAGAAACAATTTTTTCGTGTTGCCATGCACACAGAACCCATTTCGCTTTTTCGATTTCCACGGTTACAGGTATACGTTGTGTCCTTCCTGGCATTGATCAATTTCTGTGCCTCTAAAATCCACAGCAGTTTTTCGCAACGTGAATTATATCACGGACATAGGATAACGACACGAAGTTGATGCCGAAGATTTTGTTCTTGCGAGCCAAAGCCATAAAATTTTGTTCAGTGAATAAAAGTTGTTGCATCAGCCCGCAACAAACACACTTATCATGTGAGAAAATTTCATATCAACAGTGTTTTATCGCGACCAATCTCGTTTCTGCTAAAGCGAACTAAAAAGCTACATATAATAAATGATACATTCGAATCAGTGCGAAAGCACATTTCGTGCTACATGGAAGACGACGATGAGCAGGCAGTGCCGAGAGACGGAGCGCTCGCGCTAGGCCAGCTGGGAACAGAGAAGGCAACAGACAACGGGCTGTTTTGCTCGGGGTTGGTACGGGCCGGATCACTTCTTACGCACGAAAAGAGAAATTTGTCATTCTGGCAATGACCTGTAGAAAGACAATGTTTCGTTTCGTGTTCTTTCGACGCTAAATTTCGTGTTCTCTCCAATTTGCTGCCACGAGAGTAAATAATGATTGGTGCGTAAAGTTGCGCTTTTACATAGTGTCACGTGCACGTGGTGACAGCACGCACAGGCCTCCGCTCGTACACGACCTCTGCCGATCAATCCCAAATTATTGTGGCAATAAGCTCGGCCTTTTCGCCGAACGTAACTTATAGCGATTTTGAGTTGAAAAAATAAAAACGAACCATGATTGAAACAGTACAGCCCACAGAGACACAGACAGAGATGCAAGATGAAGCGTACCTTTCATCATGAAATGTGGTGCATGATGGCTTCAATGCTCGGCCGCCTCGCGGGCTCAGGTTGGAGAATCCACCGGATGAGGGTGCTCGCTTCGGGGGAGACAGCCGAGGGGATCTCGAATTTGTTCCTCTTGATTCAGACCACGGCCTCCGCGTTCGACGGCGAATCGAATGGGGGCCGCCCCACTAGCAGCTTGTACCTGCGGAAAGCAGTTTGCGGTCTGTCAGTGTCCGCTGTAATCCGCGCACTCTGTGGCGGCCACCATCTCAGCACGACACAGATTGAAGCAGTGCGGGCACAGCCATGCTACGACACCCCTACCGCCCAAGCGCCACGAAATGGTAACGTAAGTGCGGGCAAACGACGCTCGATATGCACGTAAGTGTCCGGTTTTGAACGTGAACTGCTTGATCTGATTTTTTGAACATGAAGAGGAAGCTTATAGCAATTTTATGGATAATATTTTCTCTGCACCAATCGTTACTTTCCTGCCTGGAAGGTACGTTTACCCGGTTGTGTAAATGAGAATCACGCCAACAGGTTTTTAACCGTACTTTCTCGACAAATGATTTAACACCCACCACCGCCCTCAACTCTGGACCGATTTGCTTCGAGCGTTTAAAATATTAATGCCACCGCTATAATTTATTCCCTCGTTATTGTTCCCACAAGGCAAGATAGGCGAGGATTTGCCAGTTTTTATATTCACATTTCCGACATTAAACGCTCCCACTTATACATTTACGGACGGGTGCGCCTGTGCCATGTACACCGAGCTGTCTTCGTAAGCATCAACTTGTAAACAGTTGCACACAGTTTTGCGCAATCATCAGGTGAGACTCACATGATGCACCCGACGGCCCAGATGTCCGCTGCGTAGCTGTAGCCCTTCTGGGTCAGCATCTCGGGGGCCATGTAGTTAGTGGTGCCGCAGATGGTCCTTTTGAGTTGCCACGAGTAGGGGACGCGGGTGGCGATTCCGAAGTCGGCCACCTTGAGTTGCGAGTGTTTGGTCAGGAGCAGGTTTGCGGGCTTCAGGTCTCAGTGGATTACGTGCTCCTGCACCAGGTACTCGCAGGCGCGGAGCAGCTTGCGCATTAAATACCGCACCTCTGATTCGGACCGCCACCCCCTGGTCCGGTGCATCTCCTCCAGAGACTGCAAAATAAATGCGTTAATGAAGCTTGGGGAAGAACTTTGAAGGTCAGATACTCCAAAGAACATCACAAAAAAGAAATCGGATTCCTTCAGGTTTCAGACTGGGACATGACGACTCAGGCGCACTCCAGTCTGGAGAAGGCTTAATTCAGTTAATTGTTTTTCTTGCTGCAAGAAACAGTGCCCGCATGAAGGCATCACAATATTAAACGACCGTTTTGGAAACAATAAAATCACTTTTAATTTTTTGTCTATGCCTTAAATTATGATTGGAGAACGTGGCGTGCCCTTTCTCGCAAAAACTGTCGAAAGAAATAAACAACGAAATACACAATCGAGTAACCTAATGCAAGGTCGTCTAAATTATTCCGGAGGCATCCGCTACAGCGTCCTTTATAGCCTGAGTTGTTTTGTGACCATGAGCACAATTAAACCAAATAAAAACGAACCTCGAGAACATTAGGAACGTTTTCCAATATATGCAAAGAAAATAAGTGCAAACGGGAACCACCGAGGAGCCGGAATGTTAACACACCTGTCTTGTGAACAGCTCCAAGATGATGTAGACGTTCTTGGCGTCCTCAAAGTGGCCGTGGAAGCGAACGACGTTCTCGTGGCACAGGGTTCGGTGGATGTTGATTTCCTCTTCGAGCTGTAGACCACAATTTAATTAGTAATCTCGCAAAAGGTTGCATTAAGCGTAAGCAAAATAAGCAAAAGGTGTTGACTAAAGGCGCTGGTAGTTATAATTGTAAACCCTTGCGCTGAAAATGAAGAAAAAAACCATTACGATGGCAAAGGCAATCGGCCACTAGAGCGAAATCTTGCAACATACGGCCCTACTTATATTTGTTTACCTTAATGAGGTGTATGTTTTGTCCCCTGCTTGTGACCCTCATTTGCAGATAGAAAGTTGCACGAAAATTGGCAGCAGCATCAAAACGAAATGGAGAGATTGCAGTATCCTATGGTTAAGGTGTTACTTTCAACGAAAATGGAGGTTAGATAAGCTTTAGAAACGGCCACAAATCGACACACAGGGGCCATAATCTATAAGAACCCACCATTCATATCGAATCTATTTGGTCCTATCGCGATAGTCACTGTTGTTCTGTGATATTGACGCGTATTTCAAGCGTCCCTAGAAGTCACAATTTGCTCATATGAGACCGGACCTCACCATATCAGCGAAAATGGTTCGGTAGTTCTCCACTGATGCTTGAAAGCAATAGCAGCATGACTGAACAACATTGACGAATTGGAGATAACTAACTGGACTCGAAATCGAAAGTGGATAATGTATCATAATAGAATACGGCCTCGAAGCCCAAATCCACGAAACGTTTAGGTTTCGAACCAGCTGGCTTTGACGACTCGTCATTTTGGCGTAAACGCGGGCAGGGGAATATGGTGGGAGGACGAGAGGGAGACACAACCAATCAGCAATCACGCGAGCTTTCTTTTGCATTCGCTAGACAGCGCCACAAATTTTGAACTTGCGCGCGGTTCCTATGCCGCAGGACAACCTTCGTTACTTTCGTTTTCATATGATTCGATGCGTCTGCCCGCCTCGCTGCAGCGGCGTCGTCAGAAAAAATGGCTGGTGTTCAACATGGCTTGAACTTTGTTATACGATCGAAATATCTGTTAAGCATGGTCTCCACTGTGTCAAATAAACTGCAACTTGAGATACCCAATAGGCATGTTATCCCGTGGTCATACTACTAGAGCGTGGGACATACCACCGAGCAGTGAAGTTCGGTTTGACCTCGTGAGGCATTTATGGTCATTGCCTCATCCACGTCGAAACAGGATGTTGTACCGCGAGGAGTAGAGCCGTCGCTCTAAAAGCCAAAAAATCAATTTTTTTTTCTCCTCAGTGTTCAATTAAGAAAATTTCTACAAAGAGAAAAGAAAGAGAAAAGACGAAGCGCAGTGATATAGAAACTCACATATTGCCAGAGAATGTCCGTTGTAAGATGACTCTTGGGGATGATTTTGCCTGCGTGCACCACGTTCGCCTTTCTGTCTATGAACTCGTAGACGTGCGCAAATCCGCCCTGAAAAAGTAATGCCAGCTTTGCGCCATGGACACCCAAATGAGGGGAGAATGCTGTCACAGTGTGTGACTGAAACACTCGGGCAGTGGGTCCGTTCATTCGAAGACGAAATTGCCTTGATGCCTAAGTGCTCAAATTAGACCGCAGCAAGAAATTCATGACATCTGGTACGAATACAAGCTAAAACTAGGAATGCTTTAAAGGTATGATTCAGTTCACAAAGCATAGCAGACAGGAATATGGAGGAAGTCCTTGCAGGTTCGCACGAAAAGTGCAGAAATTTCGTGTTTCAGCGCAATTATCCAGCAGTCCTTCGCAATAAACTTTTTGAGGCATTAGGATGCCTTCTATTGGCACAGTAATGCCTGTATAGTAGGGGACGTCAGAATACAGAAGAATCGCATTAAAGAATAAAATGAGCAATATGACTTTCAAATGACAAATTTACACAATAACACCGCATCTGTAACCGAGTTCTTCCGGTTTTGCACAGTCGTAGTCGTCCGGTCCACATGACGAGCCACCCTCCGTCCGCCTCCCAAACGACAAACTCGCCGCGGTGGATCAGTGTTTATAGCGCCCGGCTGCGGAGCCGGGGTACGCGGGTTCGTATCCGGCTGCGTCACCCGCGTTTCAATCGATTTGAAACGCAAACAGCGAACGTCTGCTGAGCGACGTCGGTGCCTGTTGCAGATTCCGGAAGGAACTGTTCACCCTCTTTGCAGAGCGTCCTTAACCTCCTTGCTTTTAACAGCGCCGCTTCTCAGCCAGGTCCCAGCCGGCTGCACTCGATGACCAAAGCTACCGAAAAAAAGTTAATATTTAATCGAAATCGAAATAAAGGAATTTCAACCCCGTTTTGCGAGAAACGCTAGACGGAGGAGGGACCAACACAGGGGATGCCGCCAGAGGACACTTACTCCAATGGGTCGGCAAACATCTAAAAGCGCACGAAACGCCACCTATCTAAAGGCGATGAAATCGGAGCTGCGTCATGTTACCCCTACAAACACACCCGATGAGTATGCTAGGTATGCCAAAGCATCGTACAATGATCAGAGGTGTGCCCAGGTCTAGGTGCCCGGACAAACACTATACCTGGTCCCCACACTGCGCAGCCTGCGGAGGGGATAAATACGCCTTAAGCCCGACACTCGGCATCGCTGAAACAGCCCCTTCTTTTGAATAAAACAGGAATCAGCGAAAAAAAAAGAACCGTCGAATGAGCCTGGGCAGACTAAGCAATCTCAACAGCTTTAAACAGCCGACGAACTATCCAACCCACGAGTCCGGCAGTACAGCTGGGAGCAAGAAACCTCATCGGGCTCCGTGAGAAAATCTTGTTCTCACCAGTGATGCGTGGCGGAACTGCACAATCCAGGTGAGCGATCCTCCATCCCGTCAGTGTTTATAGGGAAGATGAAGTAGAAAAACCGTCGAAGAAGGCACCCCCTTTTTGGTATAAGCCGTGTTGTGAGGCAAACAACAACACCTAACAGCCGCGTGTGTCTTGGCCACTCCCCCTAAGTGGGTACGTGCCATCTTTATTTGAGGCCAACAAACCAACCACACAACCCCGACGATGAGATGAGTTGACCAGCTTTTCGATTATTTCACCCAAAAAGAGGTTTTTTCAAAATTGACCCGCCGCGGTGGCTCTTTGGTTAGGGCGCTGAAGGAGGAGGAAAAATATTTATTCAGAGCATAAAAACTGGGTGGGTTCAGTACGTGAACCCATTGGTCGCCATCATAATCCGGCCCCTCTCAACCAGCGATCTCTGGTCGAGGGGGCTGTGGCTATGAAGGGTTGCCTTCCAGCGCTCATAAGTCGGATCGGGATTGCTGTCCAAGTCTAGGTTTTCTTGACATTCCCAAACCGCGTGAAAGAGTATGCCAACTGCTCCACAGAAGGGGCAGGACGAATCGTAGGTGTCTGGGTACCATTTACTCATTAGGTGAGGATTGGGCAGAGTATTAGTTTGTAGTCGCCTGATTATGTGCTCTTGATATTTACTTAGGGTTTTGTGAGGAAGAGGATATTTCCTTCTTGTGATCTTATAGTACTCCGTAATTTCTGCGTAGCTTAGTAAGGGTGAGAGGTTGTCAACTGTGTCAGAGAGAGGCTGCGTGCCAGATGCTCGGAGGAAGAGACCTCAAGCAGCTGTGTTGGACGCCTCATTGCCCGTCGTTGAGAGGTTCCCTGGCGTCCAGAAGATCTGGATGTTGGAAGGATTAGACCTTTCCAAAATTTCCCAACACGGAGCCCCAACGCGGCCTCTGAGGTAATTGCGTACCGCTGATTGTGAGTCGGACATAACCGTTGCCTCGCTGTTCTTTGATATCGCTAGTGCGATAGCTGCTTCTTCAGCCGATGTGGTATCCACCGCTTGGATAAGGCTGCTTGCAATGATATCCCCCCGGGGTGAAACTGCTGCAATTGCCGCGACTCCGTTAACGGGTCCAGCCGCATCGACGTAGGTCGTGTCCTTGTTTCCATCCCAGCGCTTAGAGAGGTGTCTAGCTCTGGCTAGTCTCCGTCCTCTGTTGTATTCCTCATCCATGCGTTTTGGTACGGGGTGAGTCGTGATGTGTCATCTCATCTGCATGGGCATGTCGATCTTGTCAGCGACTTCCCGGGGTGGACTGATTCTCAGCTTCTGTAATATTTTTCTGCCAGGCTTAGATGTTGAGAGCCTGACAATTTGATTTACACGGTGGGCCTCTATTAGTTCGTCGATGGTGTTATGGATCCCTAGCTGTAGTAAGCGCTTAGTGGATGTGCATAAAGGGAGCCCCAGCGCCGTCTTAACTGCCTTTCGAATAATAACATCTAGTTGGTTTTTCTCCTGTTGCTAAGCCGTAAATACGGGGTGGCCTATGTTAGTTCAGAGAGAATGAAAGCCTCCAGTAATCTTAGGGCCTCCTTCTCTTAGCCATTTCTTTTCTTGATCACCCGGCGTAGCATTCTAGAGACTTGCTCGGAATAGGCTTGGAGCTGTCTGATTGAAGTGGTGTTAATGTTGCCGCTGGGTATGGTGCCTCCCAGGATCTTGATCTCTTTCTTGTTCGGAATACTCATACCCTGGACCGTAATGGCGACAGAGGCAGTGGACGGCAAAAGCCCCGTATTCTGCTTCTTGCCACGGTCGATCAGGAGTAACTCTGATTTCTCGGGAGAGCATGTTAACCCATGCCTCGCCGCATGGTGGCACACGACATTCGCTGCTTCCTGAAGCCGGTCTTAAATTTCCCCTTCATTACACCTGCAGCTCCAGATCGTAATGTCGTCGGCGTATATAGCGTGCTCAATGCCTTGGATGCGA
Source organism: Amblyomma americanum (assembly GCF_052857255.1). Taxonomy (NCBI): domain Eukaryota; kingdom Metazoa; phylum Arthropoda; class Arachnida; order Ixodida; family Ixodidae; genus Amblyomma; species Amblyomma americanum. The sequence goes on from NC_135507.1 coordinate 79,106,812, forward strand.
TCTAGCTTCTCTGGTAGCCCACGCATGGCCAGTTTGAAGAGAAGCGGAGACAAGACCGCTCCGTGCGGGGTGCCCTTGGAACCTAGATTGAACGGAGAGGAGGTCCGATCACCAATACTTATTGACGCTTTTCTATCGGAGAGAAAGTCCCTCACGTAATTTTAATTTTATGTGCGGTCACCACAGTTGATGCTGTTAAGCTCATCCAGTATTCTCTAGTGGTTGACATTGTCAAATGCCCCTTTTAAATCGAGCGCAAGGATGGCCTTGACCTGACATCTGCCGGGGTTGTCCAGAATATCCTCTCTGATACAGAGGAGAATATCCTGTGTAGACAGTTTTTCTCTAAACCCGTACAGCGTGTCAGGGAGGATATCAGTCTTCCTCAGGAGTCGCTTCAATCGGGCGTTCACGACCCTCTCTAACAGTTTACCCAGACACGACGTCAGGGAGATCGGTCGTAAATGATCAATATCGCATACCTTTTTGGGCTTGGGAATAAATCGCACTAAAGCCAATTTCCAGGAGTCGGGGATCTGGCCCTTGTTCCAGCACTGCGTGTTGAAGTATTTGACTAATTCTCTTAAGGAGATGTCATCCATATTAAAGAGCATCTTGGTGTTCATCTGGTCCGGCACAGGAGCGGTGTTCTTACGCATGACGTCAAGCTCCGCCCTCAGTTCCTCAACCGTTACGTCTTGGTCCGTCTCTTCATTGGGTGCACCAGTGTACGCAGGGAGAGGGTATGAGGATCCCAGATCGAGGAATTTCCTCCGTGGTGTTCGCTGTCGTAGAGTGCATGGCGACGGTTTTTCATCTGCAGCGCTGTCCATGCCTCAATATCTGTGATATCTTCGTCCGGGAGACGTGCGATTTCCTCTCTCCACTTGTCCCAGTTCCCAATCTTAGCCTTGACAAATGGTTTCCGACATTTAACTCCCTGAACAGTGCAGGAGACGATGAAGTGATCACTGCCCAGGGACTCGCCAGTGTTAGACCAGGTGACCTGCAGGCAGTTTTTCACAAGCGTGAGATCTGGACAGGTGTCTCTGCTGACGCTATTACCCGCTCTGGTGGGTTGCAGGGGATCCGTTAATATTGTGAGCCCTTCTCTGTTAGCGATCTCAAGGTTCCTCCTACCTTTCGGGCTGTTAAAGTGATATCCCTATGCTTGATGGGGCGCATTGAAATCACCGGCTATGACGACGGGGTCCTTACGTGCCCTCTTGATAAAATTATTAAATAGCGTGGCTATCTGATAACATGAGTCCCTGGGGCGACTGAACCCGTTCAGTATGTGCAAACTGCGTTTTCCCCTGTGTTTGGGAAGAATTTCAATGTAAGCATGTTCGATATTTTCGGCTAGCGGTTCTTGCAGCGTTGCGGTAAACTCCTTGTGAACAAGTATTCCTAGGCTATGCTCGTCTTTGAAAGTTTTGTACCCCTTCATGCTGATGACCGTATTTGCTTCTTGAAGTACTATTACAGCAGGTGGCGTCTCCGACGTGTCGATGAAAATTTGAAGGCTTGCTTTTTTCTTTTTTAATCCCTGACAATTCCATTGCCAAATTATTGTTTCCTGGCCCCTATGTGCCATGGTCCTTATTTGTTCTCTTCTGGAAGGGGGTGCCTGTCGGCATATTTGGATTTCCTATTTCGGAATTTTGAACTCGTTGAGTTCAGATTTGAATTCGTCTCGCACTGCGGCAATGGCGGAGTTTATGTATTTCCTAGTGTTGGCGGACTCGTTTGCGAGCTCGTTTTTGACCATCTGAATAACTTGTAGTAACTTTTCATCCTGCTCCTCTCTGTCAGCCCTCAGCTCTGCAATGACGCGCTCATAAATTGACTGTGAGTTTGGCCGGGCTTCGGGTGTTTTGTCGGGAGTTGTTTGTGACTGCAGCCTGACCAATTTAAGTTAAGCTCGCAAAGCCTCGTTCTGTTTTTTTAGCTGAATAACTTCTGCTTTCAGGTCGTTAAACTCCTTCGATATCGAGCTTCCGGGGAGGAATGGAGGCAACCCAGCATTGCCCACCTTTACGATGTGTCTTGAGTCTTCTTGCTTCTCAGAAGACGGTCCGCGTTCTCGGGTGCGTGGCATCTCCTGTGCCGGTGGATCCGCCTTAGGTGCAAAGGAGACCGACCTGGTGGTCCCCTGCTCTTTATGATGTCTTGACTCTTCCGTTCCGGATCGGCCTGACGAGTTGCGACGTTAACTAGACTTAGATCTTGACCTGGACCTGGACGTAGAATTAGAGGCCCCTCTTCTGGATTCCTTCTTCTCGAACTGCTCTTTTCGGCTGGTGAGTACAGCTGCCGTGTAGCTCTTGCTGGTGCCACTGGTTGTCGGTTTCTCTTCCTGATCACCCAAATGTTGATGTTTCCTAGGCTTATTGATGAGATCCAGAAACATTGCTTTGCATTCTCTTGAGTAGGTGTGGTGATTCCCCTGGCATGCCGCACATGTTGGGGTGCAATCGTGAGCTTCCCCGGGATGTAGTTTGCCGCACGAGTCACATTTCTATTCAGCTGGGCTGGGGCAGACGTCCGGTCTATGTCTTCCTTGCGGTCTTCCCTGCCGCACAGTACGCAAAACGGTCTAGTTTTCCTATAAAGAAAACATTTGCGGTCGATCCACCCGTACGTAACAAAGAAAGTGACATTGTATCCACTGAAAAGTATCACCGCCGAGTTGGATCTGCACAGCCTTCGGACGCCTAATATTTCGTGGGTTTCCGAGCAAAAGAGTCTCTCTAGGTCTCTGATGCGTTGGGGTCAATCCCGTGCACCAAATCTTTGCATGAGTCTTGCGGTGTTCTGACGTAGGCATTGAGGTGGTACTTTTTCCCGTCTAGGTTGATGTGATCGATCTTCGCAAGTACTGTTGCGTCTTCGACATGGGAAGTTGCCGCGATGATGATATTTTGCTCTTCAATAACTCTGATGTATGGTTTGGCGCGTAGCGTCTTGCCACGTAATGCGTTTTCGAACGCGACGTTAAGTGGGTGTACACTCCCACCCCACATTATTAGGTCCAAACGGTCTTTCGGCTTGATAATCCCTTTAAATTCATACTTGTCGAGGTCAGGCAGTCTCTGGGGCCTTTTGCGGCTCATGGGATCCGCTGCTGATGACTTCGGGTCATATTCATATGCCTTCGGAGCCGAGTGCCCTTGTGCACGCTGTCCTGCCCTGAGGCATATCGTCTTCCATCCAGGTTCTGGCTGTTATTTATCATAGTTCGCCTCGCCTTGTTTGCTGCTGCTCGGAACGCTTCCGAATCCTCCAGACTCGGGGTCGTAGCCATGGATGTGGTCCACATCCATCGTCTTAGCCGTAGCGGAGTAGCTGCTCGCTGGTCAGGCCGAACGCGGCAGCGAACGCCGGGCCCAGTGCCGAAGTGCTTGCGAGGCTTAGCGATCCCACGTTTTGGCTTGGGCTTTAAAGTCCCGCATAATGCCAAGAAAGTTACTTCTTGGGATCAAAGCGTATCCTCGAGTAGTTCTCGACGTTATACGTCTGATCCGAAGAAAAATGTGGATCTGCGAATGGATATTGCGCGCACAGGACGAGAAATCCACGGAGCGCAGACAAGCTGCGTCCGCTCAATGCATCCGCTCCCGGTATCCCTCTTAGGGCGCTCGACTACTGGTCCGGAGTTCCCGGGTTTGAACCCGACCGCGGCGGCTGCGTTTTCATGGAGGAAAAACGCTAAGGCGCCCGTGTGCTATGCGATATCAGTGCACGTTAAAGGTCCCCAGGTGGGCAAAATTATTCCTGAGCCCTCCACTACGGCACCTCTTCATTTCTTCTTTCACCTCCTCCTTTATCCCTTCCTTTACGGCGCGGTTCAGGTGTCCAACGATGTATGAGACAGATACTGCGCCATTTCCTTTCCCCCAAAACCAATTATTAATTATTATTATTATTATTATTATTATTTCAAAGACAATTAAATGAAAACAAAAATTGATTTGGGGGGAAAGGAAATGGCGCAGTCTCTTGGCGGACACCTGGACCGCGCCTTTAGGAAAGGGATAAAGGAGGGAGTGAAGGAGGAAAGGAAGAAAGAGGTGTCTTAGTGGAGGGCTCCGGAATAATTTCGACCATCTATGGAACTTTAACGAGCGCTGACATCGCACATCACACAGGCGCCTTAGCGTTTCGCCTTCATCGAAATGCTGCTGCCGCGGTCAGGGTCGAACCCGGGAGCTCCGGAGAAGCAGCCGAGCGCCCTACCACCGCGGCAGGTCGACACTGCGGCGTTTTTTTCGGTACATGAAAGGGCGCAGTATAACTAGCTTAGTTCTACTGGATACTCCCTTCGACATTTACTGCGCTGTTCTTAAGGTGAAAGCTTTACTACTGCAGCCAGCGAGCAATTCCGGCTCGTCGCGCCATATGCCGTATGTCATATGCGTGGCCCACGAACGACCTTGAGCCGCCGCAGCCGCGCTCCATCAGATGGCGCCGCTGTCGAAGACGCTGCCGTCGCCACTCGCTCCACCAGATGTACTCCGCTGGGTTAGAGGGAGAGAAGGTGCCTCGCGGGGTATATATATATATATATATATATATATATATATATATATGCGCGCTTCGCGTCAGTGTATCGTAGTTATGGAGAGCGCCCAAGCGGCACCAGAAGAGCGCGCCGCACGACTCGAGAAGCTTCGCAACGAAGATTCGGCTAAAAGAAGTCGTGCCACGTCCTGTAGTGACTCTTCAACTGCGGAAGAGACCGGTTTGAGTTCTCGAAAGCATCGGAATGAGACGGTGCTTAGATGAATTGCCGAGGAAATGAAGATTTTGCAATTCTACAAGGGTTAACCAGAGATAAACCACAGCCAAATTTTTTACAGGACCTGAAAGGGCGCAGTGTAACTTTCTGACTTCTACTTGATACCCCCTTTCTATTCCTGAAAAATAACTGATACCTGATCTGATATTTGCTGCGGGTCCTTGGACACAAAATTTTAACCTTATTTTTGGCATATGGCGGTGTGCTCGGCTTGAAGCACTCTGGCACGGGTCGGCCCTGTATTGTGCTCCCTCTGGGATCGGCGCGGGGCATATTAGCGCGCGCCTTTTCTTTCTATCTTTACTCTCTTATCCTTTAACTCTCCTACTTTCAGCACGCGGCAGCGAACGTGGCTCAGCTTGAGCCAGTAGGCAGGCCCGTGCACTTTCCTTTTCTTTCTTTCTCTCAGCAACAGCAACACCTTCCTGAAAAGTTTTCAGGCTGGCACCTCTTCGGTTCTCCTTGCACAACCAGGACTCATTTTTGTTTGCATATATAGTTTCTATATATTACTTCTCTTTTTATCCTCTCTTCCTGTCCCCTCACCTCTTTCATTTCATTTCTCCATTCTGCCTGCTATCCTTTATTTCCGCTGCCCCAGCTCAGGTGCTTCAGTACCGATGGCAGATTACGGGGCTCGAACACGCTACCCTCCACGGTAGCTCAGTGGTTAAGGCTCTCGTCTACTGATCCATAGTACCCAGATTCGAAGCCGACCGCGGCGGCCGCGTTTCGGTGGAGGCTTAACTGAAAGGGCGCCTTTCTGCTGCGCGATGTTAGCGCACGTTAAAGGTCTCCAGGTGGTAGAAATTATCACGGAGCGAAATGGAGATTGAAGTCTCCACTGAACCACGGAGCCGGTTGTGCGCCTTTCCTTTCCTGAAAGTGAAAGGCCTTTGCAAAGTTGTCATTGCCAATGAACTCTACGAACGCCGTCTGCTCAATTGTTTTGTTTGGGTTTTTGTGGAAAGGAAATGGCACAGTAACCGTCTCACATATCTGGGTGGGCGCCCGGACCGCGCCGTAAAGGAAGGGATAAAGGAGGGAGGAAAATAGGAAAGAGAAAGAACCACCGCGGCGGGTAAAAGGAAAGAGAAAACTAAAATTGAAAGTTGGATTTTGAGGAAAGGCGCAGCGCTGCGCAACGGCGCAACACCTGTGGCTCGGCGCTACTAAGGGCGCATGCGCAATTGTGACCAGGCAGCGAGACAGAGAGAGAAAACTGACAGTGGCTGAGCTCGGCTATCGCAAGATATAGATAGCGAAAGCTAAGGCATAGCGTTCTTAGTCGTGGTTAATCTTAATTGCAAGTCCAGGGGCCAGATTACGCAACTGTCAATTATGAAAATTGTCAAAAACTTGTCACAAAGGTTTCAATAAGCCTCGCTCCTTTTGGACGGTCGTGGCCAGCAACCATTTTGTTTTTTTGCGTCATGGGTGGCTGCAGATTACGTCACGTATGTGACAGAAGGGGTGACGTTGCACACCTAATTATGCAGCCGCTAATTGACAGTTTTTTGTCAGAGTTTCGAGGCCGTCAATTTGATCGTTGCCTTTGTGACAGAAAATGGCGGTGGTGTACGGGGCCATACGGGGCCGCTGCGCCGGCGCGAACAACGGCGAAGGAGGGCGCCCGAAGACGCGTTTGACTCGCCGGACGAGCTGTTTCGACGCCTTTTTCGACTGGAGAAGCAGACAGTGGAGAGGCTGTGCGACGATCTCGCCGATGAACTGGGAGGTGCGCGTGCGAGCGTGCTGTCGGTGCGGCGGCAGGTGCTATGTCCACTGTGGTTATTTGCCATGGGCGGCTTTCAGGCTGCTGTTGAAAGCGAGGCGCACGTCGGCATCGCACAACCGACGGTGAGCAAGTGCGTAAAGCTGGTGTTGGAGGCAATTTGTAAAGTTAGTGCGCAGAAGCGGTGGATGCCGTCGTCACCTCTGTGACACACAGGTAGATATAAATAAGGCACACTTATGCTGGCAAAGCACTTTATTTTCCCAGCAAATGGCACTTCGTGGTCGTCTTCTTTTTGCAAAGGGAAATGAAACAAGCAAACACTCGTCACATACGGCAACACCCCACCTTTTGGCATTTTTTCATCAATCGAAAGAGCCGAACAACAAAGAGTTTAAGTTGCCTTCGTCGATTTCATACCAAGCGCTTCAGCAAGTTCGCTCGGTAGTCACGTAGCCTCCACTGCATTCGTTGAAAATTTTCTGCGCACTTAGGTCAACCGCACAGTAGCTCGATTCCAGAGCCCGCGCTAGAAACAATAACACGGCGTGAATAAGCTGCTTTCGTGCAAAGCGGCCTTTTTACTGCCGTCAGCAAACCCACGCAGCACCGAAAGTTACCCACTAGCCAATTTAATATGGGTTCGAATAATAATGTGTTCAAAGCCCCGTGGGACGTTTTCGGTTCTAGAATATTTGATACGGGTCCCATTTGAACCCAACATATTTTTGGCAATGTGGCGGAGTGCTTCAAGGTTGCTTCACCTCCGCCACCGGTTGGCCCGGTATTGCACTGCCTCCGGGATCGGCCTGGGGCATTATAGCGCGCGTCTTTTCTATCCTATCTTTAAACTCTCCTACTTTCTGCACGTGGTAGCGATTGGGGCTCAGCTTGAGCCAGTGGGCAGGCCTGTGCACTTTCCTTTTCATTTTTCCTGGCGGCAACAGAAGAAGCCAATTTAATAGCCCAACCTCGAACACTTTTTGTTTTGCTTAATATTTTCGAAGTTTAAACAATTTTTAGGCAAAATAAATTATTAGCTATTTTCATCGTTGCTTATTCCTTATTTCTTTTTACCAAAAATTTAGCAGAAGGCCCCTAGAATGCTCTCAGGGCGCCGCCCTGCTGTAATTGGATCATTCCTCCTTGCGTCACGTGGTGACGTCTCATCGTTTCGTCATTTTGACGTCACTGTCAATAACTCTTGACAGAATTTGTCAGAGTTGCATAATCTGGCCCCACGTTAGTCTGGTTGTCTAGCTACGTTGTTGTCGCATTAAAGACGACACAACTGTGGTTGCGGCGCTCGCGAGCTCGCCACTTCAATCCTCCGACATGTTGTTAGGCATGCGACACAGCTGGCGAAGAAAGCGGAGGCGAGCGCGACGACGAGGAACGCGGTGTGACGTCATACCAAACGGCGGCTAGCCGCGTGGTGTGACGTAATGCCAGATGGCGAGGCGAGCGCGCAAAGCACAATAATCGTCTGACATATCTCAGTGGACACCCGAACCACGTCGTAAAGGAAGGGATAAAGTAGGGAGGGAGAGAAGAAATAATAATTTGTTTTTCGGGAAAGAAAATGGCGCCGTATCTGTCCCATATATTGTTGTACACCTGAGCCGTGCATTGAGGGAAGGGATAAACGAGGAAGCGAAAGAAGAAAGGAAGAAAAAAGAGCCGCAGTGGCGGATTCCGGAATAATTTCGACCACCTGGGGATCTTTAACGTCCCATGACATCGTACAGCGTTTTGCCTCCATAAAAACGCAGCCGCTGTGGTCGGGTTCGAAGCCGGGAACTCCGGGTCAGTAGCCGAGCGCACTAACCACTGAGCCACCGCGGCGGATAAAGAAGATAAAGGAAACTGAAAATTGAAAGTCGCAATTTGAGGAAGCCTCGCCGCGGTGGCTCAGTGGCTAGGGCGCTCGACTACTGATCCGGAGTTCCCGGGTTCGAACCCGACCGCGGCGGCTGCGTTTTTATGGAGGAAAAACGCTAAGGCGCCCGTGTGCTGCGCGATGTCAGTGCACGTTAAAGATCCCCAGGTGGTCGAAATTATTCCGGAGCCCTCCACTACGGCACCTATTCTTCATTTCTTCTTTCACTCCCTCCTTTATCCCTTCCCTTAAGCCCGGGATACATGGAGCGTTTTTGAGGCGATTTTCGCCTGACGGCGCCGATTTGACGCCCGGCGTCGAGAAAAACGCCCGCCGCCGCCGATCAGGACCGGCTAGATTTTGACGCGGCGCGCACGCGTCTGACGCTACCGGAAGTGCCTGTCGGAGTCACTTCCGTCTGTTTTCGGCGGGAGCGCCAGCCGTCTCACCGTTCCTTGCCGTCCCTTGAACACTTCGCGCGCGTGCGCTGGTCACCACCATGGCTACGTCGGCGAAAGCATCACGCGTGGAGTTTAACGACAAACTTTTAGGCCCGATACAGAAGCGTCCCATATTGTGGGACAGCACAAGAAAGAATTTCAAGGAGCAGAGGAAGAGGATGGCGGCTTGGGCCGAAGTGGCCACCGAAGTTGGATGTGACCCGGAAGGTATGGTTGCATTGCTACTAGTATTTCTAGCAAGACACAGTGCAAAAACTTTGTTTTACAACCAGGTCAGATAAAAAGGGACGCGCGGTATATCCGCGCCGACTTGCTTAAATAACCAACCACGTCAATGGAAGCCAAGATAAAATACTGGCATGCTTGTGCAATAAACAGCTGTCATTGATATTACAAAAGTATTATATTTAACTGTTTTATTTGATGGTAATGTGTGGTAGTAAACCGAGGTTAATCTGTGCAATTCTACTTGTAGAAAATAATCTACAGGGGCGGTGGAAGAGCCTTCGTGATACATTCACGAAGAAGCACCGCGCGTGGAAGACTGGTGCGCCAAGTGGCTCGGGAGCTGCTGATGCACTGCACGTGAAGTGGCCCTATTTCCACATGATGATGTTTCTAAAAGATTAGGTGGATATTGGCAGGTATGTCCCCAATGCTTCGTGGGTTACTTTTCGAAATAACTTACTTGCAAAAGGAGCTGAAGAAAGCTATATGTAGCAACATAAGGATGCTGGGCAGGTAAAAGAATATTCTCAGTAAGACCAAATGGCATAGAAACTGTTGTACAGTAGATGTTGAAATTTCTGTCTTGTTATGCACACACATTTGTTGGGCCCACCACTAGGCTAATCAATTGCATTTCAATACGAGGCCTGTGCTTCCAAACAAGGAAATCAATAAAACATACGAGAAACCAAATTGTGAAATGTAAACCGTGTGGTGTTCCGTGTCATCTGACGCTTAATTTTTCTTTCAGCACCTTCTCAAACAGCCATGCGCAGGACGGTCAAACTGCAGATTCGGTCCTGGAATCGATCTACAGTGAAACAGAAGGTGCAAATTTACATTCCAGTTATGCTGCTATGCACCTGCAAACACTGTCGTTCACAAGTACCCACACTTGCAATATAATGAGCCAGCGGTGAAGTCTCTCAGATGTGAAAATAATTTATTTACTTCTGATGCTGAAACACTGCAAGGTGGTTTAGTTAAGAGCAGGAAGCGATCATTGTATGCATTGAATTCAACTTATGCTGAACACCATCTTGTCCTGCGTGAGCTCGGTCCTACGTGTGGGCTCTGTTCTGAAATACATGCTTTCATTTGAAGAAGCAGCATGGGAAGTTTACAATTCATTTCTTTACTTTTCCAGTCTTTAAAACGATCCAAAAACCTTTATGGGTGCTTAAAATTTGCAATTCTTTTCTTTATTCAAGATGGAGCAGAACCTCCTGAAGATGGTGCTTTCTCTCCACTTGTGCCCTCAAGAAGTACCAGCCCAGAGCCACACACACGAAACGGGAGCTCACAAGCCAGCACCGCTGCAAGAACCCTGGCAGCCCCTCGGTCTGGCACAGGAAAGAAAAGGAAAGAGAGGTCTCGGTGGCAGGACGACATTGAAAAAGTTGACGCCTTGATAACTGAGGACAAGGACCAAGCGTCAGTCTATGGGCAGCTAGTTGCCCACAAGCTGCGTGCATGCCCGAAACATGCGAAACGGGACATGGAAATGGATTTGCTGCAATTCATAGCGAAGTATACATTTCATGATAACCCTGAATAAATGCACATCAGATAGTTTTCTAACAGACCTCGTATAGTGACAATGGGTGCTTTAAATCCACTATGGATTCTGTGGCACTGCAAGTCCAGTGTGAGCCCACTGCCACGCAACGGCACCTTCATTAAAAAAGTACTGGGCCAAAAGATTTCTTGTGTCCGCAGCACTTGCTCTGTAGTTTCTAGACTGCGTTGCTTCAAGGTCAAGCAGGCTACTTGACACAGCATCACTTCTCCACTGGCCTGGGACGATATTCCCATAATCATCCTCGGAATCCACATAGCCTCGTGGACAGTAGGTTGTTCCCCGGGCAGAAGAGATGAAGTTATGGAGAGCGCAGCAAACCAGGACAGCAAAGGTTGCATTTTGGGGTAGAAGGTTCATGGGCCCAAGCAAGATTCTCCAACGAGCTGTCAAAATGCCAAAGGTATTTTCCACGATGCGCCTGCGCCACATTTTGTAAAAACATGATTATTTGCAGCTGTGCTTTAGCATTACACAAGTTATTTTACTTCAAAGAAGTTTCTCTGAGTGCACTTCATCTATTAGTAATTGAAAGGATATCACATGAGAGAACATTTGCTAAATCTTGTTTCAAAGGTGCATACACACCAAACTTTAGTGCTTTATTCACTGCTTCATTGCCTTAATTCACCATAAGACTAAATAATGCTGCCTCAAAAGAAAGTGTGACAATGAATGAAAAAAACGGGGACCATATTGCAGTTTTCTTGTGCCTCATGCGACCTGTGTATAACTGTAGTATCGAAGCCACCTTTTGGCTATTTATGCCGGAACAGCGTGACTAACAGAATTCTTTTTTAAACTATGCATTGGTCGTAGACAAATACAATGTGGTGATTTATGTTTATAATGCCTCATGAATCATTACAAAGAAGAAAACACACTATCAAGAAAAGGTGTTTAAAACTTAGTTTTTTACAGGCCGGAACGAGAAGTATGTACTGCAGAAAACAATTTTCTCTTGCTTCCTTGTCACTCAATCACAGCATAAGATACTGTACTGAGCCATCGCTGGGGATGAAAAGCAGTGCAAGAACACTTGAGTTCGTCCTTTTTTTTTTCAACAACACAAATAAAACAATGCCATATTTTTACAATGGCATTCAATACCTTGCTCTGCTCAGCCGATAGTTGAACAGCCTCTGGATTGGCAGCATGCCTTTGCCCTGGAATGGACGCAAAAAATCTGTCCTCAATTGGAATGCTTCGTCCCCGACAAAAACATGCGGCGCAACCTTCTGGCTTTTTGGAAGGCGTGCTGCTGCTGGTAGGGCCACGACGCTATCATTGAGCTTTTTTCCAAATGTGCACGATTTGAAGACTCCGCCGTCACTGTGTCGGCCTGGTGCGCCGACATCTACCATCATGAACTTGTACTTTGCATCCACGATGGCCATCAAAACAATAGAGAATGTCCCCTAATAAAAGGAGAACATTAGACATGCATGAGCACCCCTTGTATATGTATGACATCTGGTTCAGCTTATGGAGTGAACAGTACCTTATAGTTGAAAAAGCTGCTTCCAGAATTTGGTGGTGCAGTAATCTGGACGTGCTTTCCGTCTACTGCTCCTACACAATGAGGAAAGTTCCGACGCCTGCTGAATTCTTGTGCAGATTCCTCCCATTGCGCAGGCCCTGGCTCCCAAATGAAAAAAAAGAGCAAACCTGAATATTTGGGCGGATGGTTTGGAAGTGAGAGATGCTAAAAATGGTCTTCCTTTCTGAATTAGTTCATTTAAGCCACTACAATGCTCTTCACTTTTGCGCTTTTGGCTCTTTCATGCAAATTTAAGATTGCTACATCGCCTATTAAAGTTCCACAACCAGAGTCAGGAACAGAATTAGGCAAGAAATACATACAGGCAGGTAGAGCGGCTCCAAGTGCTTCCAGATCACTCTGCAGGCATTGTGAATCACAAGCCGACATGTTGCTGGTGCAACTCGAAATGTCAGTGCTATCTGCTTGATTGCCATTCCCGAGGATAGGTACCTGTGTACGATAAGAAAGTAGTTGAAAAGTTGTGTGAGAGCGTCACTGCAGTCACAAGTGCTACAGTACCTGAGGGTTATAGCAAGTCTCTCTTCAGAGCAAAGAGGCTCCCTGCAAACAAAATTCCTCCTCAGGTAACTGCGGACAATGCTGTGCAGTTCGTCAAATTGCTTCGGACTCAACCGATAGTATCGGAAGAACATGTCTTCATCTTTCTTCATGACTTGAAACTGCAATGACAACAGTGAAACAAAAATTACCAACTGACACCAAATATTTACCCCACCCTTCATCATTACACAAATGGTAGGTGACGTACAGAGATGTGGAGCTTATTTTGTGATTATTAATATTGGAGTGGACATTTTTCTAGCGACGCGGACCACAGTTTACATCGTCCCGTTTTATAAAGTCACACCGCCAGCCTCTCTCCCAAGTACTGTTTCTTAACAGCGTGTGTTGACATTAACGCAAAATCGGGAGTGGTACACACCAAGCGTAACAAAGTGACTTCCGAGTGCATTCTGAGCTCTCGGATGCGAATTTTAATCAATGCGAAAACCCCGCAGGTGCTGAAGCAAAACTGGTCAAGGGTACGTTGGCCTATGCTGCCGACGCGGCAACCAGTTTCTCAGGCATATGCGGAAAAGCAACGCTAGAGAATGCAGCCGCTTACAATGACACACCACGGAGTTCCTGGATTCATCGCAATTAATACAGCTCGTATGAAGCCATTCGTGCACTTTTAAAAGTGATAAATACATAACGTGGGTGGCATTCAGCTGGCATCTAAAGCATGGAAAAAAAAAGGAAAATATGCTAGTTATGAATTACGACCTCCGACTGGCACAAAATTTGACTATGGCAAGCACAAGCCGCAAAACATTAAGCTGGGCGAGTTGGTACAGATACATCATGTAAAACATAGCAAAAAAATGACGAACACAAGAGAAAGGAAGGAAGCAGGTAAGACAAAACGAAGAGTTGGGGGTAGTAAAGTTCCCGAACGCACAACAGGAGATCGATCGCTACAGACCGACAAGTTACTTACCGCGGTGTGGTATTCACCCTCCTCCTTTCTGACTTGCCAGATGGGGTGCACCCAGAATTTCCTCTTTCTTTTCTTCTTTTCTTCTAGGTCCCTCATCTTCATCAGCAATAATCTTTTCTTTAACAACAAAAGACGCCGATGTACCCCCATGGACACTGGGTTTGGTCACAAGAATAGAAGCGGCGCGTTCTCCCTCGCAGTAACGCTTCCTGCTTGCCGTCCGCGCTAAGTAAATGAAAACTCTTTTTAAAATTAGTTTTCAGCAACGAGAGCCACAAGCAATGTACAGAACGAAGCTCAGATAGAAACTCTACGCAATCCGCAACGGTCCACCGTTTCAGTCGCACAAGGTCGCCAGACGAAACATTTCCGGCCAACTCTCTCCGCTAAACATCCACAAAAATATCGATACATTACTAAACATACCTGGTAATGTGTATAGACATTAGAGTAGGGCATTTATTGCATAATTTATTAATTATAACACAAGAAAACAACATATAAGCATTGTTCGTTCATTTAGTGGTAGCCAAAACATTTTTGCCTTGTCTGGCCACACTGCGGCGGCGTTCGCCGCTCGTACTCCTCATGTAGCCTGGCCGGCGTCCCGCCAGCACGTTTTTTTTTTTTCGCGTGCGATAATCGCAGGAGAAAAACGCCCCATGTAGCCCCCGCTTTACGGCGCGGTTCAGGTGTCCAAAGATATATGAGACAGATACTGCGCCATTTCCTTTCCCCAAAAACCAATTATTATTATTATTAATTTGAGGAAAGGCGCGGCGCTGCTCAGCGGCGGAACACCTGTGGCTCGGTGCTACTAGCGATACATGCGCAGTTGTGACTAGGGAGCGAGAGAGAGAAATGCGCCGTGTGTAGTCACTGCTCCTCGCGCTCGCGCAGCACGGCTCTCGAGGAATCACGCGAAACTGCTCAACCTGCCGCCAGGAAAGCTTTCGCTTTAAAACCCTCTTTTCTTGTGCAGGCTAGTCAACAACATTACATTAACATGTACAGCGAAAGTAATCATTATTCCTTGCTCAAATCTTAATTGCTTGTTACAACTTGATATACTTTTCGATGCAACGACTTTAGCACGGCGTCGTCGATGGTTGCAGACATGCTTTAAAAAAAAAAAAAACCTTTAAGCTGCCCTAGAAAAAATTTCTGCTCAACTATAACCTTTTTGGGCACTGAGTGCAATAATTTGGAGCACATCGGCAGTTACGCATCAGCTCTATTTGCAGTTTCTTGTGTTTATCTCCTTTCAGAGGTGTATTTGATAATATATGTAGGCGCATGACATTGCAGCTTGCAATACGCACACTGTATATAAACACGCTGCGTTAATAACGGCTATATTTGATTCAAGTAAATGCGATTAGGATATTTACTTATTAACGGGACACCGATAAAGGTCCGGACCACAGGAGAACGCAGAGTTGATTCGTCGCGGTGGGGTGTGCTCAAAGAGGTCTTGTCTTGGTACATGGACCAGTTGAATGGAAACTGAATAAACTATAGAAAACCGAGGATTGTAAGATTGCCACTTGTCTCAAACGACACCAGGTCATGTGAGTATATAAAATTAAATAAATTGCATGAATGGAGTTGATCATATAATTGAAAAAAATTGAAGGAGACAACTAAGCTCCGCCTGAAGGGCATGACACATTAGCGTACTGGTTTATTTGGCATGTGTACAGTAGTTCACTCTCAGCCCCCGCAGTGGCTCGGTGGTTATGGCGCTCGGCTGTCGGCCCGAAAGACGCGGGTTCGATCCCGGCCGCGGCGGTCGAATTTCGATGGAGGCGAAATTCGAGGCCCGTGTACTGTGCGGTGTCATATTGCACTTCAAACAAACGCAGGTAGTCGAAATTTGCGAAGCCCTTCCCTACGGCGTCCCTCATAGCCTGAGTCGCTTTGAGGCGTTAAACCCCGATAAACCAGACCAAGCGAGAAGGCCACCAGAAGACCGAGAAAGCTGCCAAGCTCGAATAACAGAAACGAAATAAGACCAAGGTGCCGGCTGGACGCCCAGCCCTTACAAAAATTCGTTAGACTCTCTATAGCCTTCTGTCTATAAAGCCTATAAATTCTCTATTGACAAACCCTGGAGTACTCTGTAGGCAACGCAAGAGTCTGTAGGCAATACAAATCCGATAGACAGTCTATAGACAATCTGTAGATTTATGGTCATACATAATTAGTAGACTTGTATATAGACAGTTTATGGCCTATGAACAAACAAAAAGAAATATCTACAAGAAGGCAAAAGAGTCCACAAGAAGTCTACAGACTCTCAGTAGACCATGTTTGTAATGGGGCAGCCAAATCCAGCAACCAAAAGTGTCTTGGCTGAAATGCTTTGACAGCGCGCGACCAGTCATCTAAGCGCCGTCCTAGAATATGCTACGCCCTTTCAGTATTGCATTTCAAACTCACCACTATTCCATGGAGCGATATAAACCGCAATTTCTCGATGTCCTACGCGGAACATGTTAAAGAGTTTGATATCATTTTAATAATAATAATAATAATAATAATAATAATAATAATTGGTTTTGGGGGAAAGGAAATGGCGCAGTATCTGTCTCATATATCGTTGGGCACATGAACCGCACCGTAAGGGAAGAGATAAAGGAAGTACTGAAAGGAGTAAGGGAGAAAGAGGTGCCGTAGTGGAAGGCTCCGGAATAATTTCGACCACCTGGGGATCTTTAACGTGCACTGACATCGCGCAGCACGCGGGCGCCTTATCGTTTTGCCTCCATAAAAACGCAGCCGCCGCGGTCGGAATCGAACCCTGGAACTCCGGATCAGTAGCCGAGCGCCCTAACCACTGAGCCACCGCGACGGGTTGACATTATTTTCTCCGAAGAAATTTTTCGTTCCAACGTAGCCAACGTCCTTTTTTTTTATTAACGACCTGGTTTCCTAAAAGACCCACCTTTAGCAGCTTCCAACTAGCGACGGCCACGCCTTAACCTATAAAAATATTGACAGGCTGTTGCACTTACGTGCCTTAAAAAATGAAAATTGTTTTTAGGGAAAGGAAATGGCTCAGTATCTGTCTCACATAACGGCCAACACCTGAACAGCGCCGTAAGGGAAGGGATAAAGGAGGGAGTGAAAGAAGAAAGGAAGAAAGAGGTGCCATAGTGGAGCGCTCCCGAATAATTTGGTCGACCAGGGGATCTTTATCGAGCACTGCCATCGCACAGCACACGGGCGCCTTAGCGTTTCACCTCCATCAAAACGAAGCCGCCGCGGGCGTGTTCAAACCCGGCTACTCCGGATCAGTAGCGTACCTTCAAGAAAGCAGTGGTTTTAAGTTACATTTTTGACATATACCTATTTCGAGGCGCCTTCTGCGCAATAATGTAGAACCTCAGCGTGCGGATTGACTTTTTCTGCTAGCTTGGTGCATGTAGAAAAAATTCTTACTTTTTGGTAATTTAGCATTCTGTATGTTACAAACAGGACGCTCTGTTTGAACAAACAGAGTAAGATTATGAGATCAATGGGAAATGACTTACATCCATAAAGTAGAAAGGGCACAGGCAAGAGCACGGTTTGTTTTCGATAACTAAGCGAAGTGTTAAATCTGTAACAACTGCAAAATACAGTCCCGGCTGGGAAAGACGAAGAGAATTCGTTCGTTTGAAATCATTCTACAATATGCTTCACTCTAGAGCAGGTAAACAACCCCGTCGATACATGCTGAGTCCCGAATTCGTTTCGTCACGTCTGAATCACATAAACAAGGTCAAAGATACATAGCGTAAAACACATTTTTTAAAGCAATATTTATTGCCTCTGGCCATCAATGATGGTCGAAGTGTGATGAAAGATGTAGTAATGATTAAATTAATGAAAAAAGGCTTGCTGATTTCATTAGGTCCAGTAGAGAGCTACGGCATGCTTCCTACGTCCAGGCAATATATGAAGCAGGGCTCCTTGGCGAAAGACGCACTAACTTCAGGTGCCGGATCTTTGTAGGCTTGAGAGCCGGGCAGTCCCACAGTAAGTGATGAATGTCGGCTTCAATGCCCTAGCGGTTACATATCGGACACCCAGGCCGAGGAAAGAAATCTCGGTGCTAAGGCCAACCCCTAATGATGGCAGGTGTGAGGGCAACCCTAACCTGGATCCTCCTAAGCGCAACACGCTCTTTGAAATGGCACTTTCTCCCAACTATCAGGAAATGTAATTGCCTTGATTGTGCTCTTGCAGTTGTATCGAAAGATTCATTTGTCAACAAAGGCGAAATGAAATTCTTGCCATTTTCTGACTGTTCTGTAAACCACCTGCACTTTGTTTTTGCTTTGGATTACCTCTACCTCCCCTCCCCCCCCCCCCCCCCCCCGTCTTCCTAGATTAAAGCGGTACTAGCGTCTTAGGCAAGGCTGAATTGTGGGCCAGTCGATATGACATTTATTACTTTTTTGTGACATGTATGGCTCTTGTGAAGTTTAATAACTCCTTTTATATCCAAAAGAATGGGATTTGTATAGGAGCTGGTGTAGCGCCAGTGCTTTCCAGCATTTTCCTCGCCAAGTTTCCCCACTCGCTTTAAAGAGCTTTGGACGACGCTCGTGTTGTACGAATTGTAAGATACGTACATGATTTTAGTGCTTTTAAACGGCGATCCTAACAACTCCTACCGACTGGGAGTAGAACACATCATGAGTGCTTTTAGGCACTGTTTACCCCATGTAGAATTTACTCACATACTAGCCGCACACAACTCCATTAGTTTTTATACTTGCTACGCAGCTTCTCGGGAGAAAGCCATGTGTGCTGGATGTACGCACCTAGAACTCGAAAAGGACTCTTGCCATAAGACCCTAACCGCTATAAATTATTCTAGCGGGATATTGCTAAGGCTTGTTTTTCGAACGCTGTAAAAAGAAGTTTCTGCCACACTGTCTCAGCTAGTGTCATGACGCAGGCCAATCGCCTTTCTGATGTGGACTTCCAAACAGATATGGTGAGTGGAGTGGCCGAGTCTATTCGAAGGAATTGAATGGCAGGGCCAAGAAAAAAAAAAGAACGCTACTGCGGAAGGAAGGAAGGAAGGAAGGAAGGAAGGAAGGAAGGAAGGAAGGAAGGAAGGAAGGAAGGAAGGAAGGAAGGAAGGAAGGAAGGAAGGAAGGAAGGAAGGAAGGAAGGAAGGAAGGAAGGGAGTTCGAGTGATGCCGTATCTGCAAAAAGTTGCGGACAATGTAAAAAAAGTCGCCGAGTGCCAAGGCGCTAATGTGGTTTCTGTAGCGAAGGCTACATAGGCCACAAACTCGCAGTTTCGCCGTGCTCGCGTCCCACCGCGGTCGCACCGCACCACGTGACCAACCACGTGACCAACCGCGTGACCAGCCACGGCGGCACGCCGTGGCGGGAGCCACTGAAACCCCCGCACACTCACTGAATAAAAAAGGAGCCTTGTGTCGAGGCTGGGAATCGAACGAAGGCCTTTGGCATTTGAGGCGGAGACCCTTACACTCCGCCACGACGGCGCAAGATTTAACCATGAATAAAAGCGCATCTTGTGAAGGCACGCGTTTCATATACTAACTCTTCCGAACCAGATGTGGTCGCGCTTTCGCTAGGTACATGCTCGCCTAACGCAGCTAGGCCACAAACAATTTTTTTTTCTGCCCCTGTTAAGCTTTCAGGTCTCTGCGCACGAACAATGCCTGATGGTGATGATAATAAGAATAACTGCAACACGAAGCATAGAACAATGTTTGCCAGCTGCAGAACAGAAGTCATATATAAGATCCCGCTGACGTGTGCAAAATGTTACATAGGACAGACTGGTGGTTGTATTAATCAAAGGCAGTGCAAGAAAAAAATCGCTTTTATATAAAAAATGGTAGTGGTGAAGATAGTAATCTTGCCTTGCATTGTAGTAGATGCCCAGCAAGTGTTCCCCACGTTTCAATTATGTAACTATTTTAGGCCAAGGAAAAACAAGAATGCCAGGTGAAATTTTCGCGGCCGATCTGATAGACAAAAATGGCGATGCTTGCGTCAGTTCCCCTCAATTGGGCTGACAACGAAACGGATTGACTTCTTGAGTTATTAAACGTAGGTTGTCTGTATTGGTTTGGCGCATGCCTGACGGTTACTGTACGGAATGTGCACAATAAAGATATCAGTTGTTAGTTCAGCGTTTTCCAGTGTAGGTTCTGCTCTTGTCCCTCGTCTTTTTGCGGTTGGTAAAAATTATTCTTTGACATGGCGCCTTAGGTACACTACTAAATAAAAAAACACAATAATATATTATTCACATAATAGTGAGCTTCAATGCATGAGGCGGAGGGGGGGGCCTCCGCCATTTAGCCGCATTAGTAATACCCCGTTTCTCTCTGAACATCGCGTTGTTTGCAACTTCGTGACAAAAATCACTGTACGCTATCGGCAGTGTTTATTTGTAAAAACTTTTATTATTCGGTGTTAAAAGTGTCCATCAATGTCGCACTTAGCACAAAATTGCGTTCAAGCTTTTCAAATATTATTCGTCAGTTTTTTTCCTTTTAAAAACTGATGTCCATCTAGTGGTTTTTCTCGGGCATAACATTTAGGCTGTAAATGTTTTTATACACATAAAGAGGCGCTTCAAAAGTGTTGTGGCGAACTCCCTCCCGCAGCTACATCGGCCCTAAAGCCAGCCCTGCAGTCATACTGAAGCCGAAGTCATTTGAAGTATTCCGAAACATTCTTTCTGTCACAATGGCTCCCAGCGCAAACAAACCCGATCCTACAAACCGCCTTCGGTTGCTTTCAAAAGGCTGGTTCGTCGGGTGACATCAGATTCGCCGAAACGCCGGATGACTTTGCGATGGCTTGGATGCAGCGAAAAGTGCCGATGTACCTGCACGCTGACGTCACACACATAACGTATGCTCTTGAAGTGGACGCTCAATAGCCATAAGGAACCAAACAGCCGCGGTGGCTCAGTACTGAGCTCAGTACACTCGGCTACAGATCCGGAGTACCCCTGTTCGAAGCCGCCTGCCGTGGGGGCGTTTCTATATATGTGACAGGTACTGAGCCATTTTTCCCCCAATACCAATTATTATTATATTCAAATTGGTTTTTGGGGAAGGAAATGGAGCATTATCTGTCTCACATCTAGGCCGACACCTGAATAGGTCTGTAAGGGAAGGTAAAAAAAGTAGGGACGGAGAGAAGAAGAAAGAGGTCCCGTAGTGGAGGTCTCAGGAATAATTTCGACCACCTGAGGACCTTTAACGTGCACTGACATCGCACAGCACACGGGCGCCTTATGGTTTTGCCCCCATAAAAACGCAGCTGCCGTGGTCGGGTTCGAACCCGGCATCTCCGGATGAGTTGCCGAGCGCCCTGAACACAGAGCCGCCGCGGCGGGTACACTTTGAAAAATGAAATCTGTATTTTTTGGGGCAAGAAACTGGCGCAGTATCGGCCTCACATATCGGCAGACACCTTAACGGCTCGATCTGCCACACGCAACACGGCAGCTGGCGCGGACAAGATCACAAATGGGATGATTCGAAACCTGGGCAAGTCGCAGATCGAGGTCCTCACTACCTACATAAATGACACCCTATGGGAGGCGGGAGAACTCCCTGCAGCGTGGAAACACTCCTAAATCGTGACTATCCCAAAACCAGGCAAACCACCAAGCCTGGCAGAATTACGACCCATCTCCCTCACCTCTTGCCTGGGCAAACGGTGCGAGCGCGTTATCCAGACCCGCCTCCAAAACTATATAGAGGACAACGACCTCTTTCCACCCACTATGATCGGCTTCAGGAAAGGTCTTTCTACGCAAGACGCCTTCCTCCTCAAGGAATAAGTACTCAGTAACATCCCGAGCACCTAATTATGGCACTTGATCTTAAAGGCGCTTTTGACAACGTTTCTCACGACGCCATCTTGAAAGAGCTCAACGCCCTCGATTGCGGACCCAAGACCTTCAACTACATCAAAATTTTTCTGAGCAACCACACGGCTACGATTGGCATGGGTGATGTCCGCTCTGGCACAGAGCAGACACCAACAAAGGCACTCCCCAAGGCTCTATCATCTCTCCTCTCCTCTTCAATATAGCTATGATCGGCATGGAAAAGCACTCGAGGCTATTGAAGACATCGGCTATACTATCTATGCCGATGATATTACCATCTGGTCCACCTGAGGTTCCCTTGCCGATAAAGAAAACACCCTACAAGAGGCAGTCAATTGCGTAGAAAGACAATCAGCAAATTGCGGCCTCCGCTCCGCACCCGCCAAATCCGAAATTATCAGCATGCAGGGCTATGCCTACAAATCTCCCGGCGACATCGAGGTTTACCTCGAAGGCACGAGAATAAAGGAAGTTCCTCTTATCAGCATCCTGGGCCTTTGGCTTCAGAGCGACAGGAAAGCCAACCACACGTTACAGCGTCTCCGGACAACTACCCTCCAAATCTCTTGCATGATTCGGCGCATCACCCGCAACAGAAAAGGCATGAGAGAGGAGGATACAATTCGACTGATACAGGCTCTAGTTATGAGCCGCCTGTCATACGGTCTCCCATTCCTACCACTTCTGGGGAATGAGCGAGACTAAGCAGATGCCATCATCCGTACCGCCTACAAACATGCGTTAGGCCTCCCGATGTACACTGCCAACTGCCACCTCGAGGACCTGGGACTGACCAACACAATAGAAGAAATTCGAGAAGCCGTCCTAGCATCCTAGCATCGCAAAAAAGAACGCCGCCTCACCACCAAAGCTGGGCGCGCAATCTTGGAAAGAGTGGGTTCCGCGGCTGACATACGGGCCGTCCAGGACAACCGAGACCTACCCTCAACTCTGCGAACCCACGTGTATATATCTCCACTCCCGAAGAACATGCACTCGGACTCACGAAAGGGACGACGAAAGGCGCGAGTGAACTATCTGCGCCGCACACATCGACAGGCACGAAATGCTGTATACGTCGACGCAGCCATGTACCCCGATTCTACAAACGCGGTGCTGGTCGTCTTGGACACAAATTTCAAAGAAATCGCCAGCGCCTCCCTACGAAACTGCTCTCCCACAGTAGCAGAAACTGCTGCAATTCCCTCGCCATCCAGCACGGCGATGTCACGGGAAATGAGCTAAAAATTATTACGTACTCCCAGTCGGCATGTCGCCTCTTCCTCTCTGGAAGACTTCCACACTCCGTCGCTCCCATTCTGACTACGCCACAAGTTCAAAATTCCACATGCAAGCACCAAATCACTTGGACTCCTGGGCACGAGGGGCTCGAGGGAAACGAGGCCGCGGACAGTCTAGCTCGAGGATATACTAACCGAGCGACTAACCTCCCCGACCTCACCCCTCTCCCCTCTACGTACAGCGAGCGCCTCCTACTTCTCCGATCACAAAGACAAGACAATCCACCACCACACCGTAAGCTAAAGGCGGCAGAGGCGAGAGAATGTCGACAACTACAGACGAACACCTTTCCTAACCTACACAAATACCACATCATCTTCCTAGACAGATATGACAGAATCTGCCCCTGGTGTGGCTGAATTCCAACAACATGTCATGTAACATGGGGCTGCTCCGGTCCCAAGCCCCCCGAACTAGACAAACATCACTCCGAGGAACAGTGGGAGTCTGCCCTTCTCAGCTCTGACTTGGCGACTCAGCGAAAGCTGATATCCCAAGCAAGAGCAACTGCGGTGGACATTGGGGTCCTGAAATAAGGACTCCACCGAAAATCTGTATTTTCGCCTCTCTATCCAGGTGTCCAACGATATATGAGACCGATACTGCGCCATTTCCTTTCCCCAAAAAACTAATTATTAATTTTTACTCTCTATCCTACCTTTTTGGAATAAATGTTTTCTACTACTACTACTACTTAACCGCGCCGTAAGGGAAGGGATAAAGAGGGAGTGAAAGAACAAAAAGTGCCGTAGTGGAGGGCTCCGGAATAATTTCGTCCACCTGAGGATCTTTAACGTGCACTGACATCGCACAGCACACGGGCGCCTTAGTGTTTTGCCTCCATAAAAACGTAACCGCCGTGGTCGGGTTCGAACCCGGGATCTCCGGAACAGTAGCCGAGCGCCCTAAACACTGAGCCACCGCGGCGGGTCCAATTTGAAAAATGAAAATTGCTCTTTTGGGGCAAGGAACTGGCGCAGTATCTGTCTCACATATCGGCAGAAGCCTGAACCGCGCCGTAAGGGAAGGCATAAAGGAGGGAGTGAAAGAACAAAGAGGTGCCGTAATGGAGGTCTCCGGAATAATTTCGACCACCTGGGAATATTTAACGTGCACTGACATCGCAGGCACACGGGCGCCTTAGCGTTTTGCCTCCATCGAAACGCGGCCGCCGCGACTGATTTCGAACCCGAGAACTCCGGATGAGTAACCAAGCGCCCTAACCATTGCGCGGCGGGTTAAAAATTTCAATTTCAATTTTTCTCAAACAGATACAATTCCTAAACCGGGAAGAAGACTCGAGGTTTGGAACCTCCGCCCAACTCTTCTAACGTCATGTAATGGAGCATGTTGTCGTAAACAGGCTCCAAATTCACGCCAAGGGGAAGACACGTTTCCTCAGTCCATGATTGGGTTTCGAGCAGCTCTCTCGACTTAGGAGATCATGTGGCAGACACAGCAAGACATTCGAGATCCAAAGCGCATTAGAGCCATGCGTACCATCCTGGGACTCGATGTGAATAAGGCCTTTCAAAATGTGTCACAGGCTTCTACCTCTCTAACCTGTCACTGATGAACTTAGGCAAACAGACATACGACTAATCGCCACCTTTCTTAACGAGCGCACGGCTACGCGGCATTTCGGGGACAAAAGTAGCCACAAAATTGCACCAGGTACCAGAGGAACCCCGCAAAGGAGCTGTAATTTCGTCCTTTCTCCTTAAGATTACTATGAGTGGCCTCCGGTGTCTGTTTGCTATCCCACGTATACACCATTCTATGTGTGCCGGCAATATAACCAAATGGAGCAACTCCGGATACGGTGGAGAGTTTGCAGAATCGTTACAATAAGCTATCGACACGGTGCACTCTTTCGTGCACGTAAACGGCCTCTAGTGTTCACTGGCTCAATCGGAACTCTCAGTTACCAGGACCAAACAAGCCTCACATGCAGCACGCGACCCTCGGAAACCCATTCAGTTGCACTGACAACCACCCAATGCCCCCGGTAGCCATGTTCAGGGTTCTTGACATGTTGATTAAGGATAATATTAAAAATAAGAACGTGTTCCGCCGGCTACGCGCCACGGCGCACCGGGTAGGCGGGCAGGTGAAGCGCATTGCCATCCGTCGCAGGGGTTTGAGAACGAGGCACTATATAGCATCATTAGATCAGCATAAAGGCGGCCCTTGGCATGCCGGCGTACGCCAAATCAGATCGGCTCCTGCAGTTGGGAAATTTTAACACGCTCGCTGAGCTAATCGAAGCCCATAAGACGACACACGTGACCAGCTTGTCGCGCACTGTTGCGGGAGGCGTAATTCTTTTAAACTCCCCATCCACCACGCTAAGGAGGTATGTGCAACATCACATTTATCAGTCTAAATTAGTAGTAGACTAGTTGTTAAACCAGTAGCCAAGAGCATGCTGCCAGGCAGATAGGCCACCCGCAGGAAAGCAAGGGCGCTGGCACATGGGAAACAGTACGACAGCGAACCACGAGCAGCGTACGGTGGATAAACCTCAACACATCAAAGGCGGAACATACGTACCGCATATGGCCACTCCAAAGCCGGCCGTCGTTAACGCCACAATACTTGACGCCAGCTCTATACCCGAGGCAGAGGAAGTTGCTATCACGCTGGTCATCGTGAATCCCGGCATCAAAACTATTCTAAGCGACCCTAAGAGTGCCGTTCAGAATTCGCGATAAACTCGGTAATCGCGCTCGCAGTGCCAGCTGTGCGCAACCTAACTCTCAATCACAACATCAATCTCGTATGGGTTCCTGCTCGCACGGGTAACACCGGAAACGAGGGGGTCCACCGTCTAACCCGAGGTTTAACCAACCGGACGACAGGAGACCTCCACGGAACGGACGCACTCGCCGAGGCGCCTAGCTCGTATGCGGAGATTAAACATTTATCGCGAGCTAAGATGCACGTATCTCGCCCCTCACCCTGACCTGGACAGGGTGCAAGATACGACACTCAGACGTCTACAAACAAATTCCACTCTTAGCCCCTACCTGTTGTTAAATGACAAACGGTGAATACGACTCCGCATGCCTGCTCTACGGTGACGGGATGCATGCCCCCCAAGACCATATATTATGAGAATGCGCTAGCAAATCTTCTGCGACGACACTCTGCCGGCTTCCTCGCCAAAGCAATGGGAATGGGACAAGATCTTCGCCAGTTCAAGAAAAACAACGCAGTTGGCCCTCATTACGCGAGCTCAAGATGTCGCCCTCGACTAGAGGCCATCCTGGACACGCCCCTGCCCAGCTTAGCCCTTTCATTTGGTGGCAACAATGTCGTAACTACCACCACCCCCATTCCCGCCGCCGTGTCTAGGCTCTTGTTGCAACAGAGGTAAGTATGAAAAGGAAAGTTCACGGGCCTGCGCACTGGCTCAAGCTGAGCCAAAATCGCTGCCAAGTGCATACAGTAGGAGAGTTGAAAGATATGAGAGGAAAGATTGAGGAAGACGCGCGTGGCAACACCCACGTCATCTGAAGCAGCAGATAATATCCGGTGACAAGGAGCACTCGCCAGACTGGTGAGAGCTCCTAGATCCTGTTCCCATATGGCCAGGAATCCACCTCGCGATCTGCGGTGTCTGTTGTTGTTGCAGCTGAAGGAAGATTATAAACAAAAGGTTGAGGTTGAGGTGTTGAATGCTACAGGTGGGGTTAGCCTTGCTTTATCTGCAGGCAAT
The DNA here is from genome assembly GCF_052857255.1 of Amblyomma americanum. Taxonomy (NCBI): domain Eukaryota; kingdom Metazoa; phylum Arthropoda; class Arachnida; order Ixodida; family Ixodidae; genus Amblyomma; species Amblyomma americanum. The sequence goes on from NC_135507.1 coordinate 79,133,453, forward strand.
TGCTCCACCGCAGCGTCCCTTCGATATTAACAGTGCTGCATCTACCCCGCTAAGCGCACAGTCTCTTATAATAAACACATTCCTCTCCCGCAGTCGCCATCTATGCACACAATCACTCAACACAGTCCACATCACAGTCCACTCCAGAAGTCACCATCTATGCACATATTCAGTCACAGTAGAACATAGGCCATTGTAGTGCCACACTTCATACACACATTCACTCACAGTATAAAGTAGTCCACTCCAGAAGAAACCATCTACGCACACATTCAATCACAGTAGGCCATAGTCCGTTCCTGCTGTCACCATTTAAAAACAAGATCGGTGTTTTGCAGAAATGTTAAAAGAACGCGTGCAGCCTCCCTTCTGCATGTCTGGTTTCCACTCGGGTAGACAATGTCCTGCACTGTGCTGTGAAGGGTTCCTGTCTTCTTGAAAGAAGCGAACATCACATGCATGCCTTTCCGCGTTGTACTCTGGGCAGTACATAATATAATGTTCGATATCCCCGCACGCACCACATAAAGAGCAGAGCGGAGACGATGATATGCCGGTCTTATGCATCCATGCAGGAGTGCGAGCAGAGGCCATGCGAGTTCGATGTAGGACGGTTGTAGAAAGTGCTGGCCTTAAGGGGCTAGAGTCTAGGGGCTTTCAAACATGTGGTAGGGGCGGTGTCTAGGCTGTGAGCGCTGGCCTTTACTAAGCAAGAGCGAATCACGTGATTGGTGACATGTCTCAACTTCCGAGAGCGAGCGGTCAGAACGGCGGTCAGCGCAGCGGCGGAACAAGCGGAAGTGCTACAAGTCTTAGGTTTAGGTTTGGTTTAGGGGCTTTTAACGTCCCAAAGCGACTCAGGCTACGAGAGACGCTGTAGTGAAGGGCTCCAGAAATTTCGACCATCTTTGGTTATTTAACGTGCATTGACATCGCACAGCACACGGGCCTCAAGTGTACACGGAACGAGGAGTACGAGGAGTACACGGAACGTCATCGCCCGTTCGGCGTGACGCGTGGCCCGTTCGACAATTTAAGAAAAGGACGCCTGTCACACATACTTCGGTGGGCACCTGAAAAGGGCCGTAAGGGGAGGAAAATTAAATAATAATAATAATAATTGGTTTTGGGGGGAAAGGAAATGGCGCAGTATCTGTCTCATATATCGTTGGACACCTGAACCACGCCGTAAGAGAAGGCATAAAGGAGGGAGTGAAAGAAGAAAGAGGTGCCGTAGTGGAGTGCTCCGGATTAATTTCGACCACCTGGGGATCTTTAATGTGCGCTGATATCGCATCGCACATGGGCGTGTAGCGTTTTGCCTCTTTAAAAACGCAGCCGCCGCGATAAGGTTCGAACCCGGGAACTCCGGGTCAGTACCTGAGCGCGCTAACCACTGAGCCACCGCTGCAGGTTTAAAATAATGCGACATTTAAAGCTTTCGCTTTGGAATAAAGTGCATTAATAGAAACGCATGGCTATATTAGCGCTCATGAAATGGCTTTCTACGCACGACACGCACCACGTCTCTTCGGGGTCGACGTCGCTTGTATCTTGCCACTCCATCATGAACAACTTCAGAGTCCTGCTGACATAGTCGGCGAATCATCTTGTACGACCCGAAGTAGCGGCGAAAACATTTTCACTCAGTCCATAGTGGCGAATGGGCGTCCAAACAAAGATTCGCTGTAGCTGGCTTGCATTCTATGTGGCGTCCACGTCGATTGTGGTGAGAATCGAAGGTGCGCTACTCGTCTTGAATGCTCAACCAGACATCGAGGTTTTTCTGCGCACTGCATACGCTAAACAGAACGGTGCAAAAAATGTAGTGAGGTGTCCTCTATCACACACTCTTTTATGAAATCGAGTGCGCTAGATTACAGCTGCTCTCCTTTTTGCCTTCATATGGGCGTATTCGTGTTTGGAGTGGAGTGCAGGGCCCGTATTCCTAATTTTTGTCGGTGACCCAGCACCAGGTAAGTATTTGCAAGCCAGAAAAGAACGCGCTTTGAACGCGCTTTGAACGCCAAGCTTGATGAACCGCGAATGTAGCCGGTGCTTACTTGATTAGGTACCGCTATCTAATGCATTCAGCGCACAAAATATCAGTGGTCCAGTAATAGCCTTCTGCTCAACAAATTCAACGTCTAAGTGGAACCCTTGCTTGGTTTCAACGCTGCTTGTGTACTGGCGGTGTTGCATTGAAGTTTTAATCAATGTCACATTAGAATCTGAGATTTAGAGGAAGCGGAGATATTATTGTTACTCTTCATTTTGATTTACCCTGTTGACGACGCGCCGCAACAAATAAAAATAAAAGCCGTGTGCTGTATAATGATAATTGGCCTTTGAAAAATAGGTTACCCGCCGCGGTGGCTCAGTGGTTACGGCGCTCGTCTACTGAGCCGGAGCACCAAGGTTAGAACGCGACCACAGCGGCTGCGTTTTTATGGAGTCAAGACGCTAAGACGCCCGTGTGCTGTGCGATGTCGGTGCATGTTAAAGATCCCCAGGTGGTCCAAATTTTTCCGGAGTCCTCCACTATGGCACCTCTTTCGTCCTTTCTTCTTTCACTCCCGCCTTCATCCCTTCCTTTACTGGGCGGTTCAGGCGTCCGGCAATATATGAGACAGATACTGCGCCATTTTCTTTCCAGGAAAAATTATTATTATTATTATTATTATTTTTAAAAATAGGTTGTTTGAGGAAAGGAAACTGCAAGAATTGTATAATCTCGGTGGACACCCTAACCACACCGTAAGAGAAAGGAGGAAAGTGGCAGTGAAAGAAATAAAGAGTTGCTGTAGTAGAGGGCCCTGGAATAATTTAGACCGCCTGTGCATCTTTAATCGCACAGAACACGGGCGCCTTGTCTTTCCTATACACTATCATTTTCATTATACTACAAGAACAGGGCAAAACAGAAAAACAAAATTTGTTCAGGACGCGCTAAAAATTCCCAGGTGCTCAAAATTATTCCGGAGCCCTTCACTACTGCACGTCTTCCTTTCTTCTGTCAGTTTCTCCTTCATTCCTTCCCTTACAGAGCGGTTTTGGTGTCCGCCGAGATGTGAGATACTGCGCCATTTCCTTTCCCCAGCAACCAATTTACAATTTACATATTTGAAGAAAGGAAATGACGCAGTAACAGTCTCACAAGTCTGGGTGGACACACGAACTGCGCCTTAAGGGGAGGGAAAAAAAGGAACTAAGAAAGAAGCTGCCGCAGTGGCTGAGTAGTTATAGCGCTTGGCTGCTGGCCCGAAAGATGTGGGTTCGTTACGGGCTGCGGCGGTCGAATTGCGATGAAGGCGAAATTCTAGAGGCCCGTGTACTATGCGATGTCAGTGCGCGTTAAAGAACCCCAGGTGGTCGATATTTCCGGAGCCCTTCACTACGGCGTCTCTCATAGCCTGAGTCGCTTTGGGACGTGAAACCCCCATAAACCAAATCAACCAACCGAAAGAGGAAAGGAAGAAAGAGGTGCCGTAGTGGAGGGCTCCGGAATGATTTCGACCATCTGGGGGGTGTTTAACGTCCACTGACATCACGCAGCCCACTGGCGCCTCTGTGGTTCGGCTCTATCAAAACGCTGCCTCAGCCGACTGGATTGGTCGCATGTACTCTGGCGTAGCTGTCGAGTGTGATTATTGCTGAAGGGCCGAAGATTCGTTGACTTGGCGGACAGCAAAATTCTTCGTTACCGTCGCTTCATCTTCATATTGTAAAAAAAAATCTTAGGACGCCTAAGCTTCGCCTTTAAGAGTGGAACACGACAGTGTTTTGCAACACTGCCAGGGAGTCCACGGAACGCCATTGCCCGTTCGGCGCGACGCCTTGCCCGTTGGACAAATCGCTCTGCTACCTACGGTGAAACGGATGCGCGGAGCGGAAAACCACTTAGAAGCGCTGCCAGGCGCCTTGCCGAAGCGCGCGAGACTCAAGTTGAAGTCTTAGTTCATAGGCACATTGTTCTCGCCAAACCCGATGCCACGAACGCCAGCATAGGTTCGGCGCCGAATTATAGCTTCCGCGCCGAATTAACGGGCAGCAAGCCGCAAGCATCGTGGTGAACGCACTTTGGATGAGCGCTGCGTTGTTCGCCGCTCACCGCGTGATTCCTGCGTGCCCGCACGGCCCCAGTGCGCCCAAACAAGAGATATGTCAGACGGGTCACTTTCTTTCCTTAAAAATCCATTTTCATTTCATTTTCCTTACGGCGAGTTCGAACCCGACTGCGGCGGCTGCGGCGGCTTCGTTTTTATGGAGGCAAAACGCTGAGGCGCCCATATGCTGTGCGATGTCAGTGCTCGTTACAGATCCCCAAGTGGTCGAAATTATTCCAGAGCCCTCCACAACGACACCTCTTTCTTCCTTTATTCTTTCACTCCCTCCTTTATCCCTTCCCTTACGGTGCGGTTAAGGTGTCCAACGATATATGACACAGATACTGCGCCATTTCCTTTCCCCCAAAACCAATTAATATTATTAATAGCCTGGCAATTCACGATTCGCTAATCACACCTGTCTTGATAAGTACCTTTGGAAACCAATAGCAAAGCAAAAACGAGTACCCACACAGGCCAAGTATAAAGATGTCGCATGAAATATTTCAAAAATGAGTAAAGTTTCAAGAGCGTTAGCTCTCATTCATGACGTTTCTCGATTTCGTGGGGTCTGCTACCACCTCCCTTCGGCGTGAAACCGACGGATTGAAGATGACGACCGCCCACAGTAAATCGATCTATTAACCCAGTTGTTGACTGATTGCTGACGTCATTAGTATATCGAATTGGTGAATGATCGGTGAAGTCACTGATTTTTGTGACGTCAAATTTAACTAGTCACGTGACGATGGTTAATCGCTTATACTAAGTAAAAAATGAGGACATCCTAAAACAAATTAGATATTTGGAATCATCTGGATGAGTAGAACACGTTAGATACCAAAATTAGCTAATGAAGTCAATATTTATTTATAGTTAGGCTTGAATTCATTGCTGATAATTATTTAACCGATGACGTCCTATTCCACTACTACTACTACTTAACCGCGCCGTAAGCGAAGGAATAAAGAGGGAGTGAAAGAACAAAAAGGTGCCGTAGTGGAGGGCTCCGGAATAATTTCGACCACCTGAGGATCTTTAACGTGCACTAACATCGCACAGCACACGGGGGCCTTAGCGTTTTGCCTCCATAAAAACGCAGCCGCCGCAGTCGGGTTCGAACCCGGGAACTCCGGATCAGTAGCCGAGCGTCCTAACCACTGAGGCACCGCGGCGGTTGCCCTCCAAAGAGTCGAAAAAACTTTTTCGGCCCAAATTTGTCACAAAATATCTGACCTGAAGGCAGAAGGCGCCCGCTCGCCGTGAGTAAAGAAAAGCACCCTAATCTCGTGGCAATGCATCGCATGGACAATAGATCGCGCTAGCGCTCGTTACTCCAACGTCTTCCAGACGGTGGCGGCATATTTTTTCACTCGTCTCGGAAAGGCAGAGTATCTTACATTCGTATGCTAAACATGAATGCATTTACTAATGGCAGATAGCCGCTCATTATTACCACGTGATGGAAATAGCCTGGAAAATAAAAAATTTCGTATGCTAAACATGAATGCATTTACTAAGGGCAGATAGCCGCTCATTATTACCACGTGATGGAAATAGCCTGGAAAATAAAAAATTTCGTATGCGAAACATGAATGCATTTACTAAGGGCAGATAGCCGCTCATTATTACTACGCGATTGAAGTAACCAGGAAAATAAAAATCTTTATTTTGTTTCGTGTATTTAGCAGCAACTGTCATATCATGAATACCTCATTTCCAGTATCCTTCACTGCGAAAGCATTAAACATTTTTATTTTGCCTGCGCTTACATAGGAAGCGGAGACATTGCCTATACTTTCGGTAAGCCTTGTAGTTAGGTTGCGGGCAGCACAGCGGACTATAGAAATCAACATGATAGATGCCGAGTTAGAACACAGGAAGAGAGGAGTATTGGCCAGAGAACACACTCGACTACATATTAGCTTATTTGAAATCAAGAACAAACGGCCATTGCGAACACATGTGATGTGAAGGTATACAACCGATAGTCATAAGTGGTAGGATCGTAGGAGGAAGCAAGCGAAACAGACGGCAGAAAAATGAGATGGACAGATCAGATTAAGTAGTTCCGTATATAAGGTGGCCAAGCCTGTCAAAGGACACGATTAGTTTCAGAGTTATGGCAGAAGCCGTTGTCCTTAACTGAAATTAGTCAGGCTGACTTACAAGAGGGTGATGATTAGAGAGAAAATATTGCTCACGCGGCTTTATAGGGGACTCAAAGAGAAGCTTGTACCACTCAGGAAAACTTAAAAGGTTAGAAGGCCTGTTGGAATGTATTCGGTGCCACAACACGCAGTAATTGCGACTTTTTAAAAAGACAACCGCTACAAAATGACGTCGGCTACACTTCCATGCTGTTCTAAAAAATCCGTCTCTAGAGAACGATGAGTAGTCATCTGAATACGTGAACTGCGAAGTAACAAAATTGTCTTGGAGTATCTTACCGACTGGTTATACACAACCATGAATTAAACCAAAGGGACATTAGCGTAAGCCTCCGATAACTTTACGGAACAACGTTCATTGTTGCCATGCAACGAAAAAATGAATAATAAATCGCCATGTTTCGGCAATATCGAATATACAGGTTGTCCCACATAACTTGAGCCAAGGTTTTAAAATAGAAAGCAATTTCGGATGCGAATGAAATCGAGTGCGTAATATTGGCACTACCCTAGATTTACTCAGGTTATTTTTACTTTTCCCATAACTAACTCATTAGCTTTGTTTAAGTCATCAACTTTCTAAGTACTCGCTGCAGATCATAAGTGTGATACGCAAAGTTGTAGAGCACCTTCATAAACCTCTAAAAAAATTGCTACGCTACGACCAAGCCGGAAAGAGAGCAAGCCGACACCATTCTCAGGAAAGCGTACAAGACTGCCCCAGGCAGCACAACAGCATTGGTGTAACGTTGGGCTATCATTGGCAAAAATTGGCACGAACAACGGTCCTACACGGGCATTTACGCTGAGCGCTACCATTTTGACACATTGGCCGTACTTCCATGCCAATTTAGGGCCAACGTACGGCCGATCAAGGAGCCAGCGTAGGCCTGGCGTTCGTTCTGCGACATGGGCCAGTAAAGGTCTCAGGTTGGCATCCAGCTTTCGAACATCGGCATCCAGGTTTCGAACATTTGAATCCAGCCTTCTAACATTGGTATCCAGCCGTCGAAAATTGGTATCCGGCTTTCGAACAATGACATCCAGCTTTCTGCAACATCGCCCAGTAAAGGTCTCGGACTGGCATCCAACTTTCAAACATTGGTACCCAGCTTTCGAATAAAGGTATCCAGCTGTCGAACCATGGCATCAAGTTTTTGAGCAATGGTATCCAGCTTTCGAACACCGGCCCATGCAAAACCGTCTGCTGATTACTGATCAGCATTTTCGATTTAGTCTTCGAAAGTAACCAGGCTGCATGGCTGGCATCTTGCTTGGAGTGACAAATATGTGTAAGGTAAGAACCCTAGGATGTCCTCACAATCCAACACTCGTCTCTAGGGAAGGGCTGCCCTATACAACGGAGATGCAAACCTTGCACCCTGGTTACTTCTCGCAAACATGGTACTATTCCAGCTATCAGCCCGCAGGAAGGTAAGCAAGAAAAGAGCCAACCAAAAGTATTTAAAAAAAGATGTTTATTCAGTGCAGCTGTGAGGCGCTTTGAGGTGGTGTGCCTATAGGCGGGGCTCGGGCAGGGGTCAGGAACTGGAGTGGTGTGCCAGGCTTGTGGTGGGGCCCTGGGCAGAACCTGGGGTGGGGTACGTTTATTTTCTTGTTTGCTGCGTGCCGATGATTCAGGTTAGACAACACTGCTCGGCAATATGCTGTAGCACGGTTAAGAGAACCATAAAGTGCTTAATGAAGCTGTGCTCCTGTAAACTGATCAGTCATATCTGAAGTAATCGTTGCACTCCTCTTGCAAAAGTACTTTTCTACTGCACTCAAATTCCTTGTCCACCTCTTGCACGACGACCTCACAATGCGTCGAGCCTGCAAAGAGAGGCATGATGTCATGATGAACCTAAATATGGCCATCTGAGGACAAAAACAGAAATGATTAAATAACACTGAATTTTGTGAAGCTCAGTCGGCGTGAAAACACTCGACACACATTTTACAGGATACCTTGAAACAACTAGCACCGCATTTTTCGCTAAAAGTGAAATTTAATTTGCCTTGCCCCAAATAGGTGATTTTTAGTTAATTGCGCTCCAGTAAGATATTCAATGTGAAAAAAAAAACAAAGTTATCTAATATTGAAAGGAAGCAAATGTTTTATTTTCTTTTATTTTCATAACTACGTATCTCTAAATTGCGAGCACATTTTTTATTCAGGTAAAGATGCACAGGTTGTAGCATCTCCTCCATATGGACGTCAAAAGAGCAGTTTTGAACAAAGCTTGTTTGTTTGGATGGGGTTAAAAATAAATACGCTGGACGAAAAAAACTCAGAACACCTTTGTTTTTTTAAATCCAACAGTTTATCTTAGTCGCTTCCAATGCATGTAATACAGATTCGAAATTGACTTGAAAACCACACAAAACACCCGTCTGACAGTCCTGAGTAATGTATTTTTTTTTTCACTGAGAGTTAACTTGGCAAAAGCTTTTCCCTTAAATTGCGGATTTTTCATTGCACCTGCAAATGCGTTAACCACAGAGAAAGAGCGCAGAAGTAGTACACATATCCTTACAGACTGGTCTGTAGTGGAACACAAAACAGTTCCGATTCCTATCCTGCATAAGCTGTACATGACCAAGGTATTCCTGAATGAATTGGATGAAAGCTAAGAAGAATTCAAACCCGCTGTTCAACAAAGTAGTGAATGTTTGGTGAATTCATTGCTCCAAAGACGGAAAATAAAATTCTTACGATTCGGGCAGATCTGCACTGCGCACGACGTCAAGCCAGACATTTGGCAATGAGAGTAGATACATAGAAGTCGTCCTCGTGTTTTGTCTCGTTCTCTTTTCCTGCTAGAAAAATAAAGCCACATGTAGTCACAGCAACACTTACTCCCATAATCACATTGATTTCCGAACGTATCTCAAGATAAATATTTGTAGTACTTACAAGTAAGGTATTGCAGGCCAGGGTAGTGAATCGCGTCGGAGTTCTCATATAGTATCAGATGCGGGTTTTTGCTTGCGCAGACTACGAACGGAGCCAGCTCGAGTGCGCATGCTCTTTCGCCGCGTTGGTTTTGCGCCGCCGTGCTACAGTGGCTGGAATAGGGGAAGTGTGCTGAAGGCGCGGCCGCTCGCGTGTGCTTCCGCGATGCAACCGCGAGGCGGCGCTGGCGGTTGCTTACACGTCGCTTCCTACGGGCGTGCTATGCGTTTCGCGCTAGAAACGCGAATTTGCAGTGATTATTTCGGTTCATAAATTAGTATATCCGGACTGCAATGCGTTCACTTGCATGCTAAAATGGCAGTGACGATACATTACTATATCTCCGCCTTTCATCAGTTTTCGTTCGATAAAACTTGCTCACTCCTGCCACGGTAGTTGCGCTCTAGTTACTGCCCGAGCACAGTAGCGATACGCTGCACAGTGGCGCTCTTTATCGCGATTCAACTTTGCCGCTCAGAAGACTGCCAAATGCACCCATCGCGTGCTATGGGCGTGAATAGGATATTTCGCGCACTCGCACTTTTTGCCATAAAAATCGGCTTGTCGTTTACACTAGTTCTATGAAAAAAATTTTGCACAGCATGAATGCAGTAGTCGCGTTCGTGATAATTGATTCTTATGGAAGAAATGGCTTGAATTAAAGTGGATGTCCAACGCGTATGAAATTAGAACTAGATGTTTCTCTGAGCGCTGATCATTATTTAATTGTAAAATAAGTATTGTGCTGGATTCGTACAAATAATGTGATTAGTTTCATGCAAATAAAAGTGGAAAACATATGGTCCCTACTGTACATTCCTGATGGAACTGTTTATTGCTTTTACAATGAACAATAAATCATTCACCTGATAACAAAATTCATGGTAATTAGAGGTTTCTTAAATGTCACATTAGTTTCAGGTAGACTAGTAATATACAAAACAAACTTCAGAGAACATTCAACAAGACATAGCTGAAGGCGCATCTCCACATGGTCCTCAAGTTGTTCTGCTAAGTTTCAAATGTTTTTTCTTCTCCCTTGTGGAAGTGCGGTCTTTGTTCAGAGACTTTGTGTAGAAGTGAAGACGTGTCATGATGAAAAACTTTACAATACTGCTAGTCAGTGCTTCCTTATGGGCAACACAGCCAACGTGTGGCATTTTTTGCATGTGCTGCATAATCTCTGTGATGCTATCTCTGTGCAACTTGTTCCAGCTAAACCAAATGGTGAAAGAGTCCTCCAGTGCTTCAACAAAAGCAAATAGCTCACGTGTCGGATACAGCAGGCCGCCCTGGTCACAGAATGCTGTGAAGGATGAAAGTTGCTTCTCTGCGTTCTCTGGTGGTGTAAGGAGAGCATCGAAGCAATCTTGACATTTTGTTGCGAGGACCTTTCGTCGTGCAACATATCCTGCCAGGTAGTACACCAGTCTGGCATCGCTTGTTTGCTCTGGATATATGTGATCGGGTGCTAAAGTGGTGGGAGAGGTCTGGAGAATGCTAGACGCTTCATCCAGTTTACCAGAGTCCAGCAGGGTGTCGATGTGGCTTGCTAATTCAGCTGTCCCAACTAGAGCCTCGAGCGTTCCACCTGCACAATTCCCAGTACCTGGAGCTTTTACCAGATTATAAAAGCTAAGGCAGTTCACTGCTGTGAGGAACTGGGCCGATGTCGGGTGATCGTTGCAGCCATTAAATTGGCGTATTATGCCAAAAAGCTTTTCAATTGCATCTTGACTAAGCCTTGAAGTTAAAAGGTACTTGTAGCCAATTTTTTCGTTGAGGTAGGCCAACAGTTCCAGAGTGGCTTTTAAAGTTACTCTAAGCCCCTCGGCAGTGCCAGGTGACAGAAAACCAGCCTTTGAAGGCCGTGTTCGCTTCCCACGCATCAATATATGCAAGGGCTTTTTTCAACACATCTTCTTTTTTCGAGTTCGGCCTGAGTGAGCTTGATGGCACTCTCGATGTCATTGCATCGATCAGATTATGCATGAAGGCGACGAACTTTGCTGTAGCATCGGCGTGGTCACAGGAATCTGCAATTTCGTTCTTGTACAAAAACAAGCCATGTAGAACTTGTGGGCTAAAAAGGTGGAATGCCAAATTGACCTTCATTTTTTCAAAGTTATTAGGACTCAAGTGGACATTAGTTATTTTTGGCATTGCTTTCAATGTGACTTGACACTTGTCATGGTCATGGGCTATCTTGATCGGCCTTACGTCCACATGCCCCTCTGGTGTTTTGAAGCCTGCCTTGATGAAGCCATTGCGGACACATTTCACTAAGTGTGGAAAGTCGGAGAAGAAGAAAAGGCGTCTGTCATCTCCACAAGGATGGGCTGTCGATGGTTTGATAGCTTTTGAGCTTGCCGAAATGCGAAAATTGCGCCACATTGCCCGATTCCATGACGCCGCATCACAGGTGACGTAGTCAACCTTAAGACCAGCATTTTCAGAAAGCAGCACAGCTTCCAAAAGAATCTTCGAGAGCAACGGTGCTTTAACATTTCCCTTTGAAGCGAAAACACCAAGGATTTGATGCCATGATCCTGAAAGAGGCTGAAACATAATAACCAGTCCATGGTCACAAGTAACTGTCTTGGCAGCCTCAGGAGTGTAGGGGCCAAGATCAACGAACCCGTCCACTTTACCAGAGCCGCTTGCAACAGCGAAGTTTTCTGCAAGCTTCATCTCGTCGACAATGAGGCCACCATGGCACTCAAATTCAGTCATCTCTTGCGTTTTTCTTGATATGCCAGAAAGCACTGCTGCATTGAATCCAAATCTGCTTTCGTATTTCTTCATATACTTCCTGAGACAAGTGCGGCTAGGCAGCACAAGTATTTTTTGTTTTCGTACATGTTCGTAGAGACGTGGGCTTTTCATGTGCATTATAATACATTCTAGCATCCACTCTGGATTATAGCGCATCCCTTTTACAGATTTGCGGCTTCCAGCCTCAAAACACTGCATGATTGCAACTCTTTGTTTTTGTGGAAGCTTTTCGATCTTTTTTAGCACACTACTTTCTTCAATATCTTCATTCTCCTGCTTCATTTGAATGATGGTTTGATCCAAGCTTTTTACTTTGGCTCTTAGACGTCTCACTGCTTCGGTTCTTGCCCTCAACTTCTTTCCATAATCATAACTGACATTTCGCTTCTTTTCCCGGCACCGTTGATTAATTAAAAGCCTTCTCAAATACTTGCAGGCGACGCACCGCATCTCATTTTCACTGACGGCACCTTTGCACCGTATATGATAAAAGCCTTCGCTCCATTTTATCATTTTTGAGCAGCTAACATGGCTGAACTCAGTCAGTAACCCCGCTCCTGCGCAAACCTGCATGCTGTCAACCTCCTGCAGCACGGACGCTGGATCACATTTCTCGTCTATCGCCGTGAGTTCCACACCCCGGACGAACACCTGATGCTTGACAGCGGTGCCCTCGCTGCGGAACAAAACAAGCTTCTGAGCATGGAGGAGACCCATGTTCGGCCCTGGCAGGCACACACTATACGACACTGTTAGCGGCTCTTCACAAAAAACATGCTTTCCCCATTTGTCTGATGGGAGGGTGACGTTTCTGGCATCCGAAGTTCTTAGTAGGTCCGGTTCGGCAGATGCGGGTGCCTCTGCTGAAACGTCGCTGGCCTGCGGAACTGTTCGCCGCCTCTTCGAAGGCACGACCTGAGGGTCCAGTCGCTCCTTTGGGTTTCTCTTCTTGGGCACGGGCATGGAGAGATACTTAGGCACGTTCGGGAACTTCGTTGGAACGGCATCGGGCTGAAGGACCGGTCTGCTTCTTTCCAAACGTACCGTCTTACCTTGTATGTTGTGTTCGAAATGACGCAGCACAAACTGAGGATCAAAATGAAGCTCGCAAACAGCGGCGTTCCGTTCAAGGGGCTTGTCGGCTCTTGGTATATTCCTCTGCCACTTCAGAAAAAGCTCCTCGTCCTTGGGCACACCGAAAAGCGACAACTTCTCTTTGCACGATTTGTACCCGGTTGTGCAACCGGGCACAAAACAGTGGCTTTGACGTCGGCTCATCACATGCACATTTTCAACAAGCCAGAAAAAGCGCACAGCGTACGGAAACCACTCAAAACTACCCAAAAAGCGCTGAAAACGCGGGCAAATAGGCCTCCCATGCGCTCAGCTTGACGTGTAAACGACGGCGAGCGCCACCTCGCGGATGCATCATGAGGCTGCACTGTGGTTCCCGTAGGAGCCGCTTGGCGGTAGTCACACTTTAGTATTCCAGCCACTGGCTGCCAGACAAGGCAAGGCTCGTCCGGTCAAGAATGTGTCGTGGCGATGCATCGCGCTGTGACGAATGGCAGGGGAGACGAGGTTGATGGGAGGGAGGGGCAGCAAGGAGGGGAGTCATTTTCTTTTACACAACTTTTGTGGTCCCCCCCCCCAAAAAAAAAGTTTCGAGCTGAAAGGTAGACAAAATAAATCTTGGGAGGGAGAAGGGGGGTGGGCAACGAGCGCTGCAGCGCGCACATGCGCTGGGAGAAACAGCTAGCAGAAAGTGCGTAAAAAAAGGGCTTCGGAGGGGGGGGGGGGGGGTAGCATGCTGCATTGAAAAGGGCACGTCCGGGAGATGAGTTGGGGAGATAGGAGACTTCAAAAGAGAAAGGGGAGGGGGCGGAAACATGTGAAAGAGGTTTGGAATGCTCCGAGATTGAGTCATAAGCAGTTTTTAAAGGGAAGCTGAAACGGTTTTCAAATAGCATGAAACGCTGTGGTTGGGAAGAAAGGACCTTGAAAATCATGTGTGTAAATTTTTTCCCGATTCTATCCGCGAACAGAGCTGCAATCGCTTCTTAAAAACCCTCCGGCGGCACGCCCTCGTCGCTTCCGGAAGCGCCGGGTGGGGGGACGGCAGAGAGGGCGAACTGGCGGAAGGGGCGCCCTTCACGAAGAGTCGGCCGGCCGTCCGGCTGCGCTTGCTTCGCTGCGGCCCGGGCTTTGGCGAACCACAGATCAACGTAATCTTCTGCCAGTGCCGTTTACTTCCTCTCGTTCGGGCGTTCCGTGTAATGCTTGAAGCCTGTATATAAACCAGTTTTGGCATGGTACTCCTTTCGAACAGCGCTCAGCACACAGCGTGGTAGAATCCGTCGGCTGTTCTCCCCAAGCCACTCCCACGTTAACCAGACAATCTGGTGGTACGCAGCATGTCGAAACTGCCTGCACAAAATATGTGCATCAATATTTCTCTTTTCGTTATGTTACTTTCTTATCTGTTTGTAAAAGCTTTGCCTTTTCCAGCTGGTGGACATCCAGGCTGAGCAAAGGCCACTTCCAGCACTGTCTTTGAGGCACACATTCTTAAACTCTTTTGAGGTCGTTACGCACAGTGGGCCTTTTGGATTTCTCCTGATTGCTTGCACCTTGTGGCAGCACAAGCAATTCTTTTAATATTTCATCAGCGCGCAGCACATGCAGCTGTACCTAACTGTACAAAAAACCGATTATATAAGCCTAGTATACTTCAGCAAAGCAAACATTTGCATTCATGAGCGCTTGGTCATGGCTGACGATCGACAATGGCGCCAGAATTCATGCAAATTTGTCCTTGAGTCAGAACGGCAAAGTTGTCGAGCCGCGGTACGCATATATCTGCCACAAGCAATTCGGCCGGTTATCTCGACACGCAACAGCAGCAACTATATCTCGCAGCACACTACTTTTCATGAGCAGCACTGCGAGCTCCGAAACGCAGCCATAATTATTGTTCAAAAGCGTGTTCAGCATGCAAAAAAAAAACGTACGGGGGTAAGTGCAGAAGAGTCATGGTTGAACAGTAGCCCGAACATGCTACAGAAGGAAAGCGCACACGGGAGCGCACAGTAGAGCCTTGGAATAGGGGCCCACCCTTGCTGACGAGAAGCCTCAAGTCGCCAGCGCCAGAGAAGACGACGGAGACTTCATAACCGCGAAACCCTTGAAAGATTCAATAAAGTTTTCACTCACTCACTCCAACACGATATGTCTCATGTAGTCCTTTTTCCGCGTTCCAAAGAAAGTCCGCGAAATATGAAAAATACTACGTGACAGGGCGCATGCGCTGTTATCTGAATTGTGCACAAATGTGCACAACTCAGACTTTTGGAGAGAGCATTGGAGGACGCAGCGGCAAGCATAAGAGTCCACTGTGGTCGCCGCCTCCTTCAGGTTGGCCTCAATGTTTCCGAGGGAGCCCTGCGTGGCCCACAGTGTGATGTCATCGGCATACAGGGCATGCCGCACACTGGTGACAGCACCCAGCTGGGCCGGTAGGTGCAGCATAGCCAGATAGAATAACAGGTAAGAGAGCACCACGCCCTATGGTGTACCCTTGGCTCCTTAATAAAAAGGACCATGTTCGTTATCCTGGATTAGAATGTAAGATTGTCTGTGGGTCGAGAATCGCAGCATATATTTAACTTTTTTTTGGGGGGGGGGTGGGGGGGGGTGTAAGGAAATGGCACATATCGGCGGACACCTGAACTGCGCCGTCAGGGAAGGGATAAAGGAGGGAGTGAAAGAAGAAGGGAAGAAAGAGGTGCCGTAGTGGAGTGCTCCGGACTAATTACGGCCCCCCGTGAGCCTTTAACGTGCACTGACATCGCAAGCCCATGGTCGCCTGTGTTTCGCCTCCATCGAAACGCTTCCTCCGCGGTCGGGTTCGAACCCTGGGCACTCCGGATCAGTAGCCGAGCGGCCGAACCACTGAGCCGCCACGCCGCAGTTAGTTTCAAAGAAGTGGGTGAGAATAATCTTGTGGGTAACGTTGTCGAATGCTCCATTCAAATCTAAGGTGAGTACGACCTTGTCATTGTGGGGGCATTCGACGGCGTCGAGGACAGCCCGACTAAATTGTAGCAGGACATCCTGTGCAGATCTGTGTGGAGAAACCCGAACATGGTGTCTGCAAAAAGGTGTTGGGATTGCTGAACTCGGACAACCTGTCAGATATCGTCTTCATGAGTTTGCCCAGAAAGGAAGTCAGAGAGATGGGACAGAGGTTGTCCGTGTTGATAGCCTTGCCAGCTATAAGAATGAAGGTGACCAGGGCGGTCGTCCAGTCGATGGAGAGTGGCACTTCCTTAAGCCGCACTCAGTTATCCAAAAGGATAGGTATGGGTGCACTGCCTATCCAGCTTGCGGAACGCAATAAAAGTAAGCTTCTGCAGTTGGACACCAACGTCATGTGCATGACAGCGAGATTGAGGCCTCTACTGACCCAGGGAGCCATTCCCCTCCAACAATGAAGCGACCAGAGGGAGCCAGTTGTGCGCCTTTCTTTTGGTGAAAATGAACGGCCTCTACAATGTTGTCAACGACAATGAACGCCGGCGGCTCACTTGTTTTGTTTGGTTTTTGAGGAAAGGAAATGGCGCAGTAACTGTCTCGCATATCTCGCTGGTGACTTGAAACGCGCCGTAAAGGAAGGGATAGTAGGGAGGGAAAAAACAAAGGAAGAAAGAGGACTGAAAACTTGATTCTGAGGAAAGGCGCTGCGCGGCACAGCGGGGTAACACTTGTGGCTAGGTGCAACTAGTGGAGTACGTCCGGTACACTAATGACGCTAAGCTGAAATGCGCCGCTGGCTAGCCTAGTGTAGCTTTTGCTACAAAGTTTTACACACGTGCAATTGAAACAGCAACGTGATACATGAACATTCACACTGGGACAGCGGATTAGCATAAAAATTGAGGCGGCCACTTTGCTGACCTAAAGTGCGGTTAGGCGAATGCTTTAGCGCGTTGTTGCTGCTTCTGTCGCTGATGTGTGGTTAAGATGATAATTAAGTACCCAATGTTTTGTAAATATTAAAAGCTGGAGATACAGGAGGGCGTTTGGGAGGCATCCGTCTGATTCGACGCCTACCCGCACTCTCCAGAGTCCTAGGCAAGGAGAACGACATATGCGTTAGCAGGAAATATTATACTGGACCCGCCTCCACGCGACAGCTTGTCTATTATTTAGGCCAACATCTAGCGGGGGTACCAGTCTACGTCCCAATTTATTATGGTCGATGATCTCACCTAATTTTTGCTGGCACTCGTCGTATGCCCAGTGTGGGGTGGACCCCACGGCTACCTGGAAGTTAGCTAGCGATACCTCGTGAACCGCCTCGTTACCAGTGACGGCAGCGTGCGCAGGTGTCCTAATTAACTAAATTTTCAATTCAGCGTTCTTTGGCTGAGGATTTTGGCTCCTACCAGTGACATCCTCCCCTTTCCAAAATTTTGGACGGTGGTTTTGCTGACGCTAATTTTAACCGTGGCTTCCGTTCCTACACAAGCGAGCGCTATCGCAACTTCCTCCTCAGTCTGTATGTTGCGGCCTCGGATGATCTGGGCGTTTCACGAGGTATCATAGATTAGGGATAACGATCACTGCAAACACTGTGGAGCGAGAGGGACCCTCGACCACATAAATTTCGCGTGCCCACAATCCCCAGGGGTGGATCAAAATACAGTAAGTAGAGAAGCCTTTGAGACCTTGCTGCAAAGCGCGGATCCTACCATCCAGCGACGCACCATCCTTCTGGCGGGAGAGGGCACAAGAATCCTGTGGCTGCCTGCCAGCCTCCAATCCAGGGGCGCACTACTCCCCATTTTCCCAGTCCTGGATGCAAGGGGCGGGAAGGGAGACGCCTTTTTTCTGATGGAAATAAAAGTTATTTAAATCAATCAATTAATCAATCAATCAACCAATCAATCAATCAATCTTCTTTACCTGCGAAAAGGTCAAAACAGATTCTGTAGCGAACCATGACGGCCGTAGCACCTTTTCGTTACTGGCGCATGTCCCTTGACTCCTTTCGCGGGCAGTCGCTCGCCGGTGTCAGTGTTCCCGTCGCCATCAACTGCAGCAATGGTCCCGCGCGTCCCCGCGGCTGCTTCTAGGCTGCTGCTCCTGCGGGCCTCCGGAAGGCACAGCAGACGCCGTAACGTTTCACTCACGGCGGCCCGCCGATCTCGAGCCACACGCACGAGACGACGACGGCGCCGACTCAGCGGCGCTGCGAGGCCCGTTCGTTGGCCCACTGGTTTCCTTGGGTTCGTTCGGAGTGTCGTTGGAGTTGGACGCACTCGATGCACGATCCCGAGCAGGCGCTCGCTTCAATGGTCCCGCCTGGCGAATTGACGACTCGCTGGCAGCACCGAACTCGAACTGCGAAATTGTCGGCGGGCTTTTCGTACGCGTCGGGTATTCTGACAGCTGTTTGCGGCATCGAAACTTTTGCCCGCGCGGGCTGATGATGTACACGTCGCACCTTCCAACTGTTCGGCCACTCTTACGTTGGTGAACTTTTCTACTCCACCTTTCGGGAATCGGTGGCTCATCGGACATGGCTTCGTCTGGCTACGATTGAACAAAACGGAGGATGGAGTTTACGGCTGACGGCTCAAAACAACGGGCAGCGCAGAAGGAAGGAAGGAAGGCCTCAGACGTTGCTGGCACATACCCACTACGGGGGAGTGCCCAAGACACAGGCGGTTAATTGCTGGATACAGGAAAGTTTTTACGGGAAAAGGAGTGGTTATAGTGTGTAGTCTGATAGATTGGAAGACGGAAGAACAGGGGTCCTGTTAACTTGGAGATCGAGGACGGGAAAATGGCTTTTTATGTGCATAATAGTATACATAATAGTAGTGTTTCAATGTCGTACTGACTGAGAGCGGGAAAAAGGTATTAGAATGGGAGTCGCTGCGTTTCTTGAAGAAAATTTTGTACAGCAGAGTGCACATTCCTGTCGCTTCGTCAAAGCAAAGAAGCGCCAATGGAAAGAACAACCGCGGAGGACACATGCAAGCCCAGTTGATGAAATGGAATTTGCAAAAGACGCTTCCTCAAATGAGAGAAGCGGTGGCAGAACAGCAGGAAGTGATCTATTGTCACAGGTTCGGCACAAAAAGGGCACAATGGGAAAGTCGCCAGGCAGGATCTCTGACGGTAGAAATGGAAGGAAGGAAGGAAGGAAGGAAGGAAGGAAGGAAGGAAGGAAGGAAGGAAGGAAGGAAGGAAGGAAGGAAAGGAAGGAAGGAAGGAAGGAAGGAAGGAAGGAAGGAAGGAAGGAAGGAAGGAAGGAAGGAAGGAAGGAAGGAAGGAAGGAAGGAAGGAAGGAAGGAAGGAAGGAAGGAAGGAAGGAAGGAAGGCCTCAGACGTTGCTGGCACATACCCACTACGGGGGAGTGGCCAAGATACAGGCGGTAAATTACTGGAAACCGGAAAGTTTTGACGGAAACTTTCCGGTTTCCAGTAGAAATTTAGAAGGGGAACCCGGCAACGCAAACGCGTGAAAGAGACCTCTAGTTGGCGCGAGCGCCAGTCTTTGCTACTCCAAGGAATCAGAAGATGGTGATATTCGGGTGATGATTTAAGAGCCGAGGCAGCAAATTCCTGAAATATTGTGTAGCTGCGAAACCTCACCGCAGCTGTATATGCACACGTTGGCAGGACAGCAACAATTGGGCCGCAGAGGGAGGCTCTTGCTAAGGAATCTGCAACCTCATTTAAGTGAAAGCCCATATGACCTGGTACCCAAAGTAACCTTACCAAATTTAAATGGAGAGGAATCAGGAACTTAAAGAGGCGTAATGCCCGAGGCTCAGTGGGTGAGGATAATGAAGAGCAAATGGACAGAGAGTCTGTCATAACCATGACCTGGGAAACGGCAGTTTCTAATTTTCGTAAAGCTAAGATTACTGCTAATAGTTCAGCCAGAAAAATTGGAGTGAAGTCAGGAATACGGAGAGAAAAAGACCAATTCAGTGAAGGAAAAAAAATTCCCACACCTGCCTTTTCGCGATCGTGCGAGGCATCGGTTGCAATAAGGACATGAGAGGGAAAGGACCTTAGGTGGTCCTTCAACAGACCCTGAAGAAGCGGGAAGGGCTACAGCTTTGCATTCTATGGGAAAATGTCATCGAATTCAATCTGGACAGATGATGAGTTGTTATACATTTGGCGGACATCTGTGAAATGAATATTTATGGGATCAAGAAGGGACTGCACGTAACATATCTGTGGAGTATGAAAACGAGACCAGACGACACTAAAAAAGGCGGAAGGTTGACTAAGAAATATTATACTGGAAGCGTGAAGAGGTGAGTTGCACAATTTTAAAAATGTTTGAACTGTTAAAAGGCGAAACCTAGCTGATAACGATGGAATTCGAGCCTCAAGGTGCAGAACAGCATTAGCGACATATTTTGGAAGCCCCAGATAAAGGCGCTACGCCTCACGCTCCAACAGCACAAGAGGGCGAAGTTTATAGGCAGGAGCTCCTGAGAATAAAACACACCCGAACTCCAAAATTGGGCCGACGTACATTTTATAAATCATAAGAAGTGTATGCCTTCTCATGCCTGATCTAGCACTACAAAGCCTACGTAGGATGCCAATGGCCCGAACTCCTTTTGCAGAAACTTGCTCAATGTTCGGCCGCCAGTATAGAGTAGAGTTATATATTACTCCAAGATACTTCACCATCTGAACTTGAGGTATTATGTTATTTCTATAGACCAGGCAGATATTTACAGGAACAGAAACCGGAAATACTAACAATGTGCATTTCTTCACATTGAGGGGCAGATGAATTCTTCCTAATCGGTTGTCAAGAACATTGAGGTAATTTTGCAGGGTTCGATAAAGATTGTGAATGTCACCTGCTGATGCAAAAAGTGCAATATCGTCGGCATACACATAAGTTTTCACATTTTTAATGCATAGAATTGAGCTTAGAAAAATGTTAAAAAGAACAGGTGAGAGAACTTATCCTTGCGGCACACCTCTTTTCTGAGGAAATCTCTTTGAGGAAACACCATTTTGGCAGCAGTAAAATTATCTATTTTCCAAAAAAACAGAAATCCAGGCTACAAATTAGCTTGGGAAGTTCAGTTCCTGTAATCTTAGTAACAGAGTCGAGTGCTCCACGCTGTCGTATGCTTTACTGACATCCAAGGTGACAAGCGCAGCAAACTGTTTTCTATTGCGAGCTAATTTAATACGACTATCTAGGTCAGTATGAGCACACCAAATTGAACAACCTGGCCTGAAACCAATTTGGCATGGATTCAAGAGAGCATTTTCCGAAATTAATGACATGACGCGGCTGAGAAGGGCACTTTCCACCAATTTCACTAGGTTCGATGTTAATGAAATAGGGCGTATGTTGTCTAAGGTTAAGCCCTCCCCTTGCTTTTTAAGCAATGGAAGCAATGGAACTCATGAAGTATCCATAGACCTTTACTAGAATGATTAACTAGAGCCAACAGGTCTGTAGGAGATTCATTGAACAAAATTTTGATCACAGATGAAGTGACCGTACCGGGCCCAGGAGCCGCTGGGGATAAGCGCAGAACAATTTCCGAAAGCTCAGGCATAGCGACCTCAGTAAAATCACTTGAGGTGCATGTGAATATAGCAGGAGAAGGTAGAGCAGATGTAAAGCGAAGCTCTAGGCTACACGCAATATCCTCTAAGGCATTTGCGATGTCAGCAGGGGACTGAACGAGGGATTCAATGTTGGCAGCCGGGGGAATCACCTTGTTGCGCCTCATGAAATTAAACAAAGCTCGTTTATTTCCTCATTGTGAAAGGAAATTATAATCATTTGTATTATACTCCTCCTTTGCGCGGGCGACAGTGCGCTTAAATGTTGCTGCAACATACTTATAATCCAACCAATTTTTTGGGCATTGATTGATGAGAATTTTCTTCCAAGCTGCTTTCCGTCGTCTGTATGCACGCGTGCACCCAGCATTCCACCAATTGTTCGCGATTGCACCCTTTGTTCTCTTAATCAAAAATTCAGACTTTTGCCTTGCATGGTCTAGTATTGAACATAGATGTGCAGCCTTGCTTTCGGCACTTGTCTGAGCGCAAGGGTCTGAAGTAATTTGGAGGGCTGGTTTTAACGTGTCTTTTAAAGCAACTGTAATTAATTAACGTGCGCTGATGTCGCTCAGGAAGAGTTCATTTGCACGCAAACTTGAAACTAATCGGTAGATGTTCACTGTTTATTGCACAGTCAACAGGCGCCCAAGACATAACAGAGACTCCTGGGGAGGAAAAAGTTCAATCCAAGGCAGAGCGGCATTGACTCCGAACAAACGTAGGTAATCCGGAATTGTTGCAGATCAAGTTGTTGTCAGAAGCCCAATCAAAAAGTCTAGAACTAAAGCTGTCTGTTTTAAACCCCCACGTCACATGGTGCGAATTGAAGTCTCCAAGTAATAGAACCTGAGATCGGCTACTAGACATGAGTGAGTCAAGGGGCCGAGTGTCACGCACACCAGACGGGAAATATGCATTAGCTACCGTAAAGGGCTGCTGACCTGGGACACTGAGGTCAACCGCAAGGATTTCACATTCATTGTCCGCATATTGGAAAGAAATGCATGCCATGTGGCAAGACTTTGTAGAGATGAGCACTAACAACCCTCCCCCTCGTGATTACCGGCCAAGCCGGAACGGACGGTAATCCTTGAGATGATAACTGAAATTTGTAGTTAGCCATGCTTCTTGTAAAGCAACTAAAGCTGGTAGAAGCTGATTGCATAGGGAATTTAAATCTGTTGATGCTGAGAATATAGATGGACCATTCCACTGGAGTACACTTAGGAACCCTATCTCGGTGGGAGTGCCGCAGCCGCTACTGCCTTTTCTAGTATCCTGGTCTTAGCATTTTGACCTGCGTTACTTTTCTTTGTCTTTGACTGGGGGCAAGATGGATCTGCAATATTCAGAGGAGACCCACTTCGTTTCTGGGCGCGGAGATCAGACTCCATATCCGTACAGTCCATAGAGGATGCATCCATAACGCTGTTCGAAGGAGAGGCCTGAGAGGTCTTTTGTTGCTGACATTGTTCTTGGCCCTGTGGAGCGGAATCCATGACTACAGAAGGAGGAGTAGCTTCCGAAGCCAAAGAAGGCAAGAGTGGAGCGGTGGACACCTGCAGAAGTTTGGTCATCTGAGCAGCTATGACCTGCGGAGTGCACTTGGATACGGTTTCCATAATGCGATTCATTGCATTTGCCACAGCCTTCTCAACTGCCGCTGTAATAGCCTGGGACCAACTAGAATCCATTATGGGTGGGCATTTGGCGGCCACACTAGAGTAACCTGAGGCTTTCTCCTTGACCGCGGCAAAAGCCTCTCTCCGCGTGTATCTGCGCTTGTCTATAAGCTCAAGCATCTGAACTTCTTGTGCTCGTGCAGGACAGTCAGGCGAATCAGCAGGATGAGCACCACTACACAAACAACATTTCTCTTGCTGTTCAGGACATTCCTCTCTGCAATGACGTTCCCCACAGGCACAGCAGCGTAAGGCCGATTTGCAGGCTTTGCCGTGGTGGCCAAATCACCAGCAGTTTTGACACTGAAGGGGCCGAGAGTTAAAGGCATCTACTCGAAAAACCAATGGCCACACCCTAATCTCTGACGGGCAAAATATTCCTGCAAATGTGGCAATGACGGACTCCATAGGAATTTTTACTCCGTCAACCATCCTGCTGCATCGATGACAGCAATCACTCACGCATGCGAGAGGGTCTCAAGCGTTTCAACAGGGCTCAATCGAGAGTCGACCCCTCGGACCAAGCCCTTGGAACATGCTAGATGAGGCGGAATGAATGCGCTCACCGGGTGGTTGGCGAAGGTCGTACACTTTAGCAGGTCTTCAATACAGTCTTTATAAGAAGACCTGCACAAAATACCACCCCTGCCGAACTGCCGGACATCGGTAATGTGCATAAAGTGCTTCGATGTGGACTGAAGGGCCGCCTGCACTGCCTCCGGGTTGTTCAGTCGGATAGCGCCTCCATCGGAAGGCACTAAAGCGACCGGAATGATCGAAACTCCACTGCGGATAAAGAGATCAATTGGGAGCTGGTCTTGAGGAAGAGATGCCGACCAAGGGGAAAGCCCCCGGACGGGAGAAGAATTACACATTAAGCTCTCGTCCCGCGCCCAATCACCCCAGAACAGGAGCAAGCAGGCACAGACAAAAGAAAGGAGAAATTTAGCAAGCTAGCGCCACACAGCCAGGTGCTTAGCCGCTGCCCCACAGCCTGGGTTGCTGGGCCACGTCACCTTCCTCCAACGAGCAGGCCGGTCACCTGACTTGTCCAACCTTCTTCACCTTCAAGTGCCTATGCCGCTGAGCTTGTAGCATTCCATTTTGATGTTGCGTTTGCTATTAATAACCCTCCTTCTATGCCCATTCATTTCTATGCTGATTCTCTATCTCTGCCTTCTGCCCTGTTTTCAGTTACTTCATTTAACCCGACAATTATTTCCATTAAGAAAGATCTCTATCATTTGTCTTCTCTTGCCTCATTTCTTTTATTTCATATCCGGGGTCACTCCGGAATATTTGGAAATGAGTTAGCCGACCAGGCTGCTGGTAGTGCTGGGCAATGTGGCCATTTACAGACTTCTACCCTTTCACGCCGTTCCGTGCGTTCCCGTTTACACCATTCTTCACTTATTTTATGGCGAACTTATTGCCAAGAAAGTAATGCCGGCACCGAATAATTTAACTGGATCCCTGATACGCTCAATATTCCTTCCATCCGCCTACCTAGGAGTCCTCTTATTACTTTACTCACTGGGCATGGTCGATTCCCTTTCTACTTTAAAAAAATTGGCTCATCTTCTTCAGTTTTCTCATGCGGTGTTTTGTGCGAGGATGTCAGTCATTACTTCCGGAATTGTTCTCTTACTACTCCTTTAGTTTCCCGTTCAATGTCTCTCTGCTCATCTGAAATTACACTGTCTACTTACCCATCTCTTTTGAATAACCCTGCTGCTTGCGCTGTTTTGATTCAAATGGTTCATCTCATCAGCAGCACAATTTCTACACATTCCCGATGACCACCTTCGTCACTATAATTTTTCGTGCATAAGCTCTGTACAGAGAAGTGCTCTGTGTTCCTTTGCGGGACAAGGATGCATTTCTCTGTGGTCTGACACTGTGTTTGAACCAACTGTGCTTGTGACTTTATTTGTGGTGACATTTTCTGTGACTTATTCTGTGGTTCTGATTGTCTGTGCTGTCTGGACCAACTGTGCTTGTGACTTTATCTGTGCTGGCATTATCTGCGACTTTATCTGTGCTCCTGACTGTCTGTGGTGTCTGGACCAACTGTACCTGTGACTTCATCTGTGCTGACATTCTCTGTGACATTATCTGTGCTTCTGTCTGTTCTGTGCCTTTGGGGTTTTATTTTTTTTGTTCTTTCTATTTTCCTGATTTTCTCTTTAAATTGGGTTTTCTTAGCGTTTAGCTCTTTTTCTTTTTAATGGCTTTAACCTCGGTAAAGCGTACTGGTCCGGGATCCCTCTCTCTTTCATTTATGTTTTTTTTTTGTATTTTGTTCTCAGAGGACCAATAAAAGGGAAAAGGGGGATTGGCCAAGGTACAGTAGAGAATGCCACTGAGGTATTTGTGCGTAGAAAAAAAGACGTGAGAAGACTGAATGAAGATTAAAATTGGAAAATTCAAATGAATTAAAGAAATATGAATTACCAGGAATAGAATCAAGCATTTATGGACATGCGACAAAATTTTGTGTACAGCTAACAAGATAATCAATCAGTTGCACTTTTGTGATCATGAAGGTAGCCGCACACACTGCTTAACGGGAATTCCTTTGCGCTCGCACCTAACGAGAGAAGAACTGGAAGAGACAGAGGGAGTTCTAACCTCGTAAGAGGGACCTCCAAATTTTGTTTTCTCTGAACTGTGAACCACCGGCACGAGAGGAGAAAATGATGTATTGTTTCAACTTGCACACATGATACAAAAAGGTTTGCCGCAGCGAACCCACATCTGCATAAGTACCAATTTAAGTGAGGGTTTCTGCACTGCAGAAGCGTCATTAACACCTCACAAAGCCATAATTTACACCGCCGGATATTCCACGGGTACTTTAAGCGGTGAAAAATCCATGGTATTGAGCAATGGATCGCTCCAGCTGGTTGAGATATGTTGGAACCACTGGAAACGTGAAGTATCTAACAGAATGAGGTGAGGGACGAGATAGATTACAGGAGCGCTAAGACCTGACCTTGCCAATAAATCAGCCACCTCATTAAAATAGACGCCCGAATGCCCAGGTACACAGACAAAGCGGATCTCACGCACTGTGCGCGGAACAAAAAACTAAGCGAACGATTCAATAAAGATTTTCTCGAATTTTAGAGAGAGACTGGAACTTAAAGGCCGTCTGCAAGAATAAGAACCCGTGCTGCATGCCTAGGAAGTTTGAGAGGAGCCAAACCAATGGCTAGAAACTCTGCGAAGAATATAGGAGTATAATCAAGGATACGAACGGAATAGCTCCAAGCCAGCTCCTGCGAATATATCCCAATCGCCGCCTTCTCAAAGCTGACGGAGGCATCAGTGGAGATAACAGTAAATGAGAAAAATTCTGTAGGCGTTCAAAAAAAAGACCATTTAGGATATTTGCGGGCATATGTTTCGCATGGGACGGGAAAATATGGTCGTAATAGAAGACGGGGCCAGCCAGCGCATCTGCAACTTACTGCAAGATCAGATCAACCCCAAGCGGGACTAACAGATTCTGCGTGAACCTAACTTGCGGAAGCTAATAGCGTGGCCAATGATTAGTGAAAAACAGGTGTGGTTGGGATAGAAAAACGGGAATACTAACGCCGGGGGCCGGGTCAAGAGGCCTGAGGAAAGTGCGCACTGTTAAATGTTGGAGGCGGGATAAGAGATCAGGGATACGGGCTTCCACATAAAGGAGAACGTTTGAAGCTGATTTTGGGAGCCCGAGGCATAGCTGTAAGGCACGCCTTTCCAGTAAAGCTAATGGCTGCAGCTTGTAGTTTGCGCTACCAGAGAACAAGACGCAACCAAATTCCAGAATCGGTCTCATATAAGCCTTATAGAGCAACAGTAATGTGTCGCGACACTTGCCAAACTTTTTATTGCCAACTCGTGTGAACCAGTCCAGAGCGCGTTCCCCTTTAATAACATTATTTTTAATATGGTGTCAACAGTTCGAACTTTGGTTATAAGTAACGCCTAGGTATTTAACCGACTCCACCTGCGGAACTGGAGATGAGCGGTAGACTAGCGAGATGTACAAAGGAGTGTAGGGCGGAAATACCAGAATGCCACAATGTCTGACATTGAGTGATAAATTAATTTGGTTCAACCAGGCTTCGATGGCATTCCGGTAAGCCTGCAAATACTCGTAGAGTCAATGGATATCCTTGCTGATGCGAAAAAAGCTATATCATCTGCGTATACATAAACTGTAATGTTTGGATGAATGGGTATGTCCCGAACCAATAGGTTGGAAAGCAGTGGAGACAGAGAAGATCCTTGCTATTGAACACAGGTATTACAAGAGAAAGATCCGCCTTTACCGAAGACAAATCTATCCTTTAAAAATCGCTCTCTACTTCTTCGTGTTTCGTCGGCGCTTCGTCAGTGACCTGCCTAGTCGGCATCAGGCACGGCCGTCATGGTTCGCTACAAATCAAACAAAAAGAACTAACCAGTATTCTCAATCGCACGCAATGCTAGGACGCTTCTTTTCTTTAACCAATTTTTTTATTGTTTGGTCATAACGAATTTTTTTTTTGTCTTAAGAACTTAGAAATGGCAGCTAAAGAAACGGTACACTTCTAGAGCGTCCCATTGAAGCTGAGAGAAGGTAGATGAAACCCAGCTGCCAAATTTCCTGCTATTTTACAGATTTTTCTAGCCAGAACAAGCTCAATCCTCAAATTCTTTCGTATTTATAAAATAAATTCAAACGGCCTCAAGGCCACGCCAATTATCGGTGCAGGAAAACAATCCTTAAATCACTTCCCTTTTCTTAGGACGGATATCCAATATTCGGCAAATACGGTTCTCCACAGACACATTGTTGCCCGAGATGACCGATTGTTGCCGAAGAGATCGAGCAGTTCCTTTCCAAACAATTTCTCTTGCTGGGCTGCGTAATCCACAAAGTGAACTAAGGCGGCTTATTTAGCTCGCTCTTGATAATTTTTTCTTTATCAATTCTCCATTGAAGTGAGTGTATGAAGTGTCTTTCGATGATTACACTCGCGAAGCACAGAGAAAATAGTTGATGAAGTTCAACAATTAATGATGCTGCAGTAGGAAAAGGCCACCGCCGTTTCGCTGAATTTCGTCTGCGTCCTAAAAAAGCGCGTTCTTTTTTTTTTTGTCACCGGCACAACAGAAAACAATATGGCGATGACGGCCGCAGACTGTAGAACACATGCCCAGTAGCAAGCGCACACCATGGCGGCACCTAGTATGGATTATGAAAATGAAAACTGGTTTTATAGGAAAGGAAATGGCGCAGTAACTGTCTCACATATCTCAGTGGAGAGACTAACCGCGCCGTATGGAACGAATAAAGGAAGGGTTAAAGAAGAAAAGGAGAAAGAGGTGCCGTAGTAGAGCTGCCATATTACTTGAGGAGAAGAAGAAGAAGAAGACTCCGGGATAATTGCGACCACATGGGGATCTTTAACGTGCACTGACATCGCACAGCACACGGGGGCCTTTGAGTTTCGCCTCCATCGAAACGCGACCGCCGCGTTCGGGTTCGCTTCCGGGTTCTCCGGCTCAGCAGATGAGCGCATTGGTTCACAGTTTAGCCAAAATTAACGAGGCTGCCAACGCTTTATCCCGAGGTTCTTTCAACCGCG
The DNA here is from genome assembly GCF_052857255.1 of Amblyomma americanum. Lineage (NCBI taxonomy): Eukaryota > Metazoa > Arthropoda > Arachnida > Ixodida > Ixodidae > Amblyomma > Amblyomma americanum. The sequence continues at coordinate 79,162,403 of NC_135507.1, forward strand.
CGCCGGCGGCTTCCGACCTGGGGTTCTCACTGGAGCGCATGCATTCATTCAGAGAACTGACGCAGGCCTGCAATGCCGAGCGGCGGCTCTACCTCCCAGCCCATCCCTCCCTCGACAATTATCACCAGACACTTTTGAGACGGCTGCAAACACGCACCTTACCCCCACCTTTTATACGCTCGCGCTATCACCAAGTCCACACAAACCCCTTCTGTACCTTCTGCACCACCCCAAAGCCACTCTGGATCATACCCTTTTCCTGCGCCCGGTGGATCCTCCGCCCCGGGACCTGGAGCACCTTACCACTTAGGAGGGTTGGGAGACGCTACTGCGCTCCGAGGACCCGGCCAAGCAAGCCATCGCCACAGGTTGGGCTGCCAGCGCCATGAGCCTCCGGGACATGTACATATGAGTGCAGAGGGGCCGTGCGGGGGCCCAGGGACCTGCGTGCCCTAAACTCCTCTGTGTCCATTAATGCTTTCGCCACCACCACACTCGGCACTCTTTCAATAAATATAAAGGTCAAAACTTTGTTTCACTAGGTAAAAAAAAGGAGCCTTTCCGATATTTCTGGTCAATGATGTATTAGCTTTGTGAACAGGGATAATACCGGCTGGTTGGTATTTATTTTCAGTCAACATGTATTGGCTTCCAACCATGGCACTGTTCACGAAGGAGTGGTTAAGACAATGGCTCTTATACATACTTCTATGAATTATGGATCGAAGGAGTGCATATGCAGTGAAAAATGCAATAAAACATACCCTGTTTTGATGTAATTTTTAACCTGCGGTTTGAATGAGAGGCGATTATGGATAATCCGTGTAGATGCAAACCAATTTGTACCAACACGCACTGACTCACTACCTCTTCATGTGACAGTCGATTAGTAGCCTTGTGATTATAACCAAACTGCAAACGCAGAAGCTAGCGATAACCACTATTTCGCATCATTCCTTTATTAATGCGATAACATATTTTGCCAATATGAGATTTCCTGTGCACACATGTAGTAAAACAAGCGGTAAAGAGGGCTCGTTGATAAGGGTCCTGGCGCCGTGAAGTTCTGTTATGCGCTCTCGGAAGACACTCCCTCATGAACCAACCATGCTTTCTTTGCGAAATATTGGAGCGGCGTTTGCTCATAAAATCCGGCTTGCTACTAGTGTGATGAGATTTTGATAGCATGGTTTGCACGCAGTGATGTTTCTGTAATGATCGTGCCTTTGGGGAATCATGTACAGGGTGCGCCAAAAGCTCCCAGGCCACGAGGTGTAGTATTCAGGAGCTCATTCTGGCACTTGCGACAGCTGTGAAAGTATTAAGCTCTTTACAAGTGAGAACTACACATTTCACACCGCCTTAGAGAATTTGAAATTTAAGTTTGTTGTATATGTCCGACTGCACTGCTCAAAGGCACACTTTGTGGCCTAACAACTTTGGACTCACCGTGTACAGGGTTGGTCAAAAGTTACCAGGTCACAGGGTCTGCTTTTCACCACTATATCCTGACACTTAGGATGTCTTTAATGCTATCAAGGCTCTCAGAGCTGGAAATGATAATTCTCCTTACTTATACTAAGATTTTGAGCTTTTGGGTTTTCGCAACTTTTGACTTGCCCTGGACGTATTAATCAATAAAGCGAAATGGTTAAATATAGCTTGACTACGAACGACAAGGTTTTAAGTGCAAGAAAAATTATTTATTTGCTCTTACTGCATCTTTCCATTTCAGAGGCACTGTTTCCAGATGCTGTACTTTCAATGACGGCGTTCATGTCAAGATTGCAGACCTTGTTAATTTGTGGGTGCGAACAGAAAAGGCACGCAAATATATCGGCAGAGAACACTGCTCGTATGCAATGTGCTGCGTCTGTAAGATGTTAAAAGGTAAACGTATTGTCTTCGGGTAAACTGCGTGTGCCAGAAGCTCAAACTTCTCATTTGAATGAAAACACTTTATGGGTTTTTACGGAGAAGATGTTCGTTACGATTCAGACCTCATATACTGACCACTAACAATCGGCAAGGTACCAATATATATACTGTTGAACTGCCACAGATTCAACTTAATGTTTGTAAGAAATTGCGATAGTGCGGTGTACGCTATGCTCACACGTTTCAATCACCTCCTTAAGGACTATTTCGCGCATTTATTTATTTTTTATGCGAGAAGCCACACGGGCTAAATATGTTTTAATTCGAGAACGGTAGTGTTTCCCACGTACACCTTGGTATAAATTGCTCACGTGTACCATATACAAGATATTCCTGCAATATGCCTATTTTTTACCCTTTTGCAGTTTTACTTCCTTACCAGCTGTAAGAAGTGTGGTATATAAGTTTGTTTAACGCTTCCGAAATCCTTACGCTATCTTCATTGTATTTTCAGGCAACTCGCATACTTTCAGCGTCACTGCCTTAAAAGACTCCTGATTTAGAAGACTAACACTAAATTAGCTTTTGGTGGCTAACACTCCTAGATAAACTTTTTTATCCTCATCCATCACTACACCATATTTTTCTTCCAGTTATTGTCCGCTTCCTTCGGCGTCCCGACTTCGCACACAAAAATTAGGAGCGGCGCGTGTCGGTCATTAGAATTTGCGAAGTCATTCATACCACGCACAATAATCGACTGGAAAAGCATAGAGGCGCACATAACCTCTAGGCCTGTTGCATTTATTTTCATAGAATGATACACAATAGCGTTGTCATTTAAATATTTTTCATTCGTACTTCTGTTTTTGTACCTTTGCAATAGGTGTGTGTGTGTGTGTGTGTGTGTGTGTGTGTGTGTGTGTGTGTGTGTGTGTGTGTGTGTGCGTGTGTGTGTGTGTGTGTGTGTGCGTGTGCGTGTGCGTGTGTGTGTGTGTGTGTGTGTGTGTGTGTGTGTGTGTGTGTGTGTGTGTGTGTGTGTGTGTGTGTGTGTGTGTGTGTGTGTGTGTGTGTAAACGTACTGCCTTTCAAAGATTTGTATCATGATATTCTCATCCTCGTATTTTTATAACTAGCTTGTTGACTACCTCTTTCTACCTCTTCATCTTATAGTATTGCACTGTACAGTACACCTCAATTACTTTTGGGGCATTCTAAATGAACTATGGCCTGTGGGGTAATTTTGAAAAAGTAGATAAATAACCATGAAATCAGATACCCAGGCCGAGAATTTAGTTGCAAGGTGCATTTCCTTGAATCAGCAGTATGGTGTGGCGCACATTTAAGTCATCGCCTAATCTAAAAGCTTTTACTTGTGAACCCACGTTTTTATATCATAACGAACAAGATGCGAGAGCCTACCTCATTCCTCTAAATCATGGTCTATAATAAGACTAATCTGCTCTCTGATTGCTTTGTTTTGCAGATCTTTAAACATTTCTCTGCACGTGCATCCTCCTGAAGGAGTGTACTAGGTGCCATTCGTGTATTACGTAAGTTCACTACGCTACTTGCGACACCAAAATTTTGCGCGCCGCATTTTTAAGATGTAAAATTAGGCAACCGTAACAAACACGCTTTCTAACTTGCCAAAAAGTGGCATCGGTTCCACTTTTGTTGGAGACCGTTCCTATATTCCGGCCGAAAAAAAAAACCGACTTCCTGTTTCTGCGGGGCCAGGGTGCTAAAAGGGATGGGTAGACAAATGGGCGACCACACTTATAAGCCATATTTTGGGGACATTTTCGCATAGTCCTTCAATGAGATCGACGGCTGAATATTCGTGGATATCTTGGGTATACCCCCCGTAATTTGATGTGTGCGGTGGTAGAAATACTGGAATAGTGCGCAGGATGTTCATCCTCTGAAGCGGGAACATCTATGCCGTATCACCGCGGCTTTCATATAATAAAAAAACCCACCGCCGCAGGTGAGTGGCTTCGGGAATCGGCTACTGATTCAGAAGAAGTTGGATTTGAATTCCTCGCCCCCCTTCATTGGAGGTAGGACACGAAAATTTCCTGTGTGTTGCCGATACTGCAGTGTCGAGAAACTAGAATGTAGGCAGCCGTCATGTCGCCAACTGGATTTTCCAGAGGCTCATAAAAGTGTCAACTCAAGACATCGTAGCTATTCCCTGACATTGCATCCTTTCCACCACGATATTCGTTGCGCGGGCAGACTGTGTACTCTTCAGTTTGACCGCAAACTACGCACGGAGCTCTCCACTGCCTAACCCCAAGCGGTCGTCTTCGCTGAATAAGTCCCTCAGTACACTCGTGGTTTCCTCACCCCTATAACGAAAATAAGCTGCCTCCTGCTGTGGTGGACGCCATAAGTGCAGAAATATGTTTGTATGATCCAGCACAAAGTTTTAGTCTCGTTGGGCAGGTGAGTGCATAAGTACATTTAGCAGAGCACGTACTGCGCCCCTCAGTACCAACACGGTGATTGGTCCCGACGCGGCATGCTTGCACGCGGTTGATGAAAACGTTGCGCCATGTAGCTTCCTAGGGTGATCTGCGCGTGCGCAGTATCTCGGCGTGGTAAGCAAGAGCGCTATGCTAAAGGTATCTAATAAGACCAAGGCGACTATCTCAAAACAGGAGGAAACAATCTGCACTTTGGATCTTCAGAGAAATGAAATATAAAACACGCTCTAAGAAAACGCCAGTCAGTGGCACTGAAACGCCCATTGAGTCCATCGTCCAGCTGAGCATAACTTGTGGCCACTCGGAGTTGGTTCGTGCCACACAATGGATCTGCGTGGCGTGAACAAGGGGATGGTGCCGACCTGGAGGACTAAGTGCAGCTGAATGAGGAGGAGTGCGAGCACACAGACGACGAATTTGGAGGTGGCAGTTGCGGAGGTTCGAGGAGACACATCACGTGCCGGCCACCTTTCGATAATTATCGAAACTCAAAAGGCGCCCGTGTGCTGTGCGATATGAGTACACGGTAAAGATCACCAAAATTATGTAAATCAATAATATCACAGCCCTTGCAAGGGGGGCTGTTTCATTTCCAGTTGTGGAGCTGACAGTCTCCCTGAATACGAGGGCATGGCAAACCGGGAATTCCACAGTCTCATCACTGTCGGGAAATTGAGGGCTGCACTCAACCGCCTAAGAAACAAAACGGCTGCCGGGCCGGACAAAATCATCACAGGACGCTCAGGAATCTTGACGACGGTTCCATTCGGAATCGTACAACCAATATCCAAGAATGCTGGGGCAATTCAGGGATACAACAAGCATGGAAAGCTGCGAACCTGCTCTTCATTCCGAAACGAGAGAAGAAGCTCAAATTTGAGCATCTTAGAATCGTTTCCATCACATCTTGCGTTTGAAAATTGATGAATCCCGTAATTCAAAACTAGACTGATTAGATTCGTAGAAAATCACTAGCTTTATCCTGATATTATGGTAGGCTTCTGATTAAACCTATCGCCATGCGATGCCATTCTTCAGCTTAAGGAGCAGGTGATCGATAAATAGACTGTTGATACTAGGATCAAAGTGGGACTGGACGTCTTCAAATGTTTTATAGTGTCAAACACGTGGCCATACTTGAGAGCCTTAGCGCACTAATTGTTGGAGTCAAGGCATATAACTACGTAAGGGGCTTTCTCTGAAATCGGACTGCCACCATCAGCCTGGACAGAAAGTCACTCAGAAACATTAGATTGGGCAATAGAGGGACGCCACAAGGGTCCGTTCTCTCTCCGACCGTGTTTAATGTAGCGAAGATGGGATTCCAGGGCAGCTGGACGGAATCACAAATCTCCTTCACACCATATGTGCGGATGATTTGACGCTGTGGGTGAGCTGGGGCAGTGATGGACAGATTGACAGCACCATTCAGAGAGCCATAGATGCAATCCAGAAATATCTGGCGCGGCTGGGTTGAAATGCTCGGCAGAAAAATCAGAGGCTCTTTTTCTGTCAACTCAAAAAAGAAAAATTTCACCATAACCTTGGTAAACGCGCTCGCGATGCCTTTTTGCGCAACCGAACTCTCGGTCACAACATCAATCTCGTATAGGCTCCGGCTCACGCGGGTAACTCCAAAAACGAGGGGGTGGACCGTGTAGCCCTATTTTTAACCAATCGTGGGATAAGAGACCTCTCGGGAACGGAAGCCCCCGCCGAGGCGCCTCGCTCGTACGCGGAGATTACAAACTTTTTGGGAGCTAAGATGCACTATCTCACCTCTCACCCCGACCTGGACAGGGTGCAAGCCACATCACTCAGATTCCTACACACAAAGGACATTCTTAGCCCATACCGATTATTTAATGACAAACGGTGAATACGACCCTGCATGCCCGCATAATGGTGACGGGACGCACGCCCCGCAACACCATATAATACGTGAATGCGCTAGACAAACTCACCGCGACGATACTGTTGCCAGCTCCCTCGGCAGAGGAATGGGACAAGATCTTGCCAGTTCGAGAAAAACAACGCAGTTGGCCCTCATCACGCGAGCTCGACAGGTCGCCCCCGACGGGGGTCACCCTGGACTCGCCCCAGCCCCAACTAATCCCTTTCATTTTCTGGCAGCAAACTTGTAACCACCACCACAACCCCTCCCCGCCGCGGTGTCTAGGCTGTTGCGACTTCTGGAAGAATGGAAAGGAAAGTGCACGGGACTGCCCAGTGCCTCAAGCTGAGCCATAATTGTTGCCTCGTGCAGAAAGTATTAGAGTTGAAAGAGATAGAAGAAAATTTAAAAGACAATACGCTCGTCGCAACAACCACGTATTCCAAAATGACGACAACGGTTTAGCAAGAGATACACTCGGTGACAAGGAGCCCTCGCCAGATTGGTGAGAGCTCCTATAGATCCCATTGTCGTAGGGCCAGGAACCCACCTCGCCTTCTGCGGTGTCTGTTGTTAATGCGACTGAAGGGAGATTATAAATGAAAGTGCTGGCCTTACGGGCTCTCACACATGTGGTTGGGGGGGGTGGGGGGGGGGGGGGGGGTAGGCGTCTAGGCGGTGAGCCCTGGCGTTTAATCAGCAAGAGCGAATTACGTGGTTAGTCACGTGGCGCCAGTTGTGAGAGCAAGCGGTCTGAACAGCGGTCAGCGCAGCGGTGGAATTAACGGTACCGGTCACGTGTTATGACGTCTCAGCCACACGTGCGGCGAGCCAGAACGCAAATCCATGCGTCATTTGACCTTCAGCTTTGATATCGAGAAGTGGAGCTTTTCGCTCCAAACAGTTCGCTGTGGTTCAACCCGGCAGAACTTAGGCAAGATGGGCGAAAGCAAAGTTAAGGTAATCACACGCCTCACGTTATTATATAGCGAATGGCGCGTCACGCGATTTCCGGCAGTTGCGAGAGGGCCGTCGGCGAAAAGTGCTGCTGCAACAATGCTACCACTTGGGCGTGAGAAAGTTCGTTAACCTTGTCTGGCACGCATCGACCACTAAGTAAATCCACGGCGTGGGTCGTCAGCGCTGCAACCAACAGGGGCCCACTTCTTGTCGTCCGTGATGCCATTGCCTTCAAATAAAGCCTCCAGTCGAACTTGGTAAGCTGGCCACTTGTCGCTCGTCTCCTCAAACTGCGGCGGGCTGGCATATCCTCCCACGTTGGCGAAGGCTGCGGCGTACTTAGAGGGCGGCCCGTTGTCATCCCATTCTCGTCGCCACTGAAGAATCCGCACCATACACAGCGGTGGCTGGGCCAAGACAACGTTTATTGCTTTGAAGCGTGTTAATACAGGCGTTGTGCGAAACGATCAGAGAGAAGGAGTGTGAGGAGGACAGCGGCGATAACAGTTGCCGTAAGTGCGAGTCACGCCGTAGTCTGGCGTGACGTCATTCCGATGTAGCACTACTCGTCTTATAATTTTTGCGCATTGAGCCTTTGCGGTGAGTATATACTTACCCCTTTCCACCATGGCCTCACTATTTCTAATTTGTAACTAAACTCTCATCATGTCATTTTCTTGCTGCAGTGTGAATGCGTTTTACGCTTCTTCATTCGATGTAGATTAGCACTTAGTCCATAGATTGAGCATGCCCCACCAGGTGTAGGCCTAGTAAAGGGGCCTGATGGATTAAAAAATAACCAAAAAGAAATTACACACAAAATTGTAGGACACCACCGGAACCTGGCAGTCCTGCCCATAATTGGCGGTATACCATCTGGTAAGCTCCACGAAGTGGCCCCGTGAGATAGGAAAGTTTCGCGAATCGAGATACCGAGGTTTGTGGGGTAGAAAAGCTCTGCCTCCTGCCATAATTTTTTTCCTATGTGAGGACGACAAAGATTGTTCTTCCAACAGCTGCAGTAAGTGCCAATTGATACACCTAACAGAGTATAATTGAACATTTATTCAAAGGTTCACCGTATAAAAATTAAAATCGCATTACAGCCGTGGAACAATTGAGAACTTATTCGCTGCAATCCGCATTTGGAACCAATTGCAGCCTTGGCAGTAACGACACAGGCATTGTCAAAAATATTATCTGTACATGTGCTGCAATGACAAAGGGTTAAGAGTGCGCGTCAACAGGAAAAATATATGCTTTGAACACTGAATGAAAATACAAGCTTCCTAAACCTTGTATTGTGCAAAAAAAAACAACAACGGTTTACAATACCAGCACAAAAGCAGAAAAACAAAAATCTAAAGATGTTCAAGAACTATGTAAGTGCAGCCTTTCCCGTGTGGGGCCTTTTCAATCGGAGACGCAGTCCGATTCAGCTCAACCTTCGTTTTTCCCCTGCGCGTGTCTCCGGTCGGTTGAGTTCTGGGTGGTGCCGAGGGCATCCACGTGAGGCTCCTGGGCGATACTGGATGCATTCAGGTGTGGAGGAAGGAGCCCTGAAAGGAGAGGGCGAAAAGCATTCAGGGGCTGTGGAGATAGATCAGTGCCATAAACTAGGTGAGCTCAGTAGAACTTCTCGAAAAAAGATGTCGAGGACCTGTCGCGACCCGCAAGTTTCTGATCGTAGTCAAAGGAGAAAACGTCGAAATATGACCGTAAAGAACAGGTGCTAGCACAAAAAAAAAATTTAAAAGTATTGGGAATGTGTACTCTTGTGGAACTGTCTTCCACGCAGTCCATGAGCTGAAGCTTCTGAACAATCAGAGTTGCGTTCCACCGTGCCAAGTGCTTAGTTGATGTATCGCAAAACAAATTGGCGAAGAATAAAATAAAACTGCAATGAACGTATGTGGGTATCGGGAGCAATTTCCGGGTAAAGTCCATTGGTAGCGGTAACTTATTCATGGACGTCGGACAATTGCAGGCAAAAAAATGAGAATCTTGTGAAATGTCTCAATGAAGACGTAAAACAGTTGAGATACGATGCCAAAATGATTCTTATTCAGGAAAGAAGGAATGGCAACATCAAGTTTCTGGACGGATGCACAAATAGTATCAGTACCTTAATATACTATAACTCTGTGAGGAAGTTATTGCAAATAGAGAACCTAAATGTGAAAGAGAAATCACAAGGGATTGCGGAGAGTTCGGGCACTGGGACGCCAGTCTCATCCGGCGGCGACGGCGGTGATCGAAGCCCGCTCTCGCAGGCTGTAACGCTCAAGTTCAATTGCGGCTGCAATACTCGGGTGTCCTTAGTGGAATGTTGCAACGCTTCACACACACACGGCTAATGTGTCTTACAGTGGTGGCCCACTAAGTTACTCATCACAGATATGACTTGGGCTGCTTCAGCTCTTAGTCGGAACACGCGGTCTGTACTGCTTGAAAACGTTGGGGAAGAATGTAATGGCTGAGGCCACCTCGAACATTTTAACGGATCCTAAGCAATTACTGGAGCTTTTGTTTTATTGCGAAGCAATACTAATTTAGGTCATACTTCAGCCCGTTCCGTGGCGAGGCGGTTGTAGACACCATTGACCTTTAGCGTGACCTCGCTGCGTGACGTCACACCAAGTGACCTAGAGTGACGTCACACCAGCTGTGTAAAAACGGGGCCCCATCTCACGCCATCGCGAGGCGAGGCAGTAGCCACCAACGGCGGCCTAACTCCCGCTCCTCTCACCAGGGGCGCTACGGTCATAGTGACGTCACACCAGCTGTATAAAACAGCTCCGCTCCCCTCGCCAAGGCAGTCATATAGCCAGATGTTACGATGGTGCCTACGAACAAGGCAGCTCGGCAGAATGCAAAGAGGAAGCGTCAGCGAGCTACGGAGACGGAAGAAGAACGAGAAGAACGACTTTCCAAGACTACCACCAGCCATACTACCAGCTGATCCGAGAATAACACACTATTGCTTCGCAATCACCAGGCTTAACCAAGCTAAGCCACGGCCGTTTTTCTTCTGTGTTGAAGAGTGGCCAGTACATCATGACTTTAGCCCATGATATTGTGTTCATAAAAAAATGTCAGAGGGACCAGAATATATAGCGACGACCTATGCGTGGACCCCCGTCCTCTTGCCCAGTTTGGATTGTTGGAAGAAATAGCAGTGCCCCATTTGAAACGGGGTGGTAGCATGGCCACAATTCTAGGCATTTTTTGCTGTTTTTTTAAAGAAGTAGGTCTGCGAATTCGCAATTTTCTTCAAACTACAATACGTAAACCTGCTGTTCCAAGCTGATGTCGTCTCCCGAGCTTTTGAGCCGCCAATCTTGCAACCCCATTTTGCTAACTTGTAGCGCTGATCCATTCACCTGACCATTGTTGTCTCTAAACCCTGGCGCCCCGAGGAGAGTGACCGCGTTCAAATCAAATCAAATCTTTATTTTCCATCAGGTGCCACAGATGGAGGGGCTACGGAAAAAAAAGCTGCCACTTGGCGGCTGGACGAGTCCGCAGCCTCATATATAAGGCTGCGTCTAGACAGACCCAGAGAATCCGGGAGATACCGCCGCATTCTTGGGTAAGGAATTCAATCCTTTCTAATGATTTACTACGCATTGCTCAGGTGTCTTCTTGTCGGCTAGTTTTCTTTTTGTATATTCGCGTTTTAAGACACCCTGATCTGGGTTGAAACAGTAGGGGACTGCCTCTGGAGTTATGATAGAACTATTCGTTATTGATCTGCATTTTACAGCTTTCTAAATAATAATAATAATAATAATAATAATAATAATAATAATAATAATAATAATAATAATAATAATAATAATAATAATAATAATAATTGGTTCTGGGGGAAAGGAAATGGCGCAGTATCTGTCTCATATATCGTTGGACACCTGAACCGCGCCGTAAGGGAAGGGATAAAGGAGGGAGTGAATGAAGAAAGGAAGAAGAGGTGCCGTAGTGGAGGGCTCCGGAATAATTTCGACCACCTGGGGATCTTTAACGTGCACTGACATCGCACAGCACACGGGCGCCTTAGCGTTTTTCCTCCATAAAAACGCAGCCGCCGCGGTCGGGTTCAAACCCGGGAACTCCGGATCAGTAGTCGAGCGCCTTAACCACTGAGCCACCGCGGCGGGGGCTTTCTAAAGTTCCACATTCTGCTTTTTCCCATTGAATTGATCATGTTTTTACCATCTACGTTGCATCTTGTATATGTACTGCGAAAGTGGAGAACGGAAGGGAAAACTTAAGGGTGTTTGCCAACGTTCCGACAAGAGGACTTGACTTCGTCTGGGCAAAGCATTAATCATTGACGGGATCATTTACGCGCGTTGGTGAGCGCATCGATCCCTTCATTGATGAGAATATATATTAAATTTGTTTGCCATCCTTTCGTCGATGAGTTCAATGAGTACATTCAGTCGATCCCATCATTTATGAGAATTTGTATTTAATTTGTTTTCCACTCTTGGTCGATGAGTTCAATGAGTACACTCAGTGAACTCATTGACCAACGGTTTGCAAACAGAGCTCGAAAACAGTATATCCTACACATCCTCCGCGGTCATACTGCCAGCTCCCCGACAACCGCCCCAAGAAGCTCACAGGGTTTTTGTATTTGTGGGCGAAAATGGCGCGCGGTTCCAATAAAGGACAGCCTAATGCCAAACAACTCCTGTTTTTCACTTACATACGACCAATTCTTGAATATGCCTGCCATGCATGGGACCCCCAGTTTGCTTATTTATCTCACATGACCGAGCGCGTCCAGAATAATGCTGCGTTATTTGTGTGCAATAATTACAGCTTCTCAACTAGTGTCACGTCTCTTAAAATCCACCTTGGTTTGGGATTTTTAGCCAACCGTAGGAAACATTTGAGGTTGCAAATCATGCATCGCATCTATTTTGGAAAGCTGAGCATTGACAAAGACTGGTACCTGCTTTAGCCTCACTTTTTCTCTAGACTTGATCAAAAGTGGAATATCCCAGGGATTAAATGTAGGACAGATATTTACAAAACCTCGCTCTTTCCACAGATGACCAATGCGTCGAACCGGGTGCCAGCCGGCCTCACTGAGTGTTGCACGGATGATCATTTCGGCGCATTCTTATCTAATGTGTTACTGACGCGCAGTTCACTTGCGGGCGTCTTTCATTTTGTTAGCGTCATTGCATTTCTGGAGTGTGGTTGTCCTCCTTCAGTGCATGCATTTCCTCATTCATTATTAGCTGTGTCATTGTATTTTAGTTATTGTGTGGTACTTTCGGCCAAACAAGCAGAAGTTATTGTGTTTCCCACCCTGCATTAATGCCTTCGGGCGCTGCAGCTCTCTGTAATAAATAAATAAATAGATAAAACCTCAGATATAGCAACACTGAAATTTAGCGGGCGTCAGCAAGGGGTACCTCAAAAGATGTCCCCAACATAATTAAGGATTTGGTCTTGTCCACATTACCAGAGCACACAGATGTAAAGAATTGAAGCTTCCGTAACTAACGCTGTTAAGTCCACCACTGAGGCAGTGTTGGAGGTGTATTTTCGGCTTTTGTCTTTCGGTATTTCGTTCCGCTATGATTACTAATCCCTTATCTGAGTTTTTCAGGTCAACGTTGCCAGTCATACCTAAAGTCCCTAGAAAAGTTTATCTAGGGGCTTTAGTCATACCACGCCACCTGTCCCAGCTGAACGCACGGCCTTTCATGGCCACGCTCGCTGGTCTTTTATTTTAATTGTGCTGGAAATGTCGTTCGTCTTAAGACACTCTCCTGGCCTGGCATGACGTAAGTTAAAACGTCGTTACACCGGCATGTAAGGATAGGACTTCTGTCCTGCTGAAATATGAAGCACCGAGTAGGGAACTGAACAGCCAGAACGAAAGGGAGAATGTCGCTTTGAGCCCTAACCACAGGAACAAGCTTGTGCTCTGTAGATCGAATATAATCTATCGGATTCCGCTGACCTGCGGTAAAGTGTATGTCGGGCAAATGGGCCGTAGTAGGAACTTTACATTACTCCATGGTTCGCATACCTTAGTTGAATCACGGGGCCAGCATCTGCCTAAGCATTGTAAGAGCTGCAAGCATGATGGCCAAGAATGCACTCCGCTTTCCGGCAGGACTAAAGTTATCGGACGCTCCAGGGAAAAGAAAGAACGCGAAATTGCCAAATTTTTGGAAATCGCGAGACAAAGGCCTGTAAAATGTGTTAGTGGGGCGTCCATCCACAAGTATTGCAAGGCGCTGGAGTTTCTCGGGTTGACGAGATCATTACGCTTTTTGCTTTTTGTGTGTTGGTGTGCATGCGCTTTGTTGTTGAAGGAAGGAGGTGTTGGTGGAATAACCCAGTTGTTAGTCGGCACTCTCGTTCCGTGTGCTTCTTCCATCTTATCCCGTCCTTTTTCCGCAGTTATTTGTTGTTCTTAAAATGACGTTAAAACTATACGTCCTTAGAGCCCTCTTCTTGAGTAATAACTTCGCATGAAACGGAAGTAAGCGTACCCTTCATTCTGATCACTAACCGGAGCACTTGGTGCGCAGTTCAACCCCACACGTTAATGACGTGACGTTCGCTCTTTTGAAAAGGCCAAAGCAAGAAAGGTCCACAAGTGGGCTTTTACCGCATGAGGCATATTTAGCGTTGCTTGACGGCGGAACGAATCTCTCATCCCTCAGCACAACTGTTTGGCCGAAGACCCTTTCACAAGTATTTCACCGAGAAAAGCCGAGCACCAGGCCGGAGGAAATCTTGTACCCATTAGAAAACCGGTAGATACACGGCGGCAAAGGGGATCCAACGCAGCACCTCCCAAATGCAAGGCGGACATTGTGCCACAAGGCCACCGCTTCGCGAACTGCGACTCACACCTGCGAAAAATAAATACGACTACCCAATCTGCTCTGAATAAAGCTGAGCTTCTATTTCCGAAATCCTTTTATTGTTAGATTCCATTAAAATAGTGCAATTTCTACTACCTCCAGCATACTTATTTGTAAATATAAGTGTGGAAGATTAGACTGCTAAACATAAACGCACCCAGATGAGGTCTTAGCAAAGAAGGAGTGTAACAATAACTGGAGCATATAATGAATTTTATTTGAAAAGGAACGTTGGCCATAGTCGCTGACCGGATGAATTTCTCGCGTTGGAGTGACTGCAGATAAAAAACAGGCGGTCGAAATAAAAATTCCAAATTTTCTTGTCGTACACTGACCGAGCACCAACCGCCTACAGACGGGCCGCTCCTGTCCCCATTTCATGAAGAAAGGCGATTAATCGCCGAATTCGACTGCCCTCCAATCTTCCGTAGCTCAAGCGAGGTGCCTTGTGGCAATGTCGAGACGGAGTCATTTGTCTTGCGTGGTGAGAAGTAGCCTCCAGCAAGCGATGCGACTATAGGGGAGGTATATTCCTGCTGACCGAAGCCGTTTCTTAATCGCTCACAAAGACACTGCCTGGATGCCTATTTCCTCTTCTATCTCGGCAGCGGCAGTATGGGGGCTGCAGAAGGCGGCGGTTACGATCAGCCGGTCTTCCTGCTCACTGAGGGATCTCGGACGTCAGCTAAGGTCCGCGTCGCCAATCCTCTCTTCTTCTAGGAAGGCACGCACAATGCGGGTTCCTGTCTCTAGACTGCGCACCCTACATCGGCAGCAATGCTTCTCCGTGACCTTCCTTCCCTGACTAACAACACGATTTCCACTCTTGCAGCGAAGTTGGCGCGCGGCATCTCTTTTTTCCTTCTGGGGAGATCAGTAGTGCGCGAATCTAATCCTAACACCTCTTATTGTCCGCCACGAATATGGCGTACGATATCACCGCTTTTATTGACTTGTTCTATCGCTTGGGCAAAATCCGATGAACCGTTTATTTCAGGCAATTATTCCTTATTCCTTTATAGTCATCCTTCGGCAGAGTGGCTAAGGCTGCTGCCGAAAATAACTACCAAGCATGCAGAAAACAAACAACTATCCCAATCTTTACCCTTAGCCTATGGGAGCAAAGCAGTATCAAAAACAAAAAAAAATATACTGACGGTGACATAGAAAAAAAATTCGTTGCAGGCATTAAAATATCTTTTAACTGCGGGAAGGGGGAGGCTATTTGAGACTCATTGCACTGATTTGAATTTGAGTGGTGACGTGACGCCGCGCAAGCGCAATGTTGCTTGGCGGCGGATCACACCAACCGCCACAGTGGGCAGTTTGCTCAATGTCCAGTTGGCAGGTAGTGATCACGTGAGAAGGTTATTTGACACGTGACAGGGTCACGTGACCTAGGATGTAACGGATGGACACTACGAGGTCACGTGACCGGACGGACGGTCATCGCGAGTATGAGCCTTAATATATTTTGCTGTGGCCTGACAGTCCGCTGAAGCCCCCTATAATACTGAGGAATGGGAACGGCCCAGCACTCTCGTTATCAGCCTTTCTATCACCAGCGGGGCCACGCCACGTCATTCCGGCACTCCGGTGATCCGCCACGTGAGCTAGTTTTTTTACTCGCAACTGTACGTGATGACAGCCGTTACGTTTCTCACAGCAGCTGCGGGTGGAAGAACGCCCTGAATCTGTTCATTGTTTATAGTCGGATGCAGCTTAAGAACGCAGCTGTTTTTGCCCTTCAAAGGACCCCGTTCCACCCTATAGATAGCGTCGGCCGATTTTTATGAACATGATAGTGTGACTAAGCAGGGCGTGGTAGATAAAAGGGGATACTCCCTTTCGTCTGTGGTCGGGGATAGACCCCTGTCTCCATTGCGGCGCCGCTGCCTGAATTGTCAGGCTAGCAAAGTCACGACAATCGGCCGACCCCTTAATTATTGGCTGGAAAGGGGAACTTTGATAGGGAAAAGCTGTAGCGTTATTTAGTTGTATCCGACTATACTCACGACTATAGTGCAGCTTGGTTTCAGAGGATATTTTCTTTCCTCATGTATGTCATAACGAGCACCTCTTTCCATTGTCTGCTGAACCGATTAAGCCGTGGTTATTCCCCATTGATATGCCACCCACTGGGATTTTAGGCTGGCAGATGCAAATGAATCTGGCAAGGGGGAGAAAAAGAAAGTAGGTCAAAGGGGTAAATTGGTCGACCTGAGTGGTTGGAGGGAATCCTTTAAGGGAACTTGCCGCTTAATTCTTGATTTGTATATGACTATAGTCAGATACAACTCAAGCACAAAGCTGTCTCTCATCGTCAAAGAACCTGCGTTAGGCTAATGCAGTCGTCAGATACTCATGACCTGCTTAGCGTAACAATGCAGGGATTGGCGTGACAATGCCGATCTGGGACTATACCCGACCATAGAAGGAGCGGGCTATCTCCTTTCATCTGCTACTGGCCGCCTGGAATAGAACAGTTGAAAAAAAAAATAAAAGCAGAGATTGCAAGGCCAGAAGACAGAAGAGTGGAATTGACTATCTACACAGTGTGCCCATAATTTGCATTATTGTCTTAGCTGCCGCCATACTATCTGGGTCCAGAAACACGGCGAAAACCTGGTCGTTTTTCTGATCCACTTATATTTCCAAGTGATCCGGGCGCAGAGTGCTGTATCTGGACTTTGCGCCCCAAAACGGCGCACCAGATGTCATGTGAAAACTACCAAGCAAAATAGAAAAGTCTCTATGCATATTAAATTACTCTATATTGTTCATATTTTTACTAATCGCCTTATAATTTTTCGCGCACTGATTCTTTGCGTATATATTTACCTCTGTTCACCATGGTCTCAGAGTTTCTTATTTTTAACTCTGCACTCACCATGTAGCTCTCTTTGACGCCGTGTTATTGCGTTTTACACTTCCCTCGATCTATCTTGGGACTGAGTGTACAAATTGTGCGTGCCCACCTGCTATAGGGCCTAGTAAAAGGGCGTGCTGGATTAAAAATAACTTATAACAAGTTAAACAAAATTCATAGGGTACAACTCGAACCTGGCTGCACTGGTCATAATTGGGGTTACCATCTGATAACCTCCACTAAGTGGCCGCATGGGATAACAATGTTTCGAATGGAAATTCCGCAGTTTGCATGGTTTTAAAGGGCTGCCTCCTATAATCGTTTCTTCTTTTTTTTTACTCTAGGAGACGATAAAGAGTATTCGTCCAACAGCTGCAGGAAGGGCAAACGGACACACGAAACAGAGTACAAATATTTATTCAGAAGTTCACGGTACGAAAGTTAAAATCGCATTACAGCTGTAGCACACATCAGAAATAGTTAACTGGAATCCACCATTGGAGCCCACTCGCAGCCTTGGCAGTAGCGACTGAGACATTGTCAAAAATATCATCTGTATACATGTGCTCCAATGACAAAAATTAATAGTGCATTTCAACAAAAAAAAAAGATGCTTTAGCGCTTCAATGAAAATAAAAGCTTCCTAAACCTTGTACTGTGAAAAAAAAAACAACGGATACAACACCAGTAAAAAAAGGAGAAAAAGAAACTTGGTCGCTGCCCAAGCTCTGAATAAGCGTAGCCGTTTCCATGTGGGCGTTTTGATTCGTAGACGCAGGCCACTTTAGCGTAACCATCGTATTTCTCCGACCCGTGTCTCCGGTCGGTTGAGTCCTGGGCGGTGCTCAGTGCCTTCGTATGAGGCAGGCAGGTGTGGAGGAAGCAGCCCTGGAAGGAGAGGGCGAAAAACATTCAGGGGCTGCGGGGATGGATTAATGCCTTAAACTAGTCTGAGTGATTAGCACTTCCGGAGAGAAGAGGTCGCGGACCTAGAAAATGTGAACGCTAATAATAAGTGCTAGCACGAAAAAAAATAAAAAAGTCTCAGGAATGAATGCCCTTGTAGAACATTCTTCCACGCAATCCATGAGCTGATGTTTCTGAACAATGAGAGTTGCTTCCCACTGTGTCAAGTGCCTAAGAAGTTGTACCCATGCCTGAAAAGCTACATCCATGTATAACTAGTTGCAGTAGATTGACGGAAATGTTTCTGATATGCAGCTCAGCTGGCCCCATTCGAAACCCTTTAAAATCGGCCTGTAACAGTAATCCATGCTGATAACTCTGCAAAGCCCGCATCGCAGGATACGAGTAAGGCGCTGCGCGTCTCACAAACCATAACGAGTGTATAGAGGCCGGCTGCACTCACGTTCAGTTGCAATACACACTGAATGTTGCCCCACGCAGAAACTATTTTTTCGTGTTGCCATGCACACGGGACCCATTTCGCTTTTTCGATTTCCACGGTTACAGGTATACGTCATGTCCTTGCTGGCATGGATCGTTTCGTGTGCCTGTAATATCAGAAGCAGTTTTCCCCAACGTGAATTCTATCACGGACATCGGAGAACGACACGAAGTTGATGCCGAAGATTTTGTTCTTGCCAGCCAAAGCCATAAAATTCTGTTCAGGGAATAAAAGTTGTTGCATCAGCCTGCAACAAACTCACTTATCATGTGAGAAATTTTCTTATCTACAGTGTTTTATCGCGACCAACCTCGTTTCTGCTAAAGCGAACTAAAAAGCTACAGGTAATGAATGATTCATTCGAATCAGTGCGAAAGCACATTTCGTGCTACATGGCAGACGACGATGAGCAGGCAGTGCCGAGAGACGGAGCGCTCGCGCTAGGCCAGTTGGGAACGGACGAGGCAACAGACAACGGGCTGCTTTGCTCGGGGTTGGTACGGGCCGGAGCAGTTCTTACGCGCGAAAAGAGAAATTTGTCATTCTGGCAATGATCTGTAGGAAGACACAATGTTTCGTTTCACCTTCTTTCGACGCTAAATTTCCTGTTCTCTCGAATTTGCTTCCACGAGAGTAAATAATGATGTTGCGCTTTTACATAGTGTCACGTGCACGTGGTTACAGCACACACAGGCCTCCGCTCGTACACGACCTCTGCCGAACAATCCCAAATTATTGTGGCATTAAGCTCGGCCTTTTCGCCGAACGTAACTTATAGCGATTTTGCGTTGAAAAAATAAAAACGAACCGTGATTGAAACAGTGCAACGCACAGACACACAGACAGAGATGCAAGATGAAGCGTACCTTTCATCATGAAATCGTGGTACATGATGGCTTCGATGCTCGGCCGCCTAGCGGGCTCCGGTTGGAGAATCCACCGCATGAGGGCGCTCGCTTCGGGGGAGACAGTCGAGAGGATCTTGAATCTATTCATCTTGATTCTGAACACGGTATCCGCGTTCGACGGCGAATCGAATGGGGGACGCCCCACTAGCAGCTTGTACCTGCGTAAAGCAGTTTGCGGTCTGTCAGTGTCCGCTGTAATCCGCGCAGTCTGCGGCGGCCAACGTCACAACACGACACAGCTTGAAGCAGTGCGGGCACAGCCATGCTACGACACCCCTACCGGCCAAGCGCCAAGAAATGGTAATGTAACTGTGGGCAAACGACGTTCGTGATGCACGTAAGTGCCTGGTTTTGAACGTGAAGTGCATGATCTGATTTTTTTAACATGAAGAGGAAGCTTATAGCAATTTTATGGATAATATTTTCTCTGCACCAATCGTTACTTTCCTGCCTGGAAGATACATATACCCGGTTGCGTAAATGAGAATCACACCTTCAGGTTTTCAACCGTACTTTCTCGACAAATGATTTAACGCCACTTGGCGTCTGGTGGCTGGCGTCAGCGAATTCCAAATTAAGAGGCCTCACCAGCTATGAGGCAACTCACATTTGAACTTTTTCTGTCGATAGATGGCAGCACTTAATTACCACAAAAAGGAGGGAGCTTCTATTACCCCTCCAGGTGTGTAAATTCTACCGCGACGTCTCCTCGACCGCGACACGCAAGTATTAGTTCTTCCGCGAACAAAAAGTAGGGCCGAGAACTTTCTGTGTATATCCTGCCAAAGCAGGGAGACGGAAGCACGAAAGAATAACCCGTCTCAAGTGGTGGTGGTCACAGAATAGACCTTTTTCCAGTAACCCACCACTTAGCTGCCACAAGGAAATGTGCGTTTTCTGGTTTGGGTCCCCCTAAGCTCCCTCGCATCTTTTCTGCGAAAATACATTTACAATGATAGGGTAAGGTGTACAGCCTGTAGTTAGAAGCAGTGTTGGTTTAGCCTAGCAAGAACAGATGAGTGTAAGTCATCTTTTCACACACCTTAGGAACACCTCCCCTTCCGCACTTTGGCCGGCTATATATTCCGCGTATTCCTCCGTCGCCACACGCAAAACAAGCCTGGTGACCGTGTACGAGTGTGGACGCCGATTCAACGACGCGGCCTCTGATAAAAGCTTTTTGCGCTCTCATTGTTTACACTACCAGTGCTTAGTTTGCATTGTCTTTGCTGCTGTTGACCTTACATTTTTTTAAGCATCCGGCCGATGCTTCTATGACAAAAGGAGTGCCGCGATACTGTTCTACTACTTGTTTGTTTGACTTCAAAACCGTTGGCGCGCGGGAATATCACTTTGTTATGCGAGATGCGATCAGTGTTATCTAGAAGGAACGCAGCCAGGCGCAACTATTTCGACATTATTCTGGGTTGATGTAATTGTTTTTAGCGCCTTATCTTGAAGGTTCCTCTTCGATGACCACTGAGCACGTTTGTTGCTATACGCGTCGCCGACATCTTCAGTTTATTTATGGGCGATAGTCACTTCAGTAACTAAATTACTGCTGAAATACTTCTTTTCATGTCTCCTTCACTGCTTATAATTTCACCACGGAACAAATCAGACTTGGGTAAAATGGTGAGATGTGTGGTTTGCAAAAGCACCGAGATCGTTCTGTTGCTATTCGTGGTGACTTTGAACGCGAATTTCGTCATTGCACCAGCGACTACAAACTGTTCTGGACAAAGTTGCTAGTAGCGGTTGATTGTTAAAAATAATAAAAATTGCAAGTTAATAGAAGATGGCTTATGCAGCCATGCCAACCGCGTGTGCTCTTCCTGAACACAAAAACGGCGGCGCACCTTAATTGTCATGACGTCAGGGGTTTGAAAGTTAAACTTCCACACCTACTATGGCTTCCGGGAAAGTCTCATTATGAGCTCTTCCTTCTTTACGTTCTTTTATTTATTTCATATATTATATATTTTTATGTATTATATATTTTATATATGTATATATAGCTCCCCTTCCGAGCGTTTTTCTGATTGAAATCTTCGAATTTAGGAAGCATAGTGCAGGAGGTGCGACTAGGTGTTGCGCATACCGAGGCGTATCTAATTGGGAGAATAAAGACGGTTGGAACACGCTTGACACATGGGAAACCGGTTCAAGAGCAAAACTGGATGATTTTGCCAGCCAGGCCATGAACTTTTGACATCACGCTATTTACACCACAGAGATGTCTATTTTAGAGTAGGGGGCTCGGAAATCCTTGAGCTCCTTTTTGCAGATAAGGTGCAAACATGTTTACCCGCGTAGAGTGAACAGCACCTGCACTGATAACGCGAACTTTCTGGCAGAGATATGCCTGGTCGCGAGGAGAATTGGGGAAAAAGAGCGACGCTCAACCAAAGATTCGTTAGAGAGCAGATGTTTCGATGCCGGTCCGACACATGGTTTGAGCATGGTCAATCCAACTCAACCACTGCGTGTTTACATGAACTCGATTTGAGCGATTCGAGACCGGTTCAGCTGTAGCGACACCAAGCGCCGAGTAAGCAGTAACAGCCTGCAAGATTAAGGCACGCCATCGCTGTATCGGCGGTGCGACGGCGCACGTGGAAAGGAAGTTCACATTTATCCCCTTCCCTCTCAATAACCATACTTTTCGACCCAACAGCGTTTACAAGCACATCGGTTCAGGGTCAAGTTTAGTCACCTACCCCTTTACGGCGGAATTGAATGGACCCGACCCGTCGACTCCCAGCTCGGCGTGCGTACCAGTACCGGTGTTCAAACAACCAGTCGTGTGGGTTCATGAAGCGCTGGCCGCTATCGGCTTCATTCTTCAATTTTATAGACACCTGGGTCACTGCGCCCTTGCGCTGGGCAACGAACAATGCTGTTCCCCCACACTGTCCTGAACAGGGAGCCCCCATCCTTTGTTTTGGCACTAACAATGCCTTATTTGCGTGGCTGCCGGGAAGGGAGGGGGGGGGGGGGCGCTTTTGGGTGTGGCCTTGCATTCCACTTCCTTTCCGCACCAAGAGCTCGAGCAAAAAAGAAACGCAGAAATCTTTTCCGAATACAGCCCAAGCAAGAACAAAGGAAAGGAAAAGCTCAGGTCTGTCCAAGTTCTGATTAGAAACCTGCGCGCACGAACACAGACAACTAAGAGGCTGGTGGTTGAGTGTAGTAGTGACTAAATATTCTGACGCCAGATGGAGCCACGTCGCGCTAGATAAATATGGCGCGAATTTCAAACCCCCAAAGAAAATACATAACACAACTTTAGGAGCCTGTAAAAGGCAAATACTAGACTCGATATGAATGAAAATTGCGGCTTGACAATCAAAACAGAACAAGAGAGGAAATCTTGTGGACGATATTTTGATATTTGGCTTAGTTTTTTCACGAGATGACATAAAGACCGACATATCTAAAAAGTGCAAATTTTCTGTATATTTATCTCTGATTTGAAAAAAAAAATGAAAATTAAAAAAAATATCTGTCTGCAACATTTCCTTCATCCATTAAAGAAGAAAACGCTGCCACAGACCTTATCAAAATCGAGCCATTTTTAGACACGCTACAGCTTCTGAAAGTTCCCATGTATTTCCTAAGGACACTGTCACTGGCAAACACTCTTCAGCGCAAGGACTTTGCAGACGACTGCGCGGCAAGTTTGTGGGAATGAGGGTTGCAAAGAATAGTTTGGGCTAGTAGCGTAAGCTGATAGTTGTGAGAAACAGCCCTAACTGGATGAGATAGGAAAGAAGGAAGAAGTACGTTTGGAAGTAATTTTAATTATTTGTCTCGCGCAGTCTGCGCTGTTTTACGTCTCTAGGATAATGAGCGCCTCATTTACTGATTCATAGGTTTTCTCGCAACCGGAAAGTAAACCACCATGAAAGATCAAAAAGAACAAAAAATAAGGGTCATGATATATCAGAGATATCCGCAAGTGTTTGTCGCGTTAAAAGCGTGCCTGTCAACATACTCGAATCAACAAGCGCAATTCAACTCTGTGGGATACGGTGACTAGTTGAAATACGAAAAATTCTGGCGCCTGCAATTTGCTGTAATTATATCAACCAGTTGTATAAAGCGTCTATTTCAATCGTAAAATTCACATATCCAACTCGACATAACCCGACTTCGAGCAGGGCTACGAAGTTTGCACACAACTAATCACCGCCCTCAACTCTGGCGTGAATTGCTTCGCCCGTTTAAAATATTAATGCCACGGTCATCCTTTATTCCCTCGTTATTGTTCCCACAAGGCAAGATAGGCGTGGATATGCCAGTTTTTATATTCACATTTCCGACATTAAACGCTCCCTCTTATACATTTACGGACGGGTGCACCTGTGCGATGTGCACCGAGCTGTCTTCGTAGGCATCAACTTGTAAACAGTTGCACACAGTTTTGCGCAATCATCAGGTGAGACTCACATGATGCACCCGACGGCCCAGATGTCCGCTGCGTAGCTGTAGCCCTTCTGGGTCAGCATCTCGGGGGCCATGTAGTTGGTGGTGCCGCAGATGGACCTCTTGAGTTGCCACAAGTAGGGGACTTGGGTGGCGAGTCCGAAGACGGCCACCTTGAGTTGCAAATACTTGGTGAGGAGCAGGTTTCCGGGCTTCAGGTCTCGGTGGATTACGTGCTCCTACACCAGGCACTCGCAGGCGCGGAGCAGCTTGCGCATTAAATACCGCACTTCGGATTCGGACCGCCACCCTCTGGGCCTGTGCATCTCCTCCAGAGACTGGAAAATAAATGCGTTAATGAAGCTTGGGGAAGAACTTTGAAGGTCAGACACTCCAAAGAACATCACAAAAAAAATCGGATTCCTTCATGTTTTAGACTGGGACATGACGACTTTGGCGCACTCCAGTCTGGAGAAGGCTTAATTCAGTTAATTGTTTTTTTTGCTGCAAGAAACAGTGCCCACATGAAGGCATCACAATATTAAAGGACCGTTTTGAAAGCAATAAAATCCCTTTTAAATTTTGGCTATGCCTTAAATTAGGATTGGAGAATGCGACGTGCCCTATCTCGCAAAAATTGCCGAAAGAAATGAACAACCAAATGCATAATCGAGTAACCTAATCCAAGGTCGTCTAAATTATTCCGGAGGCCTCCGCTACAGCGTCCTTCATAGCCTGAGTTGTTTTGGGACCATGAGCACAAGTAAACGAAAGAAAAACGAACCTCAAGAACATTAGGAACGTTTTCCAATAAATACAAAGAAAATAAGTGGAAACGGGAACCACAGAGGAGCCGGAATGTTAACACACCTGTCTTGTGCACAGCTCCAAGATGATGTTGACGTTCTTGGCGTCCTCAAAGTGGCCGTGGAAGCGAACGACGTTCTCGTGGCACAGGGTACTGTGGATGTTGATTTCCTCTTCGAGCTGTAGACAACAAATTAATTTGTAATCTCGCAAAACGTTGTATTAAGCGTAAGCAAAATAAGCAAAAAGTGTTGACTAAAGGCGCTGGTAGTTATAATTATGAACCCTTACGATGAAAATGAAAAAAGAAACACTGTGATGGCAAAGACAATCGGCCACTAGAAAGAAATCTTGCAATATACGGCTCTACTAATATATGTTTGCCGGAATGAGGTGTAAGTTTTGTCCTCTGCTTGTGACCCTCATCTTCAGATAGAAAGTTCCATGAAAATTGGCAGCAGCATTAAAAGTACATGGAGAGATTGCAGTCTCCTTAGGTTAAGGCATGAAAGGACAAAGCTGTTACTTTTGACGAAAATGGAGGTTAGATAAGTTTTAGAAAAAGCCAGAAATCGACACACAGTAGCCATAATCTATAAGAACCCACCATCCATATCTAATACATTTACTCCTATCGCGATAGTCACTGTTCTGTGATGTTGACGCGTCTTTCAAGCGTCCTTAGAAGTGACCATTGGCTCATATGAGACCGGACCTCACCATATCAGCGAAAATGGTTCGGTTGTTCTCCACTGATGCTTGAAAACGCTAGCAGCATGACTGAACTAGTGTTCCTAGATATGCTCCCGGGAGCATATAGAGGAACACTAGACTGAACAACAGTGACCAATTGGAGATCACTAACTAGACTCGAAATCGAAAGTGGATAATGTATCATAATAGAATACGGCCGCAAGGCTCAATTCCGCGAAACTTTTGGGTTTGGAACTGGCTGGCTTTGACGACTCGACATTTTGACGAAAACGAGGGCAGTGCAAACATTGTTGGAGGGCGAGGTTGGGGAGACAACAACCAATCAGCGATCACGCGAGCTTTGTTTTGAATTCGCTAGATGGCGCAACTCCTTTTGAACTTGCGTGCGAATCCTATGCCGCATCACGACCTTCGTTACTTTCGTTTTCATGTGATTCGGTGCGTGTGCCCGCCTCGCTACACCGGCGTCGCCAGAAAAAAATTGGCGGGGTTCAACATGGCTTGAACTTTGTTATACGAGAGAAAGATCTGTTAAGCATGGCCTCCACTGTGTTAAATAAAATGTCAACGTGAGGTACCCATTAGGCATGTGATTTCATGGTCATAATACTAGAGCATGGGACATACCACCGAGCTGTGAACTTCGGTTTGACCTCGTGAGGCATTAAAGGTCATTGCCTCATCGACATCGAAAAGGGATGTTGTACCCCGAGGGGTAGAGCCCGCGGTCTAAAAGCCACAAAAGCAATTTTTTTACCTCAGCGTCTAATTAAGAAAATTTCTACAAAAAAAGGAAGAGAAAAGACGAAGCCCAGTGATATAGGAAATCACATATTGCCAGAGAATGTCCGATGTAAGATGCTTCTTGGGGATGATTTTGCCTGCGTACACCACGTTCGCCTTTTTGTCCACGAACTCGTAGACGTACGCAAATCCGCCCTGAAAAAGTAATGCCAGCCTTGTTGCATGGACATACAAATGAGGGGCGAATGCTGTGGCACTGTGTGACTGAAACACTCCGGCAGTGGATTCCTTCCCTCGAGGGAGAAATCGGCTTTATGCCGAAGTGCTCAAATTAGACCGGAGCACGAAATTCATGGCATCTGGGACGAATACAAGCTGAAAGCAGGTATGTTTAAAAGGTATGATTCAAAGGTATGTTTCTAATGTAGATGCCTTTTATTGCCACAGTAATGCGTGTATATTAGCGGACGTCAGAAAAGAGGAGAATCGCATTAACAAATAAACTGTGCAGTATGACTATAAAATGACAACTTTACACAATAACACCACATCTGTAACCGAGTTATCCCGGTTTTACACAGTCCTAGTCGTGCGGTCCACATGACGAGCTACCCTCCGTCCGCCTCCCAAACGACAAACTCGCCGCGGTGGCTCTTTGGTTATAGCGCCCTTCTGCGGAGCCGGGGTACGCGGGTTCGAATCCGGCTGCAGCAGCCGCGTTTCAATCGAGGCGAAACGCAAACAGCGAACATGTGCTGAGCGACGTCGGTGCCTGTTAAAGATTCCTGAAAAAACTGTTCACCCTCTTTGCCTTAGCCTCCTTGCCTTTAAGAATAGCAAGATTCAGAATAAGCCAAATCTATCCTCTAACCAATACGGGTCCCAAAAGGTACAAATTATTCCGGTGCTGTACACTAACACACCCCTATCTTCTTTTAGTCCCTTTCCTCACGGCGCTCTTCAGGTTAACCGGTCTCTTAGTACAAAACCTTGCTTGCATAAAGATACATTGTCCAACTGTTTTATGATCGTTTGACTTAAGAGTTGCGCTAACGATCTTGGTTGATAAAAGCCACCCGCAGTGTGGACTCCCAACGAGAAAGCAACCGTATTCTGACTACTACAAGAGCCGTCTTCACCAAAAGGAATCAAACAACTAGATTTGATTGTCAGCGGTAGAGTGGAGACATTACGGTACCGCTCAAGTCTAAAACGTCTCGAAAGGTAGGCCTAACGGCTACATGCCTAGGGTGTTTGACCTCACACATTACACAATTTTTAAAGATATGCTTTTTGAGTTAGAAGACCGCTTTTATAGGCATAACACTATATACGCGGTATGAAAACTAAGCATAATTTGACAGATTTTCCTGTCTGCTGGTTGGGTTTGAAGACTTATAATAAACTGCACATCTCCAACCAAAAATTTAATTTTAACCCAACGTTTCGAAGCCGACTAGGCTCCTTCATCAGGGGTGACTGAGGGCAGTAGCTAGCGTCTTAAAGAGGGTTCACCAGAGGCAGTGTCCATAGGAAATATATGAGAACTTTCAGAAGCTCTAGCGTGTCTTAATATGGCTCGATTTTCATGAGGTCTGTGGCAGCGTTTTCTTTTTTACTGGATAGAGGAAATGTTGTGGGCCGATATTATTTTTTAAGTTTCGTTTTTTTTTTACAAATCAGAGGTAAATATTCAGAAACATAGCACTTTTAGAAATGTCAGGTTTTTATGTCGTCTCGTGAAAAAACTAAGCCAGATATCAAAATTTCGTCCGCAAAATTTCCTCCCATTTTTATTTTTGATTCTCCAGCCACAATTTTTATCCATATCCAGCGTAGTGTTTGCGTTTTAGAGGCTCTGAAAGTTTTGTATGTATTTACTGCGGGCATTTGAAATTGGCGCTAAACTTAACTAGCGATACGTGGCTCCATCTGGCTTCCGAATACTTTGTCGCTACTACACTCTACCACTAACCCCTTGGTTGTCTGTGTTCATGTACCCAGGGTTTTACTGAGAACTTGCACGGACTTGAGCTGTTTCTCTCCTATTTTCTAGCTTGGGCTGTATTCGGAAAGCGAGTTCTGTTTTTCTTTTTTTGCTCCAGATTGTGGAGCGGAAACGAAGTAGGTTGAAAGGCAACACCCAAAAGCGCCCCCCCCCCCCCCCCCGGCAGCCACACAATAAGGTTTGTTAGCACCAAAACACAGGAAGGGGGCTCCCTATTCAGGAAAGTGCAGGAGAACAGCATTGTTACTTGCCCTAGGTAGGGGCGCGGTAACCCAGGTGGCGATATAAGTGAAGAATGCAGGTGCAAATATTACTCATAGGAGGCCATCGAGCCAATTTCGGCGCTTACATCAACCCAACATGACCTGGTTATTAAGTTATCGCGCCGAAAATCGGTACTGGGTTCATATAAACGCGCGCCAAGTCGGGTCCAGACAACTCCGCCACAAGGGGCACGTTGACTGAACTCGACCCTCACCCGGTGTGCTTGTAAACGTTATCGAGTCGTAAAGTGGGGTTAGGAGGGGGGGGGGGGATGATAAATGCGCGCTTGCTTTTCACGTGCGCCGTCGCGCCTCCGATACAGCGATCGCGTGCCTCAATCTTGGAGGCTGCTACTGCTTGCTCGAAGCTTGGTTTCGCTACAGTTGAACCAGTTTCGAATCGCTAAAATCGAATTCATTAAGCACGCACTGGTTGAGTTGGATTGACCATGCTGAACCCGACCCCTGAATCGACCCGACGCTCTCGGGTTCATGTAAAGAGGGCTAATGGGGCAGACTGATTGTCATGACGTAGCCATTAACCTCCTTTCATCGAGGCACTTGCCAATCATCTGCGATTTCATGCTATATTCGCGGTAAACTATCTATGACTGTGCAACAGCCCACATCAAGAGGAGAAAGGACCGCCTCCTTCCTTTTCCTGCTCAGCCTCAGCTGCACTGCAACTGCGACGTCTGGAGAACCGGTCAAAGCCAACGTTGGCCTCTGCAGGCCAGTGCAACCAGAATGTGTCGGATCGGCATCGAAAATATCGGTTCTCTAATGAATCTTTGGTCGAGTGTCGCTCTGTTCTCTCTAGTTCTCCTCCCGACCAGACATAACTCAGCCCAAATGTTCACGTTATCAGTGCAAGAACTGTCGACTGTAAGCGTCGGTACACCCTGTCGGCAGAATAGAGCTCGCGGGTTTCCGAGCCCCCCACTCCAGAATAGACATCTCCGTAGTGTAAATAACATGATTTCAAAAGTTCGTGGCCTGGCTGGGAAAATCATCCAGCTTTCCTTCTGAACCGGTTTCGCATGTGGCAAGCGTTCCCCAACCATTCTTCTTCTCAAGGTGTATTGTTGGGCAAGTTCGTGAGACATTCTGTAGGAAAACAACGCTCATGTCTGTCTGTGATTCTTGTCCAGTGTTTTTTGGCGCTGTTTTCCTACAGAATCTTTCTTCCCCCAATTAAAATACTCCCCGGTATGCGCCACACCTAGTCGTACCTCCTGCACTACGTTTCCAAAAGTCGCATATTTCAATCAGAAAAAAAGCTCGGAAGGGCCGCTATATAAATACATATAGAAAATATATAATACATAAGAACACAAAATATATTAAAAACACAGAAAAGCAGGGCGCATAATGAGACTTTCCCAGAAACCATAGTAGGTGTGGAATTTTCGCTTTCAAACCTGTGACGTCATGAGAATTCAAGCGTGCTGCCGTTTTTATGTACAGAAATAGCGCACGCGTTTGGCGTGGTCGGCGCCCATGTTTTCTTCTATTGAATTGCAATTTTTATTATTTTTAAAAATGATCCCCTAACACCAACTATGTCCAGAACATTTGGAAGTCGCTTTAGCAATGTCGGAATTTGCGTTCAAAGTCACCACGAATAGCAACAGGGCGATCGCAGCGCTTTTGAAAACCACACATCTCACTCTTTTACCGAACTTTTATTTGTTCCGCTCTGAAATTATAAGCAGAGAATGAGACATTGAAACGAAGTACTTCAGCAGTAATTAAGTTACTGAAGTGAGTATGGTTCATAAACAAACTGAAGAATTCGGCGACCCCGATGGCAACAAACCTGCTCGGTGGTCATCGAAGTGAGACCCTCCAAATAACGCGATAAAACAAGTATAACAGTCCAGGATAATGCCGAAAAAGTTTCGCCTGGCTGCAATCCTTCCAGATAACGCTGATTGCATCTAGCATAACAAAGTGATATTCTCGGGCGCCAACGGTTTTGAACTCGGACAAACAAATAGTACAACAGCTTCGCAGCATTACTTCTCCCAAAGAAGCGTCGGCCGGATGCTTAAACGAAAATGCGTCGTCGAATCAGCGTCCACACTCGTACACGGTCACGAGGCTTGTATAGCGTGGGGCGACGGAGGAATACGCGGTATACAGAATAGCCAGCCGAAGTGAAGGTGTTCCCAAGGTGTGCCAAAAGATGACTCACACTTATCTGTTCTGGCTAGGCGAAACCAAAACTGCTTCTAACTACAGGCTGTATACCCCACCCTACTATGGTGTATGAATTTTCGGAGAAAAGATGCCAGGGAGCTTAGGGAAACCTAAACCGGAAAACGTACTTTTCCTTGTGGCAGCTCAGTTGTGGGTTACTGGATAAACGTCCATTTTCTGACCACCACCCCTTGAGAGGGTTTATTCGCTTGTGCTTCTGTCTGCCAGCTTGGGTAGGATATACACATAAAGTTGTCGGCCTTAGTTTTTGTTCGCGGAAAAACTAACACTTACGTGTCGCGGTAGAATTTATACACCTGGAGAGGAAATAGAAGTTCCCTCCTTTTAGTGGTACTTAAGTGCTACCATCTATCGACAGAAAATTTTAAATCTGATGTGCCTCGTAATTGGTGAGCCCTCTTAAGTATGGAGGGGGTCATTGGAACGAAAGCCTTGGGGGAGTGGGAGAAGGGGAGGGGGGGGGGGGGGGCTAAGGCTGTAATACCCCTGTCACACGGGCATTTCGAGGGCCCTCGAACCGATAGTCTATCGACTCAAAGGCGATCGAGCGCTGCCACACGGGCAATTTCAATGGCGATCGAGTCAATAGCCTATCGAGTCAACGGAGTAGCGCAGAACTCCATCGAGATTTCGAGGGCCTTCGAGCGCTGCCCAAAGTTGCTAGCGTTGCTTCGAGCGGCGCCAAGCGCACTTTTGTACACGACACATTCACGGTGCAAAAACACGAACAAACATTATTCGCATAAAATTTAATGCAAGCAGTCTGTAAAATTATTTTAAAATTATATTAGACTGGTATTAAGCGCATTGATTTTGCGTTACAGTCTTTGCGTTGCTTGCGTACTTAATGTTGACAACATGGCGGCACCCTGCCCGCCCGCTTCACAGCGATAACAGCTTCGTCGCTAATCCTTCAAAGCAATATCGTGTTCTAAGCTGTTGTATTCGCCTTCGATTTGTCCATTCTTACCCTCGCATAAGGTTTCCAGAGACAAATAGCTCTTGCTTTTCAGATATCATGGCGATTTCCCAGGTCTTAAGCCTGACGAAGCAGCGCTCCGACAAAGTTGGACTGGCTTGGTTTTGGCTCGTCTTGTATTAGAGTGGCTACAGCAGTGTAAGCATATGTCTCTCGCGTACGTGCAATTAAAAGGGTTTTGAACGACTTTCGCGTATGCCTGTATTTCAGCATTTAGTATACATTTATCAAATATTTTTGTTATTTTTGCAAAATCCAAAGTAGCGATTGTGGCGCCACACATCCGTGGTGTAAGACACGAGAACCATTTCAATGGCCATTGAGATTTGCCGTGTAGCAGCGGCGAGTTCGATGGCGATTGAGAATCTCGAAGACCCTCGACTCGAGGGTGATTGAAACTGGCCGTGTGACAGGGGTATAAGTCCCGTCGCACAGGTTTGCTTTTGTGCGGTCTTTGTTTTTCGGTGTTGACCACCTTGCCAGCTGCTAACCCCGACCACAGGGTTGCCCAAGGGACACCCCTCAATGCCTGCCAGACAAGAGGATCACCAGACGGCAGAGGTCCCTCCTCCTCCGGCTCCGCATCGGATGTTCTTGGACCGGGGCTAGGCTCCATCGCAAGGGTTTGGCCCTCACGGCAGACTGGTCCCGCTGCGGCCATACGGAGGAGACCACCGATCACCTCCTCCTCGATTGCCCCGCCTTTGCCATCCACCAGGCAAAGCTGGCTGCATGCTACAGGGACCTGAGCCTTCCATCCGACTCGACCAGTGCCCCCCTCTACCCCACCGGCCCCAACGCTTCCAAGGCGCTCCGGTCTCTCCTCGCCTTCGTGGAGGAGACGGGCCTGGACGGCTGTTGCTAGCCTAAGGCAGCTGACTGATACGACTGCGTCGCCCGCATCTTTATACTCCCCTTTTCGTCTGAAACTCTACCTATCCTTCTCCTTTTTATCTTATTATAAACTGCACAACTGCAACCAAAAATTTTAATTGTAACCCAACGTTTCGAAGCCGCCTCGGCTCCTTCATCAGGGGTGACTGAGGGCAGTAGCGAGCGTCTTTTAAGTATGGAGGGGGGGGGGTGTCAAAGGAACGACCGCTGTGACGCGAAAGGCGCAGGGGAGGGGGAGAGGGGGTTTAAGCTTTTAGTCACGCTGGCGCACTGCAAGGAGGTGGTGACTTACAGCCTAAACCCCTCTCCCACTCGCCCGCGCCTTTCGCGTCACAGCTCTCGTTGGTTTAACATCCCCCCCCTCAATATTTAAAAGACACTAGCTACTGCCCTCAGTCACCCCTGATGAATGAGCCGAGTTGGCTTCGAAACGTTGGGTTAAAATTTAAAATTTTTGGTTGGAGTTGTGCAGTTTATTATAAGTCTTCAAACCCAACCAGACAGGCAAATCTGTCGAAATGTTTAGTTTGCAATCCTCTTTATCTGCACGCCGGCAGTGATGGTGGTCCGATAACATCAGTCACAGGCACGTGCACTTTCCTTTCCTCTTCCCCTTTCATCCACTTACTACTACTACCACCCTGAACAACAACCGCAAAAAAGCAAACCTGCCCCCAGTATTAGCCCAGGGACTTCCCTCTTCAACTAAACGAAAAAAAAGTCGCCAATGACCCCCTCCCTACTGTGCAACGTGACTAACAGCATTAACCCGGACGGCAGCGACGGCACGCGGACGGCACACGGACGGCAGCGACGGTGGTGATCGGACGCCCCCTTATCTGTTTTGTTTTCGCCTTACAGATTTCAACGACGAACCTTGCTGCGCTGGCCTCAAGACAGCACTAAGTCTGACGTCACAGACTATTGCGCCCCCGCGCTTCTACCGGCCGAGCTGTAAACGGGTCACACGGACGGCAGCGACGGTGGTGATCGGACGCCACCTTATCTGTTTTGTTTTCGCCTTACAGGTGGGTTACCCCTGACTGCCTGCTGCCATAGTGCGCTGCCTTGTTCTGACCTGAAAGCGTGCCATTCCAGTGTGCCTTTCCGACGCTCAGCTTCCGTGAATTACTTGCATCTGCAGATTTCAACGACGAACCTTGCTGCGCTGGCCTCAAGACAGCACTAAGTGTGACGTCACAGACTTTTGCGCCCCCGCGCTTCTACCGACCGAGCTGTAAACGGGTCACACGGACGGCAGCGACGGTGGTGATCGGACGCCCCCTTATCTGCTTTGTTTTCGCCTTACAGGTTGGTGAAAAACCCACTTTTCTACTTGCCATTTTTTCTTTCACTACCGCTGCTGCTGCCGTGTTGCTCGCTGCTGCCTTGTTGCTTGCCGCTGCCTTGTTGCTCGCTGCTGCCTTGTTTTCTACCGTGCTATCAGTTGTAGTGTTAGGAGAAAGATTTTCCGAATTTAAGCCTGTATGCTGCACAAGCTATACCAAGGCTAACATGCCGGAGACATGCCCTTCCTGCGAAGAATGTCTGCCAAATGACGGACTCGCCATCAAGTGCGCCGAATGTGAGTACACCTACCATCTTGGCAATTGCTCTGGTGTTTCTGCGTCAACATATAAGGTAAAAGGCGAGAAAGGTCGCAAAACGTGGCGATGTCCAGACTGTCGCAAAACAAACGCAGGAAGCTCGGACACACCCAGTACGCAACCTGACCTTGCTGTCTGTTTAGCAGGCATATGTCAAAAACTTGATGCTCTTGCTGGCCTGCCTGACCAAGTCGATGAAGTGAAGAAGTCTATTGAACTAATGTCAAAAAATACGATGATATACTTGAGCAACAGGTAAAACATGAGAAAGAGATCTGTACCTTAAAGAAACGTGTCAGTGCGATTGAGACCAGAGTCGACGAAACAGAAAGCTGAACCTTGAGGTGCACGGCATACCGGTGACAAATGATGAGAATCTGGTGGAAAAGGTAAATGACGTAGCAAAATCTGTGGATTTGCCAGAGCTTACTTTGAATGACGTCGATGTTGTGCGCAGACTTCCTTCAAAGCCAGGAAAGGTGCCTGGGATCATTGTACGGTTTTCAAAGCTCTCAACTCGTGACATGTGGTTTCAGAAGCGTACAGATTTAAGAGATGCTCACTCGGATGTATCTGTCAGCGAAAACATGACGCGTCAAAGCCGTGAGCTGCGGCGCTATGCAAAGGCTTGGGCAGGTGAAAATGATTACCAGTACGCTTGGCACCGGAATGGGAAAGTGTTCGTTAGAAGGAAACAACATGATCCTGCGATTGTCATTCATTGTCCAGCAGATTTGGACCAGTTGCAAAGCCAATAATGTGTGGCAATGCGCGGCACTCTTTTTCCAATGGCTCTTTCTACTGATCTAGTTAATCTTTCTGACATCAATAGTTTCATTAAGCCTGATAATCTTCATTGTTGCTCTTGCATTCATGTTAATATCAATCTGGTCGAAATAAGCAAGAAGAACTTGACTGTTTTTTCAGAGAAGTGGAAACTTGTTTCAATGTTATGTTTTCTGAAACGTGGTTTACTTGTGAAGGTGACGTCTATGTGATTCCGACATACAAGTGTTTCTATATGAACCGATCCATAAGAAGGGGAGGTGGTGTTTCAATGTTAGTTTCGAATCTAATGGAATGAGAAATGTTGCCTGAATTTTGTTGTATTACACCCCATTACGAAGTCCTGGCAGTCAAGTATGGCACAAGGATATTTTGTCTGCTATCGTCCACCGGGTAGCAGTTCTGCTGAGCTCTTTTTATTTCTTGATTCATTCCTAGAATTTGTTAACATGAACCAATATGAGTTAATTTTAGGTGGCGATTTTAACATTGACATGCTGGCCAACAATAACACAACAATCGAGTTCAATACTTTACTTAACGTTCACTCCAGTGTAAATGTCATTATGTCACCTACACGGATTACGACAGAATCATAAACACTTTTAGATCTTTCCATAACAAACTCCAAAACAGAAAGCTTGAAATCAGGCACCATTGCTTATGCTCCGAGTGATCATATGCCAATATTCATATCTGTTATTCTCGCTCCGAATTCTCAGCGACAACCCGACCAAATGTCTTTTTATCGCGTTATAAATCATCACACGTTATGCGAGTTCAAGGAACGCTTATCTATTGTTAACTGGGAACATGTTTTTGAGGAAAGCGACCCTGACGAAGCATACGAAAATTTTTTAGTGATTCTTACTGACATTTATAATGCTTCCTTTCCGCTGAAGAAATTCTCCCAGTCAAAGAAAAGTAAGAAACCATGGGTCGACGAGGACATGTTGCAGTTGATAAGAAAACGAGATAAACTTTACAGACTGTTTTCACAAAGTAGATGTCCTGAAGCGCTGAAAACATTAAAAAAATTTAGGAACTTCGTCTCAAAGCAACTTCGCGTCGCTAAAAAGCAATATATTTATAACCGATTTAATTCAACTGGTGGACAGTCTGAAAAAGTTTGGAAGGTTTTAAAATCTATCTTCAGTAATTCTTCCGCACCGACCACAAAAATTATTCATGAAGGGATTGAATTAAAAGGTTCTGATCTAGCAGATGCCTTTAATGACTATTTCCTTTCCTTTGCTGACACGTCAAGCGGCGACGTAAATCTGTCCTATATGAGTGCCCGAAATGGTGAAACAATATTTCTAACACCGGTTACAGTAAGTGAAGTAATTACAGAATTTTTAGCGCTTAATAATAGTAAAGCCACAGAGGCGTCAGGTTTTCAGATACAGCCCATAAAATTTACCATCGACATTCTTGCACCTTGCCTCACCCATATCTTCAACCTATCCTTGGTTTCCGGCGTTTTTCGGCGTCTTATGCAAAGGGCAAAAGTGACAGTAGTGTATAAAAAAGGAAACCAAGATGAAATGGAAACTATCGCCCGATATCAATCTTACCTGTGTTTTCTAAAGGCCTCGAAAAAGTTATTCTTAAACGGCTATCCTGCTTCACTGAAAGATGTAACATTATCACTACCGCTCAATATGGGTATCGTAAAAATAGATCGACTGAGTTAGCTCTCCTTGCTCAGAAAGAATTCATACTAAAACATTTTGAAGCAAAAAACATGGTACTTGGATTATTTTTAGATTTTTCAAAGGCGTTTGACTTTGTTAATCACTCTGTGCTGCTCAAAAAATTAGATCACTACGGCATTAGAGGCATAGCCCATATGCTGATTTCCTCATACTTGCGACATAGATCTCAGTTTGTTAGTATTGCCGGTGAATGCTCCCAGTTGAAAGCGGTAGCTTCTGGTGTTCCACAAGGGAGCATTCTGGGTCCGTTTCTTTTTGTTCTCTATATCAATGATATTGTTCGCATCGATAGCACTGCTAAGTACATAATTTACGCATATGACACTAGTCTGTTTTTTTCGGGTACTTCAACGGTTGATCTCGCAAATCGAGCTAATAAAACCTTAAAAGAAATAAATACTTGCACTGCTGATAAACACTTAAGAATTAACGTTAGTAAAACTGCAGCCGTTATGTTTCACCCACGTCACAAACACTTTGAACTTCCTCTAATTGAATTAAACAATACCAGAATAGAATTTGTGCAGACTGTGAAAACTCTAGGCGTTTACTTTGCAGCAGATATGTCGTGGAATGACCATATTAATTACGTCGTTAAGAAACTTTCCAGAACAGTTGGTATCATGCGCCGCCATTGCTTTAATTTTCCTACGTCAGTCAACATGTTACTTTATCACTCTTTGTTCTCTTCCATAGCCAACTACGAATGTATGGTGTGGGCAACAACAACAGCCGAAAATATTAACAAACTAACAGTCTTACAAAAATGTATTATACGCATTGCATGTAAAGCGCCGTATTTCTTGCACACTGCGAGCCTTTTCCACCGACACAACGTTATTCCAATGAAATCCATGTATAATTATAGGCTGTGCCATAAATATAAACTCACCATAATGAAAAATGATGACCCCTTGCTTACACTTGCTGGGTTAGAGCAAAGCAGAACTGTGTATGATACCCGCGCAGCAGAGCTTTGGAATGTTAAGAAATGCCGCACAAACTATGGTAAACAAATGTTGCAGCATACTTTACCGACACTTCTGAACCAGTTGTACTGCCACAAGAATCTTGATGTCTCCAATATTTCTCTGAAAGAATTGCCCCAATTGTTCCTGTAGTTCTTTTTTCTTGCTATTACCATTTTGAGTGGATGTGTCAATTTTGCTGTCCCTTATTTTCTCCTCTCTGCGTTTGCCTTTATAGGCTCTTGGACCTAAAGTAGTTCTTTTTTCCTTTACATGCAGAATGTACTGCGTACTGAACGTACATGTGTCGTTCTATGTACTGAACATACGTGATTTTTTTCCCTGATATTTTGTTGTCCTTTTCTACCGCCGTCAATGCTGCACTGTAAGAGGAAGCCAGGACCTTTCAAGCTGTCTCTACAGCTTTTTTCCTGGCTGTCCTCGCAACACCTAGTTGCGGAAATAAACCTTCAAACCTTCAAACCCCCCCCCCCCCTTCCCCCACGCCTTTCGCATCACAGATTTCGTTCCTCTGACCCCCTCCTCCCCTCCATACTTAAAGACGCTAGCTACTGCAGTCACCCCTGATGAAGGAGTCGAGTCGGCGTCGAAACGTGTTAAGAATAATCTTTTTTGTTGGAGATGCGCAGTTTATTATATGTAAGCGGTCTACTACGCCCGAATATTGCAAAGAAGTCCTAACCAGCAGTCTGGTTAACTAATGTTGAATGGATAACTCTTTATTTAATATCGCAAAGCTCTGATGTTATCGAGAGTAGTGTAGCCCTCCATAACTAATCTAATTAGCAGTTCTTAAAATTTTCACAAAAGCCGTTACTGTCGGCGCTGTGGCCCAACAAATTTTGGCTTTTTCAATGAGTTACGTGCACTGGAGAGGATGCTTTTCCTGCAAGCTTCTCGAAAATGTACGTGTTTGGGCAGGATGTAACCAAAATCTGTTCGACCAGAGCACAGAAGGTCACCGCGTTATCGAAATTCCAAAACTGATATAGATAATGGTAAGGGTGGGCTACATGCCTCTCAATAATTACAGAACCTAACAGCAATAGTTAAAACGTACATACTATTGAGTTTTGGTTACCCAGCCTGCTTGTTCGCACATCTTAGCTCTATTCTGGCGTGCTACACCGCTCACAATGCTATACCAAAAAAAAAAGCGCCTTTCTAACACAAAACGCCTACTTTCAAAAATTGTATAAAGTCGTGGGTGAAACACGCTGCATATAGAGCTTATGGTGCGCCATTCTTGCTACGTTACACTGCTAAGTTCATTGTCATGGTTACGCTTGCCAAAAACTGTACATTAACCACTCGCACAGCATATGAGCACTCAAAGCTTATTTGCGCTTTACCCGACGCACAAAGCGACAGCAGCAATTAATATTCTTGCTGTTTTCACGGGGTGTTGTTCTAATCAGGCTATGCTAAAAGGGTATCAGCACGTTCTGCTGTATAGAAATTAGCACACCCGTCGTCTAAGGAGACATACCTTGCCGAGAAACTTGCCGCGGCTGTATTCTCTCTGGGAATTCGTGTCGATGACGACGTGGGGGAATTCGTCGCTTGTCGTCGCAGAAGCCATCACGGAGAGAAAACGCGATCTCGACTCCACGCTTTCCACAGCTGCAATGCACACATCAGCACAGGCACCAGCGACTGAGCTCGACACTGCCGTTTCTGACCGGTGCGGGACGGTTTTTGAAAGGTAGCATCACGTGCATGAAAATAAGCACCGCTATTGTTTGGCGCCACTCGACACCGAGATCCAGGCAGTGGCCGCACCTAATCGGGTGTGACCCTCCTATTGTAGACGGCCTATTGTAGTCTATTGTAGGCGCCCCAGAAATCCCTTCCCTTATCTTGCTTCGGGAACAGGCCTTCTAGGCGCTTTAGGTCATCCATCATGCTGGACATATCTGGGGAATATAACTTTTTTTAGGGATCTTACCACACCTTCGCCAGAACGTGTTACAGCAGCAAAGGCTGACTCGTCACAGGGTTCGTGATAAGCTAGCATAGGCACTGTGAACAGCCCGTACTATCTCCGCCAGTGTCAGGTTTTTTCCTAGTCATGAATCGCGCTTGCCTGCTGTGGAGTTACGACAGAAAATTGCGTGCCCGAATATTAGTTCATCGTTTTCCATGCAGGTGTCTGCGTTTGCAGATGACTAAATTTATTTATTGTTAATTTCGCTTGGGTAAGTTTGTTGATAGTTTGAAAAGTGCGTTCTTACGTCGTATGTGTTTCCTCCTTCGTCTTATTACGCAAGGACGTAGTTTTCAAATGTTGTATGACCCCGTGTTTTCGTGCGGTATCTGAGCCTCTATGTATTCTAGAAAATTTTCTATTAGCATAATCACGTAGTGCTAGACTGTGAAGCCAAAGCAGGTTACACGCTGAGACTGTGAAGTATTCGTTTTCAGGTGTTGACTGCTCAACTTAACAGGGTAGACAGTGAAAATTCTACACTAGAAGCGTGGGTGGATGCGCTGGAAAGGTATACCTGAAATAGGGAGACTGGGGACAACCGAATACTCAGGGAAAGCGTGGCAACTGCCGACATTGTAAACGAAGATAGCGGACATGCCAGTGCAGAACATCTGCACGGGATGGGCAATGGCTTTGGTAGCTTGGGCAAGTTAGAGAAAACAGGTCAGAAAACAGGAATCACGAGGAGCTGTGAAAAAGTGACTCATAAGGCAGACAGTGATAGCAAGGAGATTAACAGTGAAACGCCAACAAATGCGGTCAGTGTCAGAGCCAAGAGTCTGGGAAGGAACAAAGCCATAAAAGCGGTGGCACCAGCAAGAAAAGGGATGAAAGTAAGGGAGCGGGAGGGAGTACACACGTGCTAATCTCCGGTGATTCCAACTTGAGCCACAGCGCCCGAACTATACTGGAGCGGTGGGGGGGGGGGGGGGGAGGGGAAGGGGGGGGTAGGCGAGAGGCAGCGAGGATATTCCCGGAGAGGACAAGAAACCAGAGACGAAAATCCGCCATTTTCCTACGATTTCGGCTTGAAACAATGAGGGAAAACTCGTCTGCAAGCCAGAACACTGGTTCAATGCAAACGCATGGAAGCATCGCAGGCGATACCCGGATCCACGAGATCTGTACTCCGCCTTCCGAGTGCTCCGTTCCTGCTTGACAGCTGCTGTCATCTGTCGTTTGCGCATGCGCTGAAGGAGGTGGTGGCTTGATTTCAAGCAATGGAGATGCGGGCATGAGCATACCGCATATCAGCCGTGTGAAAGAGAATGTTGCAAGGCGTCAGCTGGTAAGAAGGCACATTCAAACGACGGACGGGCGGTCCGCGGCCTGCGCATCACGTGTGCCCACCTCACTACAACTCATCTGCCGTCCGATGTTGCCAAGCGGATACGGCGGACCAAAAAAACAGACAACGCACCAAGCGAGCGGAAGTTGCTGCAACGCTTGTTAACAGGAAAGAGAGGACGAGCTTCAGTCTGCTGCCTACTGACCCCGTCTCTCCAATTTATCCCTCCATCTCTCTGTACATCTGTACCCAACAGTGAATGAGCTACAGTGGCATGCAACTCAAAAATCGTCAATTGCCTCCCAAAAGGAGGTCCTCTTGTTGATGACATCTGGCGATTTCCGCCCTTGAATCATTCTCTCCCCCTCTCCGCTGACCGGTCACATTTGACCGGCTAATGCTAAATCGCAGGGGGTGGAAATTGAATGGGCAGTAACTAGGAGTTAATAGGATTAATCGCGGCGTCATTTAAATCGGTCACAGTGATTTTTTTGTGTTACTTTATGGGGGTTTGACGTCCCAAAGCGACTCAGGCTGTGAGGAACGCCGTAGTGAAGGGCTTGGGTCGTTTAACGTGCAATCGCATCGCACAGCACACGGGCCTCTAGAATTTCGCCTCCGTCGAAATTTGACCGTGGGAGAGACATTCACTGCAGCCGAAGCTATTATAGCAACCTTACTAGCAACCTTATGGAAACGTCAGGAAATGTGGGCTGGTGGCCAGACGTAAACCCCACAACTTCGTGACCCGCCGCTGAATCCTGCCGGGAAACACCCACTTGATATTTCTCTCTTGACCAGGCCGCGGGCGGACAGCGCGCCTCGCACAGCATAGTGACGCGTGAACCGTGATGCGCGGCCGCAGACCCTACGGTGAAGAGGAGGAAGAGGAAGATGACGCTGCTCGATCTGTTGTCACCTCAGCTCAGTAATTTTGCCTTGTTTTCTAGTTATTAACTAGGTTATTTCCATCCTTGGAAGACGGCCGCGTCTTTAAGGCGGTACTGTCCCTACTGGAAGGGTACGGCAGCTCCGGCGCCGGTATACTTAAAGGGACAGCGCCATCCGAAGGAGCCCAGTGGGGCGGAGGCGGCCATAGCATCACATGGCGGGGATCTGCCAGTCATCAGGGACGTCCAGCAGTGCAGTGAGTCATCATCGCTCAGTGGGGACGACTCAACTATCGTCGCCTCTGACGAGGAAGTGGCTGACATGGCGGAAATGGACAACGACGGCTTCAAAGTGGTGAGTCATCGGAAGCACCGGACAGTCGGCATCCCAGTGATAGTTCAGCCAAAAGAGAAAGGCGTTGACTTAAGAGAGTGGAACCCTATCAGGCTGTTCGATGATATTAAAGTACTACTGGGATCTGCTCCGATTCGCAGTCGCTTCACAACGCAAGGGGCTCTTCATCTAGATATCCCAACGGAAGAGCAAGTAGACATTCTTCTGCGGTGCTCTCAGATCGGTGGCCTACGAGTTCAAGCCCGGTTGCCACACTCCTACATGACTAACACATGTGTTATAAGGGGAGTACCAGTGTGGTATTCGGAAAGTTCTGCACGTGCGACGGTTAATGCGCCGGGTGGAGCCTGGAGAACAACAATGGGCAGCGAAGCCTACAAACTCTATTGTGCTAACGTTTGCTCCCAACACCGAGCGCCCTGGAATAATTGACCTTGGTTTCACCAAACATGCAGTCCACGAGTTCGTTGAAACTCCTCCCCGGTGCTTCAGGTGCCAACGCTTTGGACATGTAGCGAGAGTTTGCAACAAAGATCAACGTTGCAAGCGCTGTGGTGGTGGCCATGATTACAAAGAGTGCAAGGCAGATTTTGCTTGCGCTAATTGTGGAGGTGACCATCCAGCGAGTTTTAGTGGCTGCACATTCCGTGTAAGCGCCTTACACCGTCGCAAGTCCTTCATTAGTGGCCCCAAACCACAACCTACTGAGAAGCCGATACATGGAAGTGAAGAGTTCCCTGCGCTCGAGTCGGAAGCTCGGGGCGTGGTAGCAAGCGACGTCGCTGCACGACCTGATCCGAGCAAGTCGGTAACGGCCTCCGAGGGTGAGCTGGCTGTTCGATCTGCTTCTGCAAAAAGTGTCCATGTTCCTCAGCGACCAAATCACAGCAAGACTCGACAACATGGAGGACATCCCCTTGCCTTAAAAGAGATGCAGACACCAGCTACCGTGGCCAAGAGTGGGTCCCAGTCCCCGTCTTTTGTCGAAGTGGTGCGCCAGTGCGTGCAGCAAAATAAGGAGCTCAAAAGCCGGAATCTCTCCGACCTTCTACGCGTTTTGTTTGATATCCTGCGTTCATATAGCCAAGCGATGCAGCCTGGCACTTTGAAGAACTTTATACAGCTGGGGCTTTCCTTTGAGACCTTGATCACCGCCTTCGCAGAGAACTTCAACTCCTAGATGGCTAGTTTTCTTCAACCTGTTGCAACTAAAAACCCTAGAAAAGTGCCGTTTATCCTGCAATGGAACTGCGCTGGGATTATAAGTCGATTAGCAGAACTAAAATTGTTTTTGAAAGAGACCTGTGTTCCATTACTGGCCCTCTCGGAGGCTGGCTTGCCAAGCGGGAGGTCTTTGCCGGGATACGTCGCCCACAAGAATTGCAGCATAAAGTCTTTTCCCGCAGGAAGTGCCGCCCTTTACTTACGAAGAGAGATTTCGCATGTGGCTTTGAACGTCACCGATCTTTGCACCGACAGTATTGAGGTAGTGGCTGCGAGGATTCGGCTCGCCTTCGGAACTCTGTCCATTGCATCAGTATACGTGTCCCCGCGGAAGAAGGTCGATATGGCTTTGTTCCTCCAGAAACTTTGTGACCGCTGCCCAGCACCCAGAATCATCTGCGGTGACTTCAACGCCCACCACCATGCCTGGGGTGACAGGAACACAGATCCTCGCGGACGCCAACTTGTAGAAGTCATCGACAGTTTGGACCTGTGCGTGGCCAATGACGGAAGTCCCACTTTCTTTCGGCCTCCAACCTCACCCACATCTATAGACTTAACCTTACATTCACCTGACGTCCGTGTGCAGTGGTCAACTAGAGCTGAACGAATGGGAAGTGATCACTACCCGATATTTGTGTTTACTGCCGACTTCCATCTGCGTGGTCCTAAAATTTGCCATGTTGTTAATAGGGACAAATAAAGGTAGCACTTAGCCTGTGTTTCCGGTGATGTGACAGACAAAATGATTTATGCTAAGATGGCTGCTACCACGGCGCTCAAGCTACCTGATCATTTTCCGACTCCGGATTTAAAACTCAGGAACCTCTGCGCAGCACGCAGAAGGGCGGAGCGACAACTGTTGCGGAAGAAGGACGACAGAGCCTTGAAGACAACTTTCAACAGGCTCAACTCTGCCATTAGACGTCATGCGAACAAGCTCTGTAGGTCCCAGTGGGCATCCTTTTGCGCTAGTTTGACTGTTTCTCACCGATAACGAGAATTTGGCGTGTCGTTGGCAGTCTTGCTGGTGGCTCTCGTCCGAGTAAACCTTTCGAGGCGCTTGCATTGCGCACGCAGAAACATCTCGTGTGCTTGGCAGAGGAATTTGCGGATGCATTTGTAAATTCCAGACCAGGCATTCATCCCTGCGCTCTGCCTGCTACGTCTCCGTCTGTTATGGACGCCCCATTCACACTTCGAGAACTACAGACCGCGCTCCACAGCCTGCGGCGTCGCTGTGCACCAGGTCCTGACGGCATTACCAATGAAATGTTACAGAATCTGCCTCTGGAACACCGGAAG
Organism: Amblyomma americanum; assembly: GCF_052857255.1. Classification (NCBI taxonomy): domain Eukaryota; kingdom Metazoa; phylum Arthropoda; class Arachnida; order Ixodida; family Ixodidae; genus Amblyomma; species Amblyomma americanum. Next base: position 79,206,923 of record NC_135507.1, read on the forward strand.
ATGCTCCTAACCTATCTCAATCGAGTGTGGGAGTCAGGTGACGTTCTCCCATCATGGAAGGTGGCTTCTGTAGTCCCACTACTGAAGGCCAGCAAAGAGATTACAGACGCGGCCTCGTATCGTCCTGTATCGCTGACGTCGTGTGTGGCTAAGTTCATGGAGAAGATGGCAAGTAAGCATTTGTCTTTGTGGCTTGAGGATAGAAGGGCACTACCAACATGCATGACTGGATTCCGCACAGGTTTAAGCGCGCTAGATAGCGTCCTGGACTTGATAAGCTACATTGAACATCAGAGTGCTTTTGGACTTTCAACACTAGCTATTTTCCTAGACGTATGAAAGGCTTATGATAGCGTCCTCCAGAGCTCAATACTGAATAGTCTGCAGGTCATAGGCGTACAGGGCTATCTTCTGCGAATCATTCACTCATTTCTCAGTGATCGTAAATTTCGAGTGCGGTTAGGCAGTACAATGAGCTCCGAAAGGGCGGTATCGCGAGGGGTACCTCAGGGTAGTGTCCTGTCCCCAACGCTCTTTAATGTTGTCATGGCTGGTCTTCCCGCAAAAGTGCAAAAACATTGTAGGCATGTCCATATGTCGATATATGCAGACGACATTTGTCTTTGGTTAACCGGATATCAACACAAACGCTTAGCTCTATTAGCGCGACAGGCCGTGCTTTCAGTTAAAAGTTACCTTCAAGGTGTTAGGTTGACTCTCTCGGGAGAAAAATCTGGCTTCGTCCTGTTTCCAGGTAGGGGACGACGGTATGCGCGGCTGAGTATAGACCTTGATCAGTCTTGCCTTCGTCAGGTTAACCACATACGTTTTTTGGGCGTCACTATTGACTCACGTCTACAGTGGCGACGAGCTGTGGACTCGATTGTGGCTTCACTATCTTCGCGTCTCAATGTGCTTCGTAGAGTTGCTGGTGAGCAATGGGGAAATCATCCTGCTTCAATGATCAGGCTTCACGATGCCCTGGTGACAAGTCGCATAATGTACCAGCTCCCTTTAATTTCCCCCTCGGTATCGCAGCTGGAACGCCTTGAGGTTTTGCACAGAATGGGACTAAGGAGGGCTCTCGGCGTTCCGCAGGCTGCTCCAAACAATGCAGTACTGTATGAGTCTCAATCGAAACCTCTTCGGCTAGCCGCTTCACAAAGACTTTTGCTGCAAATTGGCCGCCTCAGAGAGAGTGTTGCCGGGAGGGCGCTTCTACAGCGCCTTCGAAAGAGATCTGAGTCCCGGGCGTACTTGGCTTTAAATACTCTTCGTTCTCTGGGTCTCGACCTTCGAGATCAACCTAAGACGTTGAAGCCACCTTGGTCCTTTCCGAGCCTCGATTGTTCCTTGACAATTCCCCACGTTCGCGCTAAGCGGAATTCTCCTTTAGCGGCAATGCGTTCGCTCGTACTGGAACATCTTGAGACCGAATATGTCAGTCATCTTCAAATTTTTACAGACGGCTCTGTGGACAAGGTCAGAGGACCTAGTGCAGCTGCTTTTCATATTCCGTCTTTGAAGTATGATTGGTCTGTTCGTTTTACTAAAGTCGTGTCCTCCACAATGGCCGAAAGCGTTGCCATTGAGGCAGCTCTAAAGAAGCTACGGTGTTGTACGCCTCAACCTACTGTCATAATTACGGATTCAAAATCTGCCCTTCAAAGGTTAGAGTACAGGTTCCCCACTGATGCCTTGAGTCTTAGATCTCTACGTTTGGTGCAGAATCTACATAGCAAAGGCTTCTCTATACGTTTTCAATGGGTGCCCTCGCACATAGGTGTCTTAGGCAACGAGATAGCAGACAACCTCGCCCATACAGCTCTCTCCGGGATTCCAGTACATGGAGTCCCTCATGAAGTCAAGCAAATGTTCAGAGATCTGGTGCTGTGCCACTTCAGTTCTTTGTGGAGCTTTCCTCATCAGCCATGTGTGACCAAGGGTCTCGAAAGGTACCAAGCCACTTTGCTGCACCGCGTTCGCACGGATTCTGCTCGTACGCCGGCGTGGATGTATAAGACTAGCCTAGCGTTGTCACCATTGGGTTCAACGTGTGGTGTGTGTGGTGACATAGAACATTACCTCTGGTGCTGTACTTTGTACAACGCGGAACGGGCTGTTTTATTCGGATCCCTCAAGAGGCCAGGAGTTCCTCACTGTTCTCTCAGGAGATTGTTTTCCCGCGCGGGAGCCAGTCGAGTAGAAGGGATGCTTCTCGCCTTCTTCTACTTTACCTGCAGGACACGGATTTGGCCTCCACATGTTGACCTCAGGAGTGTCTATTTGGGTTTTTTTTGCGGACAGTGTTTCTGTGATTTCTATTTAAGTGTCGCTACGGTGGACCAATTGCCGGCAGCAACTGCAAGGCTAATCCCACCGGTAGTTTACAACCACTCAACTCAACCCTTCGGTCTGTCGTGTGAATCGGCCTTAGTGTTAGCGGTACCTTCTAGTTCAAAATAGCTGCGGCAGGACTAAATGATGCTGCTAATGGTCTCGCTGCAACGTCGGAAAGGATGGATTTCTAATGGCAGAAATAAACAGGAAACTGCATGGAATAGGCGTTTTCGGAGTATTTGAACGAGATGGCTTTCATTTTAGAGAAGGGCCGGGCGCAGGGATAGGCAGTGGCACCGCCGTGGAATTTTTACGGGGTCCGTCGGTGCTCCGGGCTTCCGAATACGTATCAGCAAATGCAATAATGAATGCCGCGGCCAACAACATATAAACTGGTAACATAAGGAACGAAATATAGAAAATAAATTTAGCACATGATCAGTTTCATAAATATGCATAAGGGCAGAGAAACAGGGAAATGGTCAAAAACATATCAGCATTTAAAGGAACGTGAAATAGGTTCATGCGCTCTATTTGAGATTCAAGTATCTAGACGACCCTTCGTTTATCGATGGCTACAACTTGGAGGAGTCGAACAGATAAACGACGAAGTGAAGGGGGTAGGAACTGCTAAGTTGATATATCGCAAAACAAATTGGCAAGGAATAAAATAACACTACAAAGAACGCATATGGACACTGGGAGCAATTTCCGGTTAAAGGCCACAGCTAGCGGTAACTTATGCATGGACGGTGGACAATTGCAGGCAAATAAAAATAAGGATATTGTAAAATATCTCAAAGAAGACATAAAACAGTTGATAGACGATGCCGAGATGATTCTACTATGAAAGAAGGAATGGCAATATCAAATGTCTGGACGGGTGCACAAATAGTAACGGGACCTAAATATACTGTAACTCTGTGAGGAAGTTATTGCAAATAGAGAACCTAAATGTGAAGGAGAAATCACAAGGAATTGCGGAGAGTTCGGGCACTGCGACGACAGCATCGTCCGGCGGCGAAGGCGGTGACCGAAGACCACTCTCCAGGCTGTAAAGTTCAAGTTCAGCAGGGGCTTCAATACTCGGCCGTCCTTAGTGGAACGTTGTAACGCTTCACACGCAGACACACACACACACGGCTAATGTGTGTTACTGTGGTTGCGCACTAAGTACTCATCACAGATATGGCTTCGGCTGTTTCAGCTCTTAGCCAGGACGTACAGTCTGTCCTGTGGAAAACGTTGGGGAAGAATGTAATGGCTGAGGCCACCTCGAACATTTTAATGGATCCTAAGCATTTAACTGGAGCTTTTGCTTTTCGTGTGTGTTTAAGAGTGGCCAGTACATCATGAATTCAGCCCATGAAATTGTGCTCATAAAAAAATGTGAAAGGGACGAGAATATATAGCGACAATCTATGTGTGAACCTCCGCACTCTTGCCCAGTTTGGATTGTTGGAAGATATACCAGTGCCGCATTTTAAACGGGGTGGTAGCATGTCCACCATTCTCGTTTTTTTTTGCTTTATTTTTTAACGGGGTTGGTCTGAAAATTCGTCATTCTTTTTAAAGTACAATCCCTAACCATGCTGTCCGAAGCTGATGACGCCTCCCAACATATTGAGGCGCCAATCTTCCAATCCCGTTTTGTTAACTTGTAGCGCAGATCCATTCGCATGACCATTGTTCTCTAAACTCTAGGGCCTCGGGGAGAGTTACTTTGTTTCCCTCGACTTCCGGAAAATATTGCCGCGTTCTTGTATAATGTGTCAATTCTTTGTATTGATGTACCACACATTTGTCATGTGTCATCTTGTTCCTTTTCCTTTCCTTTTGTATTTTTGCGTTGTAAGACAGCCTGATCTGGCTTCAAAGAGTAGGGCACTGCCTTTTGAGTTATCACAAAACTAGTTCTTATTGATCTGCATTTTACAGCCTTATGAAATTCTACATTCTGTTTTTTTGCCATTGAATTGATCATGTTTTTACCATCTACATTGCATACTGCATATGCCTACGAAAGTGAGCAAATGAGGGCAAAACTTCGGGGTGCTTGCCAACGTTCCGACAAGAGGACTTGACTTCGTCTGGGCAAAGCATTCATCATTGACGGGATTTAACTAGGGTCATCCCTCCGAGTTGGAAGAACCAGTGAGGGGGAGGAGGGTGGGAAGTGGGAATGGAGTTAGGGTGGGGAGTGTGAAACTTGTCCAGGCATGATGGCTGCTAAAGTTGATTATATGGTCTACCTGCAAAACTGTTAATACAAAAAGGCAAGCTCAGCACAAAGGAATGCGGGTGTGTGGATCGTGGATAGATAGCCATGGTGGCCTTGCAATGTTGTGTGTCCAGCTAGGACAGGGGGCTTGGTATGACTAGCTGCGTTGATATGAAAACTCAGATAAGGGTTAAGTCAGCATGGCAGAACAAAATACCGAGAAACATGTAATAAAGTAAAAAGACAAACCATGAGGGCAAATTCAGAGTAATGGCGCGTTCACACTTGGACATTCGGCGGCGAACCGGAGCGGAATCAACGGCCGCCGAAATGCTGTCTCGTTCACACTTCCCGGCCACCTCGTGGCCGCTCATCGTCTGTGTGTAGTCTGCTCACGGCGTACACAGATGTGGCATGAGTTTAATCGATGCTGTCTACATACCAAAACCGTATGCACGCTTGCGTACGCTAAATGCAGCGATTTCGTTGGATGTTACGCCATTTATAACATTCTCAAATTTTAAACGCCTAGTGGCGCCATCTTGTGGTTAGGAGAGGAACCATTGTTGTCAACAGACGCTCTTCTTAATCCTAAAAGGCGAAGAATCGTCACCTGAAATAAAAATTAAAGCAAATTTATCGCTCAAACGTTTTCTTATGGGCGAGAGAAGACAAAGCGAAAGACCGCTGGCTCTTTTATGGCCAGTGAACGCGCTAAAGAAAGGCAGTAACAGCGACGAATTCAGTCTGAATCGAGGCGTCCTGCATCGAAGGGCGCCGCCATGTTTGTCGCCCCGGGTGCTCGCCTTTCTATTGTCTGACGAGATTCGGCGGCTTTTTTTCCGCTGGCAGTATTCGGTCCTGGACAGATCGGCCTTTAAGGACCCGTTCACACTTGTCCAAAAATTCGGCGGGCGAAGCGATTTCGGCCGCTTTTGACGCCGAGCGAGGCGGAAAGCGGCGCGGAGAGGGCGATCGGACTGGAACCAAATTTTTCGCGTTCGCCGCCGCGGCGAAAAACATGGCGGCGTCCTTCGACGCAGGACCCCTCGCCTCGAAATGAATTCGTCGTTGTTGCGGCCCTGTTCATCGCGTTCACTGGCCATAAATCAGACACTGGTACATCGCTTCGTCTCATCTCACCTGTAGGCAAAAGTATAAGCGATAAATTTGCTTTATTTTTTTATTTTGAGCGGCGATTCTGCCGCTACTAGGCCTAAGAGGAGCGCCGGTTTTGTTGACAGTACTAGTTCCCGTCCCGACAAGCAGATGGCGCCACTAGGCTGGGCGTTTGGTTGCGAGTCTTGTTGCATACGCTGAAATAAAAATGGGAATGTGCCTGCGTTTACGTACGCAAGCGTGCATACGGTTATGGTGCACAGACAGCCTCGATTTATGCTCTTTTCTAAACATATCTGTGTACGCCGCGAGCGGTGACGTGGTGGCCGGGAAGTGTGTGGAAAAGCGAGAAACAGCAGCGGCGCGGCGGTTCCGCCTCGCCCGGGCGTCAAGAGATGAGAACAGGTCCTAGTTTTCCCGGCGAGGGAATTCGTTTCGCTTGCCGAATTTTTTGACAAGTGTGAATGCGCCCTAAGCATGACAGAGAGGGGAGAGGGTGGAAAGGAATGCCGAAGATGTTTTCCTGAGAAGTGGAACAAAGAGAAGTAGGGCACAAGTTAAACTTAATTTCATCACTGAAGAGAAAAACAAATTGAATAAATATTTCAATAAAAGAAGGGATCGACGCACTCACCAACGCTCTAACTTATTGTCCACACTCACGTCTTCTCCCTGTCGCTTATACCCGCCAGCCGCGACTCAGGTGCTTCAGTTTTTCGATGGCAGATGCCGCGGCTAGCAACATCTTTTCCTTACATTGTTATGATATTAATAAAAAGTCACTAACCACAACATGAAACTGAAGTATATGTGATCCTGTTTTTACCATCCACGTTGCATCCTGCATATGCAATGCGAAACTGAACAAAGGAGGGCAAAACTTCAGGGTGCTTGCCAACGTTCCCACAAGAGGACTCGACTTCGTCTGGGCAAAGCGTTCATCATTGACGGGATCCTCTACGCCCGTTGGTGAGCGCACCGATTCCTTCATTTATGAGAATGTTTATTCAATTTGTTTGCCACCCGTTGGTTCATGAGTTCAATGAGTACACTCAGTGAACTTATTGGCCAACGAGTGGCAAACAGAGCTCGAAAACAGTCTCTCCAACTCTTCTTGCGTGGTCATACTGCCAGCTCTCCGACAATCGCCCCATGAAGCTTACCGGGTTGGGTGCCGAAATGGCGCAGTCTCAATAAAGTGCAGTCTAATTTCAAACAAATCTTGTATTTCACTTACGATCAATTCTTGAATATGCCTGCCCTGTATGGGACCCCCTGTTTGCTTACTTATCTGGCAGGATCGAGCGCATCCAGAATAACGCTGCGTGGTTTGTGCCCAATATTTACAGCTTCTCAACTAGTGTTGCGTCTTTTAAAAACCACTTTGGTTGGGGATATTTAGCTAACCGTAGGGAAATATTTGAGCTTGCAAATCATGCCTCGCATCTATTTTGTAAAGCTGAGCATTGACAAAGACCGGTACTTGCTTCAAACTAACTTAATTTCTAGACGACTTGACCATCAGTGTAAGATACCAGAGAATAAATATATTACATATATTTACAAAACCTCGCTCTTTCCACGGAAGATTAATGCGTTGAACATGCTGCCAGCCGGCGTCACTGAGTGCTGCACAGATCAGTTCTGTGCATTCTTATCTGATGTGACTGTCGCGCAGTTCTCTTGCCCGTGTCTTTGATTTCATTAGTGTCATTGCATTTGTGGAGCGCGGTTGTCCTCCTTCAGTGCATGCATTTCGTCACTCATTATTAGCTGTGCTATTGTATTTTATTTATCCTGTGGTACTTTAGCCAAACGACAGAATTTATTGTTTCCCACCCTGAAATAATGCCTTCGGGTGCTGCTGGTCTCTGTAATAAATAAATGAATAAAAAACACCAAAAATGGCAACACTCAAATTTAGCGGGCGTCAGCAAGGTGTATCTCAAAAGATGTTCCCACCATAAATAAGGATTTGGTCTTGTCCACATTTCCAGTGCACACAGATGTAAGGACTTGAAGCTCTCTTAACAAACTCTGTTAAGTCGACCACTGAGGCAGTGTTGGCGGACTATTTTCTTCTCTTTTTTTCGCTATTTGGTCCCCCCCCCCCCATGCCTACTAATCCCTTATCTAAGTTTTTCAGTTCAACGCAGCGAGTCGTACCTTAAGTCCCTAGAAAAGTTTATTTTGGGGTTTTAGTCATACCAAGTCACCTGTCCCAGCTGGACGCACAGCCTTTCTTGGCCACGCACGCTATCCTCTCCACGCTCCCGGTTTCCTTCCTGCGGAGCTGGTCTTTTATATCGATTGTGTTAGAAATGTCGTTCTGTTTAAGACACTCTCTTGGCCTGGCAAGACGTAATTTAAAACGTTGTTACACCCCCATGTAAGGATAGGACATCTGTCCTGCTGAAATATGAAGCACCGATTATGGAACGGACCAACCAGAAAGAAAAGAAGGTCGCTTTGAGCACAAACCACAGGAACAAGCTTGTGCACTGTAGATCGAATATAATCTATCGGATTCCGCTGACCTCCGGTAAAGAGTATGTCGGGCAAACGGGCCGTAGTATGAACTTTACATTACTCCATGATTCGCATCCCTTAGTTGAATCATGGGGCCAGCATCTGCCTAAGCATTGTAAGAGCTGCAAGCATGATGGCCAAGAATGCACTCCGCTTTTCGGCAGGACTAAGGTTATCGGACGCTGGAAAAAAGGAAAGGACGCGAAATTGCCAAATTCTTGGAAATCACGAGACAAGGGCCTGATAAATGTGTTAGTGGAGCGCCCTTCCACTTGTACCGCAAGGAGTTGGAGTTTCTCGGGGTGACGAGGTGATTACGCTTTTTGCTTTTTGTGTGTTGGTGTGCATGCGCTTTGTTATTGAAGGAAGGATGTGTTGGTGGAATAAACCAGTTGTTAGTCTGCACTCTCGTCCTTTGTGCTTCTTCTCGCTTATCCCGTCCTTTTCGCGCAGTTAGTTATTGTTCTTATAATGACGTTCCAACTATACGTCCTTACAGCACTCTTCTTGAGTAATAACTTCGCAGGAAACGCAAGTCAGCGTACCCTTGATCCTGATCAGTGACCAGAGCCCTTGGTGCGCAGTTCAACCCGACACGTTAATGGTGTGACGTTCGCTTTACTGAAAAGGCCACAGCAAGAAAGGGCCACAAGTGGGCTTTTACTGCACGAGGCGAATTTAGCCTTGCTTGACGGCGAAACGAATCTCTGGTCCCTCAGTACAACTCTTCGGTCGAAGATCCTTTTCCCAAGTATTTCAGCCAGAAAAGGCGAGGACCAGGCCGGGAGAAATCTTTTGCCCATTAGAAAACCCTTAGATACACGAAGGCAGAGGGGATGCAACGCAGCACCTCCCGAATGAGAGGCGGACACTCTGCCCCAAGGCCACCGCTTCGCGAACTGTGATTCACAGCTGCTAAAAATAAATTCGACTACGCAATCTGCCCTGACTAAAGCTGAGCTTCTATTTCCGAAAACCTTTTAGTGTTAGATTCTAGTAAAATAGTGCAATTTCTGCAACCTCCTGCATACTCATTTGTAAATCTAAGTGTGGAAGATTAGACTGCTAAACATAAACGCACCCAGATGAGGTGTTAGCAATGAAGGAGTATAACAAAAACTGGAGCATATTCTTCATTTTATTTAAAAAGGAATGTTGGCCATGAAGGAATGTTGGTCACGTGAAAACTTCCTAGCAAAATAGAAATAAATCTCTACAAACAATAAATAAGTTTGTTGTTGATATTTTTACTAACCACCTTATAGTTTTCCGTCCACTGAGTCTTTGCGTATATTTTTTCCTCTCTTAACCATGCACTCACTATTTCTTATTTTTAACTCTGCTGTCAGCATTTATTTTTTCTTGCCGCCGTGTGGTTGGGTTTTACACTTCTTCTCTCGATGTAGCTTGGGACTGAGTGTACAAATTGGTCATGCCCGCCTGCTATAGGGCCTAATAAAGGGGCCTGCTGGATTAAAAACTAACTGAAAACAAAAATAAACAAATTTCATTCAGCACCATCAGAACCTGGCTGTACTGGTCATAATTGGTGCTACCATCTGATAACCTCCACTGAGTGGCCGCATGGGATAACAATCTTTCGAATCGAAATTCCGCCGTTTGTGTGCTTCAAAGGTCTGCCTCCTACCATCATTTTTTTTTTGCTCTAGCAGACGATAAAGGGTCTTCATCCAGCAGCTGCAGTAATTGCAAACGGATACACGAAATAGACTACAAATATTTATTAAAAAGCTCGTTGTACGAAAGTTAAAATCGCCTTACAACCGTATCACAGATCCGAACTGATTCTGTGCAGTCTACCGTTCGAGCCCAATCGCAGCCTTGGCAGTAAAGACAGAGGCATTGTCAAAAATATCATCTGTACATGTGCTCCAATGGCAAAGAATTAACAGTGCATTTCAACAACAAGAAAGATTTTTTAGCGCTTGAAAGAATATAAAAGCTTCACAAATCTTGCATTGTGCAAATAAAACAATGGTCACAATACCAGTAGCAAAAGCAGAAAAACAAAAATGTGACGCTGCTGAGGCACTGAATAAGCGACGCCGTTTCCATATGGGACTTTTGAATCGGAGACGCTGTTCACTTCAGCTCAACCTTCGTTTTTCTCCGACGCGTGTTTCCGGTCGGTTGAGTCCTGGGCGGTGCCGAGTGCCTCCATGTGAGGCAGGCAGGTTTGGTGGAAGGAGCCCTGGAAGGAGAGGGCGAAACACATTCAGGGCCTGTGGAGATGGATAAGTGCCTTAAAGTAGGCGTTGTGTTATTAGCACTTCTGGAGAGAAGAGGGCGCGGACCTGTTGGGAGCCGCACTTTACTATTCGTAGTCAGAAAAGCAAACCTCGAAAATGTGAACGAAAATATTTGCCAGCACAAAAAACAAATAAAAGTCTCGGAAATGTATGCACTTGTAGAACATTCTTCCACGCAGTCCATGAGCTGGTGCTTCGGAACAATGAGAGTTGCATTCCACCGTGTCAAGTGATTAAGAAGTCGTACCCTAGCCTTAAATCTATCATCGATGTATAACTATAGTTGCAGTAGATTCGACGGAGAGCTTTCTGATATGCAGCTCAGCTGGCCCCATTCTAAACCCTTTAAAATCCGCATGTAACAAGAATCCATGCTGATAACTCTACAAAGCCTACATCACGGGATACCAGTAACGGCGCTGTGCATCTCACGAACCGTAACAAGTGTACACAGGCCGGCTGCACTCACGTTCAGTATAATACACACTGAATGTTGCCCCATGCAGAAATTGTTTTTTCATGTGGCCATGCACACAGAACCCATTTCACTTTCTCGATTTCCACGGTTACAGGTATGCGTTGTGTCCTTGCTGGCATTGATCGCTCTATGTGCCTTTAATATGCACAACAGCTCTTCCCAATGTGAATTATATCACGGACATAGAAGAACAACACAAATTTGATATCGAAGATTTGGTTCTTATGAGTCAAAGCCATAAAACTTTTTTCAGTGAATAAAAATTGCTGTATCAGCCTGCAACAAATTGTCTTATCATGTGAGAAATTTTCACATCAACAGTATTTTATAGCGAGAAACCTCGCTCTGATAAAGCAAAAGGAAAAGCTACAGATAATGTTAAATACATGGAATCAGTCCGAAACCACATTTCGTGCTACATGGAAGACGACGATGAGCAGCCAGTGCCGAGAGACGGAGCGCTCGCGCTAGGCCAGCTGGGAATAGACAAGGCAACGGGCTGTTTTGCTCGGGGTTGGTACTCGTCGGATAAGTGCTTACGCACGAAAAGAGAAATTTGTCGCTCTAGCAACGGCGTGTAGGAAGTCACAATGTTTCTTTTTGGCAAGAATTGGTGCAGTACGTAAAATATTTTCGTGTTCTTGCGAATTTGCTTCCATAAGAGTAAAGAGTGATCGGTGCGCAGAGTTACGCTCAGACGTAGTCTCAGGTGGCCGAGGCAAAAGCACGCACAAACATCCGCACGTACACAGAAACAAGAAAGCCGGGGAAGAATTCAGTTTACTCATTAGTGTGTGCCCATATAAAAGCTACTCATTGGCGCTGATTCAGCAGATGTGGTATAATCGAATACAACTCAAGAACGAAATGGCAAATGGAACATTCCTGCCGATGGTATCAACCGATTCTCCACCTTCACCCACTGCCCCATCTGGTACTTGATCGATCCCTCTGGACCTGCTATTGTGGCATACAAGACAACATAAAAGCGGTTTTTCCCGTCAACGGACCCCCTTCCCACCCGAGGCGTCGGTCCATTCTCACCACCCTGCTTGTGAGACAATGCACGGAGCGGCGCCACAATGCAGAGGCGACTATTCCGGACCCTGGAGCTGTAGGGACAGGACTATCATCTTTCATCTGCCACTGACTCCAGGGATTGTCGCACTAAGCAGAATCATGAGAATCGGCGTACACCAACTATAGTACACTGCGTTTCCTCCGAACAGGACCCTTAAAGCTGTCGCGATAAAGAGATTGCGAGCTCCTAAGCAACCCTCGGGAAGCCGAGCACGTCAGTCACGCTATTTAGTTTCGGTTTCAACTACTTGAGCGCACCTGGCGACTGAATGAGACCTGATATGGAAAAAAAGAACAAATCGTGGACATGCACGCAGCGTGAAAAGGTAATTTCGGTGGCTGAATTTTCTGAGGCATCGGGGAACGAAGCTGTTTTCTTCCCGCCGGTGCGGGTTCGAGTCGTTCTCGGGGATAAAGTTCTTTCGGCTGCGTACCATTTCCGTGACAACACTACAATGTTCCAGTTGGCTTTCCGTAGCCTACTGGTGGAACAATTGGCGCTGACGTCTGAATTACCTCGACTATCGTATATATATCAAATTGACTGCCGAACCATGAGCCATGATTGAGGCAGTACAAAAAACGAACCATGATTGAAGCAGCACAGCACACAGCACACGGACAGAGATGCAAGATGAAGCTTACGTTTCGTCACGAACTCGTGGTGCATGATGGCCTCGATGCTCGGCCGCCTAGCGGGCTCCGGTTGGGGAATCCATCGGATGAAGGCGCTCGCTTCGGGGGAGACAGTCGAGGGGATCTCGAATTCGTTCCTCAAGACTCTGGCCATGGTCGTCGCTCTAGACGGCGAACTGAAAGGGGGACGTCCCACCAGGAGCTTGTACCTGCGGAAAATAGCTTGCGGCCTGTCAGTGTCCCCACACTCTGCTGCGGCCAATATCACAACACGACACAGCTTGAAGGAGTGCGGGCACAGCCATGCTACGACTCCCCTACCGGCCAAGAGCCACGAAATGGTAACATATGTGCGGCCAAACGACGCTCGATATGCACGTAAGTGCCAGGTTTTGAACGTCAAGTTGATGATCTGATAATTTTAACATGAAGAGGAAGCTTATAACAATTTTATTGATAATATTTTCTCTTTAGCAATCGTTATTTCCTTCCTGGAAGATACGTATACGCGGATCCGTACCTTATAATCATGTCAACACGTTTTCAACCGTACTTTCTCGACAAATGATTTAACGCCACTTGCCGTCTGGCGGCCGGTGTCTGCGAATCCCAACATAACAGGCGTGTCAGCGCAAGGACTTTGCAGATGACTGCCGGCCAAGTTTGTGGCAATGAGAGTTGCAAACAATAGTTTGGGCTAGTGACGTAACCTGTTAGTTGTGAAAAACAGCCTAAACTGGATAAGATACGAAAGAAGGATGAAGCGCATCTGACGTGTTTTTAAATCTTTGTCTCGTCCAGTCTGCGCTGCTTTACGCCACTAGGATAATGAGCGCCCAATTTACTGATTCCTAGGTTTTCTCGCAACCGAAAATTGAAGCACTACGAAGGTTGAAAAACATAAAAAAGTAAGGGACTTGATATCTATCACATATATACGCAAGTGCTTTGTCCCGATAAACGTGCGCATGCCAACATACTGGAATGAACAAGATCAAATCAACTCTGCGGGATACTTGACTAGTAGTAATACAGAAAATTTTGGCGCCTGTACTTTGCTATAACTAAATCAACCATTTGCCATTTGTATATAGCGCCTAGTTCATTCGTAAAATTTGACACGACATAACCCGACTAGAGCACAGCTACGAAGTTTGAACACAACCCGTCACCACAGCCAACTCCGTCTCGATTTGCTTGGCACGTTTGGAATAATAATGCCACGACCACAATTTCTTTCCTCGTTATTGTCACCACAATGCAAGAGAGGCAAGAATTTTATCATCATCATCATCAACATTACTACACCCACTGCAGGCCAAAGGCCTCTCCCATGTCTCTCTAATTAACCCTGTCCTTTGCCAGTTGCATCTACTCTTTGACTGCAAACTTCTTAATCTCATCCGCCCACATAACCTTCTGCCCCCGTTACCTTTAAGGACGAGCGGTTATTTTGTATTCGCATTACATGCCCTGCCCAAGCCCATTTCTTTCTCTTCGTTTTGACTAGGATGCCATTAACCCGCGTTTGTTCCCTCACCCACTCTGCCCGCTTCCGGTCTCTTAACGTTACACCTATCATTTTTCTTTCCATGGCTCGCTGTGTTGTCCTTAACTTAAGCTGAACTCTTTTCGTTAGCCTCCACGTTTCTTCCCCGTAGGTGGATACCGGTAAGTTCTTTTGAGGGAAATTGGTAAACTGCCACTCATGATCTGCGAGAACTAGCCATATGCCCTCCACGCCATTCTTATCCTTCTAGTTATCTCCCTCTCATGATCCGGATAAGCTGTCACTACCTGCCCTAAGTAGACGTATTCCGTCACAACTTTCAGGCTCTCGCTGCTAATTGTGAACCGTTGTACCCTTGCTAGACTGTTGAACATTACCTTGGTTAACATGCAGAAAAGCAAGGCAAGGATTTGCCAGTCTTTATATTCACATTTCTGAATTTAAACGCCCCGTCTTATACATTTACGCACGGATGCACCTGTACGATGTCAGTCGAGCTGCCTTCGTAAGCATTAACTTGTAAACAGTTGCAAACAGTTCTGCGCAATCATCGCGTGAGACTCACATGATGCACCCAACGGCCCAGATGTCCGCTGAGTAGCTGTAGCCCTTCTGGGTAAGCATCTCGGGGGCCATGTAGTTGGTGGTGCCGCAGAGGGACCTCTTGAGTTGCCCCTCGTAGTGGACGCGGGTGCCAAGTCCAAAGTCGGCCATCTTGAGTTGAGAGCCTGTGGTGAGGAGCAGGTTTCCGAGCTTCAGGTCTCGGTGGATTACGTGCTGCTGCACCAGGTACTCGCAGGCGCGGAGCAGCTGGCGCATTAAGTACCGCACCTCGAATTCCGACAGGATCCTGCGCCACCGGCGCACCTCCTCCAGAGACTGCGGGGAAAAAACGCGCTAATGAAGAATGGGAAAGAACTTTGAAGGTCAGACACGCTTATGAACATGACAACGAAAATCGTAAGTCTCCAGGTTTTAGACTGGGGCATGACGACTCTAGCACACTTGTTCAAATCCCCCGAGTCTGGAGAAAGCTTGATTGAAGTAATTGCTTTTCTTTGTACAAAATACAGTGCCCACACCGCAATATTAAATGTCAGTTATCGAAACCACGTAGGCAGCTTTCATTTCTTGGCTGCGTCCTAAATTATGATTCAAGAGCACAATGTGGCCTTTGTCGCAAAAATTACCGGAACAAATAAACAACCAAATACATATTCCAGCCACCTAATTTCAGTCATAGAAGCAGTTTGGAGCACTGAAAACCTTAAATATCCTCTCATCGGGCCTTCAAAACTAAATAAGCGAAATACCGTCAGTTGCTTAAGAGAGAAAACGCCTCTTACGCAAAAGTCTCCGCGGCGGTCACATTTCTATGGAGGTGCCAATGCAAGAGGCTCGTGTATTGTGCGAAGTCAGTGAACGTTAAAGAACCCATGGTGGCCTTAATTATTCAAAAATTATTCCACTACAGCGTCTCTCGCAGCCTCAGTTGTTTTGGGACGTTAAGCACCATTAAAAGAAATGAAAACGAACATTGATGACATTATCCACATTTTCTAATCAACGCAAGGAAAATAAATGGAAATATATACCACCGAAAGAAGGAATGTTAACACACCTGTCTTGTGCACAGCTCCAAGATGATGTAGACGTTCTTGGCATCCTCAAAGTGGCCGTGGAAGCGAACGACGTGCTTGTGGCACAGGGTTCGGTGGATGATGATTTCCTGTTCAAGCAGATACTGCGCCATTTCCTTTCCCCCCAAAACCAATAATAATAATAATAATTCAAGCTGTAGACAACAAATTAATTGTTAATCTCGCAAAAGGTTGTGCGAAACGTAAAGAAAAGAAGGCAAAGCGGCGGACTAAGATGCTGGTACTTGTCATTAATAAAGACATACACTGAAATGACAAAAGATATGCTCATGGCAAAGGCAATCGGTCACTAGAGATCAAACTTGACATATGTGCCTGTGTTCCTATTTGCGCTGTAACAACCGGGTGTAAATTTTGCCCCCTGCTTGTGACCCTTTTCTGCTGACAAAGAGTTGCAGTGAAATTTATGGTAGCATTTAAAGGACAAGGAGAGATTGAACTTTGCCTGTCTCGATACGTTACCGTCTGAGCTATATTCTATAAGTATCCACAATCCATTTCCAATCTAGAGAACTTCGCACTTGTTCTGTTAAGCTGGCGCGTTTTTCAAGCGTCTCCGGGAATCGACGTCACCATTGGCTCACATGGGACTGGACCTCAGCGTATCACATCCAATGGTTCGGTAGCTTTCCACTGAAGCCTGAAAGCCGCACTTGCATGACTGGAAAACTGTGACCAATTGGAACGGACTAAGTGGATTCGAAATCGAACGTGGATAACGTATCAGAATAGAAAATGGCCACAGGGCCCAAATATACGAAACGCTTGGAACCGGCTGGCTCTGACGTCTCGCCATTTTGTCGTAAGCTTGGACAGGGGAACACTGTGGGAGGAGGACGGGGAGAAAATAGCCAATCCGCGATCATACATGTTTTCTTTGGGATTCGGTAGAGGGCGCCACTCATTTTGAACTTGCGCGCGAATCCTATGCCGCAGCAATTCCTTCGTTACTTTCGTTTTCATATCATCCGGTGCATCTGCCCGCCTTGCTGCGGCGGCTTCGCCAGAAGAAATGGCCGGGGTTCAATGTGGCTTGAAGCTTGTTAAACGAGCGAAAGCTCTTTTAAACATGCTCTCCTGTGTATCAAATCAAATGTCGGGGGGAGGTACCCAGTGGGCATATGATCTCGTGGTCATACTAAATAGCTTGGAACATACCACCGCGCAATTAAGTTCGGTGTGACCTCTTGAGGCATTAAAGGTAATCGCCTCATCCATATCGAAACCGCAAGTTGTACCCCGAGGAGATCTCTCGCTCTAAAATCGAAAAAATCATTTTTTTCTCCTCAGTGTCCAATAAGAAATATTCCTTGAAATAAACTGAAAAGAAGGAAGTCCAGCGATGTAGGTACTCACATATTGCCGGTTGACGTCCGATTGAAGATGACTCTTGGAAACGATTTTGCCTGCGTATACCACGTTCGCCTTTTTGTCCACAAACTCGTAGCAGCGCGCATTTCCTCCCTGAAAAAGTAATGCCAGCCATGTTGCATGGACATCCAAATGAGGGGCGAATGCTGTCGCACTGTGTGACTGAAACACTCAAACAGTGGATCCCTTCACTCGAGGGCGAAATCGGCTTATTGCCTAAGTGCTAAAAATAGAGCACAGCATCAAATTCAAGACATCTGGGACGAATACATGCAGGTATGTTCCAAAGGTATGATTCAGTTCACAAAGCACAGCAGACAGGAATATGGAGGCAGTCCTTACAAATTCGCAGGAAAAGTGCAAGAATTTTGTGCTTTAGCGCAATTATCCAGTAGTCGTTCGCAATAGGCTTTGTGAGGTATTAAGATGCCTTTTATTGGCACAGTAAGGCATCTGTAGTAGGGGACGTCAGTAAACGGGATAATCGCATTAACTAATAAAGTAAGTAATATGACTTTCAAATGACAACTTTTCACAAAAACACCTTATCAGTAACCGAATTCCCCCGGTTTTGCACAATCGTAGTCGTCCGGTCGACATGACGTGCTACCATGCGTCCGCCCCCCAAACGAGAAACTCGCCATGCTGGCTCTTTAGTTATAGCTCCCTGCTCCTGAGCCGGGGTACGCGGGTTCGAGTCCGCCTGCGGCAGCCGCGTTTCAATCGATGCGAAACGCAAACGTGTGCTGATCGACGTCAGTGCCCGTTAAAGATCCCCACGTGGATGAAATCATTATTTTGGTGGTGAAAATTTCCGAAGCACTCGCATATGGCACCTCTATCTTTTCCTTCCTTCACTCCTGCCTTCCATCATTGCGCCTTTGAGGTGTCCACCGAGATGCCAGGGCAATCTTCCTCGTTTGGGACAACCGATCTTAACAATCGAGGAGGGAGGAAGGCCGAGTAGAGAGTAAAGGCGCCTGGGTGCGCACACAACAGCCCTTAAGAGGCGGCTCTCCACTCCACTGTTTTGTTGTGTTCCTGTATAGGCGATTTAGAGACACTAAACTGAAGTACAACTCGAGGAAGAAGCAGCGTATTTCCCTCACAGGAGTTGCTCCAGCGGCGAACACAACACCACTTCGCCCTCTTTCCCGCAACATGTACACCCCAGGCAGGATTATATATAGGTTGGCCACTTGTGCAGAACGACTTTCGGCCTTCGCCTGAAGGAACTGTTAACCCTCTGTTGAGAATCCTTGACCCCTTTGAGTTTAAGAATAGCAAGATTCATAATAAGGCGAATAGATCCTCTAACCAATACGGGTCCCAAATGGTCGAAATTATTCCGGTGCTGTACACTAAAGCACCTCTATCTTCTTTTACTCCCTTGCCTCACGGCGGTGTTCAGGTGAACCGGTCTCTTAGTAGAAAACGCTGCTTTGCATAAAGATGCCTTTTCCAACTCTTTGATGATGATTTGATTTAAGAGTCGCACTAACGAATTCCGTTGATTAAAGCCGCCCGTAGTCAGGACTCCCACCAAGAAAGCCACCGTATTCTGACCACTACTAGAGCCGTCTTCGCCAAAAGGAATCAAACAACGAGATTTTATTCTCAGCTGTAAAGTGGAGACGTAACGGTACCGCCCATGTCTAAAACGTCTCGAAAGGTAAGCCTAAGGGCTGCACGACAGGGGTGTTTGACCTCACGCAGTACACAATTTTTAAAAATATGCTTCTTGAGCTAGAGGACCGCTTTTACAGGCACAACACTGTAAGCGCTCTGAAAACTAAACATTTTTTCAGATTTGCCTGTGTGGTGGGGTTTGAAAAATTATAATAAACTGCACATCTCCAAAAAAATTTTAATTTTAACCCAACGTTTCGGGGCCGACTCGGCTCCTTCATCACGGGTGGCTGAGGGCAGTAGCTAGCGTCTTTAATTGGGCTCACCAGTGGCAGTGTCCTTGGGAAATACATGGGAAATTTCAGAAGCTCTAGCGTATCTTAAAATGGCTCGATTTTCATGAGGTCTGTGGCAGCGTTTTGTTCTTTAGTGGATAGAGCAACTGTGGCGGACAGATATTATTTTTTAAGTTTATTTTTTTTACAAATCAGAGGTAAATATTAATAAATATTGCACCTGTAGATGTGTCGTTCTTTCATGTCATCTCGAGAAAAAACTAAACCAGATGTCACAATTTCGTTCACAACATTTCCTGCCTTTTTCTTTCTTGATTGTCAAGCCGAATTTTCAACCATACCGGCAGTAGTGTTTGCGTTTTACAGGCTTTTTAAGTTGTGTATGTATTTTCTGCGCATAAATGAAATTCTCGCCAAATTTAACAATGAACGTGGCTCCATCCGGAGTTAGAATATTTTGTCGCTACTACACTCTACCACTAACCCTTTGGTTGTTTGTGTTCATGCGCGCAGGTTTTTACTGTGAACTTGGACGCACTTGAGCTCTTTCTTTCCATTTTCTTGTTAGGGCTGCATTCGGAAAGGATTTCTGTTTTTCTTTTTCGCTAGAGCTTGTAAAGAAACGCAGTGGGATTAAAGGCCACACCCAAAAGCGCCCCCCTATCTTCTCCCAGCAGCCACACAATAAGGCATTGTTAGCGCCAAAACACAGGAAGGGGGCTCCTTATTCAGGACAGTGTGGGAGAACAGCATTGTTACTCTCCCAGGGCAGGGGCACAGTAACCCAGGTGGCGACATAAGTCAAGATTGCTGCTGGAAATATTCCTCATAGGAGGCCATAGAGCCTATAGCGGTGCTTACATGAACCCAACACGGCCTGGTTGTTTGGTTATCGGGCCGAAAACCGGAACTGGGTTCATGTGAATAATAATAATAATAATAATAATAATAATAATAATAATAATAATAATAATAATAATAATAATAATAATAATAATAATAATAATAATAATAATAAAAATAATAATAATAATAATAATAATAATAATAATATTATATGTGAACGCGCGCCGATTCGAGAGTGGACGCGTACAGTCCAGACAACTCCGAAAGAAGGGGCACGTTGACTCAACTCGACCCTTACCCGATGTGATTGTAAACGCAGTCGAGTCGAAAAGTAGGGTTAGTGGGGGGGGGGGGGGGCAGATGAATGCGAGCTTGCTTTTCATGTGCACCGCCGCGCCCCGGATACTACGATGGCGTCCCTCAATCTTGGAGGCTGCTACTGCTTATTCGAAGCTTGGTGTCGCTACAGTTGAACCGGTCTCGAATCACTAAAACCGAATGCATTAAACTCGCACTAGTTGAGTCGGATTGACCATGCTGAACCCGACCCCCGAATCGACCCGACGCTCTCGTGTTCATGTAAATAGGGCTAATGGCGCAAACTGTCATGACGTAGCCATTAACCTCTTTTCACAGAGGCGTTTGCCAATCACCTGAGATTTCAGGCTATATTCGCGGGCAACTATCTATGGCAGTGCAACAGCCCCCATCAAACGGAGAAAGGACCGCCTCCTTCGTTTTCCTGCTCAGCCTCTGCTGCACTGCAACTGCGACGTCATGAGAACCGGTCAAAGCCAACGTTGGCCTCTGGCTCCAAGCTAGTGAAACCAGAATGTCTCGGATCGACATCGAAACATCGGTTTTCTAATGAATCTTTAGTCGAGTGTCGGTCTTTTCGCTCTAATTCTCCTCCCGACCATGCATATCTCAGCCCAAAGGTTCACGTTAACAGATCAGGTACTGTCGACTGTAAGCGTCGGTACACCTTGTCTGCAGAAAGGAGCTCACGGGTTTCCGAGCCCCCTACTCAGAATAGCCATCCCCGTAGTGTAAATAACGGGATGTCAACCGTTCATGGCGTGGCTGGCAAAATCATCCAGTTTTGCTTCTGACCCGGTTTCGCATGTGTCAAGCTTTCCCCAACCATCTTTCTTCTCCCAATTAGAGACGCCTCGATATGCGCCACACCTAGTCGCACCTCCTGCACTGCGCTTCCAAAAGTCGCAGATTTCATTCATGGAAACGCTCGGAAGGGGCGCCATATAAATACATATATAAAATATATAATACATAAAATTACAAAATATAATGAAAACAAAGAAAAGCAGGGCGCATAATGAGACTTTCCCAGAAACCATAGTAGGTATGGAATTTTCGATTTCAAACCCGTGACGTCATGAGAAATAAAGTGTGCTGCCGTTTTCATGTAGAGAAAGAGCACACGCGTTTGGCGTGGTCGGCGCCCATGTTTTCTTCTATAAAATTCCTATTTTTATTATTTTTAAAAATATGCCACTAATAGCAACTTTGTCCAGAGCAGTTGGAAGTCACTTGTGCAATGTCGAAATTTGCGTTCAAAGTCACCAAGAATAGCAACACGACGATCGCAGTGGCTTTGAAAATCACACATCTCACCCTTTTACCAAACTTTAATTTTTTCCGCTCTGAAATTATAAGCAGTGAAGGAGAGACATTGAAACGAAGTATTTAAGCAGTAATTTATTTACTGAAGTGAGTATCGTCCATAAAGAAACTGAATTAGGAGACGCCGATGGCAACAAACGTGCTCGTTGGTCATCGCAGGGGGACCCTCAAAATAACGCGCTAAAATCAACTACAACAGTCCAGGATAATGTCGAAATAGTTTCGCCTGGCTTGAATCCTTCCAGATAACGATGATAACGGTTTTGAACTCGAACAAACGAATAGTACAACAGTTTCGCGACATTACTTCTCTCAAAAAAGCATCGGCCGGATGCTTGAACGAAAATTCGTCGTCGAATCAGCGTCCACACTCGTACACGGTCACCAGGCTTGCATAGCGTGTGGCGACGGAGGAATACGCGGTATACGGAATAGCCAGCCGAAGTGGAGGTGTTCCCAAGTTGTGTCAAAAGATGACTCACACTTATCTGTTCTGGCTAGGCGAAACCAACACTGGTTCTAACTACAGGCTGTATACAGCACCCCACTATTGTGTATGAATTTTCGCAGAAAAGATGCCAGCCAGCTTAGGGCCACCTAAACCGGACGACGTTCTTTTCCTTGTGGCAACTCAGTGGTGGGTTACTGGATAAACGTCCATTTTCTGACCACCACCCCTTGAGAGGGGTTATTTAGTTGCGCTTCTGTCTACCAGCTTTGCCAGGATATATACAGAAAGTTGTCGGCCCAACTTTTTGTTCGCGGAAAAACTAACACTTTCGTGTAGCGGTAGAATTTACACACTTGGAGAGGAAGTAGAAGTTCCCTCTGTTTTGGGGTACTTAAGCGCTGCCATCTATCGACAGAAAAAGTTCTAATCTAATTTGCCTCGTAGCTGGTGAGCCCTCTTAAGCGAAAGGCGTGGGAGAAGGGGAGGAAGGGGGGGAGGGGGCTAAGGCCGTTAGTCAAGTCGCACAGGTTTGCTTTTGTGTGGTCGTTGTGTTTCGGTGTTGACCACCCCGAACAACATTAATCGCACAAAAGGAATCCTGCCCCAGTACATGCGCAGGGACTTCCCTCTTCAACTCAACGAAAAAAAGTCGCCATTGACCTCCTCCCCACGTTGCGACGTGACTAACAGCCTTAACCCCCCCCCCCCCCCCCTCGCCTTTCTCATCAAAGATTTCGTTCCTTTGACTTCTTCTTCCCCTCAATACCTAAAGACGCTAGTTACTGTCCTCCGTAACCCCTGATGAAGGAGCCGAGTCGGCGTCGAAACGTTGGTTGAAAATTAATTTGTTTTTTCGTTGAATGTGCAATTTATTATAAGTAAGCAGTCTACTACGCTCGAATACTGCAAAGAAGTCCCAACCAGCAGTCTGGTTAACTAATTATGAATGGTTAACTTTTTATTTAATATCGCAAAGCTCTGAGGTCATCGAGAGGAGTGTAGCCCTCCATAACTAGTACCTGTATCAGTTCTTAAAATTGCTCAAATGCCGTTACCGTCGGCGCTGTGGCCGAAAAAATTTAGGCTATTTCAATGAGTTACGTGCAGTGGAGAGGTTGCTTTTCCTGCAATCTTCTCGAAAACATACGTGTTTGGGCAGGATGTAACCAGAACACGTTCGGCCAGAGCGCAGAAGGTCACCGCGTTATCGAAATTCCAAAACTCATATAGATAATGGCAAGGGTGGGCTACATGCCTCTCAATAATTACAGAACCTAACAGCAGTAGTTAAAACGTACATACTATTGAGTTTTGGTCAACCAGCCTTCTAGTTCACATCTCTTAGATCTATTCTGGAGTACTACACCGCACACAATTCTACACCGAAAAAAGCGCCTTTGTAACACAAGACGCCTACCTTAAAAATTGAATGAAGTCTTAAGTGAAACACAATGTATATAGAGCTTATGGAGAGCCATTCTTGCTGCTCTACACTGCTGACTTCATTGGCATGGTTACGTTTGCCAAAAGCTGTACATTAACCACTCGCGCAGCATATGAGCACTCAAAACATATTTGCGTTTTTCCCGACGCACAAAGCGACAGCAGCAATTAATATTCTAGCTTCTTTCACGGGGTGTTGTTATAATTACACTATACTAAAATGGTACCAGAACGTTCTGCGGTGTGGAAGGTACCGGGCCCATTGTCATAAGGCGACATACCTTGCCGAGGGTGTATTCCGTCTGGGAATTCGTGTCGATAACGACGCCGGGGAAACGTCGCTGGTCTGCGCAGAAGCCATCACGAAGAAGAGAAAACGCGACCTCGATTCCACGCTTTCCACTGCTGCAAAGCACACTTCAACACAGGCACCAGCGACTGAGCTCGACACTGGCGTTTCTGACCGCTGCGGGACGGTTTTGGAGAGGTAGCACCACGTGCACGAAAAAAAGCCACGCTATTGTTTGGCGCCACTCGACACCGAGATCCAGGCAGTGGCCGCAGCTAGTCGGGTGTGACCCTCCTATTGTAGGCGCCATATTGTAGTCTATTGTAGGCGCCCCAGAAATCCCTTCCCTTAACTTCCTTCGGGAATAGTCCTTCCGGAACCCTCAGGTCACCCAGCATGCTGGGCATTTCCGGGGAATATAGCTTTTTTCGGTGATCTTACCACACCTTCACTAGAACCTGTTCCAGCAGCAAAGGCTGACTCCTCACTTGGTTGGTGATAAGCTAGAATGGGCACTGTGAACAGCCCGTACTATCTCCGCCAGTATCAGGCTTCCTCCTAGTCATGAATTACGCTTCCCTGCTGTGGAGTTACAACAGAAAATCGCGTGCCCGAATATCAGTTCATCGTTTTCCAGGCAGGAGTAGGCGTTTGCAGATGACGAAATTTATTCATTATTAATTTCGCTTGAGTAAGCTTGTTCATAGATTACGTTCTTCCGTCGTATGTGCTTCGTCCTTTGTCTTATTACGCAAGGACGTAGTTTTCAAAGTTAGTATGACCAGGTGTTTTCGTGCGGTATCTGAGCCTTTACATATTCTAGAAATTTTTCTATTAGAAACAATCACGTAGTGCTAGACTGTGAAGCAAAGCATGTTAATGCTGAGACTGCTAAGCATTCGTTTTCAGCTGTTGAGTGCTCAACTTTACAGGGCAGACGGTACAAAATCCACACTAGAGTGCCGTGTGCACGCCCTGGAAAGGTATACCTGGAATACCTGGAGACTGGGGACAACCGAATACTCAGGGAAAGCGTGGCAACTGCCGACATTGTAAACGAAGATGGCGGACATGCCAGTGCAGAACATGTGCACGGGATGGGCAATGGCTTTGGTAGCTTGGGCAAGTTTGAGAAAATAGGTTATAAAACAGGAATCACGAGGAGCTGTGAAAAAGTGACTCATAAGGCAGGGAGTGGTAGCAAGGAGATTAACAGTGAAACGCCAACAAATGCGGTCAGAGCCAAGAGTCTGGGAAGGAACAAAGCCATAAAGGCGGTGGTAACAGCAAGAAGGGGGACGAAAGTAAGTGAGAGGGAGGAAGTACACGCGTGCTAATCGCCGGTAATTCCAAATTGAGCCACAGCGCCCGAACTATACTAAAGCGGGGGGGGGGGGGGGGGGTGTAGGCGAGTGGCAGCGACTATATTCTCGGAGAGGAAAATAAACCAGAGACGAAAATCCGCCATTTTCCTACGATTTCTGCTTGAAGCAATGAGAGAAAACTCGTCTGCTAGCCAGAACACTGGTTCAATGCAAACGCATGGAAGCATCGCAGGCGATACCCGGATCCACGAGATCCGTACTCCGCCTTCCAAGTGCTCCGTTCCTGCTTGACAGCTGTTGTCATCTGTCGTTTGCGCATGCGCTGTAGAAGGTGGTAGATTCATTTCAAGATATGGAGACGCGGGCATGAGCATACCGCATATTAGCCGTGTGAAAGAGTATGTTGCAAGGCGTCAGCTGGTATAAAGGCGCATTCACACGACGCACGGTCGGTCCGCGGCCCGCGCATCACGTGTTCCCACCTCACTACAACTGAGCGGCCGTCCGATGTGGCCAAGCGGACACGGTGGAACCAAAAAAAAGCAGACAACGCACTGGGCGAGCGAAAGTTGCTGCAATACTGATAAGCAGGAAAGAGAAGACGAGCTTCAGTCTGCTGCCTACTGACCCCGTCTCTCCAGTGTATACCTTTCCTTCTCTCTGCACATCTGTACCCAATAATGAATGAGCTACAGTAGCATGCAACTCAAGAATGAATCAGCAATTGCCCCCTCAGAGGAGGCCCTGTTGTTGATGACATCTGCCGATTCCCGCCCTTGACTCATTCTCTCCCTCTCTCCATTGACCAGTCACAATAGACCGGCTAATGTTAAAACGGAGGGGGTAGAAAAAGAATGGGCAATAACTAGGACTTAATCGGATTAATCGCGGCGTCATTGAAATCGGTCACAAGTATCCTTTTGTTTTGCTTTAGGGGGGTTTGACGTCCCAAAACGACTCAGGCCGTGAGGAACGCCGTATTGAAGGGCTGGGGTCGTTTAAAGTGCAATGACTTCGCACAGCACACGGGCCTATAGAAATTCGCCTCTGTCGAAGTTTGACCGTGGGCGAGACATTTACTGCAGCCGAAGCTATTCTAGCAACTATACTAGCAACCCTATCAAAACGTTGGCAAAACTGGGCTGGTGGCCAGACCTAAAGCCCGCAGCTTGCCGATCCGCCGCTGAATCCTGCTGGGAAAAACCCACTTCATATTTCTCTCTTGACCGGGCCGCGGGCCGACAGCGTGCCTCACACATCGTAGTGACGCGTGCGAGGGGGCCCTATGGTCGGTCGTGTGAAACGGCCTTAGTGGTAGCGGTACCTTGCAGTTCAATATAGCAGCGGCAGGACTAAATGATGCTCCCAATGGTCTCGCTGCGACGGCGGGGAAAAGGGCTTTCAAATGCCAGAAATAAACAGGAAACTGCATGGAAAAGGGCGTTTTGGCAGAATTTGAGCGAAATGGGATTCATTTTAGTGGAGGGATGGGCGCAGGGATAGGCAGGGGTCGGGTGGGCCGCGCAGTGGCTTTTTTACGTGGTCCGTAGGAACTCCGGGCTTACAAATGCGTATCAGCAAATGCAATATTGGAGGCCGAGGCCAACAACATGGATACTGGGAACATGAGGAAGGAAATATACAAAACAAATTTAGAACATAAGTTTCAAGAATATGCATAAGGGCAGAGAAAGAGGGAAATGGTCAAAAACATATCAGCATTTAAAGGAAGGTGAAATAGATTAATGCGTTCCATTTTAGATTCAGGGATCTAGATGACCCACCTTTTATCGCTGGCTACTACTCGGAGGAGTCGAACAGATAAACGGCGCAGTGAAGGGGGTAGGCACTGGTAAGTTGATATATCGCAAAATAAATTGGGAAGGAATAAAATAAAACTGCAAAGAACGTATATGGGTATCGGGAGCAATTTTCGGGTAAAGGTCATGGCTAGCAGTAACTTATTCATTGATGGCGGACAATAGGAGGCAAGTAAAAATAAGGATCTTCTAAAATGTCTTAAAGAAGACATAAAACAGTTGATAGACGATACCGAGATGATTCTACCATGAAAGAAGGAATGGAAACATCAAGTGTCTGGACGGGTGCACAAACAGTAACGGGACCTTAATATACTGTAACTCTGTGAGGGAGTTACTGCAAATAGAGAAGCTAAATGTGAAGGAGAAATCACAAGGGATTGCGGAGAGTTCGGGCACTGGGACGCCAGCATCGTCCGGCGGCGAAGGCGGTGATCAAAGACCACTCTCCAGGCTATAACGCTCAAGCTCAGTAGTGACTGCAATACTCTGGCGTCCTTTGTGGAACGTTGTAACTCTTCACACACACACACACACACACGGCTAATGTGCGTTACTGTGGTGGTCCACTAAGTAGTCATCAGAGATGTGGCTTTGGTTGTTTCAGCTCTCAGCCAGGACACGCGGTCTGTCCTGTGGAAAACGTTGGGGAAGAATGTAATAGCTGAGGCCCCCTCGAACATTTTAACGGATCCTAGGCAATTACCTGGAGCTTTTGCTTCTCGTCTATTTTGAAGCGTGGCCAGTACATCATGACTTTAGCCCGTGAAATTGTGTTCATAAAAAAGATGCCAAAGGGACCAGAATATATAGCGACCTATGCGTGCACCTCCGTCCTCTTGCCCAGTTTGGATTGCTGGAAGATATAGCAGTGCCCCATTTTAAACGAGGTGGTAGCATGTGCACCATTCTAAGCCTTTTTTGCTTGTTTTTTTAAGACGTTGGTCTGAGTGTTCGCCATTTTTTTTCAAAGTACAATCCCAAATCCTGCTGTTCCAAGCTGATGTCTCCCATGCTTTTGAGCCGCTAATCTCCCAATCCCATTTTGTTAACTTGTAGCGCAGATCCATTCACATGATCATTGTTGTCTCTAAATCCTGGCGCCTCGGGGAGAGTGGCCGCATTCAAATCAAATCATATCTTTATTTTCCATCAGGTGCAAAAGATGATGGGGCTACACAAAAAAAGCTCCCACTTGGCGGTTCGACGAGTCCGCGGCCCCATATAGAAGGCTGCGTCTAGACAGCACCAGAGAATCCAGAAGATACCGCCGCATTCCTGTATAAAGAGTTCAATTCTCTCTATTGATGTACCACGCATTACTTATATGTCAAACATGTGTTGCAGCGCGAACCACAAGAAGGGACGACGACAGACAGAGTGAAAAGAGCGCTGACTTCCAACTATTTATTTTCCTGATAGGCCACGCATTTATACACACTTGAACCTTCAGCAGGAAAGGGCAGGCAAAGCAATCAGCATGAAAGGCATAGGAGATTAGGACAATCACCATCGATCCAGAAACTTCAGCTCTTTCTTGGTTAGAACAACTGATGGCATGCTTACACACCTGTCCTCTGCACGAGCAATACTTGCCGCCTCTATTATCTCCCTAACACACTGATCATTGTGTCGAGCAACGATTGTGCTTTTTGGAACGCAGGCGCGCAAGGTCGCCTAGATTTTCTTTTGTATGTTCGCGTTCTAAGACACCTTGATCTGGGTTTAAAGAGTAGAACCTCTTGAGTTATCATAGAACTATTGCTTATTGATCTGGATTTTACAGCTTTATAAAGTTCTACATTCTGCTTTTTGGCATATAACTGATCATGTTTTTCCATCTACAGTGCATCTTGTACATGTACTGCGAAAGTGAAGAACAGAAGGGAAAACTTAAGGGTGTTTGCTAACGTTCCGACAAGAGGAGACGACTTCGTCTGGGCAAAACATTCATCATTGACGGGATTTAACTATGGTCATCCCTCCGAGTTGGAAGAACCAGTGAGGAGGAGGAGGGAGTGAAGTGGGAATGGAGTGTAGGGTGGGGCGTGTCAAACTTCTCCAGACATGATGGCTGCCAAAAATGGTTATCCGGTTGAGAAAAAAGGCAAGCTCAGCTCAAAGTAATGCTCGGGTGTGGAGCGTAGAGAGATAGCCATAGTGACTTTGAAAGGCTGCGTCTCCAGCTGGGACAGATGGCTTCGTATGAGTGGCTGCGATGATATGAAAACTCAGATAAGGGGTTAGTCAGCATGGCAGAACAAAATACCGAGAAACATATAATAAAGTTAATAGAGAACACATGAGGGTGAGTTCAGAGAAAGCACGAAAGGAAGGGGGGGGGGGGGGGTGAAAAGGAGTGCCGAAGATGTGTTCCGGAGAAGTGGCGGCAAGAGGAGTAGGGCACAAGCTCAAGTTAAATTGAACATAGGGAAAAACAAATTGAATAAACATTTCCATGAATGACGTGCTCAGCAACGCTATAACTCAAAATTCACACCCACATCCTCCCCTTGTCATTTATTCCCGGCAGCCGCAACTCAAGTGCTCCAGGTTTCGATGGCAGATGCTGCGGCTAGCAACATCTTTTCCTTGCATTGCTATGATATTAATAAAAAGTCCCTAACATTTACATGAAACTGAAGTGTATCTGATCCTGTTATTACCATCCCTGTTGCATCCTGCACATGTGGTGCGAAAGTGAACAAAAGAGGGGAAAACTTCAGGGTGCTTGCCAACGTTCCGACAAGAGGACGTGACTTCGTCTGGGCAAAGCCTTCATCATTGACGGGACCATTGACGCGCGTTTGTGAGCGCATCGATCCCTTCATTAATGAGAATATGTATTCAATTTGTTTGCCACCCGCTCGTCAATGAGTTCAACGAGTACACTCAGGGAACTCATGGACCAACGAGTGGCAAACAAAGCTCGAAAACAGTTTATCGAACACTTCCTCCGCGGTCATACTGCCAGCTCACCGACAATCGCCCCAAGAAGCTTACTGGGCTTTTGTATAGTTTGGGGCCAAAATGGCGCCGTTTCAATAAAGCACAGACTAATGTCAAACAACTCCTGTATTTAACTAACATACGACCAATTGTTGAATATTAATGTCCTGTATGGGCCCCCCAGTTTACTCACTTAAGTGACGTGCTAGAGCGGGTGCAGAATAAGGCTGCGTGATTTCTGTCCAATAATTAAAGCTTCTCAGCTAATTAAAGCTTCTCAGCGGTGGCCAAGTGGTTGAGCATCCGCCTCGTATGCGAGAGGTGCGGGGTTCGATCCCCAGTGCCGCCGGGTACCCACCGGTGATACAATGGGTACAAGCTTTCCCCTGGTCTGGTGCTCGGCTTATTTAGGGTGAAATGCTTGGGAAATGGGTCTCTGACCCCACCGTGTGAAAAAGAAAAAATACCTTGTGACATGGCGCTCTTTGGCAATAGCTGCCCTTGCACCATAAAAATCCATAATCATCAACACCTTGGTTGGCGATCTTTAGCTAACCGTAGGAAACATTTGAGGTTGCAAATCATGCATCGCATCTATATTGCAAAGCTGAGCGTTGACAAAGACCGGTACGTGCTTCGACCTCACTTTTTTTTCAAGACGACTTGATCATCAGTGGAAGATCCCAGTGATTAAATGTAGCACCGATATTTACAAAACCCCGCTTTTTCCACGGACGATCAATGCGTGGAACAGGCTGGCAGCCGGCGTCACTGAGTGCTGCACGGAAGATCAATTCCGTGCATCCTTTTCTGATGTGTGATTGGCGCGCAGTTCTCTTGCGCTCGTCTTTGACTTCATTAGTGTCATTGCATTTGTGGAGCTTGGTTGTCCTCCTTGAGCGCATGCATTTCTTTATTCATTATTAGCTGTGTCATCGTATTTTTGTTATCCTGTGGTACTTTCGGGTAAACTAGTAGAAGTCATTGTTTCCCACCCTACAAAAATGCCTTCGGGCGCTGCAGGTCCCTGAAATAAATAAAATAAATAAAACCCCAGATATACAACACTCAAATTCATCGGGCGTCAGCAAGGGGTACCTCAAAAGATGTCCCCACCATAAATAAGGATTTGGTCTTCTCCACATTTGCTGAGCACACCGATGTAAAGATTTGAAGTTCCCGTAACTAGCGCTGTTAAGTCCACCACTGAGGCAGTGTTGGAGGTCTATTTTCTGCTTTTGTTTTTCGGTATTTCGTTCCACCATGTTTACTAATCCCTTATCTGAGTTTTTCAGGTCAACGCGGCCAGTCATACCTAATGTCCTTATAAAAGTTTATCTAGGGGCTTTAGTCATTCCAAGCGACCTGCCTCATCTGGACGCACAGCCTTTCATGGCCACGCTCGCTATCTTCTCCAAGCTCCTCACTCCCGGATTCCTTTCTGCGGAGCTGGTATTTTATTTTAATTGTGTTGGAAATGTCGTTCGGTTTAAGACACTCTCTTGGCCTGGCAAGACGTAATTTAAAACGTTGTTACACCCCCATGTAAGGATAGGACTTCTGTCCTGCTGAAATATGAAGCACCGATTACGGAACGGACCAACCAGAACAAAAAGGAGAAGGTCGCTTTGAGCCCTAACCACAGGAACAAGCTTGTGCACTGTAGATCGAATATAATCTATCAGATTCCGCTGACCTGCGGTAAAGTTTATGTCGGGCAAACGTGCCGTTGTATCTACTTTATATTACTCTATCCATCACATTCCTTAGCTGATTCACGGGGCCAGCATCTGCCTAAGCGTTGGAAGACCTGCAAGCATGATGACAAAAAATGCACTCCCCTTTTCGGCAGGACTAAGGTTATCGGACGCTCCAGGGAGAAGAACGCGAAGTTGTCGTAGCCTTGGAAATCGCGAGACAGGGGCGTGACAAATGTGTTAGTGGTGCGTCCATTCACTTGTACCGCTTGGCGTTGGAGTCTCTCGGGTTGACGAGATGATTAAGGTTTTTTCCTCTTTGTGTGTTGGTGCGCATGCGCTTTGTTGTTGAAGCAAGGAGGCCTTCGTGGAATAAACCACTTGTTAGTCTGGGCTCTCGTCCCGTGGGCTTCTTTCATCTTATCCCGGCCTTTTTGCGCAGTTATTTCTTGTTCTTATAATGTTTTTCCAACTATAGCTCCTTATAGCATTCTTATTAAGTAATAACTTCGCAGGAAACGGAATTCAGCGTACCCTTGATTCTGATCAGTGGCCGGAGCCCTTGGTGCGCAGTGCAACCGCACACGTTAATAGAGCGATGCTCGCTCCATTGAAAAGGCCGCAGCTATAAAGGGCCACAAGTGGGCTTTTACCGCGTGAGGCGCAATTAGCGTTGCTCGACGGCGGAACGAATCTCTGGTCCCTAAGCACAACTGTTTGGTCGAAGACCATTTCCCAAGTATTTCACCCAGAAGAGCCGAGCACCAGGCCGGGGGAAGTATTGTGCCCTTTAAGAAACACGACGGTAGAGGGGTCCAACGCAGGACCTCCCGAATGCGAGGCGGACGCTTTAGCCCAGTGCCACCGCTTCGCAAACTGCGATTCACACCTGCAAAAAATAAATACGACTACGCAATCTGAATATCAATAGCTGAGTCTTCAATTTCCGAAAACCTCTCATTGTGAGAGCGGAGTAAAAGTGTGCGATTTATATTACCTTCACCATAACAATTCATAAATCGAAGTGTTGAAGATGAGACACTGGCTACACATAAATGCACCCAGATGAACTGTTAGCGATGAAAGAGTACAGCAATAACTGGAGCATAAGATTCATTTCACTTGAAAAGAAACACTGGCCATAGTCACTGGCCGCATGAACTTCTCGCCCTGGAGTGACTGTAGATTGAAAAAAAATGGTGGTGGATTAGCTCTGGTTAAATCTTTAGTTACGCGATAGCTATATCTGGCCGATTGGAACTCGCTCGGCTGAATTGCAAAGTCAGTCTTTCGCCGCACCGTTTCTCTGGGCGCTCCTTAATCTTCGTCCAACTTGACAGAGCGCATGCGCACTGCTGTGACAGCTCGGCTTCGCCGGCGCGCTGCGACGTCGGCAGCAGCAGCTGCTCTACACCACGTGACCAACCACTTGGCTGGTCCCGTGACCAGCCACAGCACCGCGCCGCCGGCAGCTGCTCCGTACCTCGTGGCCAACCACGTGGCGGTGGCGGCACCACCACTCTGATGGCTCGTAATGCTACCGTGCTGCAGCTATCGCTACACAAACGGTTGTCGTAATAATCGTTGCAAATTTTCTTGTCCTGCACTGACCGAGCACCAACCGCATACAGAGTGGCCGCTGTTTGTCACACTTCGTGAAGAAAGTCGGTTCAACCGATAATACGACTGCCTTCCAATCTTCTGCAGTCCAAGCGAGGTGGCTTGTGTCAATGTCGAGGCGGAGTCATTTGTGTTGGGCGGTGAGAAGTAGCCTCCAGCAAGCGACGCTACAATAGGGGAGGTATATTCCTGCTGAGCGAAGCCGTGTCCTAATCGCCCACAAAGACACTGTCTGGATGCCTGCCCATTTCGTCCTCTATATCGGCAGCGGCCGTATGGGGACTGCAGAAGGCGGCGGCTACGATCAGCCGGTCTTCCTCCTCACTGAGGGATCTCGGACTTCAGCTAAGGTCAGCGTCGCCAATCCTCTCTTCTTCTAGGAAGGCACGCACAATGCGGGTTACTGTCCCTATACTGCCCACCCTACCTCGGCAGCAATGCTTCTCCGGGATCTGCCCTCCAGAACTAACGTCACGATTTGCACTCTTATAGCGAAGTTGACGCGCGGCATCTCTTTTTTCCTTCTGGGGAGATCGGTAGAGCGCGAATCTAATTTATAACACCTCTTGTCGTCCGTCACGAATGTGACGTACGATATCACCGCTTTTATTGACTTGTTCTATCGCTTAGGCAACAACCAATCGACCGCTTATTTCAGGCAGTTATTCCCGCTTCCTTCAAAGCCATCCTTCGGCAGAGTGGCTGGCTGGGGCTGCTCCCGAAAATAACTGCAAACATGCAGAAAACAACTATCCCCATCTTCACCCTTCGCTTAATGGAGCAAAGCAATATGAAAAACAAAAAAAAAGAAAAAGAGAGACGGCGACACAGAAAAAGAAATTCGTTGGAGGCATTAAAATATATTTTAACTGCGGGAAGGTGGAGGCCGTATGAGACTCACTGCACTGATTTGAATTTGAGTGGTGACGTCACGCCGCGCAACCGCAGTGTTGCTGGGTGGCGGATCACACCACCCGCCACAGTGGGCAGTTTGCTCACAGATCAGTTGGAAGGTTGTGACACGTGACCAGGTCACGTGACCTAGGATGTTCCGGACGGACACCGCGATGTGACGTGACCGGACGGCCAGCGCGAGCATCAGCCACTAAAGGCTTTCGCATTAATAAAATTTGCTGGGCCGCACAGTCCGCCAAAGCTCCCCGCTCTTAAAACTCAAGAATGCTAACGGACTTTTGTTATCAGCCTCTTCGTCACCTGCAGCGCCACGCCATATGTCATTCAGACACTCCGGGGATCCCTCGTGTGTGCTAATATTTTTTACTCGCGACTGTTCTTGAAGACCGCCGTTACGTTTGTCGCAGCACCTGTGAATGGAAGAATGCCCTTAATCAGTTTGTTGTTTATAGTCGGACGCAACTCAAGAACGCAGCTGCTTTTTCCCATCAAATGACCATTTTCCAGACAGTAGCGTAGTCCGACTGTCATAAACATGCTAGAGCGGCAAAGCAGGGCGAAGTAGATGAAAGGGGATAGTCCCTTTCCTCTATTGTCGGGGATAGACCTGTGTCTCCGTTGTGGCGCCGCTCC
This sequence comes from Amblyomma americanum, assembly GCF_052857255.1. Lineage (NCBI taxonomy): Eukaryota > Metazoa > Arthropoda > Arachnida > Ixodida > Ixodidae > Amblyomma > Amblyomma americanum. The sequence goes on from NC_135507.1 coordinate 79,241,695, forward strand.
CTGCATTGTCACGCTAGCAAGGTGACGACAATCGCCCGACGCCGTTGGCTGGAAGGGGGTCCTTTGACGGGGAAAAACCGCTGTGGTCCCAGTTGTATCCGGCTATAGTCACGACTAACTTCCTTGCCGATGGTCAGAATCGCTGTAGCACACAAAGTTCCACGATTCTTACCCCCGAATGCAGAAATGTAACTTGGCTCGAACTTAACTTCCATCGGTCTCAAGTGAGCTCCATCGTGTTTCATAAACCAAACTCGGCTTGAAGTGCGACTTGCAACCGGCTTGGCTCGATCCTAGTTCGGTCCAGCTTCAAGTCGGCTGAGGAGCTTGCTTGAAGCTGACTTCGTCGTATTTTCCAACATGGCCACCTACCGATCGGACGTCGCGCGGAGGGTAGCTGCGTTCGAGTTCGCTTGCCACGCCATGGACGTAGTATTTTCTGAGGCCCATTCGTTGCCGAAGATTCCACGGCCAGCGTTACGAGATCGGGGGAACCCCATGGAGCCCTACGACGACGAGCAGTTCCTCGCCCGCTATCGGTTCTCCAAGAACGCCGTGCGGGAGCTGCTCACCGTGTTGCCCCTGCGTGAAAGTCCCGACAACAGGGGACAGCCTGTTCCTCCGATGCTGCAGCTACTCCTGGCTTTGAGGTTTTATGGGGCCGGTACTTTCCAAACCGTCACCGGGGATCTGGTGCGGATTTCGCAGCCCACGGTGTGCCGCGCAGTTGGCAAGGTCACCTTGCTGATTGCCAAGCACCTGCGCCCGATGCTGGTGCAGTTTTCAGCCGTCTCGCAGTTTGAAAAGCTGATGCGGGACTTTTATGAGATCAGTGAATTCCCTGGTGTGACCGGCTGCATAGATTGCACGCATGTCCGCATCAACAGCCTGGGTGGTGCAGATGCGGAAGTCTACCGAAACCGCAAAGGCTATTTCTCCATCAATGTGCAGGTGAGCAATGAAAATTGAAATTCTCTGAACAGTTACCACTGTTCAGCTCATTCGTATTCGTTCGCGTCGTGTACGTGCTGTCATTTTATTTATTTCCCCGCGGTGCTACGAACGTACAGTCACAAGATTACTTGCCCGAAAGACGCGGGTTCGATCCCGGCCGCGGCGTTCACATTCCGATGGAGGCGAAATGCTGGAGGCCTGTGTACTGTGCGACGTCGTTGCACGCTGAAGAACGCCAGGTGGTAGAAATTTCCGGAGCCTTTCACTACGGCGTCCCACATAGCGAAATGTTTCTCTTCGGAATATGCGATCGAGGCCCAGCATTTTGTTTTAGTACTGCTTTATAATGTAGCTTTGTACTCCATGAAGAGTGTAGCTTCGTTCTCCATGCTCCATGAAGAGTAGCACTACATTCTAGGCGCTATATTACCACGCAATAACTGTGCAAATTCACCGCAAGGAAGGTTAGTTAATGTTTCCAATGACAGTGCATGACAAAGTTGACAAAGCTTGACCACACTTTCGAGCTGTGGCATTAAATCAACGCAGTATTCCTTTATACGTGCAGGTACCAAAAAGCCCACATAAAGACACGGAATGTGGTCGAAAGGACATTCGGTGTCTGGAAGCGCCGCTTCCCTTGTCTGGATATGGGGCTCCAGCACAAGCCGAAACAAGCTGCAGTGATCATCACAGCGTGTGCAGCCCTGCAGAACTTTGCATGTTTGATGAAGGAGCCACAGCCTCCTATTGAAAGCGCTCCCATCCAGGACGCTCCACCGGCTCGCACCAGCACGACAGCAGCGAGGCGGCCAGAGCACCTGCCACTTGTTGATGCTGTCAGCGACAGCTTGTCGGGAATGCAGGCACCACGGGTGCTCATCCAGAAGAGCTTCACATAGGTAAGAAATGCACAGTTCTCAACACTGTCCCATGCATTTTGAATAAAGCATGTTTATAATGCGCACTTGCTCATGCTACCCGTATCCCAACTTTTGTGCAGGAACTAAAGAAATGTTAGAGCAATGGGAACGACTAGCAGCAGTTCAAGCGGCGGGACGAAGAGGTCGACGAAGTGCAGCTGGGGATCCTGAGTGACTCCTGAGAGTGTGCTCATCATGACGCTCTCTGATCTACGACCGCAGACCTTCACTGCGAATACACCCCTTTACACTAGAATTTTTTCTCAGCTTCGGAAGCTTTTAAGTTTCGAGCTTGTTGCATTAACAAACTGCTACTCTTCCACTTCTAGGTTCTGCATTTCTTGCTATAGTGTTCTATTTCAAATGCTATTTTTCAAGAACGCTGTATTGATCTTGCAGGAGGCGAATACCAGAAAAGCTCTTGTTGACCCTGCTGCTGAGGGTCTTAATGGCGCTCAGTTCATTTGTTTAAGAGCTGCTGTCTTGGCGGCTTTGCTTACACGCATGTGAAAAATTACCAGATTTGGTAAAGTACAACAGTTAGGCCTTAGGTGGAGCAGTCGCAGGGCTTGTGCACCTTTCCACAGAGCAAACATTTGTGTGGCTGCTTTGGTAGCGGCATGGAATTCAGGTTCCTCACAGCAAGTAGTTCTGCTACTTCGTCTTTTCTACTTTCACCCTGCTTGCACTTCAAGCTTGGGCTCTTGCATGTCTTCCATGTGTTGAGTATAAATTTGTTTTTATGTCACAATTGTAATGACAAAGAAGTGCCCATGTGGCAGCGGGACTGCTCTCGGCGAGCGCGTGCTTCGGGTTGGTGCTGGTGGAACCGTTGACTGTCTGTGAACGCTGTTCTGCGCTTTGTACTTTCTGCCCGGAAAACCCATTGCACAATCATTAATTTCAAATATCCCTTTTACAACAAAACGAGACGTTCCCAATTGCCTACAATGATGAAATTCCAGATCACTGCGAAGTTTTGTTTTCTGGCTTGCCAACAGAGGTGTGTTATGAATCAGTTATTAAATTTCTCACTTTTTTTTTTGGCTGTATTGAGGTAAAAAAAAACTTGAGTGTATTCTTTTCATTTGGTTTGCTTTCAAGATGGTGTAGAACGGTCGAACCTTCAGCTGTCACACTGGAGCCTTCTTTTCAAGGAACGATGCTCGAGTGGTTTGTTGTGCATTGTCGCTCTCTCTCGTCTCTGTTCAAAGTGGGAGTTGGTTGTTGTCATTGTATGGTGCAAAAGGTCGATTCTTTAGGTCTGAAATGGGCTTCCTGACATGATCCACATGCCTCGTCCAGCTCAATCTCTTACAACAAAGTTGCATAACGGGCAGTAACTGGCACAGAGGAAGAAGCGAAAGAAGTAGCATATGTGCGGAGAGGATTCCAGGCATTGCTGTGTCATGGTGAAACATACCAAACTACAGTGTGTGACCTGTGAGCATTTTTAATTTCCAAGTGTAAAGGTCATGGTCGTACATAGAACTCCTGTAACTGTTGCTAAGGCTACACAATCTGTCTGCGAGCAGTTGCACTCAATATTCATTGTTCTCGAGCCAAATGCACCTGGTGTTTGTTAGGTGCCTTGCTTTGCATGGCTGAATACAAACCCTAGATCATAAAGTGAGTCGTCATGAGCCAACACCAACAGTTAGTCGAGATCATTGTGTGCGGGCACTACTGATGTTTGGGAACGCCTTGCTGCCGCAGTCATGGTGGACCACTGAAAGATAATTTATGACCCCAGTAGTGTTTGCAACATTTTCTTTTGAGGGTTCAATGAATGGTTTGTGATATGACTAGGTAGCTACTTCCAGCTCGCAAGCGTTGTAGTGAAATCTTTTCCATGCAAACACTTGGACTAGCGGTTCTTTTGATTTGTACATGCAGTTACTCGTTGGCTATCACAGCTTAAATCTGGCTTTGCATTTGAGCCGGCCTTCTTGGAACTGTGCTGATTCCACTCATCGAGAACTGGCATGTTTTGAAATTGTTACATGGTTTGGCGGGGTTCGAAATAGCAGAACGTGGGTGCCATCAGCAAGTGTTTCTTTGATGCATGCTTCTTTATAGTCTTTTTTTTGTCATGCCTAGTGCGGCTTGTCACAGGAATGTGGTGGCCATATATTTGAAGCAATAGATTACTTCAGCAAAGCGGGAGGATGTGGCATTGTATTGACTCAAGCTATGGGCCCACCTTGTAGACGGCATAGGAGGAATCGCATTCTTTAAGGGTTTCGGTTCTTGAGTAGGAGGCACTAGCTGCGAGGGTTTAGGTTAGATGAGACAGCAAAGATAATGGAAGGAGTAGAGAGCGGTGTTGGCCTTTGAGCATTTATGTGGTGTTGACTTGCGTGAGCCAATATTGTTGACTTTTTATACATGGAAACTTTAACAATGTGGCCTGCAATTTTCCCTACTGGTTGGTTTTGCAAGCAATGCCAGGGGAGGTTTTTCCTTCCTAGAGCAGCCATATTTGTAGCATACAGCAATGCGTATTTCTATGAATAAATTGCTGTTTGCATCCAAAGATCCATATAGCCATAGCAGCAGAAGTACCACGCAACCATCCTACCTGCCTCCTGCTATGCGATAGCTTGTCAGACTTGCATGCAAGGTGGTGACGGGGCTGTATGTCTGTTCCCACCGAGTCATGTGCTTAAAACGGTACATGTGCAAATGAAGTGTAGTTATGTGGATTTGCCACATAATATTTGTGCAAGCATTCACACAGCATTCCAGTTTCATTCAGTCATAGGCACCGTTTATTCTGGTGCCTCTCGCAGCCTACGAAGCTGTTCAAGTTTGATTTGTTTTTCAATTTCTAAGATTTCCAATTTTTTTTTTCTGGATATCAAGGAGTTTTTTCTCCTGCCGCTCTTGCAGAATACTGTTGTGGTCCTCTAGCATCAGCTGCAGACGCAGTCCATGCTCTTCGCGCAGTAAGGCCGCTCTATAGTCGTCCTCATCTGCCAGAGACCTTTCTAAAAGGGCCATCCGCCCTCTTGGAGCCCTGCCAGCGTCACCGGTGGCCACTGCTTCAGCAGTAGTGGGACCAGCGGCAGCTCCAGAAGCAACTGTAGCACTGCTGCAGCCTGCTGCAGCTGTGCTGGAAGCATCAGCAGGTTGCACAGTAGGAAGAAAGAGATTGCTCTCCTGCTCAATTGCTTCTGGAGTTGCCCCACTCTTACCAACAGCAGCCGCTGGTGACTGCAGCTCATCCACGAGCGGAGGTTCCCAGTCGTCTTCTGTAATAAAGAAAAGGTAAAAATTAGTTGGACAAATCTAAGCTTACAACACATTAGCTGTCTGCCTCAACAGCACAGATTGTTGGGTCAATTGGTGAAGAGACATTATAACGAAAGCTTTATAATGTTCTTATATAAGGCACCACTTGCCCTTCTCAGCGCCAAATAGCTGCCGTTGTTTCTGGGGGCCCCAGTTTAGTCATTCTGTTTTGTTCTGCCATATTCATCACCTTTCACTCTGAATTATGCCTGATGACCTCACTTTATTTTTTTCTGCTGATACAGTAGTGATAGTCACGCAGGCCCCGAGTTTTACAAATGTGGTTATCCTCTAACTCTGCACCTGCAGCTTTTTTGCTCATTCAATGGGTTTCTTTTCAATTTTAGTATATTTGCTAGTTTGTACTCATGCGTGTCCTCTGGCCCAGGGAGCCAGTTATACGCCCTTCCTTTCTTCAAAATCATCAGCGTCTAGAACTTTGTCAATGCCAATGAACGCCGAAAGCTTTCACTTTGTATATCCTGGAGTAGCTGAGCTAATCCACTTTCATTTTTTTTGCAAAGGTTTCCTTGTAATGCCTGCCTGCTTGCTTCGCCGCATATGTGCGACACCAATGCCAAGGTGAGGCATACAAGAAAGGTGACAAATACTGCAGCCTGAGCCTGAGGGCTACAGAAAACATGCGCTTCGAGTGAAACCTCTGCATTGCAAAACTAACAATTTCCTTGAAACTAGCAGCCAAATTCGAAAAGGCTTTGAGCATTACACATAGGCAAGCTGCACCATTATTCACAACAAGAATGTTGTTACCTTATCCCTGGAGCACCATCATGTACAAGTACACAGAAATAGGAAAATTTATGTGAAGGAGTGCATGCATAATGAAACTGCATTAAAGTTGGCATTCGTTTAAAGTGAGGCAGGAATGGCAAACAAGACTCAAAAACATCATCAGGAGAGAATGTCATAATGAATGCAGTTCAGGTTGCAGCACTGAATGCTTGCTCCCTCGGTGTCCGACATTTAACCAACTCCTCGCCTTCCGCTACAGGAACGCAGCATACCACTCACATGAATATAAGCCGTCAAGACAAAATGCCTTCAGAGTGCTGTCCAACAACATGCAGCTTGGAGCAGGTCATCATTTCGCACTGTCAACCAATGCAGCCTTTATCTGCACAAACATTCAGCCAACCACATGTAGAGCAGCTTTCCACAGTGTTGTATTAAATGAGATTTTTATAATTTGTTGTACATGAACTGTACAGTCCTCATAGCAGGTTCAAGGCAATAAAAAACATTGAAACAGCGTCAATTGACAGTACACGCTGCCGTTGTCATCAAAGGAATATAAAGAGAGGAGTGCTGTTTTTCTACAACATGCAAAGTGCTTTCTTTACCTACATAATGGAATTCTTCATTGCCTGCTCCATCCACCATTGGCTGTATTAATCTTATAACAGGCAAACTTGCCACTGGTGGTAGGTCGATGCCTCCATCAGAGTCAGTCTGGTTGCCTACCCTGGTCATTATGTGGCTGGCAACAGCAATGACTTGCTCACTTTGAGCGCTCACAGTGCATTGAGCTGACCCTCCTCCTGAAAAGAAAAAAGACACCGCACACAGTGAAGCTACTCTTAATTTATAGACAATGTGCCATTAAAATATTTTGTTCATGAAGTGCCACACAAAAGCAACCAAAGGCACACCAATGCATGCAACTGTGTGTTGTTTTCGCTACGTTTTTGTGCCACCCGTCCCAGCAGTGCCAGGAATGAGTAAAGGTAGGTAGCTGTATGTAAAGCCTTCCGGTTATTCAATAGTACCAAGCAACTGTCAATAGCGCGGCAAGTTTCCTCATGAACATGAAGGTCGCCAGTGTAGACACCGTCTGGTCTACGGTGCACCCAATTTGGCTTCGCGGCGCGATAGTATGCGAATGGTACCAACTCCGAGCAAAATCGTCCGTTGTCAGTTCGCTGCTGGCCAGGCGCGAGCCCTCCGTCCCACTGCACTGCCCGCTCATCATAGTCTTCTATGCAGCAGAAATCGCATGCCTTCGTACTGACTTGAATGTAGCAAACATTCTCTGTAGTTTTTAAAAATAACGAAGGCTGTACAGGATACTGCTTGGGCATTATTTACACGATTAACGCAGGCTGCATTCATCTGCATTTGTAAATAAAGCAGAGTACACTGCACCGAAACGTTATTACGTGCCCATTTACGTGTTATCACACTGTTCCTAAAAAACTATGCATTCCAGTACACGTTGCTTACGCCGACCGAAGTAGAATAATCATGCCCTTATCCATGGCATACAAAGCATGCAGGAACAAACATTTGTAAACGGCCGGCAAGCCGCGCTCACCTGTCTTGTGGCGATCTCTCTTTTTCCTCGCGTCCTCTTCCTTCGACTTTTGTTTTGGTTGGCCCAGCATTTCTTGAGCTGATTGGGGTCACGTCGGGTCGCCCCGTGATTGCTGTTAAACAGCCTGGCAATTTCCTTCCAAGTGGCGTTTTTTTTTTTGCCAGCGACGACACATCGTTTTTTTGCACTCTAATATATTCCGACGTGCGTTAACCAAACACAATCACAATTCCTTTTCCTCGAACGTGAACTGAAGCGCTGGTCTCCGCTGGGAGCAGGAAAAGCATGGGAAAAACTGGCTATGGCTCAACTAGGATTGGCTCAATGTGGAGCACGTTGCCAGCCAAAAACGTCAATCAAGTGGAAGCAGCGGGTAGCACTGAAATGTAGTTTTTATTGTTAGCAATTTTCAGCGGGTCACTCACACCTAGTGCCTGTTTATGACTGCTGAACGAGATGCGTTGTTTTATAGGAGCAAAATGGGCATTATTATAATAAATTGTTCAATACTCTCATCCCCAGACGAGCAATGCGCCCTCGCTTTCAAGCACGCGCTTAACTTGACGAAGCAAGTCAGGTTGAGCATCTATGAAACAAGAAACCCAACTTGGCCGTTCTGAAGCCGCCTTGGTGCTTCGACTCGACTTGCCGAAGTTGAGTCCAAGCGCGAGCCAAGTTACATTTCTGCATTCGGGGGTTAGTCCCGTGTCCTCCATCAAGAGTTGCTGAGCTGGCACTTCATACCGCAGGGTGACAAATAGGATGCATTCGCCGGGAAATTACTATGACTAAGCTCAGCTCCCACCGGCGGCATGTTGTTTTTTTCTCGTGCTTTTGTAAATCTCCCAGTGATGAAAAACTACATATTAAAAAAAAAGAAAATTGTCCCCTCTGCACTTTGGTCTCGGTGGATGTTGCCTTCCCTCATATCTGTCATAACGAGCATCATATATCCTCTTTCTGGTGAACTGATTAACCTGTGGTTATTCTCCATTCATCTGCCACCCCCTGGGATTTCAGGCTATAGCAGATCCAAAGGAATCTGTCATGGGGGAGAAAGGGAGAGTGGGTCGAAAGGGAGAATCGGTCGACCCGAATGGTTGGAGGGTCCCCTTTGTGGGGAACTTGCCGCTTCATTCTTGAGTTGTATATGACTATAGTCAGATAGAACTCAAGCACAGAGCTGTATCACATCGTCAAAGAACCTGCGTTCGGCCAATGCAGTCAAATATTCTCATGATCTGCCTTGCGTAACAATGCAGGGAACCGTTCGACAATGCAGAGATGGGACTATACCCAACCATGGAAGGAGGGGGCTATCCCCTTTCGTCTGCTACTGCCTGCCTGGAATACAACACCGGAAAAAAATGAAGCAGAGATTGCAAGGCCAGAAGACAGAAGAGTGTAATTGACTATCTACACAGTGAGCCCATAATTTGCATGATGTCATAGCTGCCGCCATACTATCTGGGTCCAGAAACATGGCGAAAACCAGGTCGTTTGTCTGATCCGCTTACATTTCCTAGTGATCCGGGCGCACAGTGCTGTATCTGGACTCTGCGCCCAGAAACGTTGCACCAGATGTCATGTGAAAACTACCAGACAAAATTGAAATGTCTCTAAACATATTAAATTACTCTATATTGTTGACATTTTTACTAATCGCCTTATAATTTTTCGCGCACTGAGTCTTTGCGTGCATATTTACCTCTGTTCACCATGGTCTCACAGTTTCTTAATTTTAACTCTGCACTCACCATGTAGCTCTCCTTGACGCCGTGTTATAGCGTTTTACTCTTCCCTCGATCTAGCTTGTTACTGAGTGTACAAATTGTGCGTGCCCACCTGCTATAGGGCCAAGTAAAAGGGCTTGTTGGATTAAAAATAACTTAAAACAAGTTAAACAAAATTCATATTGTACCACTCGAACCTGGCTGCACTGGTCATCATTGGCGCTACCATCTGATAACCTCCACTAAGTGGCCGCATGGGATAACAATGTTTCGAATCGAAATTCCGCAGTTTGTATGGTTTTAATTGGCTGCCTCCTACCATCGTTTCTTTTTTTTTTTTTTACTCTAGGAGACGATAAAGAGTATTCGTCCAACAGCTGCAGGAAGGGCAAACGGACACACGAAACAGAGTACAAATATTTATTCAGAAGTTCACGGTACGAAAGTTAAAATCGCATTACAGCTGTAGCACACATCGGAAATAATTAACTGGAATCCACCATTGGAGCCCACTGGCAGCCTTGGCAGTAGCGACAAAGGCGTTGTCAAAAATATCACCTGTATACATGTGCTCGAATGACAAATAAGTAACAGTGCATTTCCACAAGAAAAAAGATGCTTTAGCGCTTGAGTGAAAATAAAAGCTTCCTAAACCTTGTACTGTGAAAAAAAAACAATGGTTACAACGCCAGTAACAAGAGGAGAAAAAAAAAACTTGGTCGCTGCCCAAGCTCTGAATAAGCGCAGCCGTTTCCATGTGGGCGTTTTGTATCGTAGACGCAAGCCACTTCAGCGTAACCTTCGTATTTCTCCGACCCGTGTCTCCGGTCGGTTGAGTTCTGGGCGGTGCTGAGTGCCTTCGTATGAGGCAGGCAGGTCTGGAGGAAGCAGCCCTTGAAGGAGAGGGCGAAAAACATTCAGGGGCTGCGGGGATGGATCAATGCCTTAAACTAGTCTGGGTGATTAGCACTTCTGAAGAGAAGAGGTCGCGGACCTTTTGAGACACGCACTTTGCTATTCGTAGTCAAAGAAGAAAACCTCGAAAATGTGAACGCAAATAATAGGTGCTAGCAGGAAAAAAGTTTCAAAATCTCAGGAATGAATGCCCTTGTAGAACATTCTTCCACGCAATCCATGAGCTGATGTTTCTGAACAATGAGAGTTGCTTTCCACTGTGTCAAGTGCTTAAGAATTTGTACCCATGGCTGAAAAGCTACATCCATGTATAACTAGTTGCAGTAGATTGACGGAAATGTTTCTGATATGCAGTTCAGCTGGCCCCATTCGAAACCCTTTACAATCGGCCTGTAAAAGTAATCCATGCTGATAACTCTGCAAAGCCCGCATCGCAGGATACGAGTAAGGCGCTGCGCGTCTCACAAACCGTAACGACTGTATACAGGCCGGCTGCACTCACGTTCAGTTGCAATACACACTGAATGTTGCCCCATGCAGAAGCTATTTTTTCGTGTTGCCATGCACACAGAACACATTTCGCTTTTTCGATTTACACTGTTACAGGTATACGTTGTGTCCTTGCTGGCATTGATCGTTTTGTGTGCCTGTATTATGCACAGCAGTTTTTCCCAACGTGAATTCTATCACGGACATAGGAGAACGATACGAAGTTGATGCCGAAGATTTTGTTCTTGCGAGCCAAAGCCATAAAATTCTGTTCAGTGAATAAAAGATGTTGCATCAGCCTGCAACAAACTCACTTATCATGTGAGAAATTTTCATATCAACAGTATTTTATCGCGACCAACCTCGTTTCTGCTAAAGCGAACGAAAAAGCTACATATAATAAATGATACATTCGTATTAGTGCGAAAGCAAATTTCGTGCTACATGGAAGAGGACGATGAGCAGGCAGTGCCGAGAGACGGAGCGCTCGCGCTGGGCCAGATGGGAACAGACAAGGCAACAGACAACGGTCTGCTTTGCTCGGGGTTGGTACGGGCCGGATCACTTCTTACGCACGAAAAGAGAAATTTGTCATTCTGGCAACGACCTGTAGGAAAACACAATGTTTCGTTTGGTGATCTTTCAACGCTAAATGTCGTGTTCTCTTCAATTTGCTGCCACGAGAGTAAATAATGATCGGTGCGTAAAGTTGCGCGTTAACATAGTGTCACGTGCACGTGGTGACAGCACGCACAGGCCTCCGTTCGTACACGACCTCTGCCGAACAATCCCAAATTACTGTGGCAATAAGCTCGGCCTATTCGCCGAACGTAACTCATAGCGATTTTGCGTTGAAAAAATAAAAACGAACCGATTGTAACAGTACAGCCCACAGAGACACAGACAGAGATGCAAGATGATGCGTACCTTTCATCATGAACTCGTGGTGCATGATGGCTTCGATGCTCGGCCGCCTGGCGGGCGCCGGTTGGAGAATCCACCGGATGAGGGCGCTCGCTTCGGGGGAGACAGTCGAGGGGATCTTGAATCTATTCATCTTGATTCTGACCACGGTCTCTGCGTTCGACGGCGAATCGAATGGGGGACGCCCCACTAGCAGCTTGTACCTGCGGAAAGCAGTTTGCGGTCTGTCAGTGTCCGCTATAATCCGCGCACTTTGTGGCGGCCAACGTCACAACACGACACAGCTTGAAGACTTGCGGGCACAGCCATGCTACGACACCCCTACCGGCCAAGCGCTACGAAATGGTAACGTAAGTGCGGGCAAACGACGCTCGATATGCACGTAAGTGTCCGGTTTTGAACGTGAAGTGCATGATCTGATTTTTTTGACATGAAGAGGAAGCTTATAGCAATTTTATGGATAATATTTTCTCTGCACCAATCGTTACTTTCTTGACTGGATGATACGTATACCCGGTTGCGTAAATGAGAATCACGCCAACAAGTTTTCAACCGTACTTTCTCGACGAATGATTAAACACCCACCACCGCCCTCAACTCTGGCCCGATTTGCTTCGCTCGTTTAAAATATTAATGCCACAGCCATAATTTATTCCCTCATTATTGTTCCCACAAGGCAAGATAGGCGAGGATTTGCCAGTTTTTATATTCACATTTCCGACATTAAACGCTCCCACTTATACATTTACGGACGGGTGCACCTGTGCGATGTGCACCGAGCTGTCTTCGTAAGCATCAACTTGTAAACAGTTGCACACAGTTTTGCGCAATCATCAGGTGAGACTCACATGATGCACCCGACGGCCCAGATGTCCGCTGCGTAGCTGTAGCCCTTCTGGGCCAGCATCTCGGGGGCCATGTAGTTGGTGGTGCCGCAGATAGTCCTCTTGAGTTGCCACGAGTAGGGGACGCGGGTGGCGAGTCCGAAGTCGGCCACCTTGAGTTGCGAGTGTTGGGTGAGGAGCAGGTTCCCGGGCTTCAGGTCTCGGTGGATTACATGCTCCTGCACCAGGTACTCGCAGGCGTGGAGAGGCTTGCGCATTAAATACCGCACCTCGGATTCGGACCGCCACCCTCTGGGCCGGTGCATCTCCTCCAGAGACTGCAAAATAAATGCGTTAATGAAGCTTGGGGAAGAACTTTGAAGGTCAGACACTCCAAAGAACATCACAAAAAAAAATCGGATTCCTTCAGGTTTTAGACTGGGACATGACGACTCTGGCGCACTCCAGTCTAGGGAAGGCTTAATCCAGTTAATTGTTTTTCTTGCTGCAAAGAACAGTGCCCACATAAAGGCATCACAATATTAAAGGACCGTTTTGAAAACAATAAAATCACGTTTAAATTTTTTGCTATGCCTTAAATTATGATTGGAGAACGCGACGTGCCCGTTCTCGCAAAAATTTCCGAAAGAAATAAACAACCAAATACATAATCGAGTAACCTAATCCAAGGTCGTCTAAATTATTCCGGAGGCCTCCGCTACAGCGTCCTTCATAGCCTGAGTTGTTTTGGGACCATGAGAGCAATTAAACGAAATAAAAACGAACCTTGAGAACATTAGGAACGTTTTCCAATAAATGCAAAGAAAATAAGTGGAAACGCGAACCACCGAGGAGCCGCAATGTTAACACACCTGTCTTGTGCACAGCTCCAAGATGATGTAGACGTTCTTGGCGTCCTCAAAGTGGCCGTGGAAGCGAACGACGTTCTCGTGGCACAGGGTTCTGTTGATGTTGATCTCCTCTTCTAGCTGTAGACCACAAATTAATTAGTAATTTCGTAAAAGGTTGTATTAAGCGTAAGCAAAATAAGCAAAAGTGTTGACTAAAGGCGCTGGTATTTATAATTATAAACCCTTGCGCTGAAAATGAAAAAGAAACCCTTACGATCGGAAAGGCAATCGGCCAGTAGAGCGAAATCTTGCAACATACGGCTCTACTGATACTTGTTTACCGGAATGAGGTGTAATTTTGTCCCCTGCTTGTGACCCTCATTTGCAGATAGAAAGTTGAACGAAAATTGGCAGCAGCATCAAAACGAAATGGAGAGATTGCAGTCTTTTAAGGTTAAGGTGTTACTTTCGACGAAAATGGAGGTTAGATAAGCGTTAGAAACGGCCACAAATCGACACACAGGGGCCATAATCTATAAACACCCACCATCGATATCGAATCTATTTGGTCCTATCGCGATAGTCACTGTTGTTCTGTGATATTGACGCGTACTTCAAGCGTCCCTAGAAGTCACCATTGGCTCATATGAGACCGGACCTCGCCATATCAGCGAAAATGGTTCCGTAGTTTTTCACTGATGCTTGAAAGCGATAGCAGCATGACTGAACAACAGTGTCGAATTCGAGACAACTAACTGGACTCGAAATCGAAAGTGGTTAATTTATCATAATAGAATACGGCCTCGAAGCCCAAATCCACGAAACGTTTAGGTTTCGAACCGGCTGGCTTTGACGACTCGTCATTTTGGCGTAAACGCGGGCAGGGGAATATGGTGAGAGGACGAGAAGGAGACACAACCAATCAGCGATCACGCGTTTGTTTTGCATTCGCTGGACGGCGCCGCAAATTTTGAACTTGCGCGCGAATCCTATGCCGCAGGACAACCTTCGTTACTTTCGTTTTCATATGATTCGGTGCGTCTGCCTGCCTCGTTGCAGCGGCGTCGTCCGAAAAAATGGCTGGGGTTCAACATAGCTTGAACTTTGTTATACGATCGAAAGCTCTGTTAAGCATGGTCTCCACTGTGTCAAATAAACTGCCAACGTGAGATACCCAATAGGCATGTGATCCCGTGGTCATACTACTAGTGCGTGGCACATACCACCGAGCAGTGATGTTTGGTTTGACCTCGTGAGGCATTTATCTTCATTGCCTCATCCACATCGAAAGAGGATGTTGTACCGCGAGGAGTAGAGCCCTCGCTCTAAAAGCCAAAAAATCAATTTTTTTTTCTCCTCAGTGTCCAATTAAGGAAATTTCTACAAACAGAAAAGAAAGAGAAAAGACGAAGCGCAGTGATATAGGAACTTACATATTGCCAGAGAATGTACAAAGTAAGATGTCTCTTGGGGATGATTTTTCCTGCCTACACCACGTTCGCCTTTCTGTCCATGAACTCGTAGACGTGCGCAAATCCGCCCTGAAAAAGTAATGCCAGCCTTGCTTCATGGACATCCAAATGAGGGAAGAATGCTGTCGCAGTGTGTGACTGAAACACTCGGGCAGTGGATTCGTTCATTCGAAGACGAAATTACCTTGATGCCTAAATGCTCAAATTAGACCGCAGCAAGAAATTTATGACATCTGGGACGAATACAAGCTGAAACTAGGTATGATTCAGTTCACAAAGCATCGCAGACAGGAATATGGAAGCAGTCCTTACAGGTTCGCACGAAAAGTGCAGAAATTTCGTGTTTCAGCGCAATTATCCAGCAGTCGTTCGCAATGAACTTTTTGAGGCATTAGGATGCCTTTAATTGGCACAGTAATGCCTGTATAGTAGGGGACGTCAGAAGGCAGGAGAATCGCATTAAGGAATAAACTGAGCAATATGACTCTCAAATGACAACTTTAAACAATGACACCACATCTGTAACCGAGTTCTTCCGGTTTTGCACAGTCGTAGTCGTCCGGTCCACATGACGAGCTACCCTCCGTCCGCCTCCCAAACGGCAAACTCGCCGCGGTGGCTCAGTGTTTATAGCACCCTGCAGCGGAGCCGGGGTACGCGGGTTCGAATCCGGCTGCGGCACACACGTTTCAATCGAGTTGAAACGCAAACAGCGAACGTCTGCTGAGCGACGTCGGTGCCTGTTGCAGATTCCTGAAGGAACTGTTCACCCACTTTGCGGAGCGTCCTTAACCTCCTTGCTTTCAAGAATAGCAAGATTCAGAACAAGGCGAATCTATCCGATAACCAATGCGGGTCCCAATTGGTCGAAATTATTCCGGTGCTGTACACTAAAGCACCTGTATCTTCTTTTACTCCCTTGCATCACGGCGGTGTTCAGGTGAACCGGTCTCTTAGTAGAAAACGCTGCTTTGCATAAAGATGCCTTGTCCAACTGTTTTATGATCGTTTGATTTGAGAGTCGCACTAACGAATTCCGTTCATTAAAGCCGCCCGTAGTCAGGACTCCCAAAGAGAAAGCCACCGTATTCTGACCACTTATAAGAGCCGTCTTCGCCAAAAGTAATCAAACAACGAGACTTGATTCTCAGCTGTAGAGTGGAAAAATTACGATACCACTCAAGTCTAAAACGTCTCGAAAGGTAAGCCTAACGGCTACACGCCCAGGGTCTTTGACATCACACATTACACAATTTTTAAAGATACGCCTTTTGAGATAGAAGACCGCTTTTATAGGCATAACACTGTAAACGGTCTGAAAACTAAACATTTTTTTCAGATTTGCCTGTCTGGTAGGGTTTGAAGACTATAATAAACTGCACATGTCCAACCAAAAACTTAAATTTAACCCAGCGTTTCGAAGACGACTCGGCTCCTTCATCAGGGGTGACTGAGGTCAGTAGCTAGCGTCTTTAATAGGGTGCACCAGTGGCAGTGTCCTTAGGAAATACATGGGAACTTTCAGAAGCTCTACCGTGCCTTAAGATGGCTCGATTTTTATGAGGTCTGTGGCAGCGTTGTCTACTTTAGTGGACAGAGGAATTGCTGTGGACGGATATTCATTTTTAAGTTTCATTTTTTACAAATCAGCGGTAAATATTCAGAAACATTGCACCTTTAGATATCTCGGTCTTTCATGTCATCTCATGAAAAAACTAAGCCAGATATCAAAATATCGTCCAGATCATTTCCTCCCTTTTTCATTCTTGATTCTCAAGCCGCAATTTTCATCCATATCGAGCGTAGTGTTTGCCTTTTACAGGCTCTGAAAGCTGTGTATATATTTTCTGCGGAAATTTGAAATTCGCGCCAAAATTAACTAGCACACGTGGCTCCATCTGATGTCAGAATATTTTGTGGCTACTACACTCTACAACTAACCCCTTGGTTGTCTATGTTCATGCGCCCTGGTTTTTACCGAGAACATGGACGGACTTGAGCTCTTTCTTGTTTTTTTTCTAGCTTCGGCTGTATTCGGAAAGGAGTTCTGTTTTTCTTTTTCGCTCGTGGTTTTGGTGCGGAAAGGCAGTGGGATGGAAGGGCACACCCAAAAGCTCCACCCCCCCCCCTCCCCGGCCGCCACACAATAATGCGTTCTTAGTGCCAAAACACAGGAAGGGGCTATCTATTCAGGACAGTGTGAGATAACGGCATTGTTACTTGCCCAGGGCAGGGGCGCAGTAACCCAGGTGGCGATGCAAGTCAAGAATGCAGCTCCAAATATTCCTCATAGGAGGCCATCGAGCCAATTGCGGCACTTACATGAACGCAGCATGGCCTGGTTATTAGGTTATCGCGTCGAAAATCGGTACTGGATTCATATAAATAACCCGCCGCGGTGGCTCAGTGGTTAGGGCGCTCGACTACTAAGCCGGAGTTCCCGGGTTCGATCCCGACCGCGGCGGCTGCGTTTTTATGGAGGAAAAACGCTAAGGCGCCCGTGTGCTGTGCGATGTCAGTGCACGTTAAAGATCCTCAGGTGGTCGAAATTATTCCGGAGCCCTCCACTACGACACCTATTTCTTCCTTTCTTCTTTCACTCCCTCCCTTATCCCTTCCCATACGGCGCGGTTCAGGTGTCCAACGATATATGAGACATATCAGACATTCGTCCGCCCTCAAATTGAATACGCATCTTCCATTTGGTCACCTCACCAACAGTACCTAATTAATTCCCTAGAGCGCGTACAAAATCGTGCCGCTCGCTTCATTTCTCGCAACTATTGCCGACATTCCAGTATAACTAACATTAAGGCTTCGTTATCCCTTCCATCCTTAGAATCTCGCAGAACAATAGCACTTATCTGCCTCTTCCATAAAATTGTTTACAGCCATCATTCCTTCACACTACCCCTTACAAAACCGGCCCGCACATCTCACCGATTGCATAATCACCTCAATTTTAAGCGCCTTTCGGGAAGGACCACTGCATTCAACTCATCAGCCCTGCCCCGTGCAATCATTTATTGGAATAGTCTTCCTGATAACATTGTTCACATCTGAGATCATGTTATTTTCAAAGAAAAAATAAGTAGCATTTTCTTCTGAAGTGTGTTCTGTAGTGCGTTTTTCAATTTAGTTTTTCAATTTAGTTCTATTTTCTGGTTGGTTGCTTGTTCTTTGTATAACGATGTTAAAATAACCATGTTCTACTTGCTTCTTTTTCCCACCCCAGTTATGTAACCCCCTCACATAATACTCCAGTCGGAGCCCGTGAGGTATTTGAATAAATAAATAAATAAATAAATAAATAAATAAATAAATAAATACTGCGCCATTTCCTTTCCCCCAAAACCAATTATTATTATTAATATAAACGCGCGCCGAGTCCGGAGTCGACGGGTCGAGTCCACACAACTCCTCCACAAGGGGTAGGTTGAAACAGCTCGACCCTGACCCGATGTGCTTGTAAACGCTGTCGAGCCAAAATGTAGGGTTAGGGGGGGGGGGGGGGGATGATAAATGCGAGCTTGCTTTTCACGTGCGCCGTCGCGCCTCGGATACAGCGATGGCGTTCCGCAATCTTGGAGGCTGCTACTGCTTGCTCCAAGCTTGGTGTGGCTACAGTTGAACCGGTCTCGAATCGCTAAAATCGAATTCATTAAGCACGAACTGGTTGAGTTGGATTGACCATGCTGAACCCGACCCCCGAATCTGCCCGACGCTATCTGGCTCATGTAAAGCGGGCTAAAGGCGCTGAGTGGTTGTCATGACTCAGCCATTAACCTCCTTTCACTGAGGCACTTGCCAATCACCTGCAATTTCAAGCTATACTCGCGGACAACTATCTATGGCAGTGCAACAGCCCCCATCAAGGGGAGAAAGGACCACCTCCTTCCTTTTCCTGCTCAGCCTCTGCTGCACTGCAACTGCAACGTCTGGAGAACCGGTCGAAGCCAACGTTGGCCTCTGGCTCCAAGCTAGTGAAACCAGAATGTGTCGGATCGGCACCGAAACATCGGTTCTCTAATGAATCTTTATTCGCTCTTTCTCCGCAATTCTCCTCCTGACCAGGCATATCTCTGCCCAGACATTATCAGTGCAGGTACTGTCGACTATAAGCGGGTAAGGGTCGGTACACCCTGTCTGCAGAAAGGAGCTCACGGGTTTCCGAGCTCCCTACTCCAGAATAGACATCTCCGTAGAGTAAGTCACGTGATGTCAAACGTTCATGACCTGGCTGTCAAAATCATCCAGTTTTACTTCTGAATTGGTTTTGCATGTGCCAAGCGTTCCCCAACCATCTTTCTTCTCAAGGTGTATTGTTGGGCAAGTTGGAGAGACACTTTGTAGGAAAACAGCGCTCGAGTCTGTCTGTCTTTCTTGTCCAGTGTCTCTTGCACTGTTTTCCTACAGATTCTTTCTTCTCCCAAATCGATACGCCTCGGTATGCGCTACACCTAGTCGCACCTCCTGCACTACGCTTCCAAAAGTCGCATACTGCATTCAGAAATACGCTCGGAAGGGGCTCTCTATAGCTACATATATAAAATATATAATACATAAAATTATAAAATATAATAAGAACATAGAAAAGCAGGACGCATAATGAGAGTTTCCCAGAAACCATAGTAGGTATGCAATTGTCGCTTTCAAACCAGTGACGTCATGAGTCTTCAAGTGTGCTGCCGTTTTTATCTACAGAAAGACCACACGCGTTTGGCGTGGTCGGCGCCCATGATTTCTTCTATTAAATTGCAATTTTTATAATTTTTAAAAATAATCCCCTAATAGCAACTTTGTCCAGAAAATTTGGAAGTCGCTTGTGTAATGACGAAATTTGCGTTCAAAGTCACCACGAATAGCAACAGGACGATCGCAGCGATTTAAAAACCACTCTTCTCACCCTTTTACTCAACTTTCATTTGTTCCGCTCTGAAATTATAAGCAGTGAATGCGACATTGAAACGAAGTACTTCAGCAGTAATCAAGTTACTGAAGTGAGTATGATTCATAAACAAACTGAAGAATTCGGCGACCCCGATGGCAACAAACCTGCTCGGTGGTCATCGAAGTGAGACCCCCCAAATAACGCGAATAAAACAACTACAACAGCCCAGAATAATGTCGAAATAGTTTCGTCCGGCTGTAATCCTTCCAGATAACGCTGATCACATCTCGCATAACAAAGTGATATTCCCGCGCGCCAACGGTTTTGAACTCGGACAAACAGATAGTACAACCGTTCCGCGGCATTACTTCTCTCAAAGAAGCATCAGCTTGATGCTTAAACGAAAATTAAGGTCTGCAACAAGAAAGACAATTCAATACAAACACTGGCAGCGCAAATAATGAGAGCGTAAAAAAGTTTTTCACTGAGGCGGCGTCGCCGAATCGGCGTCCACACTCGCACATGGTCACCAAGCTTGTATTGCGTGTGGCGGCGGAGGAATACGGAATAGCCGGCCGAATTGCTCAAGGGGCGGTGTTCCCAAGGTGTGGCAAAATATGACTCACACTTATCTGTTCTGGCTAGGCGAAGCCAACACTGCTTCTAACTACAGGCTGTATACCTCACCCTACTATTGTCTATGAATTTTCGGCCAAAAGATGCCATGGAGCTTAGGGAAACCTAAACCGGAAAACGTACTTTTCCTTGTGGCAGTGGCGGCTGCGTTTTTATGGAGGAAAAACGCTAAGGCGCCCGTGTGCTGTGTGATGTCAGTGCACGTTAAAGATCCCCAGGTGGTCGAAATTATTCCGGAGCCCTCCACTACGGCACCGCTCTCTTCCTTTCTTCTTTCACTCCCTCCTTTATCCCTTCCCTTACGGCGCGGTTCAGGTGTCCAACGATATATGAGACAGATATTGCGCCATTTCCTTTCCCTAAAAACTAATTATTATTATTATTATTATGGTGGCAGTTCAGTGGTGGGTTACTGGATAAACGTCCATTTTCTGACCACCACCCCTTGATAGGGATTATTCGCTTATGCTTCGGTCTGCCAGCTTTGGCAGGTTATACACAGAAAGTTGTCGGCCCTAGTTTTTGTTCGCGGAAAAACTAACACTTTCGTGTCGCGGTAGCATTTATACACCTAAAAAGGAAATAGAAGTTCCCTCCTTTTTGTGGTACTTAAGTGCGGCCATCTATCGACAGAAATTATCAAATCTGATGTGCCTCGTAACTGGTGAGCCCTCTTAAATATGAAGGGGGTCATTGGAACGAAAGCCTTAGGTGAGTGGGAGAAAGGGGGGGGGGGGGGGGGGGGCTAAGGCTGTAAGTCACGTCGCACAGGTTTTCTTTTGTGCGGTCGTTGTTTTTCGGTATTGACCACCCTGCCAGCTGCTAACCCCGACCCCAGGGATGCCCAAGCGACATCCCCTCAATGCCTGCCAGACAAGGGGATCACCAGACGGCAGAGGTCCCTCCTACTCCAGCTCCGCATCGGATGTTCTTGGACCGTGGCTAGGCTCCATCGCAAGGGTTTGGCCCTCACGGCAGACTGCTCCCGCTGCGGCCAAACGGAGGAGACCACCGATCATCTCCTCCTCGATTGCCCCTAATTTGCCATCCACCAGGCAAAGCTGGCTGCCTGCTACAGGGACCTGAGCCTTCCATCCGACTCGACCAGTGCCCCCCACCACCCCACCGGCCCCAACGCTTAAAAGGCGCTCCTGTCTCTCCTCGCCTTCCTGGAGGAGACGGGCCTGGACGGCTATTGCTAGCCTAAGGCATGTGACTGATACAACTGCGTCCCCCGTATCTTTGTACTCCCCTTATCGTCTGAAACTCTAGCTATCCTTCTCCTCTCTATCTTATAATAAACTATACACAACTGCAACCAAAAATTTTAACGTTAACCCAACGTTTCGAAGCCGACTAAGCTCCTTCTGCAGGGGTGTCTGAGGGCAGTAGCTAGCGTCTTTTAAGTATGGAGGGTGGGGGGGGTGTCAAAGAAACGACCGCTGTTACGCAAAACTCGCAGGGGAGGGGGAGAGGGGGTTTATGCTTTTATGTTGAATTCCAATGGCAGATCGAGAGCGCTCCGCCGGATCACAAACGGAGCGCGTAGTTCAGGCGGAGATCACTCATTCCCATTTTGCCAATGGAATGCATGCGCTCCATCGGAGGCATTTCAGCGCAAGAATAGCTCCAAGTTCAGGCAACATGGCGGCGCCCATCGAAGCGCGGCCTCTCACTTCACGAGCGATTCGTCCTTGTCGCCACTGTCTTTCACGTCCACGGCAAACAAAAGGCGCACGAAGTTTCGCTTTGTGTGACGATGCCCCCGCCACAAAATTCTAATGATGAAACGCGCCAAATTTTCAGATTGCTTGCTTATTTACAGAGGTGCTAGGCTTAGAGAGTACGCATCATCTGACGTCAGAAAGCGCGGGAGGTTCAAACAAGTCAACGATTTTGGTCTAAAAAGCGGTCACAAAGAATTGACCGCGGTGGAATTGACGACCTGTTAAGAAAATTTTTTGTTTTAACTTGTGCGGACAAGAACAAAACGAAAAATAATTACATTTGGGAGGATTAAACTAAAAAAGAAGTCATAAATACTGCTTGTACGTTGCCCGGATCACCGCGTAGCGTCGACAGGAAGGATGCAGCCGGTCATGACCGGAAGCAGACGCGGGAAAGTAAAACGTCGCGCGCGGTTCCGGTCAAATCTGCCGATTTCGGCGGAGCAAATATCGCTGCTCCCCGGAGCGATCCGGGATCGACGTCTGATCCCGATCTGTCATTGGAACAGACAACTCGCACTCCCATTTTGCCATTGGAATACGATTGCTCCCAACAGAGCAGAAAAACTTGATCCGGATCTGCCATTGGAATTCAACATTAGTCACGCTGGCGCACTGCAGGGAGGTGGTGACTAACAGCCTAAATTCCCCTCCCCCGCGCCTTTCGCGTCACAGCTGTCATTCCTTTGACACCCCCTCCTCTTTACATAAAAGACGCTAGCTACTGCCCTCAGTCACCCCTGATGAAGGAGCCGAGTCGGCTTCGAAAAGTTGGATTAAAGTTAAAACTTTTGGCTGGAGTTGTGCAGTTCATTATGTCTTCAAACCCAACCAGACAGGCAAATCTGTCAAAATGTTTAGTTTACAATCCTCTCTATCTGCACGTCGGCAGTGGTGGTGGCGCGATAACATCAGTCACAGGCCCTTGCACTTTCATTTCCTCTTCCCCTTTCATCCACTTACTACTACTACCACCCTGAACAACAACAACCGAACAAAAGGAAACCTGCACCCAGTACACGCCCAGGGACTACCCTCTTCAACTCAACGAAAAAATGTCGCCATTGACTGCCTCCCCACTGTGCGACGTGACTAACAGCCTTCACCCCCCCCCCTTCCCCCACGCCTTTCGCATCCCAGCTTTCGTTCCTTTGACCCCCTCCATACTTAAAGACGCTAGCTACTGCCCTCAGTCACCCCTGATGAAGGAGTGAGCCGGCGTCGAAACGTGTTAAGAATAACCTTTTTTGTTGGAGATGCGCAGTTTAATATATGTAAGCGGTCTACTACGCCCGAATACTGCAAAGAAATCCTAACCAGCAGTCTGGTTAACTAATATTGAATGGATAACTCTTTATTTAATATCGCAAAGCTCTGATGTTATCGAGAGTAGTGTAGCCCTCCATAACTAATCTAATTAGCAGTTCTTAAAATTTCCACAAAAGCCTTTACCTGGGCGCTGTGGCCCAACAAATTTTGGCTATTTAAATGAGTTACGTGCAGTGGACAGGTTGCTTTTCCAGCAAGGTTAACGAAAATGTACGTGTTTGGGAAGGATGTAACCAAAATCTGTTCGGCCAAAGCGCAGAAGGTTACCGCGTTATCGAAATTCCACAACTGATGTAGATGGTGAAGAAGGTGGGCTACATGCCTCTCAATAATTATAGAACCCAACAGCAAGTTAATACGCACATACTATTGAGTTTTGGTTAACCAGCCTGCTTGTTCGTACATGTTAGCTGTAGGCTGGAATACTACACAGCTCACAATGCTATACCGAAAAAAGTGCCTTACTAACACAAAACGCCTACTTTTAAAATTGTATGAAGTCTTAGCTGAAACACGCTGTATATAGAGCTTATGGTGCGCCGTTCTTGCTGCGTTACACTGCTAACTTCATTGGCATGGTTACGCTTGCCAAAAGCTGTACATTAACCACTCGCAAAGCATATGAGCACTCAAAGTTTATTTGCGATTTACGCGACGCACAAAGCGACAGCAGCAATTAATATTCTTGCTCTTTTCACGGGGTGTTGTTCTAATCAGGCTATGCTGAAACGGTGCCAGGAAGTTCTGCTGTATAAAAATTAGCACACCCGTTGTCTAAGGAGACATACCTTGCCGAGAAACTTGCCGCGGGTGTATTCTGTCTGGGAATTCGTGTCGATGACGACGTGGGGGAATTCGTCGCTGGTCGTCGCAGAAGCCATCACGGAAAGAAAACGCGATCTCGATTTCACGCTTTCCACAGCTGCAATGCACACTTCAGCACAGGCACCAGCGACTGAGCTCGACACTGCCGTTTCTGACCGGTGCGGAACGGTTTTGGAGAGGTAGCATCACGTGCACGAAAATTAGCCACGCTCCTGGATGGCGCCCCTCGACACAGAGATGCATGCCGTGGCCGCACCCAGTCGGGCGTGGCCCTCCTATTGTAGTCTATTGTATGCGCCCCAGAAGCCCCTTTCCTTATCTTGCATCGGGAATAGTCCTAGACGCCTTAGGTCACCCAGCATGCTGGTTATTTCCGGGGAATATAGCTTTTTTTTAGGGATCTTACCACACCTTCACCAGAACGTGTTCCAGCAGCAAAGGCTGACTCGTCACAGGGTTCGTGATAAGCTAGCATAGGCACTGTGAACAGCCTGTACTATCTCCGCCAGTGTCCGGTTACCTCCTAGTCATGAATCCAGCTTTCCTGCTGTGGAGTTAAAACAGAAAATCGCGTGCCCGAATATCAGTTCATCGTTTTCCAGGCAGGAGTAGGCGTTTGCAGATGACGAAATTCATTCATTATTTATTTCGCTTGAGTAAGTTTGTTCATAGGTTACGTTCTTCCGTCATATGTGCTTCGTCCTATGTCTTATTACGCAAGGACGTAGTTTTCAAAGTTAGTATGACCACGTGTTTTCGTGCGGTATCTGAGCCTTTACATACTCTAGAAATGTTTTTGTTAGCAATAATCACGTAGTGCTAGACTGTAAAGCAAAAACGGGTTACATGCTGAGACTGTGAAGTATTCGTTTTTCAGGTGCCGAGTGCTGAACTTAACAGGGTATACAGTGAAAATTCTACACTAGAAGCATGGGTGGATGCCCTGGAAAGTATACCTGGAATAGGGAAACTGGGGACAACCGAATACTCAGGGAAGGCGTGGCAACTGCCGACATTGTAAACGAAGATGGCGGACAAGCCAGTGCAGAGCATGTGCACGGGATGGGCAATGACTTTGGTAGCTTGGACAAGTTAGAAAAAATAGGTCAGGAAACAGGAATCACGAGCAGGTGTGAAAAAGTGACTCATAAGGCAGGGAGTGGTAGCAAGGAGATTAACAGTGAAGCGCCAACAAATGCGGTCAGTGTCAGAGCCAAGAGTCTGGGAAGGGACAAAGCCATAAAGGCGGTGGTGCCAGCAAGAAAGGGGACGAAAGTAAGTGAGCGGGAGGGAGTACACACGTGCTAATCTCCGGTAATTCCAACTTGAGCCAAAGCGCCCGACCTATACTAAAGCGGTGGGGGGGTAGGCGAGTGGCAGCGAGGATATTCCCGGAGAGGACAATAAACCAGAGACGAAAACCCGCCATTTTCCAACGATTTCGGCTTGAAGCAATGAGGGAAAACTCGTCTGCAACCCAGAAAACTGGTTCAATGCAAACGCATGGAAGCAACGCAGGCGATACCCGGATCCACGAGATCCCTACTCCGCCTTCCAAGTGCTCCCTTCCTGCTTGACAGCTGTTGTCATCTGTCGTTTGCGCATGCGCTGAAGGAGGTGGTGGCTTGATTTCAAGCAATGGAGATGCAGGCATGAGCGTACCGCATATCAGCCGTGTGAAAGAGAATGTTGCAAGGCGTCAGCTGGTAAAAAGGCGCATTCACACGATGGACGGTTGGTCCGCGGCCCGCGCATCACGTGTGGCCACCTCACTACAACTCATCTGCCGTCCGATGTTGCCAAGCGGACACGGTGGAACAAAAAAAAAACAACAGACAACGCACTTGGCGAGCGGAAGTTGCTGCAACGCTGGTAAGCTGGAAAGAGAAGACCAGCTTCAGTCTGCTGCCTACTGACCCCGTCTCTCCTATGTATACCTTTCCGTCTCTCTGCATATCTGTACCCAACAATGAATGAGCTACAGTGGCATGCAACTCAAGAATGAATCAGCAATTGCCCCCTCAAAGGAGGTCCTCCTGTTGATGACATCTGCCGATTGCCGCCCTTGACTCATTCCCTCCCTCTCTACGCTGACCGGTCACATTAGACCGGCTAATGTTAAAACGGAGGGGGTAGAAATAGAATGGCCAATAACTAGGACTTAATCGGATTAATCGCGGCGTCATTGAAATCGGTCACAATGATCTTTTTGTTTAGCTTTAGGGGGGTTTGACGTCTTAAATAGACTATGGCCGTGAGGAGTGCCGTATTGAAGGGCTGGGGTCGTTTAACGTGCAGTGACACCGCACAGCACACGTGCCTCTAGAATTTCGCCTGCGTCGAAATTTGACCATGGGAGAGACATTTACTGCAGCCGAAGCTATTCTAGCAACTATACTAGCAACCTCATCGAAACGTTGGCAAAAGTGCGCCTGTGGCCAGACCTAAAGCCCGCTGCTTCGCGACCCGCCGCTGAATCCTGCTGGGAAAAACCCACTTCATATTTTTCGCTTGACCGGTCCGCGGGCCGACATCGCGCCTAGCACAGCATAGTGACGCGTGAACCGTGATGCGCGGGCGAGCGGGCTCTACGGTCTGTCGTGTGAAACGACCTTCGTGGTAGCGGTACCTTGCAGTTCAATAAAGCAGCGGCAGGACTGAATGATGCTCCTAATGGTCTCGCTGCAACGTCGGAGAAGAGGGCTTTCAAATGGCAGAAATAAACAGGAAACTGCATTTACCAGGTATTTTTGGAGTATTTGAGCGAGATGGCATTTATTTTAGAGGAGGGCTGGGCGCAGGGATAGGCAGGGGCAGCGCCGTGGCTTTTTTTACGGGGTCCGTCGGAACTCCGGGCTTCCGAATGCGTATCCGCAAATGCAATAATGGAGGCCGAGGCCAACAACATGGATACTGGGAACATAAGGAAGGAAATATACAAAACAAATTTAGCACATAAGTTGCATGAAAATGCATAAGAGCAGTGAAAGAGCGAAACGGTCAAAAACATATCCGCATTTAAAGGAAGGTGAAATAGGTGCATGCGCTCTATTTGAGATTCAGGGATCTAGATGACCCACCGTTTATCGCTAACTACAACTTGGAGGAGTCGAAGAGATAAACGACGGAGTGAAGGGGGTAGGCACTGGTAACTTGATATATTACACAACAAATTGGCAAGGAATTAAATTAAACCGCAAAGAACGTATATGGATATCGGGAGCAATTTCCGGTTCAAGGTCATGGCTAGCGGTAACTTATTCATGGACGGCGGACATTTGCAGGTAAATAAAAATAAGGATCTTGTAAAATGTCTCAAATAAGACATAAAACAGTTGAGAGACGATGCGGAGGTGATTCTATCAGGTAAGAAGAAATGGCAACATTAAGTGTTTGGACGTGTGCACAAATAGTAACGGGACCAAATAGTACTGTAACTCTCTGTGGAAGTTAATGCAAATAGAGACGCTGAATGTGAAGGAGAAATCACAAGGGATGGCGGAGAGTTCGGGCACTAGGACGCCAGTATCGTCCGGCGGCGAAGGCTGTGATCGAAGACCGCTCTCGAAGGCTGTATCGCTCAAGTTCAGTAGGGGCTGCAATAGTCGGGCGTCCTTTGTGGAACGGTATAACGCTACACACACACACACACACACACACACACACACACACACACACACGCACGCACGCACGCACACACACACACACACACACACACACACACACACACACACACACACACACACACACACACACACACACACACACACACACACACACACACACACACACGGCTAATGTGTATTACTGTGGTGGCCCACTATGTACTCATAGCACAAATGGCTTGGGTTGTTTCAGCTCTTAGCCAGGAAACGTGGTCTGTCCTGTGGAAAACGTTGGGGAAGAATGTAATGGCTGAGGCAACCTCGAACACTTTAACGGATCCTAGGCAATTACCTGGAGCTTTTGCTTTTCGTCTGTGTTGAAGAGTGTTGATGACGTGAGCCCATGAAATTGTGTTCATAAAAAAAATGGGAAAGGGACGAGAATATATAGCGACAATCTATGCGTTGACCTTGTTGGGATTCAGGTAGCAGCATCCCACCGCTGCCACCAGTTGTAGGGATTCAGGTAGCGTGACTGGGCCGGAGAAGAGACGAGGACGATCGGAGGAAGAAAACTTGGAAAACTTTATGCAAGGACTATTTACAGAATGTACAAGTACAAGCAACTGAGAGTGCTTCTCAGTAAAAAGAGCTTCTTAGCAGTCGGGAGTCTCTGGTATCTCTCAAGAAGGGGGCTCTCTTCTGGTACCAAACCAGCACCTCCTTAATTACCATTCGTATTCCACCGATGCCTAGCTGGGGAATACAGTTCGAAGAATGATGTCCAATCACACGATAGCACTGATGGTACCACGGCAGGGCGGTCCTGATGTTCTCTCGCAGCTCAGTCGAGGGAAAGGGAACAGGACCCAGTCACGTTGTCGTCCACGCGGCCTCCAGGTGGGCGCGCATGTGTGTCCGGACCGCGCCCATGTTGACCCGGAAGGCGCCTGCATGACACAGGAATGCATGCGCTGTCTCCCAGCAGCGGTTAAAAGATCTTGTACTGATTACCGGAACGCGGAACCTCTGTCGAAGGTGCGGCACTCGAGTAATTGTTCAACCCCACAGTGACCGAAGGGGACCACACTGATACCGCACTTCGTCGTCTGAGGACCGGAACGAATACGTGGGGACGCTATGGTCGTCGCTGCTTCCGGCATTCCTGCATTCACGTCTCCCCGAACGGCTCACCCACCCTCGCGGTGGTCCTCAGGAAATCCTCCCCATGCCCAACTTCGCCGAACTCCACAGGAGGAAAGAAGCGCCAGCACAACAGCTCCCCCGCCGCCAGATATTGCGCCCGGAAGATCGACTGCTGCATGTAGTTCAGCTGACTGGGCGTGCCATGAACCAGATGCTCTCTGGGAGTCTTCGGATGACCTTCAGTGCCGAGGCTCGGCATCGCTTCCCCTCGTCAGATGGCCGTTTTGGGAAATTCTCTGCAATGCTAGCCAAAAGGAATCACAGACGCCAAACCACACTCAACAAAAGAAAGTGCCCTCAGAACCCACTAATCACGCCAGACCAAAACTCAGCGCTAAAACTGCAGTTAGCAAAAAAAAGCTTCAACTAAAACATGAAGAGACCAAATGTTTTGCCTGAATGAACACATGGTGTCTCCCGACGAGTAGTTTAGACAGGGCACCTGTCCAAGGCGCGTGGTCCCGCTCGAGGCGCACTTGGATAGGGAAAAATATCGCTAAATGAAATCAGGTTGGTGCTTAGAGGGCACGTGGTACGGGAATAGGTGACTGGATTGGGCCGACGTGGCGTTCAATTTTGCCCGCCGCAATACTTCAGAGTCTAGGAACGTTACACCACTCGCTCTTACTTATCCTGGCTTGGTTGAAAACACCGCCTCAAAGTCGCGGACGACGTTTTTCATTTCTCCTCGTTGACTTTCCGTCAAACGTGGCTCTCTGTCGATTGAATTCAGCAGCTCATTCGCTGCTTGCTCGCCGTCATGTGGGACATAAGGTATGTCTGAGATCTCTTCCTCTGGCATGTTGAGCACCATGTTCACCATGGCCTGACGCTGAACATAACGCTTCACCAAAATACTGTGGATAATCCGATTGTGTTTGTTCTTAAATTTTACCTCATAGTTGGTGTCCGAAAGCTTGGACACCACCTTAGCTGGCCCTTCCCATTGCACCTGAAGCTTGTTCCTTTTTGACAGACGCAGCAACATCACCTGGTTGCTAGATTGAAAGGTGCGCTTGCGTGCAGATTTGTCGTAGTACACTTAAGACAGAAATTTCTCTCCCGCTGGCCAAGGGCGCGGCAAAGCCAGCGCTTGCCTCAGTTCGCTCACAACGGCGCCATACCGCCATTCGCAAACCAGAGCGAGGGGCAAGCTCAGCCGTCGTTTACGATATCCACACTTCAGTGAACTTTTTTAAGCATCCATCTTTCCTTTCTCCGTCGCGCATCCAAAAGCAGTAGTGTCAAGCGCGATGTCACCGCTCACGATATCCGTTCCAAGAGAGGCTGCAGACAACCCGCCGGGCTCAATTCGGCGACGCAATCCGAGACGGCCCCGCTGGCGCTGCTAGGCCTAGCGCCTACGTCGTTCACAGTCGCAGCGTCCGCACTCACGACTCTCTCGCCGTCTTCTGATCCTTTGCGCCACCTGCTGTCGATTGCATCTCGGCCGAAACCAAAACTTTCTGCGTCGTTCCGGAACTAAGCGAAACAGATAAAAGTACACAGTTCCACTCGCGCGTTCTTTTGAACATCAGCAGCAATTCGACCTTGCTCCGTCTCAGTTGCCGTACGGTGTTTTTTCTACACCGTTCAGAAGGTTCGAAATGGCGACAACCACTCCGTTAGAGACGGCTGATGAACGATTGTGGACCTCGTTAGCACACCGTGAGTTCTAGCTGGTGTTGCTTCGGTGTTTATGATATCATGTGCAGCGTTTTACCGGTGTTCTAGTCTGGCGTTGCGGAGTTTTAAAGCGGACGAACTCTGATAAACCTCCCATCTCGTGTCATTCGTGTTTAGTGTGTTATAGGGCTTCGGGGAGAGTGACTGTGTGTGCCTCGACATCCAGAAGATACCGCCGCATTCTGGTATAAGGTGTACAAATCTTTCTATTGATGTACCACACATTTCTCTGGTGTCATCTTGTTGGCTAAATTTCCTTTTGTATATTCGCGGTCTAAGACACCCTGATTTGGCTTCAAGGAGAAGGGCACTGCTTCTTGAGTTATCATAGGACTATTCCTTATTGATCTGCATTTTAGAGCTTTATACAGTAATACATTTGCTTTTTGCCATTGAACCAAGCATGTTTTTACCATCTACGTTGCATTCTCCATATGTGCAGCGAAAGTGAAAAAAGGAGAGGAAAACTTCAGGGTGCTTGCCAACGTTCCGACAGGAGGACTTGACTTCGTCTGGGCAAAGAATTCATCACTGACGGGATTTAACTAGGGTCATCCCTCCGAGTTGGAAGAACCAGTGAGGGAGAGGAGGGTGTGAAGTGGGAATGGAGTTAGGGTGGGGATAATGAAAGTTGTCTAGACATGATGACTGCCAAAGTGGATTATCCGGTTGACCTGCAACACTTTTAAAAGAAAAAGGCAAGCTCAGCACGAAGGAATGCGGGTGTGTGGAGCGTGAAGTGATAGCCAGCGTGGCCTTGAAAAGATAGGTGTCCAGCTGGGACAAGGGGCTTGCTATGACTGGCTGCGTTGATCTGAAAACTCATATAAGGGGTTAGTCAGCATGGCGGAACAAAATACCGAGAAAGATATAACAAAGTATAAAGAGAACCCATGAGGTGTATAGTCCATCCCATCCGCATCTCAACTCTCGCGCGACGTATACCGCGGATACGTGCACTCTCCTGGTACTGGAACTTCAAGCCATTTATAGTGCCATTGCTTCCCTTCCGCTCGTTCCAACATTCAATTCAGTTCATATTTACACCGAATCCTTGCCGCCTTTAAACAGCTTAAGGCTGTCCAACCCACATTCCAGATTACACAATCAATTGATGTGCTCTCCGCAAAGCACCCATGTCCTGTGCGCATACACTGTGTTCGCGGCCATGCTCAGGATCCACATAACATTCAAGCGGATGCTATGACTCATTTTGACACATCAGACTACCCGTAACCTTCCCCTCTTCCCCCAGACCCGTTCCTGTCCCATGTTTCCGATTCCCAACTACTGCGCCAGCGAACACGCGCTCTAATTCCTCTGTGTTCGCACCCTCTCCCCCGTACTCTTACTCGGCCGGCAGGAGGTATCCGTGTGCCGGATTCTGGCAGGGGTGGCTCTGACATCATCTGTTCGTCATCGGTGGTGTGCAAAAGATCTGCCTGAAACTGACAGGTGCCCTCACTGCGGCGCTGCACAGGACATTTGTGATGTGCGGCACTTGTGGACATGCCCAGCGACGGCTGATATTAGGAAACGGTTCCTCTGGGAGGTGGGCCTGCGATGGAACTGTGAACGTGACTTTGTGAAGTGGACTACGAACAATTATTTCAGCGGCAGCCTCTGCGACTACCTCAGCGCGACGGGAGATCGTCACTCCTCCTTTTAACTTTCTATCTCTCGCATTCCTTCCCCTTCTTACAACTTACGCCTCATGGCAAATTTTTCGAATAAAAAAGTGTATATCTCACTGCTTCGGTTACTATACTCACGCTCAACTATTTTGTGTCCTTTCTTCCTATTGTCTTTAAATTTGGAACAAGTTGATGATGATGATTATGGATTTTTATGGCGCAAGGGCGTCTATGGCCAAAGAGCGCCATGGCACAAGGTATTATTCGATTACTCAAGGGGGGTCAAGGACCCATTTTCCAAGCATTTCAGCCCTTACTAGGCGAGCACCAGACAAGCTTGCACCCATTGTACCACCGGTGAGTGCCCGGCGGCACTGTGGATCGAACCCCGCACCTCCCGCATGCGAGGCGGGTGCTCAACCACTCGAACACCGCCGATTTGGAACAAGTATGTGCATTCCTTTCTCAGCGAATTATGCAAACATTTTTATGGGGCAGTGGGGTGGTGCGCCCAGGCACCCCCCGCTCGCCATGCATTGCAGTGAAGCGGCGGGCGTCGAAAGAAACCGGTTCCGTGTGTCGGCGCTGTTGCAGCATGGGCTGCAACAGCAAATTGCCACAGAAAATATCTATGATAATTATAGGGGAAGCTCTTTGTTGTTTGAGGCCAGGACGGGAGTTTTGCGGAATAAAACATATAGAGTCAGGTACCACGAGATAGACACGTTGTGCGTTGCATGCACAGAGGAGGACACGGCTGAACACTTGATACTTTTCTGTAAAGGGCTTCACCCTACAGTAGAAAGCAGCGGGGCTGATTTACCCAAGGCATTGGGGTTTAAGGACAGAGAAGGGAAAGTAAATTTTAAGCGGGTAGAAGTAACCAAGCGAAGGTTGTCTGATTGGTGGCTAAAATCAAGACAAGATTAAAATTTCATAACTCATGGCTAGGTGGTTTGAGCCACCGCCCGATTCAAAGGGTTCAGCCGCATCCATCCATCCATCCGTCCGTCCGTCCGTCCGTCCGTCCGTCCGTCCGTCCGTCCGTCCGTCCGTTCGTTCGTTCGTTCGTCCGTCCGTCCGTTCGTCCGTCCATCCATCCGTCCGTCCGTCCATCCATCCGTCCGTCCGTCCATCCGTCCATCCATCCGTCCGTCCGTCCGTCCGTCCATCCATCCGTCCGTCCGTCCGTCCGTCCGTCCGTCCGTCCGTCCATCCATCCATCCATCCATCCATCCATCCATCCATCCATCCATCCATCCATCCATCCATCCATCCATCCATCCATCCATCCATCCATGATGGGATGGTTGTGCTGCGCCGCTGGTGACGGTTGCGCGTGTTCTCGCCTGCTCAACGAAAGTTTTCGCGCGATTTCTTTGTGATGCAGTGATCACTGCTGGCCGCCCGACAGCGAAGCAATGTCGAATCGTCGGCGGCAGAGGCACTGTTTTGCACCTGGGTGTAAAACAGTGCCTGTGCATCTAATGACCGCCCTAAACCCACCCAATTTTTTATTGTCGTGAATTACCTTTCTTCCTATAATCTGGGAAACGCTGTGAGCTCAGGAAATGCCGACAGTAATGAGCCAGTCAGTTCCTTGCTGGATGCATATGGTGCTCACACCGTAGAGACTGATATTGACAAATTCATGGAGTCGGGTTACCTGTCATTGGCAGAACGCAAACTGTGCCGAATTTCTGCAGACCACAGCGGTTACGTGATCGAAAAGAGCGATGACCGGCTGATCCACTACAAGGCAGGTTGCATAGCACGCAAATTTATTTTACGTGGTTACTGTTTAGAGTGCTCAAACTTGCTTCTGCAGGCACCAAATGAGGCGAGCCAAGAACGTGAATTCCCTGCAATATGTGACAAAGGAGGGTTGCTTTACCCGTTCCGTGTGCATTTCTTGACTGTGGCAAATCTGGAGAATTTGTGCACGACGTTTTTCAGCCAAGGAAAGCTTTGCAGTCACAGCATATAGTTGACGTTATGATATTGGGGAAGTTCGAGCTTTTATGTGGTGTAGGGTGCAGCCAGAACACTGAAGCGCTTACAGCCAGCACTGCCAAGTTTCATGTCCTGACAAAACTGCACTTTTAGGTAGAGGGCATTAACGAGTCGCCAGAAGCACATAGGAAAAAGAAGCTTAAAGGCAAAGTGAGTCGGTGCTTGTAGTGGGGTGGCATGTTGCGAGTACACACAAAAGCATGAATACCGTTGAAACGTTCGACAATGGGCTTCAGTAAGCATAGTTGCAGCTTTCAAATGAAGCATTGGTTTGTTTTGTGAAGTTTTTTTTTTGATTCCAGCCGTGTTATTATATCAGCGGTATTTGACCACACAATTTGGCAAGAATGCCTCGTTGAAAACAGAGAAAAATAAAAACGAGAGTAGTCACTCACACAGTTTCTAAAATTCTCGCATTGCTTACAGCTCGGGATTTTTACCCTGTTGACAAGGTCTGGGTGTGGACGCCGGTACGCCGTCGAGGTGTCTCCGAGAAACTCATGAAGCGCCACTTTGGCCCGTATACGGTTCTTCGCCGCATCGATGACCTGAACTTCGAGGCGCTGTCCGAAGGAATGCGACCGTCATCTCGTCGTTCCCCCCACCCTGAAGTTGTGCACGTTGTCCGGCTGAAGCCGTATTACGCGCGATAATCGCCTGCATTTCCCACTGCCTTTTACATCGGCCAGCAATATTTCTGGGCCCCTACGTGGTTTTCCGCCAAGTGCTTTTGCTCTCGGGTTAGCATCGGGACGATGCTTCTTTATAGAGGGAGGTAGTGTAGCGAAGAGAAAGTTGAAGCGCGATTACCGCGTGCCGACGATGACGCTGCTGATGGCGGACCTGCCTGCTCCTGTGCAAGGGCTCCGAAAATTTCGACCGCCTGGGGTTCTTTAACGCGCACTGACATCGCACAATACACGGGCCTCTAGAATTCCACTCCATCGAAATTCGGCCGCTGTGGCCGGGATCGAACCCAAGTCTTTCGGGCCAGCAGCCGAGTGCCATAACCACTAAGCCACCGCGGCGTCAAAACACTACTTTTCGGCAGAAAAATGTCAGTTCATAGCCCCGTTTATTAGCAGCATAAAAAAGAAGCCTGCCACTCGGTGCTTCGACGCAGTACCATTCTGAACAACGACCAAGACGCTTTATGCGTTACCGTGGGCTGGTTATGCTGTAAGTGTTCGAAACAAGGTACCTACAACAGCTTTTAAAGGTGCAGTAAAGGGAATTCTGAGCTGGTATTTTTACCATGGGATCTCGACCTACACGGTCCGAGAATTCTTAGAAAGTTTGAATTATTGTCCTGTGCAGCCGATTTTTCTATTCATCGAATTAAACGTCCCAGCATCAGACTTTCTTCAACTGACCTCCGACAGTAGGAGGAGTGAACCAACGCGTAGAGTGGCTTTCAGGCAGTAGCGTGGCGGCTTCGCTTTCGCTGTCGGTTTTATTTTGTTTTTTCCTTTGGTTTCCCTGAATAAATAGCTCCCGTCGCAGACAACATAGCCGCAAATTAGGCCCACGAGAAAAAAAATACGCGTGGACTCTGCTTAATGTATCACTCCGGCGATGGCAGAGTGGCAAGCCGCCATGCGACTGGCTGAAAGGCACTCGACGCGTTGGCTGACTCCTCCTACTTTCGGAGGCGAGCTCAAAAAAAAAACAAAATCGGCGGAAGCCCGGATGTTCAACTCTATTTTATTGTATTTAATAAATTGGTCGCACAGGACACTATATACAAGTTTCTAAGAATGCTTGGAGCGTGTAGATCGAGTTCCCGAGGTAAAAATAAAAGCTCAAAAAAATTTTATGTGCACTTTGCCAATCTAAATAATGTGCGGCAAGGCGAAAGCCTTTGGCCTTGCCGACTGGGATTCTGGCTTCGTAGGTTCCCATACCAGTGGCACTCCCAAAGGTTTCTACTTTGCCACACTTTCGATCTAGACGACGTTGTTGGCGCTTGCGGTCTACTTTCTCTGGCCTTCTTGTCTTCTTCTCTGGCTCCTGGCTTCTCTGGTGGCGGCACGCAGTTGGCACCACCAGCGCGTATGGCGTTACCATGACGATATCGGGTGTGACGTCACCCACTCCCGTCGCTATATCGACGCATTTGGTTGTTTTTTTTTGTTTTTCGATAGTATTGGTTATAATTAATTAATAACTCTACAATTATCAAACTTGGCGTGGGGATTACATTTTGCCCCCTCTATCTGGTGCTTTTATTCGTTTTCTCCTATCCTGATTAGTTGCTGCGTTATTCGTGGAAGACAGCGTTACACCGGACGCGCGAATATCAGCCATTAAAGGCTTTCGCCTTAAAATCCTCTTCAGGGCACTTTTATGGCTTTGTCTCATGTCTGGGTGTCAAAAAATATCTGAATGTGGCTTCGGACACTTGAGTGCAGTGGGGTCGTGCAGAGACCCAGGGGCGTGGCCCGACTTCCTCTCCAACAATAAAGTTTTTCTCTCTCTCTCTCCCTCTTCGGATGCGTGCTGGTTTGCGGGAAAAGCTAAATAACGTCACTGCTGTTA
The DNA here is from genome assembly GCF_052857255.1 of Amblyomma americanum. Lineage (NCBI taxonomy): Eukaryota > Metazoa > Arthropoda > Arachnida > Ixodida > Ixodidae > Amblyomma > Amblyomma americanum. Next base: position 79,278,496 of record NC_135507.1, read on the forward strand.
TTCCCACTTGGTCGAGAGCTCCTTCATCTGAAGCTCTTGAAAAATAAATACTCAAAGGGGCAATGTTCTAATGGAGGCAAAATGCTAAGGCGTCCGTGTGCTGTGCGATGTCAGTGAAAGTTAAAGATCCCCAAGGGGCCGAAATTATTCCGGAGCCCTCCACTACGGCACCTCTTCCTTCCTTTCTTCTTTCACTCCCTCCTTTATGCCTTCCCTTACGGCGTGGTTCAGGTGTCCGCTGAGATGTGAGATAGATACTGGGCCATTTCCTTTCCCTAAAGACCATTTTAATTTTAAAGGGGAAATAAAACGTAGTACACCAGCATGAACTGTTCACTCCGCTTAATTAATCATATTTGAAAACCAACGCGATCAACACGCACGACAGAATTTTTTTGTCGCGCATCTGTCGCGCGACACAATTTTGTGTCGCAAGACAAGCTGTCTTGTCGTGCCTTGTGTCGTGCGACAAGCTTCGTATCGTGGGTTCTTTCGCGCGACAAAGTTGTTTGTAGTAGGTTCTGCCGCACGACAGACATCTTTCCTGCATTTTGTCGTTCGAAGAAGGTCCCTGTCGCAGGTACTGTCGCGTGACAGAGGGAGTCGTGCCGCGCGACAGAGATTGCGTGCCTCAGCAAAGTTGCCTGTCGTGGGTTCAGTCGCGCGACAGACTTCTATCGCGCCTCTTTTCACGCGACAAAAGTACCTGTCGTGCGGCCTGTCGCGCGACACAACAGCTTGTCGTGGGATATGCCGCGCGACAGATACCTGTCGTGGGATGAGTCACGTGACAGATACCTGTCGTGGATTGTGCCGCGCGATAGATACCTACCGTGGGATGTGTCATACGACAGATTCCTGGTGAGGGTAATTGTTTTACTGCAGAATTCTAGAAATACTGTCGTGCGGTCGTGTGACAGCGATAGGATCAAATTGACCAAAGGTGCTTCAAAGCGCGTTCACTGTGGCGAGTCGCGAAGAGGATGCGAGGTGCTCTGGTCTGTTGGTGACGGGCACCGAGCGAAATGAAGTGCTCATTCACATTGGAGAATCGAGTTTTCAACTCGCTTCCCGCGACCTGGCTCTCTCACCGAACGAGAATTGGCTCAGAGGAGAGGCACTGCTCTAGCACTCACCTAATTCCTTTTTGTTCCCACATGACAATGTGACGAAAGTAGTGCATGCTCAAGAGTATAATGCGGCTTTGAAAGCCCAAAAAGCTGTAATGCACAAGCGACGAAGCCAGCGGTGCCTGCGTATCCGCACGCGCTTGCGGTGGCCGCATGTAGCTGCAGCCACGACAGCGCCTGCACACCAATCGGTGTGCGCAAGTCGAATGGCGCTACTGAAAGTCAGTGTCCCCTTGGCTTCTGTGACATGTTCAAGCTATTTAACATAAAGTACCGCTACTACTACATGCGCAGAAAAGGCCAAGGACACTTCTATGCGTCGCGGAAAAGAATGTCGTTAATCGTCAATCAGGGAAAATTACTCGCCATAACCATCCGGCTACACAAAGGCAGCATGTGTGTATATGCACGCAGTTCTCTGTATAAATGTTCAAAGCAACCCCGATATAATTTTTCCGCGTTTAAGTTTTAAGAGCGTCAGCTCTTACTACTTACGTTTGTCAAGGACATGTCTGTCTGCAGGGAAGGTCAAATTGGCCAAGACAGTTACCACGCTATATCACATAGCAACAGCGGGCGCGTAGAGCCTCAGTTGTCACAGATACCTTCGATCCGTTTTACATATGCCAGTATAGCGGCTATCGAAGTGGAACCCCGGGGACCCCCATTTGCATCAAATTTGGGGTCCGCCCGTTTGACGGATAACGATCGAAGTGGTGTCATTTGACTTGTGATGTTCCTGAGGATAAAATAAATATTTAGATGAAGCCCAAAATATGTGTGGGATTCGCGCCGACGACCTTTTCGCCCCCAAACCGTGCATTCCGGGGACTTCCGGACAGCCATATGGCCTAATCGTTTGTCGCAGAGGGTTCCGGATGCGGTCAAACAATTGCACACGTTTATAAAATTCGTTAACTGATATATAAGGAGCAAACATACCGGATATAGCGAAGGTGGCTGTAAATCGCAATAGTAGTGCAAAATATTTGAAGTAGATGACGCTGCTTGTATCTTAGAACGAATGTTTCCGAAACGAAACGCCCTCAGATGTTTGTATTTTGTCTTCTCCACGTTTGCTGAGCACCCAGATCTAGCACCCCGATCTAAACACTTGAAGCTGTCGTAGCTAAGGCTCTTAAGTCCAACGCTGATGTAGTGTTGGCGGAGAATTTTTTTTAGCGGCAGTGACGTGGTGCTTACCATAAAATAGCAAAAAAAAATACTTTACGACGTCGTTCATTGCCTTCACCGAATATTTCATGACGGTGACACGAAAATGTCGCTAAATATAGACAGCAGCGTATGCAGCCGAAGGTGAAATGCGGCAGCCGGCGAGTTTGAACCGATTTGATTCTCGGTCGAAATGAGAATAAAGTCTTGGGACTGACGTCAACCGCGCGCTTTAAAGAGTTTCGCCTGCTTTGACACAGTCTAGCTCCTGTGCACCCGCGCTCGATCCTCTAAACTACTCTGGTCCCAGTGTGACTGTGTGCTATGACAATCTGAGCGAAAAGGAGGATGTCTGGGGGTTTTGATGTGCACCACGGCCATACATTTGAGAGACATGATAACGTACAGGCGCGGCATGCCATGCTGAATACCGGCTGCCAGCGTCAGAAAAATGCGACAGTAATGTTTGTTCAAGTCCATACTAAGCCGTCGGTTGGAGTATCGTTGGCCAATATCGAGTCGTTGGTAGATGCGATAACAGAAATACAAACAAATGTCTCCCCACGGCGCCTTTAATTGCTGCTGCTCAATCGCGGCTCTCCTGGCCTCAGCTGGCTCCGCTCCTGAAGGTGTCGCGGAAACCGAGCATATCTTTGTTTTACTATGAGACGAGGTTCTCAGTAAAACGATGACGAGAGCAGCACCTCAGCGCTAGCCAGTTTCGAAGTGCACTCAGCTGCTGCATCGATGTGAAACCGGCTAGGCTTAGCGACGACTAGGGCAGCCAGGGGGTAGCGCGTAGTTCATTGCCCGGCGCGACCGCGGGCGGCGTCGTTCCCAAAAGCTCGCCTCGCTCACTGATTGGCTCAACAGCTTGCGACCTTCACTCGGAAGGCTGGAAAATCGAGAAGCGAGCGACTGGCGCTGCGACTGAGCGATACTTTATGCCCACGCTTGCACTACTGGTGAACAACATTTAACGCACATATGCTTGGGTTATCGGCTGCGTTGCGGCGAGTCTTAGTTAAGATCGTCCGCGACGCCATCGTCACCGTCCGTGACGCACAGGCTGAGAACTTCAATTCCAGTACGTGCTGAAACAGCTCGTATTTATCGTAACGATACGAACTCGAAAACACGGCTGCTTCGATGCGCTAGTGGGCTCTTGCTTGTTAAACTACACGCGATCAGGATGCGGCAAGTGCTAGCCGCTGTTGCATATTAGCTAAAGTGAGACGCAAGTATCGACGTAGTTTCGTAACGCAGTTGATATCAAAGCAATCCGCTGGTACTGGTCACCGATTAAGCTCCTAAGTTTCATGATCTCCGGTGAGCATGCCAGTGTCACGAAAATTAATGCATCGCAGCTACTCTCCATCGTGCCAATTGCGTTCAACTTATCCACGATATTCGCCAGCTTGAGATACGGCGCTTTTCTTCGCTGTTTTTGTCGCAACTTAGTGATTTTATCTGGCATCAAACGAAGTTGCATTCTGTTAACACCGTCGTCTGCTAGGGCATCCGGGTCACTTCAGGGGATCACACACTCTAAAGAAAAAGAGTGCGATTTTAGTCTTTTTGGGGGGTAAACTACTTGTCGCTGAGCTAACACCTTTAGGAGGGTAATGTTACGCTATTTGCTCCAGACGAAAGTTTTAGTCCATGACAAACAATATAAACGTTACACTCTCTCTAGCGTAAAGTTACGCTTTGAAAAACAGTGCAAGTTTACGCTGCCGAAGACTATAGTTGCACCTTTTCAGGAAGACTATGTTTTAGTCTACGACAGTGTAAACGTTACACTCTCTAGTGTAAAGTTACGTCTTCAAAGCCAGTGTAAGTTTATGCTGCCCAAGATTATAGTTACATCTTTTCAGGAAGACTATATTTTAGTCTAATGGGGTTAACTCCTACTCCCACAGCAGCGTAAATTTATGCCATCAATACCAGTGCAACGTTAGGCTGTCTAGGAGTATTGATACATTTTTGAGAACGAGTATGTTTTATTCCAGACAGCGTAACTTACTTCCACATGGGTTATATTTCTCTCCAGAATGCAATGGCTGGCCTTCTAATCATGCAGAGTAGTGGTGCAATGTGTACACAAGAAGCAGGCATGTATAATGTGTAGTAGTTGCGTATTTTGGTTTAGGCACAGTGCAATAACTGAACAAGATTTTTCACAACTGAAAAGAAAACATACCACATATGGGCTTTATTTTAAATAAGGTTACAGCCAAACAGCTCACAAGTCCATCTATTTCTTATCCTGGAAGACCAGACAGCAGGAGAGACCTGGGCAGCAGATAATACACACGCACTTAATACACTTAGACAACACATAAAGAGGCATAGAAGGACAAGAGATTTTGTAGTACAGTAACTTAAATGTACTGAAGTTTTTCAGTTACAAAATTCATGAAACAATCTGTGCTCAAGTGTTTACATGAAAAGAAGAAAGAAATGAACCAGCGCAAAAAAAATTTAGTTCTCACAATTCCTTGTTTCCAGAAAAAGTACGGAAGATAGGTCCATGTGCCACAGCATTGTGCCAAATTAAGGTTCCATCACAAAATGGCATCAACCGCTACAAGTAGGTGAAAACCATTTCATGCTCTGAGACTATTAGATGTGCGAACCAAAACCTTAACTAGGGTTATATAATGTAGCAATGGCACTGTCTCAAGAAGAGCATTTTCCGATGCCTCTATGTACCATAACCTCCTTGCAATAGCTACACAGAATTTAATTTAATCATTTAAGATGACAGCTAAATGGGAGCTTCTGCATTGCAAATATGATATGGTGCATGAGCATGTGTGCCATGAAAACACAAAAGTGATATGAGTTCCATCAGAGCATGCTACAGTCAGAAACAACTCAAGAACAAAGCAGCAGATGCCTCTCAAAAAAGGCCCTTCAACCAATGGCACTGACCGCTTCTGATGTCATGGTTAGTCTGATTTAAGCCCTGGTTTATCCCACTTCATCTGCCACCCCATGGCGATGTCACACTAGCAGGTCTAAGGAGATTAACCACAACACTGTGAGAATCGATCGAAGCCATTGGTTGGAGGGCATTCTTTAACGAGCATTTGCCTCCTCGTTCTTGGGTTATATCCAACTAGAGGCTGCAAAAAAAAGGGGGTAGTGACGAGCCAGATCACGATAAATCAGCATCAAATGGCAATCAGCAAACTTCTTTTGGTGTGCTTGCCACACTAAAGAACATGTGCATATGGCTGGGCCGCCATCAGCAGTGAAATGACTGCACAAGAGGTTTTGCCCCGTCTTAGTGCCACCACATAGCTAGTTTACTTTGATGTTGCAGTGCTGTGTTACTCCAGTTTTGTACACCACATAAAAAATCAGCATTATGATGAATTTTTTGTAGTGCACTTTCTTGCTCAGTGAGCCCACACTTGGAACTCCACCTCAACAAGGTTTAAGGCCTTCAGTTGATAATGCCTGCACTGACCTACTGTTCAATGTTAGTACAAGGCACGTGGGCCTAAGCTATATGCAGCCGGGCGGGAGCTTTAGCAAATGTGATAGGGTGGGTGCACTCAATGAGGGCAGGCTATACAAAGCTACTGCTCTCACTTTTTATTTTTTGTAACTTTGACTGCAATATTTGTTATCCTCTGGCACTTGCAGTCAGTCGCACTTGCCACTGTCACAACCAAGGTACTATGTGTCTCCTTACAGTAATGACTTTAGAGTAACAGTGCGAAAGCTTTGGTTAACCAGAAACATAGGGCTTTTTGGGGAAAAAAATTTATGACTGGTATTATGACTGAGCAGAAATAAAATTCAAACGCAAATAACAACGTCAAGAGATAGAAGCACTGTGGGAACATTGGTCACAATCAGGAAAGCTAAGTGTGAAAGAAGTCACAGTTCGCCCAAAACATCATCCCTTGACTCTTTCAATGATTGGTCATTCCAAGCCAAACATTCCAGAGTTAATCTCAAACATATCCGATTTGTTCAAAAAATTAATGTAAAATTTTTCCATTGTGTGAAATCTAAGCCAGAAAAAAAAATTTAATCATGAGGTGAGCGCTGTTTGAACAATTAGAAAACGTGTGAAACCGGCATCGCTCTATGATCGACCGAAAATCCAGATTTTTAGAAGATACATGACAAATGTTTTAATGAGATTTGCAAAGATTCTGGCTTTAGATATGATTCAGATCTTGTATTTTTGAACGGTATATTTATTTTTTAAATTTAAATAAAATGTAAAAATTCCACTATGACACTTTTAAAAATATCAACTCCTTTTTGCAAATTAAGAAAAAGCCATCTTGCTTCCTTAGATGTCTATTACCCATAAGAAATGTTACGGCTCATGCAACTGAATGAGTCGAAGTGAAATAAAATGCTGAATTCGCAGAAAAGCGCGTTTGGGACCATAGAAACTCGTTCATTTCACTCTGAGGTTGTCAAAATAAAAATACTACCAGCGATGGCAAGTTTAGTAGAACAATTTATTGCATTTCGTTTCTGAAGTTTTAATCAAGGTGATTTTTGTTTAAAGCGAGAATAAAATTTTTCAAGTAGAGCTCGTCTGCTGTGAGCTGCGTCGTCTCTTTGCGCCTCTTCAACACAAAGCACAGCACAGCCCTCAGAACATTGTGTACACGAACTGATTGTTGTGGGAAAAGATTTTCTTTGTGCTGCCGGGGTGGCACTTGCACCAGTGAGATTGTTATTCCGTTTGTTCACGCCACACTAAGTCACTGTTGTCAGAGACATGAGACCTAACAGGCAACGCTGCGGGTGTAGTGTATTCACAAAACCATTTTACTCCACCACATATCATCTGTTCTTCTCAAAGCCTCGTTGAGTGTTTGAATGAAAACAAAGCGGTATAAAATGAACTGGCATCACTGAAAACCGCGATAAAAGCAGTGAGGCGCTTAGTGTTCAGTACTTCTGGATATAATTTTCACTGAGTGAGGACTACTTTTTAGGCACAGATGGTGTATATGCGATTCGCCCTATGAGATGCATATCATATCAGCACATGTCATTTTTACTTCTCGAAATCTCGAGCCGCAGGACAAAAATGTGGCAAGAGGTAAAACGAAGGGCAGGAGGCAGTAACTCACGGTAATTGAGATTTATTGCACAAAATATGCATGGTGTCACTGTGCTTGTATGGTGAACTACATTTTGGGCACGGACTTGACATTTGCAAAAAGGCATGCTAGCTTTGGCAGCGTTGCTTGCTATGCAAGAAAAAGAGTATACAGAATTCAAGGAGGAGGCGACTGCATGCCGATGCCACGGTTGCAGTATGTTTGACCACTCGAGAGCAAGGCAGCTCCACTCGATCGGACCGTGCCAGCGCCAGCGTGTCTCGCGTTACCAGAAGCCATGGTGAGGACTTCGTACTGTCACGTGCGCTCCGGGGCACATGCTTTCCATGATCTTATTTGGACATTAAAAGGACTGGTGCTACGATAGTGCCAGGTGGTCGTTCCTTCCTTGTGGCTCAAGCGAGACAGCACACTGAAAGCCATAGTTTTGCTGCTCTTGGCTGCCTTATGCCATAGCGGGTTCGTTTGAACTTCAAAAGCGAAAAAAAACTCGCATATTGTATACTACTTGCCGAATGTCATGCGATACCTGCTTTCGGTCCAGCCCTAAACATGCACTACAGTGAGTGAGGACTGAAGTGGCTAGTGGATATAAATGTGTCATTACAGGTGCTGTGTTACTCGATGAAGCGTTAAGAGATGACGCAACTTGCCGCACGAGAGCTCGACTTTAAAAATCTTCTTCTCGCTTTGAACAAAAACCACCTCAAATAAAACTTCCGAAATGAAAGCCAATAAATTGTTCTACTAAACCCGCCATCGTCTGTATTTTGACTTCGACCACCTCAAGGTGAAATAAAAATAGTGTTTACTTATGTTCCGAAACACTTTTCTCCAACTTCAGTATTTTAATTCACTTCGACGCATTCAGTTTCATCAGCTGTAACAACTTTTATTAGTAATAGAAATCTAGGTAGGCAAGAAGGCCATTCTGAGGAAGTTGATATTTTTTTAAATGTCAAAATAGTAAATTTTTAAATTTTATTCAAACTTAAAGCTACTTATACCGTACAAAAATACACAATCTGAACCATATCAATAACCAGAATATGTGAAAATGTCATTACAAAATTTGTGCAGCATTTTCTAAAAATTTGGATTTTTTCATTATTATTGAGCAGTGTCTGGATTCACGCCTTTCAGAAATGTTCAAACTGACATCACCTCACAAACTTTTTTTTGCAGAATTATTTTAGCTTAGATAACGCACGCTGGGGCCAGCTTGAATGAATTTTCATCAACAAACTAGAGATGGTAGAGCGCAATATGTGGGGAATTTGGAGTGCAGTGACGGATTCATAAATCTCACTCCTACCCAGTCATGCTAATTAGAATCTAATTAGTGTTCTTGGTACACTCTCTGGCTCTTTCTTAGTGCATTAATGTTTGTATGGCAGCCAGAACCAATTTAGGACTGAGGTAATTGAATTTTGATATTTCCTAATGCTTGGTTCAAACTCGTGATCCAAATACTCGATTCAAGCTCCTGCCATACACACCCATAGACTGGATGCCACCATTCTCAAGTGAATAACTGTGTAGCAAAGCCTCTGCTATCCCTGCCAAAAATTAACTGTAGACACGCGCAGTTGCTAACCCGGCTGGCCATGGTAACACTTGTATTTTGTTGTTTGGTCATCGCTAGTTTACAAAAGCTTCACTTTTGGTGAGAGTGGTCTCATTGTGTTTAGAATTACATAGACTTGATACAGGTAAACTTCATTCCATTGTAAGTGTCCCTATAATGCTTAAGTGAACATTTTCACAATCACAAAGGCATAAAAACCTGCAGAATCCAATATTCATAAACTGTGAATGACAAAACACAAACAGTTTTTAGTCTCTATGTGCAGAAATTAGTTCACACTGCTATGAGTTCATATCCTCCATCAGACCACAGTATTATGGGTGTACATTACAGTACCACAAAAATTACAGGGAATAAGCAACTGGTACTGCTACTGTGAACTTTCCATCAGCTGTTACAAGCTGGTAATGCAAGACCATGCTCTAATGCTTATTCTGCTGACACAGCGACAACAGAAACAATAGTTTTTCAGTCACTCTGACCAAAGGGAAGCAGGAGTGCTGGGTTGTGTAGTCCAATGAGCATTTCACAGAGGCATCTTCTAGAATAAATGTGCAAGCACAAGTCTTCACATACAAACATCTCAACATTGCTCATTTCAAAAGCAAACAGTTGAATGTGTTAATGACATCTTACATGTTCAGAAATCTGTAAGAAAGTTCTAAATGATGCACTCACTGAAGAAATTCCAGCTTTCTCAGCTTTTAAAAGTGCAAAAAAGGGCAGGGCCTGGACCAGTGGTGGCAGTGGCACTGCTTGTAGGGCGGGCAGCAAAACCAACTGCTGGCAACCTGCATTAAATACGAGCATGATGATGTAGGTAATCCTCTGAAAAATGCATACCATCCACGAAAAGTGCTTTATACCATAGCGGGTTCGTTTGAACTTCAAAAGCAAAAATAAACTCGCTTGTCGCATACCACTCGCTGAATGTCATGCGATACCTGGCTTCGCTCCAGCCGTAAACATGCACTACAGTGAGTGAGGGTAAACGAAAGTAGTTATGTGGCCATAAATGAGTCATGAGAGGTGCTGTGTTACTCGAAGCGTTAAAAGATGCACAACTTGGAGCACGAGAACTCGTTTTTAAAAATCTTTTTCTCGCTTTGAACAAAAACCACCTCAATTAAAACTTACGAAATGAAAGCCAATAAATTGCTCTACGAAACCCGCCATCGTCTGTATTTTGACTTGGGCCACCTCAGAGTAAAATAAGAAAAGTTTTTACTTATGTTCCGAAACACTTTTCTGCAACTTCAGTATTTTAATTCGCTTCTACGCATTCAGTTTCATCAGCTGTAACATTTTTTATTGGTAATAGAAATCTATGTAGGCAAGCACTTCATTCTGAGAGGAAGTTGGTATGTTTTTAAAATGTCGAAATAGTAAAATTTTTCATTTTATTTAAACTTAAAACTACTTATACCGTCCAAAAATACACGATCTGAATCATCAAAAAACCAGAATATGTGCAAATGTCATTAATACATTTGTGCAGTGTTTTCTAAGAATTTAGATTTATGATCATTATTAAGGAGTGGCTGGTTTCACACCTTACAGAAATGTGGAAAATGACATCACCTCACAAATTTTTGGGGGCAAAATTATTTAGCTTAGATAATGCACGCTGGGACCAGCTTGAATGAATTTTCATCAACAAACTGGAGATGGTTGAGCGCAATATGTGGGGCATTTGGAGTGGAGTGACGAATTCATAAATCTCACTTCTACCCAGTCATGCTAATTATAATCTAATTAGTGTTCTTGGTACACTCTCTGGCTTTTCTTGGCACATTAATGTTTGTATGACAGCCAGAACCAATTTAGGACTGTGGTAATTGAATTTTAATATTTCCTAATGCTTGATTCAAACTCGTGATCCAAATACTCGATTCAAACTCCTGACATACACACCCAAAGACTGGATGCCACCATTCTCAAGTGAATAACAGTGTAGCAAAGCGTCTGCTATCCCTGCCAAAAATTAACTGTAGACACGCGCAGTTGCTAACCCGGCTGGCCATGGTAACACTTGTATTTTGTTGTTTGGTCATCGCTAGTTTACAAAAGCTTCACTTTTGGTGAGAGTGGTCTCATTGTGTTTAGAATTACATAGACTTGATACAGGTAAACTTCAGTTCATTGTAAGTGTCCCTATAATGCTTAAGTGAACATTTTCACAATCACAAAGGCATAAAAACCTGCAGAATCCAATATTCATAAACCGTGAATGACAAAACACAAACAGTTTTTAGTCTCTATGTGCAGAAATTAGTTCACATTGCTATGAGTTCATATCCTCCATCAGACCACAGTATTATGGGTGTACATTACAGTACCACAAAAATTACAGGGAATAAGTAACTGGTACTGCTACTGTGAACTTTCCATCAGCTGTTACAAGCTGATAATGCAAGACCATGCTCTAATGCTTATTCTGCTGACACAGCGACAACAGAAACAATAGTTTTTCAGTCACTCTGACCAAAGGGAAGGACTGCTGGGCTGTGTAGTCCAATGAGCATTTCACAAAGGCACCTTCTACAATAAATCGGCAGCAGAAGTCTTCACATACAAACATCCAAACATTGCTTATTTCAAAAGCAAAGTGTTGAATGTGTTAATGACATCCAATAAGTTCAGAAATCTGTAAGAAAGTTCCAAATGATGCACTCACTGAAGAAATCCCAGCTTTCCCAGCTTTTCAAAGCACAAAAAAGGGCAGGGCCTGGACCAGTGGTGGCAGTGGCACTGCTTGTAGGGCAAGCAGCAAAACCAGCAGCTGGCGACCTGCATTAAATATGAAGACGATGATGTAGGTAATCCTCTGAAAAATGCATACCATCTTTTTATCACCATAAATATGTAACAATTCAATGCAAACAGGCCTGCTCATATAAATTTACTGCACAGAAGTACTGTCTAGGATGCCACAGCATTTTATTTCACAGGCAGCACTGTAACAGTTAGAATGATATTATAGTGAACTAGAATATATTACAGTGGCTCGACCGGGAGGGTGCACCTACCTTTCAGGCAGCCCGTTACGCTCTGGAAAGCCACCAGAAGCGCTGCTGCTCTCTTTCATACTACAGCGCGGAAGCTGAGCCCACTAGGCATCACAGAGCACAGATAGGCAATAGTCTTTAATGAATGCTTTCGCCTGTTGGAAATGCGTTCTAACAGTGTACTTCATATCCTGGGCCACATTAAAAGAGAGTAGAAGATAGAGCCTGGATGCCAAGAACACTGCGAGCAAGTTGATGCTGGGGTTGCAGCATTTAATGTCACAGCACGCTTGTATTTTTTTACGAAAAGCATAAGCCACGCTAGCGCCCAAAGTCGTGAAGATGCATAGCTTAAATTTTGCAAGTGTTAAACACTGCTTAGTGCACTTATAATAAACCAGAATTCAGCCCTTCCTTTATTTCCCTGATTTTTTGAACGTACCACGTGTAGAGCACTGCATTTAAATTGAACTGCATGTGGAAAATTATGGTACAATCAGACATCTGAAGCGACTATTAAGCGAAAGCAGTTGGATTTACCCTCGATGATTACTTAGAAGCTTTTACTCTAATGAATGTTTTTACTACATGCTGAGGCATCACACACAACAAATAATTGCCGCGGGGGGAGTGATGCTAGCACTGCTTTAGCAGCAAAAGGTGCTAAATTTACCTAATGCCCCACATTTGGAAAGACAGACTGTGCATCATCAGGCATAAATTTTAATATGCAGAGTGTTCAGAATTTAGTTTTAAAGAGTTCTAAAAATGTATATGCACTCAGTGCTGAGTGGTGTGTGCGTGTACTGTGTGATGTCCATGCACGTTAAAGAACCCGAGGTGGTCGAAAATTTCCAGAGCCTTCCTCTACGGTGTCCCTCATAGCCCGAGTCACTTTGGAACATCAAGCCCCATGAAGCATAAACCATAAGGTTCCAATAAAAGAAAAATGTTTCCACTAGTAAAACTAACCGTACAAAACAAAGAACAAACTTTTAACTTCACAAAAAAACATGGCTGATTGCAAGTGTACATGATGCCAAATAAACATGAGAGGCAGTACTCACGCTTTCTGAGTTCCAGGTTATGGCAACGAGTACGGTCTGGTCGGTGCTTAATCACTGCACTGTAAGGGTCATATATTTATAACTTTAGATGCACATCTTATCGCTTCTGACAGCTGGGTGATTCCATGAGATCAAACTGCCTAAATATTTCGTTTTTAATTTTCTCAATTATTTTACTTATTATGCGCACATTATTCAGTAGGCCAACTGTGAATTTTGCGTTGAGAAAATGCTAATATTTGAGAGAAAAAAGTTATAAACGATATCAAGGTAGAGGCAGCATTTTCACGCAGAGCTCAATTTCGCTAATTTGCCATGACGTAATTATCTAGATATGAAAGCAAGATATGTAAAATATTTGTGCTAAATGTGCAGGTGAGAAGGAATATGTGGGCTTATTTCCGCTTTTTTGAGGAAGTTGTCGCTTGCTGGAAAAAATTTCGAAAACGACACGTCTGAAACGACGTTATTTTCAATTTTTTCTCCACAAATATATAACACGTATATTTCAAATTTGCACAATTAATAACCATTGAGGTGCTAAAAAGTACACCAGCTTTCATTGTTACATAAAATTGGGAAGTGCAAGAAGTATTGCCGTAAATCTGGCATTTTTGAATACAGTAGTGTTTTTCAAAAATCAAAGGAAAAAACACCCCATCTCTAATTTTTCTTAAAACTCATGAAACAAGCCTATAGAAGGAAAAAAAGTGTATGAAAGAACGTGTTGCATTATTTTGTTTCCAGCAATGTTATCCAAGCTCAAAATTGTTGTTTTTTGAGCATCATCCAGAGCGCCTAAATGAGGGGGACGGAAGCAGCAAACGCTCTTCGCTGCTCTAAATTTTCCCCATATCCCAAGACATACCTTTTCCATCAAGAGAGAGCGTACCTAATACTTTTTGTGGATTGACACCGATCTGTAACATAAACAGAATTCAGTAGCACTGCTATCGCTGAGTGCAGGGAAACAAAAGTTCTAAATGTAATTTTCTGACTGCACAGTGCCCCTATAAGGTTGTCTTTCATTAAAAAAAGCCAACTAAACAGTAGAAATGAACGCGGAAGTAAACAGCATCATTTCAAAGGCAATGTTTTTTTTTTAAAAACGTCCCAATATGTGCTTGCCAGAGGTGCTTTACAAATCCACATTCTGTACCATAGCTTTTACCATGGGCATTTTGGAGGCTCTGTGATAAACAAAAGCTTAAAGAAAATTGTACATAAGTTGAACGAATGCCTACTGCAGCATAGCTATCACCAATCTAGGATATACCAGCACAGCCAATCCAAATAAATTAACAGCGGCTAAAAAAGAAACCAAAATGTATTTTTAAATCAAACTCGAATTAGAAAAGAAAATTAGCCACAGTATGCCTGCAGTCAAACGACAAATTGAGGGCCCGGGGAAACACACAGCTTCATAGGTGCACTGTGCAGCAATAGAATTACATACAAAACTTTTCTTTAGATGCATTCCTATGGGCTGCACTTCAAGTTGTTACCTGCACCCGGCCATAACGGCACTACCGGATACTTCTTACATCACAGATCAGTGTCTGTCCTCAAAAAGTATTAGGTATGCTCTCTCTTGATGGAAAAGGTCTCAGTGTTGGGATCTGGAGAAAATTTAGAGCAGCGGAGGGCGTGTTTGCAGCTTCCGTCCCCTTATTTGGGCACTCCTGCTGACGCTAAAAAAATTACATGTTTGAGCTAGGATAACATTGTTGGAAACAAAAAAATGCAACATGTTCTTTCATATTTTTTTTCACCTCCTTCTCCAGACTTGTTTCCAGAGTTTTAAGAAAAATTGGGGATGCAGTTTTTTGTTGAAAACATTCTTGAAAAACACTACTATGTTCAGAAATGCCAAATTTAGAGCAATATTTCTTGCACTTCCCTATAGTATATAACAATGAAAGCCGGTACACCGTTTTAGCACCTCAATGTTTATCTATTGTACAAATTTGAAGGAAACGTGCTTAATATTTGTGCCGAAAAAAATTCCTGAAAATAGTCTCGTTTTGAGACGTCTCGTTTTCGAAATATTTTCCAGCAAACAACTTCATCAAAAATGCGGAAATAAGCCTGAGATATTCCTTCTGACCTGTAAATTTTGCACGAGAAATATATCCACCATAGCTCTCACATCTAGATTCTTACGTCATAACAATATTGCGAAAATGAGCTGTGCTTGAAAACGCTGCCTCTGCCACGGCGTCGTTTATAATTTTTTTCTTCTGAAATATTAGCACTTTCACAAAACGAAATTCACTGTTGGCCTACTGAATCAAGAAAACTTAAAATATGAAATATTTAGGCAGATTGATCTTGCGTGGAATCACCCAGCTTCGTCTTGATAACTGCGGGTAAGACGGGATGAAAAATATTCATCATTTTTGCTCGCAGCACAACAAGAACGGGGCAAGAGACGAAAGACAAACACAAACAAGCGCTGACTATTCACTGGTTTTTTATTGAAGAACAAAAGGCGTACATATATACATTATCCGAGAGGGAATTGAGGTATCTGACCACCCACGTGCCTTCCAGATAACTTTTGTTGTCTTGATAAGTCTTTCATTGTCTGTATATATACGCATTTCATGGTTTGGTTTACGGGGGTTTAACGTCCCAAAGCGACTCAAGCTATGAGACACGCCGTAGTGAAGGCCTCCGGGAATTTCGACCACCTGGGGTCCTTTAACGAGCACTCACATCGCACAGTACACGGGCCTCGAGAATTTCGCCTCCACCGAAATTCGACCGCCGCGGCCGGGATCGAACCCGCGTCTTTCGGGCCAGCGGCCGAGCGCCATAACCACTCAGCCACCGCGGCGGCTTTATACGCATTTCGTTCAATAAAAAAAAACTGTTGATAGTCAGCGCTTGTTTGTGTTTGTCTTTAGCCCCGTGTCCCGTTCTTGTTGCGCTGTGAGCTAATATGATGAATACTTACACTCTCGCCCAAATTTCCGCCTTGCTGAACGGGACGAGAAAGACGGAGGCGCTCGTGTTGTCCATCTTAAGCGCTGTTTTCAAGACGAACTCACGTCAACAAGCCCAACTTCCTACGCTTGTGCATGCACTGCTTGATGACTTACATGTATCGACGCAGTCAAGATGGAAGCAACTCTCCACTTTTCTCGCGTGCTCGATCCGCCCTCGCTGGTGGCCTCACGAAGTCGCACACGCCAAGTCGTTGCAACCCAAATCCGTCTTCGTAGCAAGCATTCTGAACTGAACACGTTCGCCACAGAGGGAACAGTGGAAAAAGACACGATAGGACTCGAAGCAGCTACAGGCAGCAGACAAACGTCCGTGCAAACTCCGAATTGTGCCCAACATCCTAACGTACCGCGGCCATGCAGGCCATGCCGCCGGCAAAGATTGCCTTCGGCTTCGGCTTCCAATGCCGCCAAAATCCAGCCTCTTCGGTCACGTGACGAGAAAAATTTTTATTTTCTTCCTTTTTTTTTCTAGCAGTGCCCGCAGCTGTCCGCGCGCACGTGGCGAAAGAAAAAGAGAGGAGAAGGAAACGCGGTTCGTGCCGGCATGCCGGCTTGTTTTCAAGGCCATGTCGGCACGTCGGTGCTCGCTCCCCGCAGTCTTTGCACAGGGGTAGAAAGGAACGGCGCCAAATATGCCTGCTTATTTTGTGTGTGCGATTTAGTAAATTCCGCCAGCAACTGAGCACAGGCCCTTGGCTGCCTTCGCGTCAGATGTCGACATTTTTTTGCCACGACGGCTAGCTTTTTTAAATTGTCCCTAATTCGAGTCGTCCATATCAACGGGGGTCGTATAAACCAATCACGACTTGTTTTCTTCACATGTTTGGGCTGAATTGTATTTTTCAGGTAAACGCAGCTTTACTCAAACCACGTGGCTGACTTAACCATGCTTACGTGTTTCGAAGAGACTCAAGCAGCTGCGGTCTTGCTTTTTTTGGGGGGAGGGGGGGGGGATAATAATAAGGGTCAATGTGCGTGTGCTGTGTGTGTGCCTGAAAAAGAACAAAAAACACTTGCTTGCAAGCCCCCTTCAAACCGAAATACTGGCACCGAGGTTGCTCCGAAAGAAAAGGTTGCACTTCCGTTGCGCAACACCCACAGGGCAAGAATAGGGAGTCCGCGTTTGTTTTGCGACACAGGCGGAGGCATAGTCTCGAGAGAATGTTCAGACCGAGGCGCACGCGGCTAAGCATGTGGAAGCGCCTCAAGCAGAGCTGTCAAATGGGTCCTAGCACTAAACGCCAAAGGGAGAGAAAAAGTAGGCGAAATGTAGCCAAATGTGAAAATGACATGTATCACGAAAATTGCCCAAAATAATTTTTTTAATGAGCACAACAAAATAATCACGAACAGGAGGGCTCCCATTACTGGTTCCTAGAGCTTCTAGCGCTCATTTTGTATTTCCGTTTTCTTCTGAAAATCGCAGTCTCCATAATTCTCTTCATCTCGGCGCTGAAAGCGGGTCATTTCGGATCTAGCGCTTCGCCGCTGCAATGGGCTTACTTCCTCTATTAATTAATAACTCTTCCTCCGACTCCTACCTTTCTTTGCTTCAAACTTTGCCTCTGTGCAACGGTGCGCTGCTTATGTTGTTTTTGAATAATTGAGCGACACTGGTGGCTCGGTACTACTTCTAGGAAAGCGCCGGCTCGATGTCATATGAGGAATTACAGTGAAACAAAATTTAAGCGACAATTTTATTCGTATTGCAAAACGCATGCATACCCCCCCCCCCCCCCCCCCCCCGCCCTCGAAACACATATGTACAGAACATACAGCCGGGGACAAAAGTCTGGAGACCACGTGTGCCTGAAACGAAGCCTATAGTTCTATTATTAGCCAGCGGCTGGAGACCGCGCTTATTTTTTGTGGAGATGAGAGAACAAAATTTTGACATTCACCTCCACAAGTGTGGTCTCCTGTCGCCGGCTAATAGCAGAGCTATTGGCTTCGTTTGAGGAACAAGTGGTCTCCAGACTTTTGTCCCCGACTGAACATCCACAAAAGGAACATGGACCAGAAAACGAGAAACACAGGTAAAACGCAATTACAACAACTGCAGTTGAATTGCAGAGCCATAGGGGCCCGAGGTTCTAAAGCAAATAACGCAACGCTTATATGCACTGATCACGTGGGCGAGTGAAACTGCGTGGAAGCTATCTAGCTTCTAAGTCCTTTCTAACTTTCACGAGTCTAACTTAAGTTAGTTTTTCAGTTTATTTCGCATATTAGCCTGCCATATGCTTGAATATTCTAACACGGCTTAGGCTATCTGCAACCGTTCTGTTTTGTGACAAAAGAAGTAGCAAATAGATTTATTTGGTGTAGTTGCGAACGTTTCAGTAAATGAAGTTCGGTTCGATATCCGAATTCTATGACATATATGTGATTCGACGAAACGATGTCCAAGGTATACTTCCGGAATTTACTGGCGCCACAAAGCCACGGTCGGAACTGGCTTTTAATGCTCCACCACGAGAAAACTACCAATCTGCGCTATTAACAGCTTCAGCCTTGCACCATTAACCTACGATGTTTACAGCGTGCTCCGGCCAATAAAGATAGCAGCGCCAGGGAAACGGCCTAAATATTGCCATTTTCGGACATTATACTATAGAGCTGCGTAATAAAAATACGTGTAGAAAAGTGCGCATCATTTTTAAGTACCCTGAAATATATCATTTAAAATAGTACTACGTGACGGTCTGGCTCATCGTTGCTGAAAAAGGTTTCCGATTTATTTTTATGTGAAATTAGTTATCGCCCAGCACATTGCAGAGGGCGCCTGGAAGCTGGTTGCGTGTGCCGAAGTTGGGAGAGGTGCTGCCGCGTTAAAATTGATTCCATGTTATTTCATGGCTTGTGCTTCAGCTGGGAAAATGCATGTGTGGATTCGAGAACTGGTGTTTAAAACGCTGTCTTAAATACAAAGACATCAGCCCGAAATTTTATGCAGTTAAAAAACGCACCCGCGGGCTTGCACGTAATAACACTGCCATTACTGGTAACGGTCCGTGCGTGTTTGAACGTGATATAATAGTGCCTAGGGAGCCCGTCTCGATTCCGGCTGCCTTGCTTCAGAAAAGTGCACCAATGTTACGCGTGACGAACCACAAAGCGATCTCAGAGTGAAGGTTTGACGCAGCTGTGCTAAAAAAAATGCGTGGCTGTTCTAACCAGCTGCATGCCATTGTGCAGAACCTGAAAGTATGCATAGCGGATACTGTATGTCTGGTAAAGGTGTCCAGATTGCCGCGTTATTTAAAACACTCAAATGGACATCTTTGTTTTCCACTTTTCCATTTGAAGCCTTTTCGTTAACGTTGAAGTTTTTGATCGATGTGTGGCAAGATTTGTTTCAGGTCTGAACATAACCTTAGAGTGCCTGTCAGTGCTCTCCATCTCCCTCATTCATATTCTCCTGGCGATTTCATGCCTGTGGTCCAGACCTGCGGCCGTGCAACTATTTTGCGATTCCCGGCCAGTTGATAATAACTTTTATTCTCATCTAGTTTTGCTTCGAACCTTCTGTGCTCAGTGCTTATACTGGCGTTACACCATGGCCCATTCATCCCTAGACCCTGAGTTATGTCCTCAGCAAATCGGAGGCTACTCAATGTCACGATTGAGCTCTATCTCCTGCCCTTCTCCGAATCCATCGCTCTGAAGGCATCTCGCAAACGCGATGGACAGCAACGAAAAAAATTGCGTCGCGTCGATCTACTATTAATTCGTGTTCACCACTTTTATAAAAATAAAGCAATTTCTGCAACGAGGGCCAGCTCTGTTGAACTACGTTTTGATACTCTTGAACAGCGACTCAATGTGTTGGGGACGCTCTCGTGATGTAGTTCCTTGCAAAATGGTTTCCACTGAAATCAGCTTGGACGAGATTATGAAAAACAAGAAACTATGCCCCAATATTAGTAGAAATAATCATTAAAAGACTACAGCTGTTAACAAGACGGAAAGCAGTCAATTACACGAGAAAAAAGTGCCTCATTTTGTTTTTCTAAGAAGCCGTGACGTCACGGGAGTCATTTTTGGTCGCACAGGCTACCTTCCGCTGCGTACGCGGAAAAAGGTTGGCGATAAGCGGATTACGGAAAACGGATTGCCTTTCACCGCCGTAATCTAGCCCCAGAGGTGGCGGCCGCTAGGACGTTGGTTAAAACTGTATTGTGAAGAATAATAGGGATGTAGGAACTGGAAGCTAATGAAACATGCAGCGAGACACAGGACGAAGCCACTATAAGCAGGTACCAACTCGGCTGTTACCCCCCGGAGAGGAGTGCAGTGTGAAAAGATCGGGAAAGGAGCTTCCATAAAAGCAACACATTTCAAAAGGGCTGCATTCTCAAGGGGATTCCAAGTCAGCATGTCAGTAATAGGAGCGGTGTTTTTCAGAGGCAAGGAAGGGTGCACTTCTCATTCATGATTTTTCTCTCCTCCTAAAGCCCTTCTCTTTCAATAGCCCTTCTCTAAAGTCTTTCTCTTTTCCTTCTTGCTATACACGTTTCCACGTACCGCCATATTGCTGGCTGGACTGCTTTTTGTACCTGGTGCTAAAATTCATCGCGCCTACGCTTTAACTTCCGGCGCTCTAACTTCCTCCATTCACCCCTCTGCACCTGTAGCCCGAACAATGAACAACCCACACACCACGGAACGGCGACGAAGGCATTTTCCTCTCCCTGCCTAGCCTCTGCCGCAGACAGCGCGCGACCATCCGGAGTTTTACTTCTCAAGAAGAATGCCATTGTGTCGTTTGAGTTCGAGACCTTTTAGTTGGAAAACAAGCTTTCCGGAAAAGATTTACGGGTATCCGCAAGTGGTCAGTTGACAACTCGCAGAATTTATAGTAACACCCTCTGCAATATAGCACATATTTTTCAAACGAAAACCCTTGTTAACATTTCCACATTCTTGTTCGAAAAGGAAGAGGGAAGATGTTTTTTTATCTGTATGAGAGGGGAGTTGACACAATGAGTAGCCAAATATTCCAGTGAATCCAAAATTTCCACTGACTCTATAGGGCGACAAGTTCCGTTCCTGTACCAGCACTAGTCTCTAGCTTATTCACGATAAATACTCGCTCTCTCTTCTTTTGTGTGCAAAGCATGGCTACGAACGCGAGGAGCAGGTCGAAACAGGTACAACGGTGCAACAGAGTACCCTTCGGCGACTGCCCTTTTCACATGTAAGCGAACCGCTCGCGAATCCCGCCGCCGCGGCGCATACACCCTCTCTCAAGTGGCGAAGGAAGCTCCAGCGGCTGAAGCGGCGAGGTTCGGGCAAGTTGGAAATTTTCGCGGCGGCGACGCGGCAGCACCGCATCTCAACCAATGACGGCTCGGCGTTGCCACGTGACAAGTAAAGGCATCGTGCAAGAAAGCATGCGCATAGGCCAGTGTTTGTGCTGTTTAAAAAAAGAAATTATATAAAGTTGTGTTGAATGCTTAAAACGAAAGATTTATATTTATTCAAATAAACAATGAAATAAACAATAAAATTGTGCGGATATATTACGATTTTTTGCGTTTGTAGGGCACTAAATCCGGTTGCAAGCGCATATCTTTTGCCAGCAACATTGGTTTTCGCAGCGGTTGTACAACAGTTAAACTTCTAGTTCACTGTAGGTGTGCTGTGGCTGGAATTCTAGCCACTGCAGCGGTGGGAAACGCGCAGTGGCGACGAATGTGAACCGAAAGCTCGCGAAACGCTTCGTAGCGCCGCACCGCTGTTCGCTCTATTCGCCGAATCGCTTGCATGTGAACCACCCTTTACACTCGATCTCGATAGTTGATGGTAACCTGTGGGGCTTCAGGTTCACTGAGATTAAGGGCCGTCACTCTCTCTCCTTTTATAAAAAGAATAAAATGGAAGGCGATTGACTCACATTCCCTCTGTTGGCAGAGCAGGAAATCAAAAGCATGTATTCACGTGAAGAATTTTTGGTTTCAACTTTCAAAATTCAAGAAAAACTGACTTAAAACAAGTTGCATTCCGACAGACACCCTCGTTCACAGACTGGTTTTCACTTCCTACTCTACCCAGAACCGGGGTGGTGTGAAGAGAGATTAGTCAGTCGCCCTCCATTGTAACTTTTCAGAAATGGAGAGGGGTATTCACCTTATTCTGTGCAAACCTGAACTCCAGACGGTTCCTATCATTTTTGGAAAACGGGAAAATGCCACCTCGACAAGAGGCGGAACCGGTCTGGCCGGGCCGGCGGAGACTGACGCGCTCGGAGCGAAATCGAAACACACTCCAAGTTGACGCTGGTGTGGTCGAGGTGCCGTTGGAGTGTAGAGGGTCTCGCTGTGGCCAGCGTGACGTCGCCGTGCCGCGCGCGCTTACGTCGGTGTACAAACGCGTCGCGCGTACTACCACGAGGGTCCAACTTTACATCGCTGAGGGTGCTCACCGCTTAAGAACAACTTGCTTCAAGGACGTGTTCATGCAACTGCCCTCATTCGACGTGCTTTACAAAACAACGTTGGTCACAGCACCTTCTTAAAGCTATAAGTTAAACAATGTGCTACCTCGTATTTGAGAAATGAAGAATTACAAAAACCTTGATCCATGCAAGTTTAAAAAACGAAGGTGCGGAAATCAATCCTGACATCACATACATGTATTTCTTCTGGCTGCCTCTTTGAGCATTGCACCATAAAAAAGGATTCGTCATTGTCATTGTTTTCAGTTTTGTTGCTAAAGGGAAAATTACACCTAGAGTGATAAGTTATGATCAGCAACTCTCGGAGGATAAAAAACAGCAAAGCTTCTATACAAAGCTTTTTCTTCTTATAAGACATTTTGCTCTAACTTCAACATAGAAAAAAGAGATGTCTTTTTGATCAACTAGAACTGCCGTGCTTCAAAGTTTACTTCTTAAGAAAAAAGAAAACAGCGCTTTTCAGTAAAAAGAACCCGCTGGCATGGAGATACTGCGCAAGTGCAAACAATGCCTCAGTATTGCTTTCGCCTCCAACGTTTCAATCACTAAACCCAAAGTGCCCTCTAGGAGAAATCCCAGGAAGCATTTTTTCCGCCATATTAGGCATAAAAAACGAAACACAGTTCTCAACACTGACAAAAAGGGATAAAAAAGGTGCAACTTACACGAAACAGACTAAACGTCTCGCAGCAGGTATTTCAAGGGTGCAAAGTTTTTCCATGCCTGCCGAGAAGGGGTAAAATTCGAAGTTAACCCCTTGTTACCCCTTTTTTACACCTCTTTTTTTTAGAGTGCATGATCGCAGCTTCTACAAACGACATGCCAGAAAAAGTAACTGAAAGCGCTTTAGTATTCTTAAATAATCTAAAAATAATTTAAAATAATTGGAGTGTCTTTGTTGTGAAGATAATATAAATATTCGTGGTTTAAAAAACAAATTTTTTTCGTCGGTTGCAATTTTTCACCGACACGAAAGCGCAGCCGTCGGCGCCATTGCAGCACAACCGACGCGTCGTGTTTTGTATCATTGGCCTCTTTGAGGCATTGCTTGAGTACTTGTACGGCGGACACGTGTGAAGAACTCATTGAATAGGAAGGTGAGCAGGAGTGTGTTTTGGAAGCCAACGACCAGGATTTCGGGCTGTTAACATTCGCGAGTTGCAACGGGTAGGCCATGAAGAAAGACAGTGCTGCGACGTCTTGTCATCTGCAAAGGGAACGAAGACTCCTGCGCCGTTTTACTAAGCCTGGATGAATCGCATGGCCGGTGAGTCCCGCTCTGCGTTTCTTTGCTAATTATCTGTATTCACACGCGCTATTTGTATGCAGCTATATAGCGATGTGAGTGGAGGCAGTCCGCCTGCGGTTGCCGCCGCAGCTATAATGCGGCGCCAAAAAAGCAGGGCCTATATCCTGCGTGACAAGTGTTGTTCTCATTGTCTTTATGTGCATTTAGTACTCGCGTGCCGTGGTAAATAAAAATGGCACCAGATATCACAACAGAGTTACGCTTTCGCTTGCTAGCTCTTCGACACTCGGTGCAAAAGCATGGATTTGCACTGCATAGAAGACGATGAGCGAGAAGTGCCGCGCGGCGGAGCGCTCGCGCTAGGCCAGCTGCGACCAGACACCGCACTATTTTGCTCTGGGTTAGTACTCATCGGATTAGTGCTTGTGCCTTAATATGCGTCATACTAAATTATTCTGAGAGAGTGATCGCATGCGAAAGGCTAGTTCATATTCATCGCCTTGTCATTTGTAAACTTGTCTGTGCTTCTGCAGAGGAACAGAATTTGAGGCAGTGTTATGTCAAAGTTAGATCAATCTTGCGTCTCCTGAGCTGTGAACGTTGATGCTTCCTCTCCTTCTGAGCACTGCGAGCTGTCGGAGATGCAACTGCACAATTATTTAGGATTTCTACCTTTTTGCTATATCCCTCGCTTTTGCGGCCCGCATTCAAGTCGTTCGCCATTGTCGATGGTTTTTGTTACTTATTTTCGCTTTGTTATTTATTCTTGGTTGCGTGCCATCAGCTGTGGTGCCGGCGATTCTCCGAGCTCGGAACTCTTCCCAGGCACGGGATCCTACCCACAGACCTCCCTTCGACGCACTCACGAGTGTTCTTTGGTATTTTTTTTTGTTTCTCTTGCCCTTACTTGCATTGCCAGTCGACAAATTTGTGCAGCTTTTAATTGTATGCAGATTTGTTAAATGTGCTAGCAATTTTTGTATGATGCTAAGCTGTGCTGTGAGATATCAAGCTTCTTGCTTGTGAAGGCATGCTTTTTTCAATTCTCTCTTCTCATTTAACCAAGGCAGACTGGTTGCAACTTTCAATTTAACACCTAGACATTGGTGCAAGGCACCATGATAGTAATTAATGAAAACCTGCACTTCCTATATTCAAATTGGTGTGCAGTATTTCAGCCAGCTCATCTTTCAGCGTGGTTATAACAGTCATTGTGACTCTTCTCAAAGAATGTATATGGGTGCATTACATAAAATCTGTTCATTTGTTTTGTCATGGGCTAGCTCATTGGTTTTTTATTTACTTATATTACGTCTAAGTTTAGTTTTTAAAGCAGTAGACGATTTCCTCTCTTGTCATTCATGACATAGCTACGGCCACTGAGAGCTGTTGCTCTGGATGTATTTATTTGCAGTTGCCAGCGGCCAGCATCTATTGGGCCATGCGTGCTTCCTGCCTTCGGCTGTGTCATCCCTCCTGATCCGTTCATGGTAGTTATTCTTTTTCAGTGATGCATATCTTAGCTGTCTGTTTAGAAAAATATTTTCAATATAGGCTTGCAGCTAGGTTTAGAAATGCATGAAACTCTAGATGCACTTCACAGCAGTACCTCAGCTTATAATTACCGGAACTGTAGACTTGTACAAAATATAGTCGCTGATGTAGCTCTTGACGCGGCTGCTGTTAACATAAACGTGCTTTGACATTGCACACCTGTTGCCTGGTATGCATATGTGTCCTCGAAAAGGACCTATATGTTAATTTATCCTTTTAAAAACATTGTGCTCTACAATGATGGTTTACCAGTATTTCTGATACAGAGACCAACTTGTCAGTAATGTAACATGGCACGATGACACCAATCCTTGTATGGCATAGCATCCTTGCAATGCACAGGGCAAGCTGCTGTCAGCACAGATTTATTGCTGGTTTATTGCCATAGCATATAATTATAGTGCACAGTTTGTACCTCTACCTTCTTAAAGCTGTATACTTGAAAAATTTTAAATTAGTTGAAGGAAAATTCAAGGAAAGGTAACAGTAACTGTCTCACATTTTGGTGGACACTTGAACCGTGATATAAGGGAGGGATATAGAAGGGAAGTAATGAAGAGCTGATGCCCATGTTAGATGCCCCTCTTTAGTTAAACATACCTCGCAATTAACAGATTTGGTGCAAAACAAAAATGGGACTTGCACGCTCACAAGCACCCTCATGTCAGTAAAACAAAGTGCCAATGTTCCCGTACTTTAGAGCTTTGCTCTTAAAAGCGCAGCTGACTGCTGCTCAAAGTTGAGAGCAAAATTATGTCTACGTTTACTCATGTGCAGTCTGCAGTGCTGGTGCCATTTGCAATGGTGATTTACATTGAGTCGCATGATGCACAGTCCGTTCCTGGAGTTAGTGATTTTGTCTGTCGTGTGAATGTGCGGTTAAAATTAGTGCAGAACAATGGTTCTCCAGTTTATTTTAGGTAACTGTGTCCTGTGCCACATGCTACCACCCTTTTTCCTCAAATTTACTAATCTCATTCAGCCATCTGATTGCCACCCATTCATGCATTCACCTACTCTTGGAATCCTCCCAGTGTTTTAGTGTGGTATTGCTTATATCTTCTCTGCATTACACATGAACTGCACTTCCTCTTTTTTATTTAGTCAAGATATCTCTGTTCCTGTTTCTTGCATAAGCATAAGAGATGACTCAAGTGCACCATCTGGGCTTGTGATGCAATGTGTAGGGCCCTTCGTTTTTGAGTAAAACCTGGTTTCTCCCTACTGTTGGACCAATAAAGATTCTTAAAGATCAGGTTCAACGCAATTTCTGTGCAAATGTGTCTGTAAGAAAGTGTGGTTTTAAGGTACACAAAGCCAAAGAACTGCTGGAGGGTAGTGGATGCCACATAATTCTTCTGACGGATTTTTTAAAGAATTCTGGTTATTTTATTTCCCTTTTAATGTTTATTGCTTGTCGGTTGCTTGTAATTTTTGGATAAATTGAAAACTACATGTACTCACTGGTATTTCATTCCAATAATTATACCCATTATTATGAAGCTGTGTTGGAAGGTAGGTGCGCATTTAGTATGCGTGCTTTGAATTTCAGTGATTGTTTCTGCAATGCAAAATGGAGGACAGGTCTCTGCTGTGCGAGTTTTTTGCAATGGAGTGAAAGTAGCTGGAGCAGCATTTGCTACTGTGTCACCCAGCCAAAAGTTCTCCCATAGACCACTGAGCTTCTGAATGCCTATGGCTTAAATCTCGAAGCTCTGGTTGCCCTTTCCGAGGTTTTCTGCATTAACGAGTGCAAGCCCAAGGGCTCAGAGCTAACAAGCATTTGAAACCATAGAGCTATACACAGTAGTACGGGGGCCGTGCAGCAAGTCAGTGTAAATTAGGTCGCGATAAACGTGGTTTACTGTAGAAAGCTAGTATGAAAAAATAGTTGCGCTCACAGAAACCGCTGTTTTTTTCTTAGTCAGTCATTGAAACAAAGCAATGCATGTAAAATTTGATATCTCACTGATCCCTCAATTTTTTTCCAGCTAAAGACCAAGAGTTGCATGGAAGTTGTGCATGCACCAAGTTGCGTGTGATTTTTGCCAGGGACCTGGAGCAGGCTGGGAAATTAGTGGATGGCCAGTGGTATTCACTCATTAAGGCAAGCTTTTTCTGTAAGTACAGTTTTTGGCATGGCATTGCTTAGGAACGCATGCACTAATCTGACTACTCTATGCCCGCCCATGCTTCAGGAATAATGAAGTACATGAAAAATATTGATTGCTGAAAAAAATTGCCGCTTCTGTTATGTTTTTCAGGAAAGTATTTGCCATTTAAAGGGCTGTGAAAACCTTAAAAATTATTATGTGCTTGTTGTGGCTTTTTTTTCAAATTTCTTCCACGTCTATGTTGGCCTGACCTTGTAGCTTGTCTGCATGAGATTGGCTGCTACCTACAGTTTGCTTTTTTGTTGCTCCTTTATTGCCTGTCACAATCTTTACTTTGCGTGGCAGTGTCATGCAGTTTGGGAAGTAATCTGATCTTATTTCTGCATTGGCCTGTAGTGCAAGCTTTTGCATCTGGGGCAGGTTTATGGTGTCCTTTTGTTTGCTGTAACTGCAGTTTGGCCATGAGGGTTAGAGGCTTAGTCCTTTTTTTATTTTGATGCAGTGTCATATACTTCATGCATAAAAATAATGAAGTAAGCACTATTTTTTGTAATAAATGAACATTCATTATAGCTGTGGCCATTATAAGTGCACTTGACTCTAAAATGGCTTTCTTCCGGCATTCAGTATTACATCTTAAAACCAGCCGGAAGACACGAAACAGGAGAAGAGATGAGCACAAGATGAGGCTGGTCTAACAACTGAAGTTTTATTGAAGGAAAGTGGCCAAAGAAGACCTGCAAAGAGATTCATGCACACAAAACCCCAAAGCAGTGAGAGGGCAAAAAACAATCGAAAGACACTGACGTACTAGTAAACCATCTAAAAAACTAATACCTTACAGTGAAGGTTCACCGACCGTTTAGCCAGGCACTTGTTTTTAGCCTTACTGATGTAATAAGCCTCAACTATATCAGGACAGATTTATCACTTCCCTAAACCACTGATGTGCCGCGGAAATCAGGCGTGCAAAGAGAAAGGTCATCCTCCGATTGCATTCACGAGATTGAACGTGCAGTGTCAGGTGAAAATTCGCCTTCCTTTCTATACAGTGAAAGTGCTCTCAGCCAGGCGCACATTCAGATATCTGCTTGTCTGCCCATAGTAGTTTCAGCTACGAGGCAGTGGAATGCAAAAAACCCGTTTACTTTTGCAAGTGGTGAACATTTTTTATCTGCCACTGTGCATAGCAGGCGATTACCCGTAGTTGTATCAAGCCTAGTTTGAACGAAGAAGCAAAGGGCTCCTACCTTACTTTTAGCGGCCAAGACAACAGCAACATCATACTTTGGTGCATCTTTCTTGGGACGGTGCGAAATGGCGTGGAGGTAAGGTATAGAGACCGTCTTTTTGTGCTGCTCAACTACGTCAGCATCATGCGAATGGTGTTCCGTTCCCTCGAGAGAGTAAAAACACACTCTGACAGGTGCGCGAGATGGGTAAGTGGGAACCCAGGTGCCATTGGCTTGGAAACCTGCTCCGAGAATGCATTCTAAAAACTGTGATGGCATGACTTCCATAAAGCGGTCGTGATGCATGCGATTGCCAACCTGTCCTTCACCAGCCTCGAGTGGTTCGACTCATAGCTAAGAGGCTTCCTGATCTTGAGCTGTGCCGCCAACAGATGTGGTCGTCCGCAAAGCGCAGGTCTAAGTCAAGAAGCTACAAGCGGTTATGCTTAGTGAAATTCAGACATAAAAGATGGGCTTTGACCACATGCCTAAAGATTTCTAAAACGTCTTGTGCCAACTTATCTGAGCCCTCCTTGTGCAAACAAATTAGGTAGCTATCAACATAACGAAATGCTACTATGCCGAAGTCTTCCAAACAGGGCTTTAATGCGGTATCGACTCTGGACAGAAGAATGTCGCGGAGGAACAGTGCAACCTGGGACCCTCTGCATATGCCTGATTTCTGATGTAAATACTGCCTTGCCAACTCACAAAAGTGGAGTTCTGTGGAGTTCTAGTTTATTGTGGACAGCAACCTAGGCAGGTGCTCTGCAGTGAGCATTGACATGGAGGGCCTGCACTATTCATTGTCACATGATAGACCTCTCAGGCATGTGCAAACTGCATCAGGGTGAACAATGAACATGCTTTTACAGATGATTGCGTGATTTAGGTTGCTGGCTTCATGGGGCTGTTGTCCTTTTACTGCAAATCCGCATTTGTCAGTTGGCAGGGCGGTATTTACACGCAGGTCGTACCTTTGCTCAGCAACATTTTTTTGTCTAAAGTCGATAAGGCATTAGAGCCCTGTTTGGAAGACCTTGGCATAGTAGCATTTCGTTATGTTCATGACTATCTAATTTTTCTGGACATAGAAGGCTCAGATAAGTTGGTACAAGATGTTTTAGGAGTCTCTAAGGCATGTGGTCAAGGCCTGTCTTTTACATCAGAATTGTCTAAGCAGAACCGTTAGCAGTTTCTTGATGCAGACCTGCGCTTTGTGGACGAATATGTTTGTCAGGGCTACAGCTAAAGATCGGGGAAGGCTCTTTTTAGCTACGAGTCAGACCACTCGTTGCTGGGGAAGGATGGTGAAGAGGTGTATTTGTCGCTGGTTAAGGTCAGTAAAGATGGAAACACTTGATGGGTGTGTAATCGTGTGCATGACATCAGCTTTACATAGGTCATGCCATCACTGCTGAGGACGCATTCTTGTAGCAGGTTTCCAAGCAGCTGGGTTCCCACTTGGCCATCTCAACAACCTGTCATAGTATGTTTTCACTTGCTCGAGGGTAAGGAACACATACTCCGATGATGCTGATACACCTTACCTCCACAATATTTCACAGTGTCAAGAAAGTCGCGGGAAAGCCTAATGCTGCTGTTGTCTTAACAGCGAAGTGCATGACAGGAGGCCTTTGCGCCGCCATTAAAAAGGCTTGATAAAACTGGGTACTTGTCCACAAAGGACAGTGTCACAAAAAAAGGTTCACCACTTGCAAAAGTAATGGAGTTTATTGCGTTCCACTGCCTTATGGCTGCAACTAATATGGGCAGACAGGCAGATATCTGAATTTGCACCTGACTGAGCACTTTCACTCTATAGGGGGAAGGCAAATTCTAATCTGGCACTGCATGCTCAATCTTGTGAATGCAAATCTGAGGATGACCTGTCTCTTTGCACGGCTAATTTCCACGACACATCATTGGTTTATGAAAGGGATAAATCTGTCGGTAGATAGTTGAGGCTTACTACATCGGTAAGGCTAAGGACACGTGTGGCTAAGCCGTCGGTAAACCTTCACCGTAAGGGATTTGCTTTTTTAGATGATTGATTAGTATGCCAGTGACCTTAGATTGCACTTTGCCCTTTCACTGCTTTGGGTTATTGTGCGCCCGTATCTTTTCGCGGGTCTTCTTTTGCGGCTTTCCTTCAATGATGCCGCCGCGGTGGCTAAGTGGTTATGACGCTCGGCTGCTGTCCCAAAATACGCAGGTTCGATCCTGGCCGCGCCATTCAAATTTCAATGGAGGCGAAATTTTAGAGGCCCGTGTACTGTGCGTTGTAAGTGCACGCTAAAGAACCCCAGGTGGTCAAAATTTCTGCAGCCCTCCACTACGGCGTCCCTCATAGCCTGAGTCGCTTTGGGACGTTAAACCCTCAAAAATCAAATCAAATAATCAAAATCTTCAATTAAATTTTTGTTAGTCCCGCCTCTTGAGCTCATGTCTTCTTGTGTGTTCTGTCTTCTGGCTTGTTTTAAGGTGAGTCAGTACCAACTCGGCCAGTCATAAGCCTTGTTCAGTATTACAACATTTTGAATAAAGTGAGAAGTTTACTGGGCTATGTTGCCGGGGATCGTGTCCGCAGCAGTTGTGGGCAACTCAGAAGAGATAGCGTCATACGATTGGTTGTGTAATTGGCAGAGGATGATGTGAGGATGCTGCTCGAAAAAAAATTTCATAATCGGATAATTATTTACAGCCAAAAATGTCCAAAAAGTTGCTGGGCCAGAGAAAAAGTGCTGTGAAATTTGAAAACGCTGAAAGTAGGGGGAGCTACAGCGTAGTGCCAAGTTTGAAAAACTGGAAGTATGGAGAAAGCCAAAGCATGGCGCCAAGTTTGAAAACTCGAAATGAGCAATCACATGACCAGTGATAAGTGTCTTATACTTAACCAGGAAATAGGAAAAAGAATGATAAATTAGAGGCAATTAGGTAATTATTGAGGAGCAAAAGGCAATGAACGGGTGATTAGACTTGGTGGGTATTCAGTGAGTGGGCAGGAACGATCCATGCAGGAAAATTTGAAAACTTGAAATCGTTGCTTGGATGAAATGAGGGTAAAGTAAGAGTTAGTTGATAACCAATCAAGTCAACGAGAAAACAGCCATGGCGCCAAATTTGAAAGGCGACCAGTGTCGAGGAGGCGTCAACGCTTTCACATTTTTTTGGGCAGGTAGCAGCGGTGATCTCTATTTTTTCTTTTTTTCAGCCAAGACAAAAACCATTTTTCTTGGCTCATGGGCGATGTATCTAGGAACCTGTGGCCAGGACAACGCTGGACAGCATGCATCAGCAAGCTCAAAAAAAAGCACTAAACAGTAAATAAATATTGATCATTTTCATTTCATTTCTAGTCGTTTTGTGCACGAATTACTCTGGAATGCACAAAGCTTGTGTTAATTGACAGGCGACCATTAACAAGCTGTGCATTTTTGTGCATTGCCTACTCCAGAACACAAATCCTGTGTTATTTGACAGGTGACACAGTAACGACTGTTACACAGTGTACGAGCACTACACAAGACACACTACAGAAGACAAGCCAACTACAGAAGACAAGGCAGACTACAGAAGTCAAGACAGACTACAAAAGAGAGAACAAACTACAGAAGACAGACTATAAAAGACAAGACAGACTACAGAAGACAGGACAAACTACAAAAAACAAGACAGACTACAGAAGACAAGACAGGCTACACAAGTCATGCCCAAAATACGACAAGACTACAGATATTTTCTGTCTTTGAATCCTGTAGTGTGTTTTGACTGGGAAACCTAAAATTCCGTTAAATTTGGAGTTATACTGTGTGACAACTAGTTACTAAATGATTTGTTTCCCCTTTAAAAGAACAGTACTGTGTTCTGGCAACATTTCTGGACGCCCTAATCACAGTTTTGTGAGGGAAAGTCTCTTTTCATGAACATGTGTTTGTTTTTTCTTCATTAGTTTTTAACACGATAGCGTTAAAGGCCCCATTTCGCAGAAAATCTCGCGTCGGCTTTGTCGGCGTTGGGGGCGAAAAATAACGGGCATGGTACGGGTAGGTGGTCCTCAGAGAGCAACCTTGGAGGCAGATGGGCCGCCTAGGTCACGTGACCTGGCGGCGTCATAACAATCAATCCGCGGGGTAGTGAGAAAACTGCTCACTGTGGTAGATGGAAGTTAAATTAATGATTGGTCGCGCGGGAAGAGCACCCTAGGTCTCACAAGCCCCATACCGCTGGGAGAACCTGCCATCGCGGTGGTGTTGCGCATCGCTTAACCGCTGCACCACTGAGCCTGGAGGAATATGAGGAGCTGCCAGGGATTTACGAATATAGAGAACGGCCTCCTGCATATATGAGTATTACCCCATTACGACATCGCGTCACACCCTTAAGGCGGAGCTTATGTAAGTGCCTCCTCCACTTTCGCTGTGTGCACCTTGTCTTCGTAGCAGCGGCGACCCGGCACAAAAGGAAGTCCGACTTCGATTCCGACAAAGGTGCGCCCGCTATGCATTGTCTGCAACATGCTGCTGTTCGCTGAGCGTTTATTCTGGTACGCCGTGGGTGCAGCCGCTTCAAAACCACATTAGTAGCAAAAAAAAAACTTTTCTTTGTTGAAAAACATTTGCAGCACTGCGAGATTAGTGTTCCCTGGAGACGCGAGCATGTTGGAACGGGATGTGTAAGGTTGTCGGCGAAGCACAAATCGCTGGCAACATATGCTACTGGATTATACATTCCCTGCCACACTGTGTGCGTTGTAGGAGAGTGGCCATTTTTCAACCGCGATGTTATCGCGTACGTGTGTTCCAGCACCTCCCATGCTTACCAAAGGCAATGTGTGACGTGAGCTGTGGAAAGATAAGTCTCGACAACTGCGCCGTAGGTTCAATATTTAAAATTTGAGGTTAGCAACAAGGCATAGCATAGCATGGAAAAACTTATTGAGTTCAGATCAACTGTCGGGGGGTGGACTTGCCCTCCAGTCCTTGTCAGACCGCCGAGATACCTTGAAACCTGGCGGCTTCGAAGGCTTGTCTGATGATGGTCTTCTGCTCTTCAAATTTCTGGCTGCGTATCAAAGCCTCCCATGACTCCTTATTGTTCATTGAAGTGGTGGATTGCGCGCAAGCCTACATCATATGGGCTAGGGTCGCCTGTTCTCCACAGTCTCTACATTTGCCGTTGTTTAAGCACTGTAGGAACCTACTCAGTGTGGCTGGGTTCGGAAAAATGTCCACCTGTAACTGCCTCCATGCTGCTTCCTCCTTCTTGCCAAGCTTCTTGCATGGTTCTGGATATTCCCGTCTGCTAAGTCTGTAGGACTGCGTGATATCTCGAAAATAGTATACCCTCTCGTTTCCTGCAATGTATGCATCCTCGGAGGGGGTTGTCACACAAGCCCAGGAAACAGAAAAATGCCTCTCGTCTTCACTGCTGCCCCGACGCTCCGCCTGACGCAGAACACTCAAAATCACCGCGGGAATTTCGAATGTTTGGTACATTCCATCGATTTCCTACGGCCTTTGTAAGCTGGTGGCGTGCGCGCATAAAGTATTTTACAGGTCAGCGT
Source organism: Amblyomma americanum (assembly GCF_052857255.1). Lineage (NCBI taxonomy): Eukaryota > Metazoa > Arthropoda > Arachnida > Ixodida > Ixodidae > Amblyomma > Amblyomma americanum. The sequence goes on from NC_135507.1 coordinate 79,312,756, forward strand.
TTTCAGCGCCGAAGAATACTGGGGCCATGACAATCACCGCGTTCCCACAGTCTCACCGAAGCCTTCAGCTACGTGAAAATTACTTGTAAAAATGTTTCCATTGAATTACGTGGTATTGGTTACTGACGCTACCAACAGAGGACACTAGTTACTCATGTGCAGCTAAGCTTGGCATACGAGTCACCCGCACAGCATGTAGTAGACTGTGAAGACCAGCGGGCGTGGCAGCGTTGTCACTTCATGCATTTTTCAGAAACCATTAAATAATTTGATTGAAGGCGTGGAACGGAGTTATGTACACGTAAACACGTCTTCCGACTCTCACACTACTGTAACGTGGTGGTGACGTTGAAGAACACAGTAGCAATACTGTGAAAGACAAAACTAACTTTTATTGGGCGAACCTGTGCCCACAAAAGAGGCTACACTTACAGCACAACGGTAGTGGCGAACACGGTCGGCGATCGTCGAAAATCTGATCCGCGGGTCAAGCGCGTCGGCTGTTATATAGCAATCGTCGAATGTTCCAGACTAATCGCTGGGACCCGCGTGCCTTCCACAAAGTTCTACACCATTCGCGTCAGGCGATGAAATCAGATAACATAAGGTTCGGCTACAACAGACAGCGAATAGAAGCATAGATGACTTGCCACAAACTTCGGATAGATGCAAGCGCGTCCCGCGCTGTGCGATAACACTTGTTAGGCGGCGAAACGTGGTGGCTCGATAAAGGTAAGTACACGTGTCAATATGCACCGCGCTACCAAAAAAAAAAACCGAATACGTGCGCTAAACGCGTGCGATTCCTCATTCCGGGGGTCTAGTATTTTCGCAACACTACTGCGAGCAAACATATGTGTACAGGGAGGACGCCAGGGCTACAGTCGGCAGTCGACACTTGCGACTTCACGCTGCCTATGAATGGCTGCCACTGCTTTTCCGTCTGCCATGAACTTTTTATGCGCAGTAGGTGAGAGTAATTGGCGTGAGGCGCCGCGAGAGGGACAAGTATAGTGGGACAAACACGAATGCATATCATTCATATCTTATAAGCCAATCGCACAACATTTAACAGTTGACTCCTCAAAGAGCCGACCGTTGAACGAATGAACCCAAATTGTTGCACAAGTAAACAAGAACCTCGAAAGGTGTGCAGCTCTCCCTAACATATTTTCAGGTGTCGCAGAATGATTCTTCCTTTAGGCGTCGCTTTAATGTCACAATGAAAATTTAAGAATAACAGATTATATAAAACATGCATATTTTTATGATATAGTGCCTTCGTGCCACTATGAGTCACCCAGTAGTGACGTTGAACCCTGCCGGAAGGCTATCGTTCTTGGCAACGCCAACAGTTGGCCTCGAGGCCTCCACTGTCGGCTGCGGCTGCTCAGACGTGGCAGTCTCCTCTACATCGAGTGGCGCCACCGTGGGTGGCGCCACGGTGAACTCGTCCGTGTAGACGGTCGCCAAATCGGGAATCCCCGGCGACGGGTAGAACTGGTCGTCGTCAACGGCCGTGCTCTCTTCGTCTGCGACAGCTGGCACGGGTGGCGGTTCGTACGCTGGCAGACCCGCGACCAACGCTGCATCCTCGTCCACTGAGTGTCCCTGAGCGGGAGCTGTCCTCAAGGCTGGAAACACGGGAGGAGACGGTAGAGAAGCTGACATTAGCGAAACCAATGGACGCAGCTATGGTTACATTCATATGATGATGATCATTAATTTTTGCGGCGCAAGGGCATCTCAGGCCAAAGAGCGCCATGGCACAAGGTATTCTTTTATACTCAAGATGGCGTCCAAGACCCATTTCTGAAGCATTACACCATAAAGAAGCCGAGCACCAGGCAGGGGAAAGCTTGTATACCCATTGTGTCACCGGTGGGTGCCCGGGCACGGCTACGACCACCGCAGGACAAAGGTCGGTACGAATGACCGCCAACTTTAGTTTTATGCGACCTCCAGCCACTCTGCCTTGTCAGAAATTTTAAGTAATCTACTAACCTTACTATCTTCCGGCCTCTGATGCATTTCAGTCATGTAATAGTACATAGTGTCACTCTCTCTCAGGCTATCACCATCATCAGCCTTACTACGCTCACTGTAGAGCAAAATCCTCTCCCGTGTCTCTCCAATCAACCCTGTCCTTTGCCAGCTGCACCCACCCTATGCCTGCAAACTTCTTAATTTGATCCGCCCACCTAACCATCTGCCGCCCCCTGCTTCGCTTGCCTTCTGTTGGAATCCACTCCGTTACCCTTAAGGAGAAGCGATTATCTTGCCTTCGCATTACATGCCCTGCCCAAGCCCATTTCTTCCTCTTAGGATGGTATATTGACAACTATTCTCCTTAATTATAACAAACTCTGTGCGCGTAAGTTTCTTCGCATATAATACACTCCACGGCCATGAATCGCAGCTGACGCTTTAGAACATATACTTCAACCGCGCAGCAAACGGTTTATTTTTCGCGATAAACATTTTCATGAATTGTTAACTTTCTCAAATTCTACAAGTACCAGATGGCTTTAAGACTAAACACACGTTGAGCCCGCTGTAGAGAAGGTCAAGAAAACGGCAATAACAAAGAAAGGTTACCGCATCGTCAGCTTCCTCGGTGAATATTGAAAGGAATGGATAATATTACAATGTAACCAAACTAAACATTGAAAGTAGCTGTCAGTAGCTATTCTGATTAGATTTCTCTTCCTAAAGCGCTAAAGAAGAAAATTGCCTGTTTAATGTATGTGTTTTGCGATGGAACGCCACAGAAAATATAATTTGAGGAACACTTAAGCTCCGCTTTAAAGATATGGCACGCTACCGACCATATATGCAGAAGGTCCTTCTCTACTTTACATTCATAGATCTCCGGGAGTCCTCGTATAACCCTCCTGGTGCAGTGGTGCAGCGGTTAGGCGATGCGCCACTTTCCTGCGATGGAAGGTCCCAGCGGTGCACCTTGAGCGACCAATCATTAACTGCCACCTTCCACGGTGGGCAGTTTGCTCACAATTCGGTGGGCAGGTTGTGATGACGCTGCAAGGTGGTGTGACCTAGGTGGCCCACCTGCTTCCTAGGTTTCTCTCTGGGGGCCACGTGCTAGAGCTATTCCCTTGATTTTTCTCTGACAACGACGACGCCGACAACGCCTGCACCGGATTTTGCGACGTATGGTGCCTTTAACGCTGTCGCGTTAAATACGAATAATGGTAGTTACCTATTTGTCGGGAGTAGGTATACCCATGAAATACATTGCAGGAGAGGCACAGTGCATCTAGAATGGTTGGTAGATGTTGGTAGCCGCACACCGTTATGAGCCAGCGGCACAGGCTGCAGAGCGTGCCCCTGTCTTTGCCCGCTTCTGATCTTGGGGCTGAACAGCTGGCATGTTCTCTCTGACCGCTTCGCGCATGGAAGAGCCTCCTCCATCTGCCACTTCCTGAGCTGCTTTTGTTGCTTTACGTGTTACCGCGTTTAGTCAGTTCTGCTTTTCGTGATGGGCAGCGGGCTGAGTCGTAGCTCACTGCTTTCGCTGTTCGACACGCCACAGCTCTCGGCTGCTTTTCTTTGGCCTTAGCAATGCGTTTTGCCACCTTGACCATGCTCTGAAACATGTGTGCGACTAAATAATGCTCTCATTGGCCTTCCTGTCTCTTCACTGCTCAATTTTACAGTCATTGCGGGAGCGCTACTGACGCTGTGCATTTGGATGCGGGGATCGAACGGGTGTGAGATGAAGACGTGGAAAGAAAACCTCGCGTGAAAGGTGACTGGATAAGAAACTGAAAGTAACAGTCAGCGCCGGTTGCTCAGGTACCGTAACCACCGGTACACGAAGCTGCCCTGCTTACACCGGTGCTGCTTCGATTCAGACTGGGGGAGATATTTCGCAGCTTTTTTTTTTGTTGTGGCTACTACTCTGAGGGGAAAGTTGACAAGTTTCCAGATCTGTTCGCTGTGGTTCAGGGGTGGTGCTCGTCTGCATTTGCCGAGAGTGGGAGCTACAAACATTAGACCAAGAAGGAAGCGTACTGACTTCCAGAGTCCAGTGGTTTACTTGTGACCCACATCGTGTAGCTCGTTATGCATCCCGAGCGTTCCAAATTTGCAAGTAAAACGAATTCCGGTCCTCCCTGCAATGACATTTCAGCACTATACATAACTTCACGAAAGACGATGAACTCAACTAGTACGCCTGGTGTCCTGCCCACAGGATAGCGCCTGTTTACTACAGGTCTAAGCCACATGCGAGAGAGCCACGCGTTGCGATTAGCAGATTTTACAAGAGGCGAACAATTGCCTCGCACTATCTGACCGGCGGTTATTAAGTTTTACGATCGACGATTTTCAAAATGAAGAATGCAACGTGAATGTGAACGCTAGCAGATGGATATCAACAGCGAGGTATCCTTGAACGACCAAGTTGCAGAATGCGAGGTGTGCTTGCATATGCTCGTTTATATTTTATTATCGCCCTCGCCTAATTGCTGCGAATGTTTAAGAGTCAAATTACTGGCTCCTTCATAACTGTACCGACCACAAACTATTCGTGTCGACAGGGTGGAACTACAAGAAACGAAAAATTCCACAGTGTTTGCCTTCCTGTTGCATGCAATCTTGAATTACGCCTCGAAGCACGACATGGCAGTCCACAAACGCGTATCTCTAGTTGCGAAAGATAAGTAGTAGGTCAAATGTTTAGGGGAACCCCCAAGGTGGAGTATATTTGTATTAAGGTCGTAATTACTCACTGGCATCCACCCAAGCGCAGCCATACGCCTACAAAGGAAAGCTATAAAGCTTTCTGAGAAACTTCGTTGTTAAAGAAAAACTCGTGCTGGTCCGGGATTAGAACCCGGGACCGCCGTTTCAAGGGAACAGTCGCTCTAGCAACTGAGTTAACCGGGACGGCAAGCTTATGGTAGGGCGAGAGCGAATTGATGAATATCTCGAAGTGGGAACGGTGATGGTCAAATGTCTAGGGGAATCCTCCAACACGTCCTGCTCCGCGTTATAATAATAATAATAATAATAATAATAATAATAATAATAATAATAATAATAATAATAATAATTGGTTTTTGGGGAAAGGAAGAGGCCCAGTAACTGTCTCATATATCGTTGGACACCTGAACCGCGCCGTAAGCGAAGAGACAAAGGAGGGAGCGAACGAAGAAAGGAAGAAAGAGGTGCCGTAGTAGAGGGCTCCGGAATAATCTCGACCACCTGAGGACCTTTAACGTGCACTGACATCGCACAGCACACGGGCGCCTTAGCCTTTTTCGAACCCCGGACCAAGGCGAATTTTTCTCTACGTAGTTTCTGAGAAAGCTGTATAGCTTTCCTTCTTATCCGTATGGCTTCGCTCCGGTGGATGTCAATGGGCAATTACTCCCTTATTAAGACATGCAGTAATGGGGAATGAATGAAAGTCCCTACCAGTCTCCGACACCGTCACCACGAAGAGGACGAAGACGACGACGACGACTGACAGCGCAGCCACGAGGACGTTGAGGCCGGAGATGGCGCGCTGGTGGCTGGTCTGCTCAGCCCTGAGGAAAGAGGTCATAGCTCAGTCTGTTACGAACGCATGCTGCGGCTCAATAAAATTGGCGGTGGCTTAACTTGGCTAACCCTGGAATGCAGCGAAAGGCAAGCACGCTTGCTAAGCGTCTGAGGTTCGACCATGGAAGCTCCGCTACACGCTCGCGACAGCAGTTCTATATTTCGGCCACACACCACGACCACGTGGCTATGACCTGGTATCACATTGTCTTACGACACCCCCATTGGATGTTCTTAAGCTCACAGGTTCAATAAAAAGGTCCCACAATGTCGAAGGTAAATTAAAGGCGATGGGACAAGGTCAGGGGTCAATGGTTCGACACCATAGCTGTACCGCATAAGGTCATACACGGCTAACATGGTTGGGCTGAAGGTTCTTCAAGGTCATTCTCCGGCCTACGCGACGACTGCTTTACCTAGCGTAGTGAAGCTTTTCGCTTCAAGAACTCTTTTATCGTCAAAGTGTGGGCAGAAAGAACTGAGGTCAATGCCCTAGTGCCTTATCATGCCAAATAATATGCTTACCAGTGCTCTGAAAAAAAAAACGGATACATAGTTGTTTGTTACGATACTCTCTGAAAGCACCGAAACTTTGAAGTTCAAGAAACGTTCTTCCTAATCTGGCGTTAGCTGCCGTCATGGTTAGCATAGCTTGTAGAGCGACTGCCTCGGACTAGTGGTGGTCCCGGGTCTGAAAGAAACCTTAGAAAAATGCAGGCCTGTGCACTTGCTCCTTGAATCCATGTCTCTTGGCCATGATTACGAACGGAGGTCCAAGTACAACTTTTTATTGCAAAAATTTTGAAAATTGAAAAATTGTAAGACAGTGTTATGGAAATAGAGAAGGTAATGGCGAATTCTTTGGATATGTAGGAAAATCTCTCTTTTAAAGTGTTTCCAGTGATCGCATCGAACAGTTAAGACTGCCTTAGAAAAACACTGGGGAACGGTTTTCACAATAGCAGGAAAAGCAATGGAAAAAATATTCAAGACTACTGTTGGGTGATCTGCGGATATCTTAATTGTTATAGTGAAATCTTACATAGTATTGAAAAGTTGCGTTCATAAACGGTTTCCAGATGAATAATGCTTTTGTCTGGAATTGCTGGGTATGGCACTCTGGGAAGAATTTCCAGTTAGCAGACGCGCAGGGTCAAAGAGGACTCGACGTGACGTCATTATCCTAAGCGTTGTCACGGCGGTTATGTAATCAACGGGAGAGTTTTCCTTTGTCGGCGGGGAAACCAGTTCGCCGAGCAGCAGCGTTGGGGAAGCGGTTACTAAGTTGCGCGGTCATCCAGGGCTAATTGCCTCGCTGAAGGAAATTATACCGGAGACCTCAACTACAGCACCTCTTTCTTCCTCTCTTCTTTGACTAGGCTCGTTTATCCTTTCCCTTACGGCGTGGTTCAGATGTCCGCCGAGATACAACTATGTGAGACAGTTACTGCGTCATTTCTTTTATTCAAAAACAATTTTTTCCCCTGTGTGGCGGAGGCCAACTTTCCCACTGGTGAGGTGGTGAAATCCAAGTCTTCCTCTTCCTGCAGTGACTGACAACAGCGGCTGTCTCTTTCCATCTCAAAACAGCGCACAAGAAACACAAAAACACAGGGAGAACAGGACGGACAAGAGCGCATTAGCAACTGATGCCTGGTCGAAGATAGACTTCTCACTGAGTTAGGATGCACCAGAAAATTCAGCACGTGTCACACAATCGGCACACAATCAGCACATGTAATAGCGAAAGCTGCATGACAGCACTACCGGTACGGCCATCAGATACCGAGGAACATGCGTTCTTTTTTCAGCAATAACACTGATGTAGAACTTACACACAAGTCGTTACCTGCGGTGATTATATTCGAGGCCGCAAATACCTCTCTATCAACTTTTTTCTTGCGCGTCCGACGATACTTGTCGCACCCAAGTTGGGCACCGTTTTTATATGGATCATTACCAACTAGCCCAACTTTCTATTTTACTGGTCCCTTTCCATTTCCACGAAGCGTCGTGGTGCGAAGATAGTGGCATTATTAGTCACGGTGCGTCCAATTTATTTTTGATCAACGACCGATGCGCCACGGGCCCATTATTCATGGTGATGCATCTTCGCCTTTAACGGTCATTGCTGGGAGGCAGCAACAAATCGACATGGCTAGAGGAAGAGCGGACCATCTCCAATGAAACATCAGTGAGAGGAGATGGTACGGCCTCCTGCGGTGGGTGGCTGCCCAGGTCATCACGAGTGGCCATGTGACTGGGCACTGATCAAGTGCACAGATTCCCCAACTTGAAATCTCAGGATCTCTGACTGTTCTTAAGCGGGCTTATGGCCTGTGTAAAGAAACATTCAAAACTTTCAGATGTCTTCTTGCGTCTAAAGTAAATTCTAAATATGTGAAGTAGCCTCTCCTGGAAGCTGTCCATACTCGTCTCATTGCAACAGCAGTCCTCCGAGCCGGTGCCCGTGGCCATCGGCCTGGCTGAAAAGATAAACCCAGTAGAACCAATGGCCCACATCTATCATCGAGCAGTCGGGGAAAGCACTTGTCAAGCCGATCGAGCTGTTCTGAGAGCCATATCGCCTCGGCACTGTGATTGTTGTCTGAAATGTTCTAGGGCGAAGCACGAATCTTTGTTTGTGTAACGCCATTTGGTTTTATACTGCACATGTTAGTTCTGCTGCGTACGTGCTTTGTGAAGTGAAACTGCCAGCAACACAGGATGGGCCGCCGCTGACTGAAGAACTATTCATTGACTGAATTCAGCATGTGCTGCCTGGACGAGCTTAAGTTTGAGCAGGTCCTGTTCTGGAAATGTTAGCCAGACTGACTGGAGAAAACTTTAGGACAATATCGCCGGTTTGGTGGATCTAATTATCATATTTCGGTTCAGCAGATGTTATCGGAATCTGATACAACACTGAGCCTACAAGATGAACGTGTACATACATTAGAGAACTTTCTGGTTGAAGCAGCATCACATGTATACAACGCATGCAAATTGACCGATAAGTATAAAATTGATATTACTTGCGATGGCATAAACTCAAAGCTAGAGCGCTTGTCGGATGTAGTGTACCTATTGCCGAGAATCTTTTCAGTGTTTGTTCATTTTTCAAAGTTGCCCACGCGTCGCATTATAGCTTTGTTTGTGATTCAAGGTGCGATCAGACTTATCTCGATTGATCGCAACCAGGCAGACTTGATTCTACGTTGTTCGAGAATGTGTTAGTAACTTGGCACGCTTTATCAGGAAAGTTCGCCATCAGGATTAAATTGAGCACGGCCGACAGCGGCGGGCATTCTGTCCGACGACCACCGAGCACACTTGTTGCTACGCCGCCGATGGGTCATTCAGTCCATTCTGGACACAAGCTAGCGTAATAAAGAGTTTCGTTTAGAAACCCTTTTCACTCTCTTCCTGCACGCCGGATTTTCGTCACTACTATGTCGCAATAGAAGGTTTCTGCTCTTACTGCATTGAAGAGACTTCTTTTCTTTCTTTCAGAAACCTCACAAGAGGGCACAGGTATATTCTGCAGGATGCCAACTGCTTAATCGAAGGACTCACAAGAGGAGCGGTCAAGTTTTCCGCAGCCAGTTGTTATCACCGGCGTTCTGCACATTTAAATTGTGCGAGAAAAATTGACAGCGAAAGGAACTCTTGCCAGGTTCCATGCAACGCGCCACCAAGGAGCTGCTCCTGAGCGCATTGGAGCACTTGTCGGTCGACAGCGAAGATTTGGATGTTTGCTCCAACGCACATCACCAGGACACAGTGACCACCAACGTCTTGTGGGCTGCCATAAGCATCTAACCGAAAAACTGCGTCCACATAAACAAAGCGCTGCTGAATACTAAGAAGGCCACCGCTCAGGAGAGAAAACTACAAACTCTCAACTAAACCACTAGCCAGATATCAATAACGGTGCTGAAATAAATGTATTCTCTGGTTTATCCTTCTTGTGCCTGCCTGCTCTCTCTGGTGAAAGAAATAAAAGAAAACCAACCATTGCACCCTTGCTAGTATTAATTATTGCATCGCGAATTAAGGCACTGTGATCATTATAGAGCAAACGTCGGGAATTCGCCGACGCCTCGCATGGTGAACCTGCTTTTATGCGCGGCACAAACGAGTGTAGCAAGTACTTCACCCACAGTGCTAGGTGAAGGTACGTGACGTCACGGAGCGAGTGCGGAGGCCTGACGTTATTTACAAAGCTTTGGTTTGGTTTATGGGGCTTAACGTCCCAAAGCGACTCAGGCTATGAGGGACGCCGTAGTGAAAGGCTCCGGAAATTTTGACCAACTGGGGTTTTTTAACGTGCACTGACATCGCATGGTACACGACCCTCTAGAATTTCGCCTCCATCGAAATTCGACCACCGCGACCGGGATCGAACCCGCGTCTTTCGGGTCATCAGCCGAGCGACATAACCTCTGAGCCACCGCGGCGGCTCTAGGAAGCTTTGGTTTGAGCTCCTAATAAGAATTATTTGTCTTTACGAAATTTCTCTGATGTCTGTATAGCTTTTGTAGCCATATGGGTGTGCTTGGGCAGATGAATTCACTAGCAACTCGGCGAAAGATACTTATTATGTTTTCCCTTCAGATACTACAAGCAGTGGGAAAATTTCTCTTAGAACTCTAACGTAATTGCAACAACCATTTCACATTCAAGCGTAACTCATTACCTTCCAAACTTGTGTCCTCCGAATGGTGGTTTCCGGCTGGAAGCGAAAATATTTATGCATCATGGGGAATCGCAGTTATTCCCTGAATAGATGAAATCAACAAGCAGAGAAACCCTCAGGATTAATTCGTTAACCGTGGCACGGTCCAGGAGGGTACGGTTTCTGTCGCTCTCGTGAGCACTGAGTTAATGACAGTTAGGCTTTCGTCGATCTTGAAGAGTAGCTTTGCACTAAATTGTCCGTTTCACTGTGGAGCTATATAGATATACTTTCCACAGTGTGCATCGGACACAATACAATGAACGTTTGGCATGCTGGCTAGCGGTAAATAAGAGTTCAACAGACTGATGTGCCTTTATATGCGTCGCACCGCACATGTTTGAAAACCTGCAACACAACGGCAGGCATATCTTTATCTTCCTGTTATTTTCGCAATGATTGCTGTGCAAGGAAGTTTCTCAGGAATAAACGCAGGCGATTTGGCTGCCGAAACGTGACCGTTCGCTTGCTGTTCCACTGAAAATTATCTGCAGCTACACATGAACCTGCAGCGGAAATTGCTCTCCAAGTTGTGCTATGTCGTTATGTGGCAAGCAATTCTATTATGACCACAACTAGGATATCCCAACGAATGGTATGTCAGGAGCGATCGGCGAAGGGGGGTGGGGATAGAAGGAGGCAGCTGACTGCACAGCTATCCCTTTTTATTGTTTACACCGAGGAAAAGTGGACTATGTAAGTTTTCTTACAGTAACGCAATGTGGGCTACTTTTTGATCTGCTAGAAATGCTGCTGCCTGTGTTCGCAAAATTGCTCCATGCTGGTGTGGTCAAGAGAGCATAACGTACCTGATGAAGATGTGCGAATGGCACTCGAGTTGACTGAAATCAAAGAGCAGAAGAATATGTGGCAGAAATCGAAACGTATCAAGCGCTGTTTGAGCGATCTTCTCGTGTGGTCCGCAGACGTAATATCATACATTAAGCCAGCACATTCTTTGTAATTGTTTGCCTTTACTCGCAACTTTCATACAGAGCGTAAAATCTTCAGGCATTGGTAATAATTAATCGAATAGTTAGGAAATTCGCCCCTGTATCCCCATTAGTATTACACTTTATCGCAATTTTTGTTTAAAAACGAGGGTTAAAACAGGAGATATATTACTTTACTGATAGGGAACACTGTTGCCAATTTTAAGAAAGTCGTGGCAAGCTTTGTGAGATGCGATAGAATCTATTCACTGCACGCATTTGTAGACAATAGAGCACGCTATGGACTATCTACCGGAAATTAGCAGCTTACAAGTCTTGCCTGGTCGTACTCAGACACACAAAAACAGCATTGAGAGCTTACCAGAAGTCATCAGGGTTGTTTGACTTGACTCAGCTAAAGAATATTGAAGGAAAGGAAGAGAAACATTACCAAGAATTGAAGACAGTTTGCAAAAATTCCCCGCGAAAACCAAGTGTACATCGAATTCAATATACACAGTTCAATAAGTGGTAATTTAGAAGCTGTAGTGCGCTTGAGTCGTTTCAGAGCAAGGCATGACCTGAGCAAGCTTTACATTTTTTTCTTTGTAGATTATAATACAGTTCAGACTGTATGAAACTTTATGGTGTCAAGAATGCAAAATATTTGTTCGCAAACGTGCTGACAAATCTAGCTAGGATCTTGCTGCTCCTAAATATCAAGATCGCTTGCTAGTCTGTAAAAGCGCGCGACAAGAAAATTTGCTTCGGGGTAGGCGTTATAAAAGCCTACATCTGGAAGCAGTACGAATGATCTCTTTCGCCAAGATGTATTTAGTACTCCGATAACAATGACGTATGTGACTAAGCTTTTTTGTTTACGCCTATTAAGAATACTGATCTTTACGATCATCATAGGTACGCGCTTTCATTGCATATATAGAGGTGGACACAACACAAGATTTTTTTGCGCAGCCATAACCCTTGTAAGTCTGTACGCTTTATTGACATGACCACTCGGCTGCTGTAAGCAAAATATTCCCCTCAGCATCAAAGACCACAACGGCCACCTCGATATCCGGTTCGTTATTGAAAGGAACGTGAACCGTAAATCGTTGAATACCGGAGCCTGCAGCGCTAAACTTCACACTGTGCGAGCTCATTAAAAGTCCGACATGATCTCGACTGACAAGACGCATAAAGACTTAATACTGACATAGATTGTAATAAGTACAGGCTGCAGCATTGCCAGCTTATGGCCTAGCAGTTATCAAGAGTACAAACACCTGCGTGCTTGCAATGCTATGCACCGATAAGGCCGACCGTGGAAATGCATTCTCTAGGAAGATACGGCAATGGTGCACGTAATGGATGCACACTTGGCGAAGGAACGAGAAAACCAAGCGAGACACTCACCCATCGCGGTGCGCTTAGTTGATTCTTCTTTTTTTTCCAATACTTCACCTGCGTTGCATGCTCGTGTCTGTTTACTGAGCCGCGACAAATATTTATATTGATGGACTCTGTTTACAAGCGGTCGCTTTTGACTTAACCCATTTACAAATGGCTGTACTGCAGTTCACTTTCACACGTAGGCTGATCATTTTACCGCGGTTCACCCGGACATTTTGCCTTCAGTCGTCACTTTTATAGCACAGCAACTAATGCAAAGATTCGTGTGCCATCATCATCATCATCATCATCCTGACTACGCCCACTGCAGGGCAAAAGCCTTTTCCTTATCTCTTCAATTAACCGTGTCCTTTGCCAGCTGTGGCCACCCTATCCTCGCAAACATTTTCATTTCACCCGCCCAGCTAACCTTGTGCCGCCCCCTGCTACGCTTGCCTCTTCTTGGAATCCAATTCTTTACAATTAAGGACCAGTGGTTATGTTGCCTTGTTAATTATAATTAATTATGATCTTGCCTAATTTAGTATGTCATGCTTGGCCAATGCAATATGCATCGCAATATTGCGTTCAAGTGTACCAGAACCGATATTACAAGGCTCTGACCTATATATCTGCTCAGGCTTCATTTCTGACGACATTTCACGCTTTGGAAGTGAGAAAACAAAAGTCAGGAGGCCGTGGTCAACTTGTAACAAAAATGGAGCCTTAATTATGATAGACTATTCTTGGGTTGGCACTTTATCTCGTGAAGTGGCCGGCACTCGGTGACGCTAGGCGACTTCCAAAGCCAAGCCCGCCAGCTGTTTTTGCGCAGCTGACTAGGAGCTGCACAATGCGACCTCCTATCTCTCGAGGTCAGTGAGTAGGCACTCAGTGATTGAAAATGCTTATTATGGATTTTAGTTACGGCGACTGGTCGGAACCTTAGCCCAGGGATCCGATAGGTTCGGCTGCCGTCTTGACCCCACACATCAGCCGTATTTGAATCCCGGGGTTCTTACGTTGTTCAATTTGTTACCCTGTCTAGTGCCGGATTTTTTTGGCATTCCCATACCAAGTGGTAAAGGAAGACAATCTTTCCACCGGATATGCAGTGTCAGTCTATGTCGTCTGTGGTACATACAAGCTAGTTTAGCTGGCCTTGTTTTGTTCCTTGGCTCTTGGTGAGCGAGGGGTCTAGTAGAGAGTACCCCCTTCTAATTAATCTGTGATGCTGGAGAGCATCACTGTACCCTATCAGTGAACGCTATCATTGATCCTATCACTGGTTCATATGTGGTATCATTAGAACGTGTCCGGAGAAGTAAGGCGCCAGCTGCGGCCTTGAGCACCTTCCTTCCCTCCGTCTGTCGTTTCCGGGAAGTCATGATAATGAATAGCGCGTCAGTGTCCTGAGTTCTTAAAGGACGCTGAAAGCGTGTATGCACAGGAGTCATCTGGTTCTCTGGAGTCTGCATGCACACTTTTGTGCTTAGCCAGATAATGAATCAGGAGGACATATATAGCTTTCTGCGGACTCCGAGAAGCGCCTTCTAATAGACACGAGTTCAGTTTCTGACATAGCTTATATTCGGCATTCTCTTCAGCATATAGCGTAGCCAAGATTATAAGGGCTCGAAGATAATGTTCGAACTTAAGCTCAATGGCGGTAAGATAGAGAAGCTCTGACGGTTATAGAATTATGAAGATTTCAGCTTCTTGGCGTCGGCCTCAAAAGAAAATTTATGCAGACAAGAGTCTTCAATCTATCAAAAAGCTTCACAGCGTGCATAGAGTGGTAGAGCACAAGGAAACTCTGCATAATGCATATATTTCGCTGCTTACATTGGTATGGAATACATTGGCTTTGTCATCGTCATTATATGAAGCCTAAAACGACAAAATCATTTCTTTACATCACCAGCCGTTCACCCGCACAGATCATGCTGCGTCTTTCTAGTTTGTGCCGTTGATACGGCACTGAGAACTGTGAGCAGCATGCATAAACAGGCAGGACACACACTAGTCTTGTACATACGACACATATATCGCATCGTTCATTGGTTCAGTATACATTGGATTTGTCGCTTTGATTCGATTAAGCTTAAAATGGGATATTCTACTGTCGCCCGTTCACACAGACCGCACTATTTGTGACACACGTAACTGTTATTACTTTTACACTTGCAGCAGTGATGACAATATTCTGCCTAAACTTGTACAAACTAAGAGGAAAGGTTCTAAGCAATGCAAACCAGATGCAGCACCGCCACCACCTGTCCCTTTTCAATCCGCTACTCAAAAGCACAGTTCTGGAAATGAATGCGGGATGACTGAGCACTCCCCACCCTCTACTCATGAGTTCACGTCAGTGCAGAACTGGCCGTCTCTGCGCTACACGGCAAAATGCAAAACACCGGAGACCGCTTGAAACGTAATTAGGGCATCTATTTTCAAGAAAATTGTGCCTGATAAGGCGTTATCTGACAACTGAAAAAATGATAAGGGCCATGGTGTTTTGTGGGCGCTATATACATCATTTTCTTTCCTGGTTAGAACGAGGAGGCGCATACTGGCCGTGAAAATCATAAAAAAATTCTCGACATTGTGCACGTTTGATCCAGATCTTAAGAGTTCAACGAAGAGAAACCTGGCCAACCCGGGCAACAAAGTGAAAAATAAGGGTGGGCATTTGATATCCACTCGAGCTTCGGTGGTTGGTGTATACTAACGCAGACGCAATCAGAAAATACAGCCCAGAAGAGATAATATAAAATGCCATCAAAGAGGTGGGCATTATCGCAGGGGCATTCGTCGCAAAATAAGATACGTTCACAAAAGCTTCTTCCAAATCAGGGACTACAGTTTCGTGTAGACGATGAGCTGATGGCGTGATTCTTTTGCGTCTCCACCTAGAACGCGCCCGTGACCATCTCCGTAGCGCGCTCTTCTTCCGGAGACGCCTCGTGCTTCACGTCGTCGGTCTCCTTGAATACTTCGTCAGCTCCTCCAAGGCCAGAAGCACCCGCCTGCCGCGTGTCCGAGCACGGGTGTTCCTGGCGCTCTTCGGCAAGATTGGCGCCGTTTTTCTTCCTGCTCTTGCGCCTGTCTTTCACCAGAACTTGGCCACGCAAAGCCAACGGAGGCAGGACGCCTCTCGCAGCAACGACGCCCGGATGTTCATTGCCTGGGCTTTGCGATTCGGACTCGCCCTTGGCTATATCGAAGACTTCGGCTGCACTTTCTTCATGCGGTTCGTTGTCTTGGTTCGCTGCGATCACCGACGCGGGCTGCTCTGTGCACTTCCGGTCGTTGGTACAGGAGCACTGACGGCCGTGGATTGACCTACGGCTGAGTCGTCCTTGTCGAGTGTAGATGCACCGCAGTCAAGACCAAAGAATAATAATAATAATTGGTTTTGTGGAAAGGAAAACGGCGCAGTATCAGTCTCGTGTATAGTTGGACACCTGAACAGCGCCGTAAGAGAAGGGATAAAGGAGGGAGTGAAAGAAGAAAGGAAGAAAGAGGTGCCGTAGTGGAGGGCTCCGGATTAATTTCTAAGCGGGCTCCGGATTAATTTCTAAGCCTTCAGTCGGGTTTTCAGGTACGTGGATGTGGTCAGAAAGACATGACAGGTTGGTGGTGGAAATTGGTTTTTTAGGAAAGGAAATTGCGCAGCATCTGTCTCACTGCTCGGCGGACAACTGAAACGCGCCGTAAGAGAAGGGATAAAGCAAGGACTGAGAGGAAAGGAAGAGGTGCCACAGTGGAAGGGTCCCGACTAATTTCGACCACCTGGGGATCTTTAACATGCACTGACATCGCACAGCACACGGGCGCATTAGCGTTTTTCCTGCATTAAGACGTAGCAGCCGCGGTCGGATTCGAACCCGAGAACTCGGGATCAGTAGCCGAGCGCTCGAACCACTGAGCCACCACGGCGGGTCAAGGCCAAAGAATAAAACATATTTTCAGGCTTCAGCGTCATCCGTCAAGATCACGTGGCTCGGTGCGTCGCTGAGAAACCCTGGAACTCCCTGACGTCCTCCATTCACGTGCTCCATCACAGCAGCGGTGGTGGCCACCTCCCGTGACGGCAGCAGTGCTGACTCGGGCCCTGGCCCAATTTTCTCTGGTCCGTGGCCTGCAGGAACATCGGTAACATGGCTAGAGCCGGAGCTTTCTTCCTGTTTGAGACCTCCTTGCCAGTGCTGCATCTGCATCCCTCCGCCAGCTTGACATTCTAGAAGAATTGACATTCTAGTTGGAGCAATTTGTCTTCACTGCATACGGCCTCCACATTGATTGCAAGTAACGAACTGGAAGATTTCTTAAAGATTGGCTGCTATGGCGCAAATGAAATCTGAAAATTTGGTTAATATATGAACTAATTAAAAGATGAGAGCAGACCACATATACGAATGTATTGCACAGAAGTAAAAAAATCACCCGGCGCGGTTGCTTAGCGGCTATACGTTCGCTTGCTGAGCTGAATAGCACGTGGTCTCGGCTGCGGCGTCGGCGTTTCCGCAGAGGTGAACTGCAAAAGATGCCTCTTTGCTGAACAATGTCAGCCGATGCTAAAGAGCACCAGGCGGTCGAAATTATTTCGGAGCGCTCAATTGCGCACTTTCTTGTACCTTCCTTATTTCACTCCCTCTGTCTTCTCGACGTGATTGAGGTGTCCACCGTGAAACGACAGCACAAGCAAAGTCAACAAGAAGGCGGGAGCCTGACGGGGCTTAGCCAATGTTTCGACAAGAGGACTTGTCTTCGTCTGGGAGCCCTCTCTCTACTATAGACTTCTGCCCTCTCTACTATGGACACCACACAGCTACAGCGGCTTTCCTTTCTTCAGAAGAAATTACATTCTTCGTTGAAGGCTAGTGAGCACACGGTGGTCGCCTGTTCTGTTCTGTTGTTGCCAGGAAAAATGAAAAGGAAAGTGCACAGGCCTGCCCACTGGCTCAAGCTGAGCCACAATCGCTGCCACGTGCAGAAAGTCTCCTGGCCGCGTCTGAAGAGGTGTACGTGGTCGGCAATAAAATGTTCTCTCGTGCCCACCAGGGGCACTGCAAATTTTTCCTGGGCTTTTCACTGCATGTTCCGTATGGGTTGGCCGTCGTCTGCTGCCCGTGACCGCAGAGTAATCTATTATTTAAGGAGAGATTAAAAATAGCGAATAGAAATAGAAGAAGAGGTGCTTTCACAGCGAAAACAGGGACACGCGGTGGCTGAAAAGGGCTTAGAGCACGCAGGGAAGAGAAGGAAAAAATGAAGTTACTTCGACCACAAAACAAAATTCGCAAAAGCGAGGATGTAAATCCAAACAAAAAAAAAAAAGTATTGCACAATTTCGGTGCTTAAAGGAACGAGCTTCACACACGAATTATTACTGTAGACGCGGTGACCTCCATTTTTATGCCACACATGAACTACCATACACAGTTTACGGGGATTGCAGTGGCTGCAGCTAACACCGCTGCGCCACTTCAAAAGGGCATTTAGCAACAAGCGACATCTCCAGAATGGGCGCTTTATTATACATTACACCCATTCAAAATATAGTGTTTTAATCAATAAGCAGTTAAATGAAACAGCATCAAGGATCACTTTCAGAGCTTGCTCGGGTGCATGTACTTCTAATGTGTCATTTTAAATACACAAAGCAGCTCTTCCCACACTTTGGACGAAATGAGCTCGACACGCAGTAATGAGCGGCGAATAACACATAAAACGCCGATTACGTACAAGCGGAATGACAGAATTGCTCGAGCCGTCACAGAAATAAAAAAACTAATGCTTAACATAGAAAAAAAAAGACTCCGGCTCGATTAGAAGCGTATGCCACGAAAATTCATCCAGTGCATGCTATTCATACGAGCTTCGCGTGCGTCCCTGGGGATCCTTTAAAAAAAGAGTGCCCTTTGTAACAATTGAATGGGACACTTAAGGTTCGCTTTAAGAGTATGTCGCGATAGCTTAAGGGGTTATTGTTCATATATGCAAGCTTGGTCATTCTCTACTTAACGTTCATAGATTACTGGGAGTCATCACTCCTCTCCTGGCGTAGTGGCGTGTTGGTGCAGAGATTACGCGGTGCGCCACTGCTGTCACCGATGGGGCTTGTGCGACCCCGGCCGTTCTTCTCGAGTAGCCAGTCGCGTCCAATCATGAATTTGACTGCCGCCTGCCACGGTGCGCAGTTCGCTCGCAATTGGGTGGACAGGCTGCGATGACGCCACAAGGTCACGTGACCAAAGTGGCCAACCTTCCTCCTAGGTTGCTTCTCTCAAAACTTTTCGTCAATTTTTTGCTCGCGGTCAACGATGCAGACGACGGATTTTCTACGACACAAGCTGCTTAACACTGTCACGTTAAAATTTCCTAGCGCTGTGCGGCATGAATGCGAGTTAAATAACCCCAGGTGGGGCATACACTCTAAACAGGAACACGCCTATATTGGAGTAAAAAGCAGGTAAGCTAGTCCTCTATCGCACTCCCATTGCGGGATTGCAAGAGGGCAGTTAAATAATCCCAGAGTCTTTTTTTGATGTCCTTATATTCCGACCTTGAGAGTCCTTGAAGACGGATTTGTTGAGAACTGTGTGGAAGTGTTTTGACGTTATTTTGAAGCTGTTGCCTTTTTAAAACATCGCAATTATTTCGTGCGGCCACAGCGAACGCATTCCAACAGGCCTTCAAACCGCTGCACTTTTCCTGAATGGCACAAGCTTTTCTTGGAGTCCCATGTGTGTGTGTGTGTGTGTGTGTGTGTGCGTGCGTGCATGCGTGTGCGTGTGTTTGTGTGTGTGTGTGCGCTCGCGCGCGCGTGTGTGTGTGTGTGTGTTTGTGTGTGTGTGTGTGCGGTTCAGATCCCACCGGCCGCACGGCTGCTTTTTCTGCTGCTTTATAATCAATTTACTTTAAGTGACAGATTCATGGATGTATAATTCTCCCACCGTTCAGCGCTACAAATTATAAAATAGAAACATTCGCTTATGATTTCGATGACTGTTGGTTTCTTTCATGTTTTTCATACGAGCCCCTCCTTTCCCTTTGTTTTTATATATGCATGTATATATATATATATGCGTGTGTGTGTGTGAGTATGTGTGTATATGTGGGTTAAATAATTATATACAGTCCTACCTATACAGCATATTTAACATTTCAGTCGGAATATATCGATTCCCACTTTTAAGAGCGTTACCTCATACTCATCATGTTTGCTACCACTTGCCTTCGGCGTGAAATTTTCTAAGATCGAGGAATTAAAGATGACGCCTATGTTCGGGTGCCAATGATGACGTCAATACCCAATGTGGCGGACAGGTGTGAAACCACGTGATTATGGCGTCGTATTGAAATATCTCCGGTGGCAGAGTTTTGGAGTCTCAAATCGAAGATGGTGGTGGTGGTGGTGGTAGTGGTTTTCTTAAAAATAATAGTAAAAAGGAAGGAAAAGATTTTTGCTAGCCCCGGCATCTGCCATCGATACTGAAGCACCTGAGCTGGGGCAGCGGAAATAAAGGACAGCAGGCAGAATGGAGAAATGAAATGAAAGTGGTGAGGGGACAGGAATAGAGGAGAGGGGGAGAAGTAATATGTACAAACTATTTACACAATAAGAAATGTGTCCAGGTTGTGCGCGTGATTAGTTCATTTTAGAGGAATTAAATCACACACGCGCACAGCAGTGTGTTGGTTACAACTGGAGTGTTGCGTCCAGTTATTAATCGTTCAAGGTAGAACTCGCGGAGCGTTCGGTCACTGCGTGTAACTACCTGAGGGAGAACAGACGGGACGTCAAGCCCGTGTGTTCGAGGAATGCACAGAAGCTCACCAAAGTTCGCTCACGAGTGCGCGCACTGCACTGCGGCCACAAAAGCGTCTTTATGGAGTCTGGTAGTATGCCCTGCGCCCTATAGGCCGCGAGCATATTGCGACAAGCATCGGCGAACGCGGAGTAACGAAGGAGCAGATGTTCTAGTGTTTCCACTGCACCGCATCCGTCACACACATCACTCGTCGCGATTCCGTGACGCACCCGTCGTTCCCCGGGCCACACGCACGCGCGGTGGATCATTGCACGTTGTGACCGTGTAAGTGCGCGACAGCCGGTGACACTGTCGATGCGCTCACCTCCCGCGATGCGTGGGTCGGGGTGCTGCTTTCGGAGATGGTCGTGGATGGCCGCACGCACGTTCTCCAGCGCAAGGGGCAGATCGCTGGCAGGTAGTTGGTGTGCAGCGGTCGCGAGGTCGTCAGTTTCTTCGTTGCCGGCGATGCCGCAGTGACCGGGCACCCACTGTGCACGCACGGCACAACCTCTCTGCGCGAGGCGCTCGATGCGCGAGCGAATTTCCCGCACTAGTGGGGTACCGCGGCCGTTAGATTGCAGGCGGCTGAGGGCGGCGCGGGAGTCGCACAGCAGAGCACTCCTTGGCGGCGGAGGGCCGAGGGTGAGCAGTGGTCCAGCCCGAGCCGGATCCCCATCAACTCCGCCGTGGTGGAGGAGCCCAGGAAGGCTGCGTGTTGCTGGCTGTGCAGTCGCCGGGCGGGGATGGTGGCCGCCGCAGCAAGGGAGCAGCTGTCGCGGGCCACTGAGCCGTCGGTGTACACGAGGAGATGGTCCTGGAGCTCTTCGTGTATGACGGCTCTGGCCAGCTGCTGCACAGCACAAAGGGGTGTGCTCCGCTTTCCCGTGATGCCGACGATCTCTCGCTGTACCTCCGAGGCAGCAGGCCAGGGCGCGCCGGAGCCGTAGGGGGGTGGGCCTTGGGTCAATGGCTCATACTCGAGCAGCGCCGCGCCCATTCGTGAGCTCGGGAGCGAGCGCATACGCTGCAGCTGCGAGCCGCCGTCCGGTGCGCGGTGAAGCCGGTCGATGTGATTCAGTACCCTGCGCGCTGCTTGGAGCTCAAGGGGCCACGCTCCTGCCTCGGCCAACGTTGCGGCGCACTGCGAGTTTTTGGGCAGGCCTAGGCACACGCGCAGGGACTTGCGGTGCTGAAGCTCGAGCTTCTTCCAGCACGGCTTGCGCACCGTGACGAGCGGCAGCGCATAGAGCACCGCA
Organism: Amblyomma americanum; assembly: GCF_052857255.1. Taxonomy (NCBI): domain Eukaryota; kingdom Metazoa; phylum Arthropoda; class Arachnida; order Ixodida; family Ixodidae; genus Amblyomma; species Amblyomma americanum. Next base: position 79,334,465 of record NC_135507.1, read on the forward strand.
CCCAATGCTGCGGCATTGTGTAGACGCAGCGCGGCTTGCTGGGAGATGCCCTGGCCTCGAGCGGTGAGCTTGTGCACGGCGGCGGTGATCCTCTTCATCAGCAGACAGGCCTTGGTCGCCGCGGGGCGGAAGGAAAGGCGCCAGTCGATGTCCAGGCCAAAGTACCGCACCGATTTACGCAAAGGAATCGCAGTACCGTCCAGTGACAGTGGCGCAAGGTGCGCGAGCGAGCGCGAAACGCAGGCCATGGCCACCGAGTTGTCCGCGCTCAGCGACAGATCAAGGCAGCGCAAGCTGGCATCGATTGCGGTGAGGGCTCCTTGAAGGCACCCCCGCACGCGGAACGCCTCGCCCGGTGGTCCCCGGCACCACAGAGCTATGTCGTTTGCATTTATGAACATGTACACTTGGTGTCGGCCGCTCGTGGGGAGGGAGGCCGCCACCACCGACATGGCCACATTAAACAGAAATGGTGATAGGACACAGCCCTGCTTCACGCCCATGTCCACCGGGCGAGGCTTGAAGAGCTTACCCCCTACTCGTACGCGCATGGTGCGCCCGCTCACACCAGCCCCCTCAAGCACCGCGAGAATTGGTGCGCGGTGAACTTTGTCAAAAGCGCCCGAGACGTCCAGTATTAGCCGAAACGCAAAAGCTCCCGTGTGTTGTGCGTTGTCATTGTACATTAAAGAAGCCCAGGTGGTCGAAATTATACCGGAGCCCTCCACTACGACGCCTCTTTCATTTCATCTCTTTGCTTCAGTATCAGATGCCGGGTTAGCAAAATTATTTTATTTCGTTTTTATTATTGTTTTAATGAAACCAATTACTAGTTTGTACTTCTCAGTTACTCCATTATCCCTTCTCTTACGGCGAGGTTTAGGTGTCCGCCGAGATGTGAGGAAGATACTGCGCCATTTCCTTTCCCCGAAGACCAATTTTCATTCATTATTTCAATAGAGGCCTCAGTCGCGTTTTCAGGTACGTGGATGTGGTGAGAAAGAGATGGCAGGTTGGTGGTGGAAACTGTTTTTTTTAGGAAAGAAAATTGCGCAGTATCTGTCTCACATCTCGGTGGACAACTGAACCGCGCCGTAAAGGAAGGGATAAAGCAGAGACTGAGAGGAAAGGAAGAGGTGCCACAGAGGAAGGCTCCCGAGTAATTTCGTCCACCTGGGGATCATTAACTTGTACTGACATCTCACAGCTCACGAGCGCCCTTGAGTTTCGCCAGCATCCAGACGTGGCCGCCGCGGTCTGGTTCGAACCCGGTAACTCCGAATCAGTAGCCGAGCGCGCTAACCACTGGGCCACTACGGCGGGTGGTCCACTGACCCAGGAAGCCAGTCATGCGCTCTTCCTTTCTCAAAATAACCGGCGTCCACGACGTTGTCAACGCCAACGCCAATACACATAATAAACGCCAATAGATTTTGATTGGTGTCCTGAATTAGCTGAGATAATTAGCATTCATTTTCTGAAGCGAAAGCTTTACCGGCCGTGAACTTGCGATTTTCCCGCGGCCGCACTCTGAGGAGGCACATGATGTCACAACGCGCGAATCACATATCTCGATGGACACCCGAACCGTGCCTCCTTTTCCCCTGCCCCTTTATCGGTTCGTTTACGGCGCGGTTCGGGTGTCCACGGCTACTGTGCATTGTGCGCTCGCCCCGCCATCTGGTATGATGTCACACCGCGCTGCTTGCCGCCGCCACCATTGGGTATGACGTCACACCGCGTTCATCGTCGTTCCGCTCGCCTCCGCTCGCTTCGCCAGCTGTGTCGCATGCCTGACAACATGTCGTAGGATTGAAAAGGAGAGCTCGCGTGTGCTGCAACTACAGTTGTGGCGTCTTTAACGCACCGACAACATAGCTAGACAACAAGACTAACCTGGACTTGCAATCAAGATTAACCAAGGCTAACCGTGCTATGCCTTAGCTTTCGCTACGTATATCCTGGCATAGCCGAGCTAAGCCACTGCCAATTTTTTTTTCTAAGCGCTGTTATGCCCAAGTTCTAGTCCTACGCAGTAGCCGACGTGCCTGCATTCCACTTTATAATCGCTACCGAGGACCAGTGGGAGATCGTGGATCTCCCACTGGTCGATATGGATCGATGGATCTGGGCCTTCAAGCTCGCCTAGTGTAACGGACAGACTGGGTCTCCGACGCGAGAAAGCTCGTCTACATCCGTCCTGCTTTACCTGCAGCGTTAATAAACTTAGTGTCTGTCTGCTATCAGTGATGGTGACGTCCATTTTTCTTATTGCCACTTGCTACTAGTAATAAGTACCACTACCGCCACCTCCAAATGCACTCCTGATGTAAATTATGGTGACTAAGTAACAAACTCAAGAGGCTATCATCGAGAGGGAGAGCTGTAGGATTAGGGAAAATGAAGAGCACTGCAACTCATACATTCCGGGAATATAACAGCTGCATCATAAAGGAAAGAATGTTGAAAACAATTGCATTTACGCAGCGCGCACAGAGTACATCGTGCCTGCATATTTGCTAATCAACTCGGATTTGGTCTTATAAAGTCACAGCTACAGACTTCAGCAAGATTGCTAAGTCTGTGCCTTACGTTTGGCGCCGAAAGAACAAGCTGGTTTGGTGGGTAACGTCCGTGAAGAGAGCAGTGCTGGTTTACAAGAAAAGCTGAACAGTTTTCAACCCGATGAATTTATTTGCTGCCAGATCTTGGCACAAGCCTTGTTCTGAAAGTAATCCTCGAAAGATGGTGTGACGAGGGGAACAGGTTGGCTAAATGACAATTCTCTTACACAGCAGATCTCTCGCTGTCACGTGCAATGACCATCAAATTGACATCAAGGGCGAGGACTTCTTTATTATGAAGCAAGTATTCACACGTCGCTTATCATATTATGAATACGAAGCGCAAGCGCTTAGTTGAGGCATAGCCGGAATTATACATCAGGTCGTTCATAGGTCGCTCTGCACTTGTGATTGAATGATCACCAGACGTATTTTTTTGGTCGCCGACATCGGCATGCTCTTCCTAAAAAGTGGGAATGGAGATATTCCGACTTAAATATTATATAATTTATATAGTTGTAACTGTTTATAATTATATACCACACACACATATTTAAGACAAACAATTGGGCTTTGATGCCACAGCGGCCAGTGCCGACCAAGTTGACAAAGCAGACGGAAGACGAAGCTGACGAAGTTCAGTTAGGCGCTCACGAACAGACCCCCGTCCTTGCGTCTTAAAATCTATCAGCTTACATGCTATTACCAATCCTTTTCTCTTCGAAACTTTCCTGTATCCAGCAATTAACCACCTGCGTCTTGGCCACTCCCACGCAGTGGGTATGTGCCAGCATTGTTTGAGGCCTTCCTACCTACCTACTGAGCTGCGCTGTGCTAACAAAAATTGCAGCCGTCCACATTTCCTGTTTGATTTGCGTCTTTTCGCTTGGTGTAATTGCCGCTTGTTCCCACTCTGCAGCTACGGACCTTACGGACTTTACGGACCTACGGACCTGAGGACCTACGCCCCTTCCCGCCGCCATCGTCTGCTACGGTCCCGTGCGTAGGCGCGACCTTGCGATCTTCAGCGGCACGGACGATAACGACGTAGAAGAAGGGCTCGCCTCCTACGCACGCGTGAACGCCTACAACAAATGGGACGACGTTGTTAATCCCACGAACGTCATAATTTATCTGACCTACGTCGCCAACCGGTGGTTTCCCAGCCACGAAGCCGGTTTTTCTACCAGGGTGGCCCTCAAAACCAGCCAGACCGATGATGTATTCGGCCGCCCCGCTGTCCGAAAACTTCGTGCCGAACAACGGTTGCGCTGTCGGGCCAGCAGAGTGGCGAGAATTTCACAAGCTATATCGAGGATGTCGTCGATTTATGAACGCGACTGAATGCATCCATGAGCGACGCTGACAAAATCAAGCACATTCTTAAAGGGAATGAGGACGACGCATTTCAGCTGCTAGTGTCCAAAAATCTTCAAACCGTCTCCGACGTCGTTTCTTTATGTAAGAGCTATGACGAGCTCCGAAAACAGCGTCTTGTCCCCCACCGTACCATTTGCCCGGACGACTCTCCTTCGAGCTTGGCTGTAGGCGGTCCTGCACACTATCAGTCGATCCTTCCTCAGCATATCCAGCAGTTTGTGCGGGAAGAGGTCGCCCGCCAGTTATCGTTGTTTACCTGCCCACCTGCCCTAAAGCCATCGCTGTCGCCTTCCATTCAGCGTGTCATCCAGGAGAAGGCTGCAGAGGTCCTGCCACCCGCTAATCCAACCCATCTGGTCACTGCTCCGATGACATATGCTGAAGCTGACGCACGGCCACAACCTCAACCGGTTGTTCCTGCTTATGTAACGCCTGGCATCGTCTTCCCTCAGCCATCGGCCACCGCTACATTGCCACTCACTCACCATCCTCTACCCCGCCCCTCCACCAAGTGTAAAGACGCAAATCAAACAGGAAATGTGGACGGCCACAATCTTTGTAAGCACAGCGCAGCTCAGTAGTGAAGCGTTCGTGAGCGCCAAACTGAACTTTGTCAGCTTTGTCACACTTCGCCACACCGCCAGCACAGCCTCACCAGTGCCGTCAGCACGTTGAGAAACTTCGCCAGCACCGCCAGAAAACCCGCGCCACTCCTATATGTGTCTGCTGCCGACTTCTCTTCCTGAATCCGTGGTTTCGCTTTTTGTGCCCGACTCCAGCTCGGTACAGTGTACACAGATAGATAGATAGATAGATAGATAGATAGATAGATAGATAGATAGATAGATAGATAGATAGATAGATAGATAGATAGATAGATAGATAGATAGATAGATAGATAGATAGATAGATAGATAGATAGATAGATAGATAGATAGATAGATAGATAGATAGATAGATAGATAGATAGATAGATAGATAGATAGATAGATAGATAGATAGATAGATAGATAGATAGATAGATAGATAGATAGATAGATAGATAGATAGATAGATAGATAGATAGATAGATAGATAGATAGATAGATAGATAGATAGATAGATAGATAGATAGATAGATAGATAGATAGATAGATAGATAGATAGATAGATAGATAGATAGATAGATAGATAGATAGATAGATAGATAGATAGATAGATAGATAGATAGATAGATAGATAGATAGATAGATAGATAGATAGATAGATAGATAGATAGATAGATAGATAGATAGATAGATAGATAGATAGATAGATAGATAGATAGATAGATAGATAGATAGATAGATAGATAGATAGATAGATAGATAGATAGATAGATAGATAGATAGATAGATAGATAGATAGATAGATAGATAGATAGATAGATAGATAGATAGATAGATAGATAGATAGATAGATAGATAGATAGATAGATAGATAGATAGATAGATAGATAGATAGATAGATAGAGGAGGAGGGAAAGACAGGGATGTTAAAACAGAAAGGGGTTCCGGTTGGCTACCCTGCACTGAGGAAGAGGGATTAGGGGGCTAAAAGGAGGAAGAGAGAAGGGGAAAAAGGCATAACACACACACGCACAACGCTGTCGCAATTTGTCACTCAATCCAGTCGCTCTCAAGTAGGTAAAGAGTGCCTTGTATGCCTTGAGGGCAGTCGACTGCTGTGGCCACGGACCGAGGATCTTTTGCTCTGTTAATGGGCGAGGATCGAGGCGGTCCAGGGCACAACACAGTGTATGTCTAGCACTCGCAAATGCAGGGCACTCACAGAGAAGATGCGCGATGGTCTCCTCACAACAGGAGCTTTCACAGGCAGGACTGTCGGCCATCCCCATACGGAAAGCATAGCGGTTGGTAAAAGCAACGCCGATCCATAAACGGCATAACAATGTTGCGTCGCGACGTGCTAAGTTACGTGGAAGACGAAGGCGCCGTCCAGGGTCCAGTGTCTTGAGGCGGAGGTTGCAAAAATCTCCCGTGTTACACGCTAAAAGTGTGAGCTCCAGCGCCAAAGGGCGAAGACCACACGCTGCGTCATTTCTTGATATTGGGATCCTCACTGGAAGTCCGTCGTCGTGAGCCGAACGTGCAGCCGCATCGGCCTCGTGATTACCGTTAATACCACAGTGTCCTGGCAGCCATTGAAAAATGATATCATGACCTTTGAAAACGGTGCAGTACAGCACAGTAGACGGATCTAAGCAACAAGTTGTTCCTGCGACCCGCGGCGTAGCGCAGCTTGCAGGGCTTGAAGGGCTGCTTTAGAGTCTGTGAAAATGGTCCAGTCATGTGGAGGTTCCTGACTGATGAACTCTACCGCAGCCCGTAAGGCTGCGAGTTCCGCACCAGTTGAAGATGTTGGATAGGTCGTTTTCACTTTCATGAAGATGGATCTGGCCGGTATCACCACCGATCCCGCAGAACTGGTCAAGTGAACTGATCCATCTGTGCGAACATGTATGCGGAGACTGGGAAGAATGCAGGTGATTCAATGTTAGTTGTTTAAGAGCGTGCAGTGATACACCAGCTTTCTTCGTAATGCCAGGAATATAGAGGTGAACACGAGGTTCATGAAGACTCCATAGTCGGGAGCACGGTCTTGACGCAGGAGTGAACTCCGATGGAAGATATGCGCGATGGGCTTCAATGACTTTGGCGAATGCAGTACGAGGCCTAATTATTGTGAGTAACCTAATTCGAAGGCTTTTCGTAAGTGTAGGCAATGTTTCTGCTTCACAGGTAAGTACGGGCAATATAAATGTGCTTAAGGCTTTCGTGTTGAAGGGCATTGAAAATGTGCAATTCATGGCCGGAGTGTGGCTTCTAAGTTGCGTTTATTCTCCTGTAATTTGATCCCGTGGTCAGAATCAGCGACTATCTGCCCTAAGTAGATGTATTCATTTTTTGTTTCCAAAAGTAATGTACTCAGCCGATTCGAGGCTATTGAAGAAACTTCATACTTGTTTGAAATATTTTGAAGGACCGCCTACCAATTTGCCGCCGCGGTGGCTCAGTGGTTTTGGCGCTCGGCTGCTGACCCGAAAGACGCGGGTTCGATACGGGCCATGGCGGTCGCATTTGGATGGAGGTGAAATTCTAGGAGCTCGTGTACTGTGCGAAATCAGTGCACGTTAAAGAACCCCAGGTAGTCAAAATTTGCGGAGCTCTTCATACGGCGTCCCTCATAGCCTTGGTCGCTTGGGACTTTAAACCTTCATTAACCATAAACCCTAAACCGTAACATGTATTCTCTAGGCAAAACTGCGTTTGTGATTTTTTCTACACTTTGGTGACAAACGAATTTCCTATAGTTATCGCAGGGTTACGCTAATGTCCCTTTTGTTTAATTCATGGTTGTGTCAAACCAATCGGTAAGATATTCCAAATCTATTTCATCACTTCGCATTTCGCATATGCAGAAAGCCATTTCTTCGCTGGATATGGATTTCTTGACAAGAGCGTGGAAGTGCTGCCGACGACATTTTGTTGCCGACGGCGTGCTAACTTCTAGAGTTTTCCTGAATGGCACAAGCTTCGCCGTTAGGAACGCCTGCCCCCTTCTTTGGTCAACAAAAGTGTAAGATTCCTCAAACTTTTCACCTATTGCCTTAGTGAATTCTTTGCATGATCATGGTATGTTTGCTGATGCAAGCTGTACGTCTTTGGTATCGAGAAATCCTGTTGTTGAGCTTATCCCGCTCACTGTGGTATAGAAAATCCATCTTGAAATCTTTTGTAACCCGTGGAGTATTTCGAGCGCTCAGCGCTAATTTCGGGCTCCTTAATGCACGGGAGGCGCTGCAATGAATTTTTGAACAAAAAAAAAACTGATGATGATGACTGCCAGTGCCAAAACCCAGAGCATTATTACGGACGGAATGGTGTTCTTACCCTCGTGGTAGTCGGAATTGTTTTTCGATTCGGCATGGTTTAATCCTTCAGTTGAGTAGAACCACAACCCGGTTAAAAATAATTTGATTCAGGTGTGGAAGAATTTTAACATTTGCTTATAAATAAACGCTCGGCTAATGATCGGATACTTTCGGCAGCTCCTCAAAAACTGTCCGCGCCACCCACGCCTGACGTCCGTGAGAAGTTATCGCTCGGAATCTTCACGAATATTTGATCTCGTGTGCCATGTGCAACTTTATTTCCTTTATCTGCCCTTTGTTCATTGCTTTTGCTCGGCTCAAAGTACGGCAACAAATACGCATTTTTTTCTTATCGCATTCCTATCGCGACAAGATCGGACTGATTTCTGGAGCATGAAGAGTGAAACAGGTGAATTTTCTTCACTCTAATTTCTAGATTCGCCTAACTGCACACCTCAGCCGAGTAGCACTCAAAAGAGCTAAATACGCGTACTGAACCCGTGCATTAGCCATGCTTAAAGAAATTAATTTTGGAGCTATTTTTGTTGGATGAACACAAGTCACGCAGGGGCAGACGGCATCTCGCGTCTTGTGCTCGGCAGAAAAATTTTAAATTAAAGAAATTTTCTTTTCATTCGTTATGAACCACCGAGATTCGCAACATGCATGGCAGACGTTCAGATTCACGGATTTGCACGGACATCGCACAGCCCACGGGCGCCTTAGCGTTTTTATGGAGGAGAAACGCTAAGGCGCCCGTGTGCTGTGCAATGTCAGTGCACGTTAAAGATCCCCAGGTGGTCGAAATTATTCCGGAGCCCTCCACTACGGCACCTATTCTTCCTTTCTTCTTTCACTCCCTCTTTTATCCCTTCCCTTACGGCGCGGTTCAGATGTCCAAAGATAGTTGAGACAGATACTGCGCCATTTCCTTTCCCCAAAAACCAATTATTATTATTATTAAGAATGCAGACTTCAATGAATGACTGCAACCTTCGCATGGTAAGCTCAGGATTATTTCACACACGTATCGGTTGAGGATTTTCGCTATTATTCTATTGCTCCTTAATTAACTGGCATTAAGCAGCAATCCACATGTCTAGACAACTGAACGCTGAAGTGAGGATGTCAGAGCCAGACACGATGTTTTACACTGAATATGGGGCGAGGGTGACGAAAAATTTCGCAGTTAAGCCCACGAGGCTTCGGCCCCTCATTGATAAGGACGCTCGAGTGGTGCGCCAGAGTACGCGGGATCAATCCAGTCTGCTGAGGCAGTGTTTCGATGGAGCCGAAACTCCAAATGCGCTCGTGTGCTGTGCGATGTCAGTGCACGTTAAAGATCCACAGGTGGTCTAAATCGATCCGGAGCCCTCCACTACGGCAACTATTTATTATTACAACCATCAGCCTTCTTTCCCATACGGTGCGGTTGGGGTGTCCACCCAGATGAGAGAATTTACTGCACTGTTTGCTTTCCTCAAACAGCCTATTTTTCAAAGGCCAATTTTCGTTGTAGAGCACACGGGTGTTTTTGTTCTGTTCGTCGTCAACAGGGTAAATCAAAATGAAGAGTAATAATAAAATCTCCGCTTCGCGTAAATCTCATATTCTAATATGACACTGATTAAAATTTCGATGCTACGCCCTCAGTATACAATCAGCGTTGGAATCAAGCAATTGCTTCACTTAGACGTTGAATTTGTTGAGCAGAACACTCTTACTGGGCCACTAATTTTTTGTGCGCTATATGCATTAGCTAGCGGTACCTAATCAAGTAAGCACCAGCTCCATTTGCGGTGAGCATTACACAGTTGATGGATCGGCTATCGCTTTGTGCATAAGCGCGACCTTAAAAGCTCGTGTTTATGTTTACCACCAGTTGGTTTTTGTAACAAGTTTTCTCGGCCAGATATATTATGTTCTCCCATGTACCCTTTTTTGTACACATTTGATTGCTTGCCTAGCGGGCAAACAAACTCCCCTTATTGTATTTATTAAGCTATGCCTAGCCAGCCCGTCGTCATAAGCTTTATTCTTTATATTAGGGCGCTCGGGTACTGATCCGAAGTTCCCGGGTTTGAACCCGACCAGGGCGGCCACGTTTCAATGGCGGCAAAACGCCAAGGCGCCCGTGTGCTGTGCGATGCAAGTGCACGTTGAGGATCCCCAGGTGGTTGAAATTATTCCGGAGTTCTTCACTACGGCACCTCATTCTTCCTTTCTTCTTTCACTCCCTCCTTTATCCCTTCCCTTAAGGCGCGGTTCAAGTGTCCGCCGATATATGAGACAGATACTGCGTCATTTCCTTTCCCAAAAACCAGTTACTATTGTTATGAATATTTTAATAATAATTAATATTATTATTGTTATTATAATTATTACATTTATGAACTCTTTCGAAACTTGGGAACACTTAAGTTCACCTTGCAAATATGGCGCGATAATTTTAAAGTGTCTGTACGGTCGCTTGGGTATTCCTTGGGGCACCATTACGCAGATATCGGCAGCTTTTCACGTAACATCACATAGGTAGATGGATGGAAAAAAATTGGCAGTGCCTTAGCTCGGCTGTGCCAGGATATAAGAAGCGAGAGCTACGTTTCCCTGGCTGAGCTTGTTGTGGTCAGTGTTTGTTTAGCAATGAGAGGCTTTGGTATACACATCTTTGATTCATTTTGTTTGACAGAGAAAAACACTGCCAGATTGTTTTTGAAGTAGCATGCAGCGGTCTAAATTTTTTGATACTGTATGTCGATTTGGTAGGGCCTCTGTAGTATACAAGCTCTATAGTAGTTCCCCATTGTGCAGTCTGGATGTGATGGTCCGAAGCTAAATTAAACTCAAAGTTTTCTTTCATACAATGACTAAGTGTCTTCTTTGCTGTTAAAATAACCCAAAGTAACCCACAACTGTGAAACCGTACCGTAGTCTGGTATACACGTGGCAACCACATCAATCATCTGCTTGAAAGATGTTCCCGGTGCCACGTAGACTCCTTGGATAAATGCCGCTTTTCAGAAGCCAAACACAGATGGCTTCACCATTATTCACAGCGTTCGAAGGGAGATGTCTGACAGCGGTGATACATTGTTTAACGTACACCCAGATTCCAGCGTACTTATTTGGTTCAAGCCAACTGCCAGGCAGCAACCTCTGTATAGAAAGAGTTAATCTTCTCTTATCTATACCGCCGTTTAGCAGCGGCTGGACTCTCCTTCTCTGCATGCATGTCAAACGTTGTGATACGGACGCCCACTACATCTCCGCCTTTTAAACGCAATGCTGTGTATGTGGGGCGGGGTTCGGGTGATAGAGAGGCGTGCGGCGAGGTGGCATCGAAGAACTCGGCGCATCTGTGGTGTCTCTGGTTACCATGGTATCAGCGCATGCGCTCAACTGCTCATTAATGTGACGTCACGTTCGGCTTGGACGCTGGAGCGGGCGCGCGGTCGCGGCGACGGCGAAGTGCACGGCGCAATTTGCTCCTCTTCGGTTGCCATGGTAAGGGCGCATGCGCACAACTTGCCTTTCCCATGAACCGCGAAATGCTCGACTGGTAGCCCACTGTAGCTGTCACTACAAAACTTTATTGGCGAATGATTTAGTGTGTTCTTGACACTTACGGGTCACGGCGCCGTGGTCGATCCTCGGTCCAGGATTGCGCACTTGACAGCTGCCAGCGTGGCTCGGCGTACAAGAAATCATTGCGCTTCCTTGTCCTGTCTGGCCAGCAGGTGCCCCCACTGCAGCATGCGTCACACTCGGATGGTCTATTCTAGGCTCTAAGTCTGCCTTAGGGCAGGTGACTTGCTCTAGTGTAGCTTTACCCTGGCACCATGGACATTGGTCTGCATATTGTGTAGGAAAGATATTTGTTAGTTTGCGCAGGTGCTCGTAGGTACCGATTTTTAGTCTGTGCCAGTGTGCGCCTCGTCTTTGGATAGCATTTTGTGTACGTTGGATAGCGTTTCCGCCGACCATTGTAATGATCGAGTATGTCCGAGCACGTGGGCGTAACAGGGTCAATGGTGCCCGTGGTGCAAAGTGTTTAGTCTGCTCGGTTGACGTACCCTCCATTTAACTCGTCTGCAGCCACGTTGCCCCTCTTCCCCTCATGTGGAACCCATACTATATTATTTTTAGTGTTTATGTGTCTTTTCGTCGTGTGAAGAATGTGGTTAGCGATGCTGTCTACCCTGCCTCTTGTGTTGTTTCTGTATGCTTGCGTAGAGTCCGTCACTATAGTGATGTTTTGTCCTGTTGTGTTGCGTTGGCGTGCGATATTGCTGGAGCAATGGCGGCCTCTTCAGCTGCCTCTATGGTTGGGTTGTTTATGGCTGCTCTGGTTATTTCTTTCCCTTCTTCGCCTCTTACAAAGGCGATCGTTTTGCGTTGGTATCGGTACTTTGCTGCGTCCGTGTAATCTACTCTGGGATTGTCGCTGAATTCTCTGCTCAGGGCTCGGGCTCTCGCTTGTCGTTTTTTATTATGCATATTGTGGTCCATGTGTCCATGGGTAATGGGTCCATGTGTAATACATTCTGTTGTATCACACGTCATCACACATAATAATCTATACCGCTAATTAATGGCCCTTAAAACTCAGTTTCCCTTGAATGTCATCTGCGCACACTGCTGTATGACGCGCTTGTACAAATCCTCTAATTATCCTCCTGAACGAACATCCTGATTTGTGAAGAAGTAGAGGGCTCCTCTCCCGACCGAAAGAATTTCGGTTCACTTCCGCTTGACAACCTTTTAAAGCGAAAGCTTTACTAGCCTAGTGGTGCCCATTTCGCTGTGTCAGCACGAATGACCTTGAAAAGGATTAGCGGAGTTGCGTAGATAGATAGATTAAGAGGAGGAGTGAAAGGCAGGGATGTTAACCAGAAAGGTGTTCCGGTTGGCTACCCTGCACTGGGGAAGAGGGATTAGGGGACTAAAAGAAAGAAGAGAGAAGGAAAAAAGGCATAACACACACACGCACAACGCTGTCACAATTTGTCACTCAATCCAGTCGCTCTCAAGTAGGCAAAGAGGGCCTTGTATGCCTTGAGGGCAGTCGACTGCTGTGGCCAGGGACCGAGGATCTTTTGCTCTGTTAATGGGCGAAGATCGAGGCGGTCCAGGGCACAACAAAGTGTATTTCTTGCACTCGCAAATGCAGGGCACTCACAGAGAAGATGAGGGATGGTCTCCTCACAACAGGAGCTTTCACAGGCAGGACTGTCGGCCATCCCCATACGGAAAGCATAGCGGTTGGTAAAAGCAACGCCGATCCATAAACGGCATAACAATTTTGCGTCGGGACGTGCTAAGTTACGTGGAAGACGAAGGCGCAGTTCAGGGACCAGTGCCTTGATGCGGAGATTGCAAAACTCCCGTGTTACACGCTGAAAGTGTGTGCTCCAGCGCCAAAGGGCGAAGCCCACACGCAGCGTCAGGTCTCGATATTGGGATCCTCACTGGAAGTCCATCGTTGTGAGCAGAACGCGCAGCCGCATCGGCCTGGCGATCATCGTTAATACCACAGTGTCCTGGCAGCCATTTCAAAATGATGTCATGACCTTTGAAAATGGTGCCGTGGTACAGTAGACCAATCTCAGCAACAAGTTTCTCCTGCGACACGCGGGGTAGCGCAGCTTGCAGGGCTTGAAGGGCTGCTTTAGAGTCAGTGAAAACCGTCCAGTCATGTAGAGGTTCTTGACTGATGAACTCTACCGCAGCCCATAAGGCTGCGAGTTCCGCACCAGTTGAATATGTTGGATAGGTCGTCTTCACTTTCATGAAGATGGATCTGGCCGGTATCACCACCGACCCCGCAGAACTGGTCGAGTGAACTGATCCAGCTGTGTAAATATGTATGCGGTGATTGTGGTAAGAATGCAGGTGATTCAATGTCAGTTGTTTGAGAGCGGGCAAGTGATACACCAGCTTTTTTTGTAATGCCAGGAATATAGAGGTGAGCCCAAGGTTTATGAAGATTCCGTAGTCGAGAGCACGATCTTGACGCAGGGGTGAACTTCGATGGAAGATATGCGCGATGGGCTTCAATGACTTTGACGAATGTAGTACGCGGCCTAATTATTGGGAGTGTTGCGAAGTGATGACAGGAAACCCGTGTGAGGTGCCGAATATGCGGTCTCATGGTGTCAACAGCAATGTATGTAGTAACAGGATGTTCCCGGGCAACAAGAACAGTTGCTGCTGTTGATGCACATTTAGGCAGTCCAAGACAGATACGGAGAGCCTGTGCTTGCACACTTTGAAGAGTCTTGATATTTGTTTTTCTAATGGAACTGAATATCGGAAGACTGTACCGCATGTAGCCCAGAAATAGGGAACGGTATAGTTGTAGCATCGAGCGCACTGATGCGCCCCAGGACTTTCCCCCGAAGAAGGAGAGGGCGTGAACAATCGAAATTAATCTCTTTCTCATGTCGTAGATATGTGGACTCCACGAGAGGTTCCTGTCGATGACAACACCAAGGAATCTGTGGCTTTTCTCATAGGGAATGGCTTCGCCATTGATGCGAGTGGTGTAACGTGACATTATTTTCAGCGTGAACGCCACAAGTGAACACTTTTCGGTCGAAATGTTCAGGCCCTGCAAGCGAAGATAAGGTGTCAATATTGATGCCGCTTTTTGAAGTCTTGCACGAACATGAGGACGGGTCACCTCTGATGCCGAAATACAGATGTCGTCGGCATATACCGAGATCTGAGCAGATTGTGGCAATACGTCGACCAGGCCGATAAGAGCAAGGTTGAAGAGAACTGGGCTCAGGAGTCCACCCTGAGGAACTCCGCGCGAATTTCTGTGTAAGGACGTTGGCACGTCCACAGACAGGACAAAAAACGACCTCTCTGATAAATAGCTGCGTATCCAGCTGAACGTGCGGTCTCCGATCTCAGCAGCTTCCATTGCGTCGAAAATTTTCTGATGCGTTACGTTGTCGTACGCGCCCTTGATATCCAAAAACAATGCCGCGGTCAATCTTTTCAAACTTTTGCTGTGGTGCTCCGACGTTACAAGGTCAACCACGTTGTCGATAATAAGTGGAACCATACGTGGAACCATAAGTGGAACCATACGACTAGTCTTCCAATCATGAGGAACTATGCCAGCAGTCTATGACTTGTTATAAGTGTCCAAAAGAGCCCGTCAAGTTTCTTGGCCAAGGTTAGCAAGTGCGGAGTACGTCACACAATCGGGCCCTGCTGATGATGACCTACAACAATACAGCGCAGCATCAAAAGAGAGGGAGAATGAAAAGGAAACGCAGGGAGGCTAACCAGATGTGAGTCTCTTGTTTGCTACACTACACTGGGGATGGGGGATAGGGCTTAGAAAGATGACAGAGAGGAAAACGCAAAAAAAAGGAACGTGCTCACATGGAGACACACACACACAAGGCGTTCCAGTTAAAGTCTTGCACACAGGCCGGTAGATTGTAAGAAGCGCAAAAGCGCTTGCACGGCCTTCTTCTTGGACGGTAGGTCCTTTTGATGTTGTAGAATTCTTTTTTCGGATCGCGGTTGGTCGTCCAGTTGGTCAAGTTCTTGGCTAAGGCATGCCCTCTGTGGACTGTACTGCGGGCAGGAGCACAATATATGGCCAGTTGATTCTTCATGGCAGCAGTGGTCACAGGTTGGGGTGTCGGTCATCACTATGCGGAAGGCATAGGCTTTAGTAAAGTCAACACCCAACCAAAGTCGATATAAAAGCGTGGCGTCTCTACGGCGAAGCTGAGATGGCGCTCGAAGACTTAATGTTGGATCAAGTGAGTACAGTCGCGTATTTCTTAAATGTGGCTCATTCCATTGCGACTCGGTGCACTGCCGAGCAAGTAGGCGGAGCTTCCGTGCCGCGTCAGTTCTAGGAAGAGGAATTGGGACTTGGCGCTCCTCAGTATGGGCTGAGCGGGCAGCGTGATCCGCCCGTTCATTAACGATAATCCCGCATTGACTTGGAAGCCACTGGAACGTTATTTCATGGCTGGCATCACTTATATGGTGTAACGTATCTGTAATATGGAAGATTAGTTGTTCGTGCGGTCCGCGTCGTAGAGGTGACAGTAGAGACTGCAGTGTCACCTTCGAATCGCAGAATATTGTCCATTTGTGTGGCGGTTCATCACCAATGTGATGAAGGGCAGTTAAGAGCGCTGCGAGCTCTGCTGCCGCCGATGTTGTCGCGTGGGTCGTCTTAAATTTGATTGTTGTAGCTTTCGCTGGAATGACGATTGCCGCCGCGGAGCTGCTTGGAAGGACAGATCCATCAGTGTAAATATGCGTTGAGTCACGGTAGTTCTCGTACAAATGTAGTAGCGTGAGCTGTCTAAGGGCTGGTGATGACAGATCAGCTTTTTTCGAGATACCAGGTATTGCGAGGTTGATTTTTGGCTGAGCGAGGCACCATGGAGGGATCGAAGGTCTCGCAGCCGGAGTGAAACAAGCTGGCAATGATTCATCATGTGCAGTTATCGTTTAGCTGAAAGATGTGTGTGGCCTGTCCGCTGGTAGAGAGGCTAATTGGTGACGAGGATTCCTGGCTAGATGCCTTATATGGGTCCTGAGTACCTCAATTTCAATGTGGGTCTTGACAAGGTGGTCTCTAGCGATTGCTATCGTAGCCACTGTTGAAGCACTCTGAGGCAGGCCTAGACAGATCCGGAGCACTTGACCCTGAAGACTTTGTATTGTGCGTAGATTTGTTTTGCCTTTGTTATTTATTGCTGGCAAGCTGTATCGCAGAAATCCTAGAAAAAGCACCCTGTACAGTTGTAGCATGGCACTAGGCGACATTCCCCACGTCTTGCCAGCGAAAAACTTGAACAGGTGGCAGATGCCTGTCAACCGTTTTTTCACGTATGATATGTGTGGGCTCCATGACAAGTCCCTGTCGATTATGACACCTAGAAACTTGTAAGATTGTACCCGTCCTATTATTTGGCCATTTATCATTACTCTGTAGTTTGCCATGGGTTTGCGCGTAAATGGCACTAGTGCGCATTTCTCGGAGAAAATTTCCAGGCCTCGATTACGGAGGTAGATAACAGTTTGTGTGGCGGCTCTCTGAATTCTCGCTCGCAACTGTAGGCGTGTTACTGCAGATGTCCATATGCAGATGTCATCCGCGTACATTGATAGCCTGACTGTGGTTGGCACGTGCTCAAGGAGAGCAATTAGTGTTAGATTAAATAACACGGGGCTATGTACACCGCCCTGGGGGACGCCGCGGTAGCTATAGTGAAGAGAAGTATGGCCTTCCTCGGTGCTAACAAGGAAGCATCGCATGGATAGATAGCTCCGTATCCATTGAAACATCCGACCACCCACTCCTACCTCTGCGAGAGCAGAAAGGATGGCTTCATGCGTAACGTTGTCATACGCCCCTTTAACTTCGAGGAATAAGGATGTGCAGAGACGCTTACGGCATTTCTCATGTTGAATGTAGGTCACCAGGTCGACGATGTTATCGATCGATGATCGACCGCGTCGGAAGCCCGCCATGGCATCTGGGTAGGTGTTGTGGTACGCACAATCAAGTTCTTCCATGGAGAATACTACATCCATCCAAGAATCCCGTGAGGGTGGAACATTGTTGCAGTGCAGCGTTGCGCCTGGATTCGGAGGGCCTGTTATTCTTGCGCAGAAATCTTCGGCTACTTCAACCACACTGCGCCTTTGGTGGAGCGCTACGGATTTGAACGGGTAGCGCTGTTGAGGGTGCGTGTGAAGACCCCGAATTACACTCCAAACGCGTGACAAAGGCTTCCGTGGATCAAGTGTTTGGCAAAATGTCCTCCACCGTTGTGTTCGTAGTGCCTGAATTCTGCGCTGAATCGTCTTCTGTATGCGCCTAGCATCTCTTAGGTCTAGGCGCGACTTTGTGCGTCGGTATCTGCGCTCTGCCCTGCGCCGTTGTGATCGCAGTCGCTGCAATTCGAAGTCAGAATCGGTGTAGTTAGCGACAGGCTTAAAGGGGCAGGTGGCGTGTTCCATGGCCTCCTTAATTTTTTGTTCAAAACCGGTAGAGAAGCCCTCTGCGCAAGCAGACTCTATAAGTAATTTAAAAACTTTCCAGTCAATGCGCTGCCTACACGTGGCTGGGGAAAATGTGGAATGGCCGGTAATAATCAGATAGGTTGGGATATGGTCGCTGCCATGGGCTTGAACATCCGAAAACCACCGGACGCTGTTGTTAAGGCACTTTGAAATGAAAGTCAAGTCCAAGCAGCTGCTATAAGTCACCCCTCGTATATAGGTCGGGCTTCCGTCATTCAGGCACTGGAGGCAATGGTCAGAGGCGAAGGACACAAGCTGTCTTCCCCTAACGTCCATCCTAACGCCTCCCCACATGGTGTAATGAGCATTGAAGTCACCCATAATAACCCACGGAGCAGGTGTAGCTGCTATCAAACCACTCAACCTTCTGGCGTGGAAACGACTTGATGGCGCCAAGTACACCGCCAGCAGCGTAAAAGTCAGGTCTCGGCTCTGCACTGTGAGGTAAACGTACTGATTGTCTTCGTTCGGAGGAACCGAATGTTGCACATATGTAAGTTCACGTCGAATGTAGAAGATGACTTTGCTGGATCTGTTGCACGTGGATGATGAAAATGCTTCGTAACCGGATATTCGCAAAATTGCCGGGGTCTTCGGTTCACAAATCACAAGAATGGGGAAGTGATTCTCGTAGACGTAGTGCCGTAAATCGGAAATCCGGGATTGGAGCCAACGAGCATTCCATTGGAAAATGAAAGCTTGCTTGACTTTCTTTTGAAAAGACAGGTCCGAAGGAGCCATGATGCCGTCTACTGTAGAGCCGCAAGAACTGGATGTAGCGCGTCCAGCACTTGAAGTGCGCTATTTGCTGCTGGCGTGCGTAGGGTGGAAAGCAGAGCACGCAGGGCATTCATTAGTGTCGTGAGCATTGCAATCACTTGCATATTTGTGCCATGGCCTTGATCGTGCCTGTTGGCTGGATCAGTCGTAGGCGCTGCGCAATGCCCTGAGTGCGCCAACATCCCTGACGCAGTAGGCGTAGAAGGCTTTGGCAGTGGTGGCCAAGTTGCATCTGAGGCAGCAGGTCCAGCCTCACCAAGCGCCGGGCTCCCTTGATTTGGTACGGTTTTTGGTGGAGGCGGACAAGCTGCAGTTCGGTTTGGGGCATTATTGTCAAATGTGACTGCTTTCTTTGACGACTATCGGCGGCGCGAACGACGTCGTCGCACATTTGCGGCGGCTTGTTTGTGCGTAGAATGGTATCGCACCATTTGCTTCAGTACCGCCCAATCAGGGGGGGGGGGGGGGGGAGTGGTTACGCAACTCAGCTGCCATGACTCTTCCTCGAAAGACTGCGGAGTTGCGTAAGTAACCACGAGACGCACCTTGATTCGCAGCAGCTGCAGTCGCGCGCTCCGCCGTCGTCGCGGCCTCTGCGCGCTGCCTATCCAGTGTCTCGCTGTGGACGAAGCAAGTGCGCCGGAGCCGACGTCCTCGAGAGTGGGTACCCGCAGACGTCTGGCCGAGTCTGATCACACGGTCGCTGTTGCTAACCGTGCTAGGGATTTAGCAGTCGATAGGGAGCGTAAACGCGCTAAACGGCCAGCCGAAAGGAACGAAGGGCGGGAGCTTCGCCTGGCTCGGCGTCGAGCGAAAGTTTTCGAAGGAAGACAGCGACGAGCCTCGTTAGCAGCCGAGGCGGAGACTGGCGATCCGCTGGAAGTTAGTTCTCGCAGTGCGGAGTGCACGACGGCCACGTGGTCCGTCGGTCTGTCACAAAGTGCTTCGGCTATGAAAACCTTGGGAAGGCACTTCTAATAGCCAATATAGCCGCTTGAGATGGGAAAATGGGGTACACCACAAGGCGCTGTGTTGTCCCCGCTTTTCTAACATTGCCATGGTGCACCTCCTTGCACAGCTGGCGGGTGTCGGCGGTGTTCAGCATGCACTGTACGCCGATAACATCACGTACCATCTTTGCTACTACGAGAAACATAGAAGAGATGGAGGAATGCCTGCAAGCAGCGGCGAGCATAGTAGACCACTGCGCTACGCACTGCAGCCTCCAGTGCTCTCCGTCCAAGTCTGAATTTGTGCATATTTGACATTCTCCGAAATGCAAAATCTCCGTTGAGCTTTCTTTCGCCAGCGGCCCCATCCGTGAAGCGCCGGAGCTCCGCACGATCGGTATCTTCATTAATCAGCATCGCAAGACAGACACAACCCTTGCCAAAATCCGAAAAGTCGGCGACCAGGTGGGCCGAATGGTTCGCCGCGTTTCCAACAAGCGAGGAGGGTAGCGAAATAAGGATGAGGTGCGGCTCGCCCATGCCTTCGTAACTAGTCGAGTACTGTACTCGACATCTTACTTCCGCTTATGGAAACCTGACGAAGATTTCTTGGAGGTTGTACTCCGCAAAATTTTGAAGAGTCCTCCACCTCCCAATCTCCACTTACAATTCGCGACTAATCGCGTTGGAGGTGGTGAACACCTATCGGGAACTTCGCGAGGCGCAACTCGTTAACCAGTACACGCTTCTCGCTCAGACAGTATCCGGTCGCCGCCTCTTGGACCAGATACATATAAAACATGACCATCATACGATGGAACGGGTTCTAGTGCCCGAACTGGGGAGACGCGCCCTCTATATTCGACCTTTGCCGACTAAGATGAACAAGGAGGACCATACTGGCCGGCCGCCACTATGGCACAAAGAAACACGTCTTCTACGTCGACACTGCAGGCCCCTACCACTCCAGGGGGAAATGGTGCACGGCTGCAGTCATACATGAGGAAAAACAAGCAGACGGCCTCTCGTTCAGAGCACCCAGCTCAACTCATGCGGAGAAGGTAGCGATCGAACTCGCAGATTTCCATGCCGACTCCAAATTCATCCTCAGAGACTTTCACCTAGCCTATCGAGTTCGGTTGGATCACTACACTTGCTCACCAAATTTTTCCCCAACTCATCGCTCAATGATATGAGTCCCGCCACCAAGGCATGCCAGGTAACGAAGCCGCCCATGAGGCAGCCCGCGCACTCACTTTCCGGGCACCAGGCGCTTCTTGGGAGGGCCTTAACCCAGATCACAGCCCTCTTATTTCTTTTTAAGATTTTACAGAACACTATCGCGGCGAACACCGGCGCTACCCGGTACCTATGAAGGGACTGGGTAAAGATGGCGAACGAACACTCCTTCGGCTCTTTACAAACACCGTGCTGTATCCGGCGGTTCTCAAGCAATTTGACTCTTCTTTTGACTGCCGCTGCTCTTTCTCTGGGAAGGTGGCCAACACCTTCCAGATGGTTTGGACATGCAAGCAAAATCCTATTCTCCCCCTCCCCCATCACCCGTTCCCCTACCCGAGAGGACAGGGAGGCGGCTCTGCTCGGCTGCCAGCAACTATCAGCCCAATAGGCCCTGGTTGGGCGGACCTGCGCAGCGGTCAGGACCAACGGGGTCCGGGAATGAGGGACTCCGCCTTCTATTGTATGGGGCGAGACCAACTAGGGGCCTCTCCCTGAGCACCTCTCTGTGTATATAGATAAAGCAATGTTTATGCCGACATGACTTGGTACCCAGCAGTCTTAAGTTCTGTCCTTGAGCTGCGGCTGTTGTTATGTTCTGTATGAGGTGGCCACGCAGGGGGTTACTGCATTTCAAGAATGAAGGGCTATGAGCACATTCAGTGAGTCTGTGTAAATAATACTGTTTGTGAAGTTCTGGTTCACTATTTTTTCTATGGCAACACGGATGACGTAACATTGCGCAGTGAAGACGGAAGCGTACCGTGTTAGTATTACTCTTTTATTACAATTTCCCTGTACAACCGCGCTTCCAACGTATGCATCTGTTTTTGAACCATCAGTATGAAAAGCTGCGACAGTACTGTACTTTTCCTCAAGTGTGAAGAATTCTTGTAGGTTATGTTAATAATATTTAATAATAATTGGTTTTTGGGGAAAAGAAATGGCGCAGTATCTGTCTCATATATCTTTGGACACCTGAACCGCGCCGTAAGGGAAGGGATAAAGGAGGGAGTGAAAGAAAGGTAGAATATGTGCCGTAGTGGAGGGCTCCGGAATAATTTCGACCACCTGGGGATCTTTAACGTGCACTTATGTTGTTGCGGAATTTGTTTTGTTGTGGAACTGTGTAAGAGTTGAATCACAGATTTCAGGTAAATTTTGCCATGGCGGCAGTGGATCTCGCCTTCGGGCAATGTTTGGCAATATGTCTAGTATGCCGACGTTACGCCACATCTCTTGAAATCGCAAGAGGAGTGGCCGAGTAGCTTGCGGCTTTTTGGTGCAGAGTGTTCTAGAAAGGCATTTTGTAGCGATAGGGTAACAGAGATGCTTATGCAGTGAACGGATTTTGATAAAGTATGAGCATGTGAGCACGGCTCCTCAATCTGTAAGCGATGTTTAATTTGCTTCTACATTGAGACTATTTATGGGTGATCTTGTGTATGCACCACTGGAGAGACGGAAACTTAAATTATGTACTGGATGTTGCCGCTTAAGGTACAATGGTCTCGCTGACCCATACACCATACATCCGTAATATAGGGTAGAGCGTACTACTGAGCGGTATATTTGTGATAGACATGTCCTACCGACTCCCCAGTGTTTTCTCGACAGGACTTGAAGTATGTTCAGGGATCGAGAAGCTTTCTTTTTAAACGCATTTATATGAGGCAGGAAGGTGAGATTTCTGTCGCATGTAATACCTAGATTTTTATGTTCTTTTATCACGGGTAAGTCCATTTCGTTCAGGTGTAGGGTGGGATCTATCTGCATGTTTCGTCTGAGTTAGAAAAGAATGGCCACCGATTTCTGTGGTGAAAAACGGAAGCCATTTGTGTCTGCCCATATTGCTAGTTTATTTATTGTTAGTTGTATCTGTCGTTCGCATGCAAGCTATCTGCAGGTTATCTACATAGAATACATAACGTACCTTGAGATGATTTTCTTCATAGAATTCATTTTTACAGTAAAAAGTGTTGTGCTCAAAATACATCCTTGAGGTACTCCGTTTTCTTGGACAAAATTCCTTGAAAAGCTTGAGCCTAGGCGGACATGAAATATGCGTTTAGACAAAAAATATTTAAGGCAGTTCAACATACTGGCGCGGATGCCCAGTGCAGCCAGGTCCTGAATAATCCCAAACCTCCACTTTGTGTCATATGCTTTCTTAAAATCAAAGAAGACCTCTAAACCGTGCTGTCTGTGTATAAAAGTGTCACGAACAGTGTTTTCAAGACGAACCAGGTGGTCGGGGGTGGAGCAAGCCCTTTTAAAACCGCATTGATGGAAATCCAGAAGCTCCCGGTCTTCTAACACGAATGTTAGTATGATATTCAATACACTTTCAAAGGATTTCGCTAGACAGATAGTCAGAGCTATGGGCCTACAGCTGCAGGGATGGGTAGAGGGCTTTCCGGGTTTCAGTAATGGATCAATATTGACCATCTTCCAGGCTTCGGGAAGTCTCCCCGATACCCAAACTTCGTTAAAAAAAGTAAATGTGCCTCCACAGCAGGTTCAGGGAGAGGCGCTAACATTTGATAATGTATTCCATCTGTGCTAGGTGCAGTTTGCTTACCAGCGGACAGTAGTTTATTAATTTCTTGAATTGTAAGTTATTACAGGGTTCATTTGTGCCGCCACTTGTCGGCAGTATTAGTCTTTAAGCTGTGTTTTTGTATTTGAGGAATGATTCTGAGAATTGAAATGAACTAAAAACTGCAGAAAAATGTTCGCCTAAAATATCTGCCTATTCTAAATTTGTCTGTATGTCAGGCTTTGATAGAAACGGAACTATGGTTGAGGAATAGCTGCTATTTATCTTTTATACCATCTCCCACATATGTTTTGACGTTATTGAGCTGTTTATTGAGGAAACGTAACCTTGCCATGAAGTTTTTCTGCAGTACGGCGAATATCTCGAGTATTTGATCTGACCTTTTTGAACTTAGTGAAATTCTCCTGCGTTGGGTACGTACGGAAAATTCCAAAACCTTTGTTTTGTTTCTTTTTTGCGTCTCGGCATTCTTGTGTATACCAAATTTTAAGATTCTGCTTTACTACTCCACATGACCGAGGAATTTCGAGGGAGGCATGCAGCGGTAAAAATACAGTTTGTGATAGCTTTATTCAGTTCGGCTATGCTGAGATCATCTGAAACTACTATATCTAAGCTGGCCCTTTCTCTAAAAAGGTACCCAGTCGGCCAAATGCAACCTCCACCGCCGTGGTGACTTGCGTTGGGGATGTTAGGCTTATTAATACAGGGAGGTGATCGCTGCCGCTTAGGTTATTACATCGCATTTAAAATTACAAAAGAGATAGTGAACTAAAAGACAAAACTATGGAACTTATTTTTCCCGTGCACAGAGAGCAGTATGTATCTTTTGCCGGGGTTTAGGAGCAAACTTTATTACTTAAAATAAGTCTAAAATACGACCTCTTGCATCAGTGCGTGCACTTCCCCAAAAACCAGAGTTGGCATTAAAATCACCAGCTAGCAGATATGGCTCTGGCAGCGTTACTATTAGTTTAGGAGGGTAGATGTGTAGGCCAGTTGGTCAGACATGAAGGAACTAGACACCGCAGCGGACACGGGGCACAGAAAGAAGACGACACAGGGCGGTACTTGCAACTAAAATTTTATTTGAAACTTCATGGCTTTATAAAGAGAGAGGCACGTGTGATCCTACAATCAAGAAAAAAGGGGGAATGAAAAGCAACAGATAACAAGACCTAACTCACAACAATGCACATGAAAGATATGCGAGTCACAATCTACAGAAATCAGACTTTAAAACGTTATGCAATGCTCATCATGCGAGTCACAATCTACAGATATCAGAAGTGTTAAAAAACGTCGACCGCATGCGGAAGCATGAAAACCACAAGACAAAGGAAGAAAAGAACGTCAAAAGGAAGCAGCCCAACCTGTTACCTGTCAAGGAAACCGAGTTATTTTTGGAGGATGGAAACCGAAGGCGAACTAACGCATTCATCATTGGCCAAAAACAGAATGCTGGAGGCAAGTGGGATTCTTCAACGCTTGGCTTCGAAATGTGTGCTTTGAAAGCTTTGGTCTTGGATCGTCTGGTTGGAGGCGATGGCAGGACTTTCGGCGCACAACAACGCAGCAGTCGACAGATTTCCTTTGGAACCGCTTGCGCCACCAGCTCCCAAGGAAAGGCAAAGGGAAAGAAGTGGGCGTTGTTCCAGTTACCTTCCTCGGCAACGTGAATGTTCCTGCAGAAGTAAGGGCCGTATTACAGCATGGCCCCAAGTACAGCTTGGAACCATCGGTGGACAAGTATGACCTTCTAGTGTCCGTGCACAGAGTGGCCAACAAGGCTGTGGCTGAGGAGAGGACACCCTGCCTTTTAGAAAGCGTCGAAAGTTTGCGAAAGAATTTCACCAAGAAGTCTGGTAGCTCAAAAGTTCTACGTGAAGTTGCCTGCTACTTCCGGGAGAATGACCTCGCTCTTGTCCAGGATTACAAGGAAGGTGGCTTCACCATACTTCCGCAGAGCCTATTTCAAGAAAAAGCCATCTGTGCCGTGAGTAAGAACTTTAAGCCTGTTTCTCAAAAACCTTCCAAAGTTAAGAGCAGGGCAGTGGCTCTTTTAGATAAACTCAGCCTACAGAAGCTATCCAAACAGGTGCTGGGATGTGATTTGAACGTTCTGAGCATCTTCACGGCAAAGACGCATAAAGATCTGTGCCCATTCAGGGCTATCGTTACAGAAAGAGGAAGCTGGCAGGCCCAAGTCAGCAAGTTCCTTAAAACACATTTGGGACAACTAAAGCCTGAAGATCCTTTCAAGATAGCTGGGTCTGACACCTTGGTTGCAGCATTGACTTCTGGTGTTCCAAGTGCCAACTGTGCGTTCTCCGTCGACGTGGAAAAGTTTTTTTACTCGAATCCGCACAATGAACTTTTAAGTGCAGTAAGAGAACTGATTGACGTTGCCGGCGTTGTTGGATTCCAGAATACCTGTGGTGTGTCGCCTGATTCTTTTATGGAGCTCCTCGGTTTTTATCTTGATTCTACTTTTGTTTCCTTTGGCGAGAAATTGTATGTGCAGAAAAAAGGAATTTGTATAGGTTCGAGTGTCGCGCCAGTGCTGTGTGAAATCTTTCTTGCGCGTCTAGAACGAGTGCTCGAGCTCAAGCTAACCCAACCTTTCATAGCATAGATTTTCAGATATGTAGACGACTTTTTAATTATTTTGAAACTTTCTTCTCATCACTCTTTGACAGAAGTAGCTAGCAAGATCTTAAGTGTATTCTCAAACTGTTCACAATTTCTCAAATTCACTCTAGAACTTCCACAAAACGGATCCATTCAGTTCCTGGATTTAAAGTTATCTTTCAACAGAATTGACCATGTGTGCTCGGCCTTCCAACCTAGGTCAAAGAAAGCATTGCTGCCTTTTGATTCCTCCCACTCCAAGGTGGTAAAGCGGGGTATTGCCTCCTCCTGTTTTAGATCCGCAGTTTTAAAATCATGCACTCATATGTTGAAGTACAGTTTTTCCCTTCAAGTAGAGCGGCTGGAAAAGGCAGGGTACCCGAGGTTTTTGTTAACCACGGTGGCTGAAACAGTGGCCAATAAGCTCCGTAAAAAGAAAAAAAGGAGTTGCTTCCCAAGAACCAGTCAGCCAGAAAAAAGTGGAAGTCATTCCCTACCTGCACAGGGTTTCACATAATCAAAAAGATTTCAGGCAAATATGGCATCGACATTGTATTTTCGGCACCCTGTAAGCTCTCTAGATTTTGCAATCTAGTGGGAAAGGGGGACTCGATTCGAGGAACTCTCGGCAAGAAACATTTGGAAGAAAATAAGCGTGTCGCATGTGTAACAGGGGTAATCTACAAGATCCCCCTCAGTTGTGGGCGTTTTTATATTGGACAAACCGGTAGGTGCTTAAATGATCGCTTGAGAGAACATGCGCGTTCCTTGGGGGAGGCGGGGGGTTCGAATCGCCTGTTCATTGCCGCAAGTGTCGGGGTTGTTGGCCTCAGTTTAGCCAGACCCAGATTGTTGGAAGAAGGAAAGGGTAAATTGAGAGAGAGATTATGGAGGCCATTGCCATTTTGCGCTCGCAACCAGATGAACGCGTTAGTTCGCCTTCGGTTTCCATTCTCCAAAAAGAACTGGGTTTCCTTGACAGGTATCAGGTTGGGCTGCTTCCTTTTGACGTTGTTTTCTTTCTTTGTCTTGTGGTTTTCATGCTTCCACATGCGGTCGACAGTTTTTAACACTTCAGATATCTGTAGACTGTGACTCGCATGATAAGCATTGCATAACGTTTTAAAGTCTGATTACTGTATATTGTGACTCGCATATCTTTCATGAGCATTGTTGTCAGTTAGGTCTTGTTATCTGTTGCTTTTCATTCCCCCTTTTTTCTTGATTGTAGGATCACACGTGCCTCTCTCTTTATAAAGCCATGAAGTTTCAAATAAAATTTTAGTTGCAAGTACCGCCCTGTGTCGTTTTCTTTCTCTGTCCCGTGTCCGCTGTGGTGTCTAGTTCCTGCGTTACTCTTAGGTGTGGCTGAAGATATGATACATATTGTGAGTATTTTAAAATGAAGGATGGTGACTGCGACGGCTTCGTATTTGGTTTTATGTTTGATCTCGCGGGTTAATACACAATTCTGGATGACAATAGCAACACCTCCAGACAGCTAGCTTGCTTGCTTTCGGTCACACCGAAAGACATTATACTTGTTTAAAATATTTTTTTTTTGTTTTGGACTTAAGTTGGTACCCTGTAAGCATAAAGCCAGCGGGGACATTGTGTTTAAACGCTCTTTTATGTCACCGTAGTTATTCATTAATCCTCGGCAGTTCCACTGTATAATTAACGGCACGTTTGACGGGCGTAGTTAAAACTTAGGATACCGGTTTTGGGGGTGCCATTACTGGGGTCTTTTTTCTTTTCCGCTCCAGGGAGCTGTGCCTCTGCTGCAGCAAAGGCGAGTTCTGAGTTATGTCCATCGCCTCACTAGAGGCTGGGGACTTCCGCGGTGAACCCGCGGGTGTACGGTTTGTGGACTTCTCCCGAGGGGGGGTAGCCTTGCGGGCGGCCGACTGAGAGGCCGGCAGCCCCTTGTTCAGAGGTGGCAGGGCAGCCATCGCTGCGTCTGCCGGGGGCGGGTGTGTCCCTGCCTCAGGCTTTGCCTGGGCAGTGGCCGAAGCCTTGTGTGGTGTGCCGCCCTTGCGCACCACATTGGCGAAATTTGCTTTTTTTTTGCTGTGAACTGCAATGCTGAGGGGAGTATTTTTCGTGTTACTTCATAAGTTATGTTTTCCTTTGTCTTTATTGTTATTTCTCCTTCTCTCTCTTGCAGGTCGGACACGACCTCGAGTACGCGGGGTGATCTCCTTCGCAGTTCGCTCACAGTGGTGAGACATTGCAGTCTACAGATTCATGATTGTTTGACGAACATTTGGCACATTTTTGGCGGCCACGACAGGTCTGTGAGCCATGGCGAAATCTTTGACATTTGAAGCAGCGTCAGGGATTTTTGATGTATAGACTTATATTTTTTTTAAGATATCCTGCTTCTATGGTTTAGGGAAGTTGGCTGGAGGCAAAGGTCAGGACTATGTATTTTGTTGGTATTTCCTTGTCGTTTTTTCGGATTTTGATACGATGGAATTCGGTGGCGTTCTGGTCTTTCAGACCCTCCAACATTTCTTCTTCAGAAAGGTTCAGGAAATAATGCTCAGATATCACCCCTTTTACTCAGTTTGGTGATCGCTGGGTAGTTACGATTACACGGACGTCTCCGAAGGACACTTAGGTTGGGAGTTTTGAGTAATGTGCTTTTTTTCGGATTTGGAGCAGGAGGTCGCCACTGGCTAAATTCGTCACCTTGAAGCCAAGGCCCAGCACGTCTGTGAGTGATTTGGAAACAACGAATGGAGACATTTTTCTGGCTGTTTACTCTGCATCTTCACTATGCACAACGTGATACATAGGGAAATGTTATTTTGTTTTTGGAAACACTAGGCAGTTATATCCTCGGTACGCACTCTCTTCAGAATGCGATCATTTTGTGAGGAAGGTGGAGCCATAAAGTGCGTTTAATGTTCGGTCATGATGTCAGCCGCCCATGCAGCCCAACGAGGGGACGGGACAGGAACTTGCAAGCAAGTCCTGCTAACGCCAGCTGTGCACCTCAAGTATAACCAAATATGGCACAACACAGGGTAGTTGGTACTTAATCCTTTCCACCAGGAAGAAGGAAAAAATAAATAATAGAGGAGAAGACAGGCAAGTTTTGAGAAGGAAGATAGGAAAGTGAAAAATTAAGGGGAAGATAGGAAAAGCCGACTGCCGATTTCCCCCGGTCGGGTCAGCCGGAGGTGCTGTCTACAGGAAGCTGGGGCCAAAGTGGTGTGTTACCCCTCCGCCGAGGGGCCTTAAAGGTTCAAACGCTCGGCATCGGCTCAACCACCAGGAGCCCCTTTTACCTGGACAAGGCAATGCCACGCACGGCTAGGCGCGGGTGCTCGGGTCCGTGGTGATGCACTGTTCATCATCATCCCCTTGCGGGGATGTCCCTGGGGATGCTCGGGAAGCCGTGGTGTCGCCACTCAACAACACCTGCAAGCTGCAGACACCGCCCTGGGGGGAAATTTTGGCTTCGAGGAACTTCGCTTTTTTGGTCACGTTGTCAGCGCCAACGTGTTCGTCCGGGTCCTGACAAGACCGCTGCCATCTCAGGTTTTCCACGCCCAACTGGCAAGAAAGCCGTTCGGTGGTTTTTGGGTCTGTGCTCGTATTATCGGCGCTTTGTTCAAACTTTCTTGCGAATCCCCGAACCGTTAAACCCACTGACTCGCGACGTCAAGCCCTTTGTGTGGGGAAGCGACCAAGAGGCTCCATTTGTCGAGCTTCGCAGCCGTCTACAGCGTACTCCGATACTCGCCCATTTCGATGAGCACGCTGCCACGGACATCCACACTGATGCCAGCAATGTTGGCCTTGGTGCGGTATTGATCCAGTGGCAAGATGGTGCCGAACGGGTCATCAATTATGCCAGCCGAACACTTACGCGCTCCGAGACCAATTATTCTACGACAGAGAAAGTGATATGGACCATCAGCAAGTTCCGACCGTACCTCTATGGGCGACCCTTTCGAGTGGTAAGCGACCGTCCCTCCTTATGCTGGCTGGCGAGCCTCAAAGACCCCTCAGAATGCTTGGCTAAATGAAGCTTACGCTTGAAAGAATACGACTTAACAGTAGTCTGCAATTTGGGAACTAAACATCACGATGCAGACTGTTTGTCGTGCGCGCCTATCACCATCGGTCACGAAGAACCCGCTGATGATTTTCTTTTCCTGGGCGCTGTTAGTACCACCAATACGGCGCAGCGTCAGCGGACGGACTCGGAGTTCCCGCCGCTCATCGCTTACCTCGAAGGCGTCGACGCTCGCATCCCATGTGTTTTTCGTCGTGGGATTAACACCTTCACTTTAGAATCTGGTATTATCTACAAGCGCAACTTCGCCAGCAATAAATAAGCGTTCCTACTTGTCGTACCATCGCAGTTGCGGCCAGAGATTTTGAGCGCCTGTCACGACGACCCTCCGCCGGCCATCACGGAGTAAGTTGTACACTCGTGTGGCTTAAACAAAAGTAATATTGGCACAGGTTACTCCCATCTGTGCGGGCCTACGTAAAAACATGCCGTGCCTGCCATTGTCGGATGTCTCCTCCGTTGAATCTAGCCTAATTTCTTCACCCTTTCGATCCACCGAAGTCCCCTTTCACCAAGTGGGCATGGGACTCCATGGCCCTTTTCCGAAGTCTTCATCTGGAAAGCGTTGGATCGTCGTTGCCACCGACGATCTGACACAGTACGCTGAGACCACGTCCCTTGTCAAAGGCACTGCTGCTGAAGTGGCGCAGTTCTTCGTTGACAATATTGTCCTACGTCATGGAGCCCCCGTCGTTGTCGTTATTGACCAGGGAACTGCTTTCGCTGCACACTTAACCGTGTCCGTGATGACTCTAACGCAAACCAGCCATCGACGTGCTACGGCCTATCACACACAGACAAACGGGTTGGTGTAGAGCGACTCAACCGCACACTAGCCGATATGCTTTCAATGTATGTTGACGTCAAGCATCGAACTTGGGGCACCATTCTGCCGTACGTAACGTTTGCGTACAACACCGCCCTACGGGAGACAACGCGCCTGACCTCCTTTCAGCTTCTCATCGGTCGGCAAGTGACCACTCTGTTGGATGCTATGTTGCCCGATGACGCCCACTGCGACTCTAACGCTGACATCGACGTAGATACCTTCATTTAGCTTGCTAAGGAAGGGCGGCAATTGGCACGCCTGCGAATTAACCGTCAACAGGAGACTGATATTTTCCTTTCCAGTGCGCTGTTAGTACCACCCAAATAGCGCAGCTTCAGCGGGCGGACTCCGAGTTCGCGCGGCTCATCGATTACCTCGAAGGCGTCGACGCTCGCATCCCGCGTGCTTTTCGTCGTGGGCTCCACACCTTCACTCTACAATCTGGTGTTCTCTACAAGCGCAACTTTGCCAGCAACAAAGAAGCGTTCCTGCTTGTCGTACCACCGCAGTTGTGGCCAGAGTTTGAGTGACTGTCGTGATGCACCCTCCGCCGGCCATCTCGGAGTAAGTCGGTCCAGGTTACCCGATCGGTGCGGGCCTACAGAAAAACATGCCGTGACTGCTAACGTCGGAAGTCAACTCCGTTGAAAGCAGCCGAATTTCTTCACGTCCTCGATACACCGAAGATTCCTTTTCACCAAGTGGGCATGGTCCTCCTTGGCCCTTTTCTGAAGTCTTCGTCTGGAAAGCATTGGCTCGTCGTTGCCACTGACACCCTGTGTTCTGGCTTTTTCTATGTTGTGTAATATGTTTCTCAGTAACGGTTCGCTTGCATATCTGCAATGTATTGCCGTGGTCACGTTAAGCGAATCTGTGTAGATTATGCTGTTTTGAATGTTATTATTTACTATTCTGCCTACAGCTAGAGAGTTGTGTTGTGTTGGGTTTTATGGCGCATAGGCAACTAAGGCCATCATGCTCCAAGCTTGAGGCATAGGAGAAATCTCTGGTTAATTTTATGGAAATGTGAAATTTGTCGGTGGTGCAGAGTGCTTAAATATTTAAAATTACCTCATGATGATGATACTCCCAAAGGCATCTTCTACCTTACCACACTTTCGGTCTAGACGACGTTATTGTTGTTACCCTCATAGAATGGCACATGGCCACATAGAGGGATTGGCCAAGAATTGGGGGCTACGTTGTTGGCCCTTGCGGTTTGCATCTCTGGTCTCCTTCTCTGCGGCTGGCACGCAGTTGGAGCCAGCAGCGCGCCGTTAATATGACGACCTCGGGTGTAACGCCACCCTCTCCCGTCGCTATATCGACGTCTAGGCTATATCGACGCATTTGATCGTTTTCTGTTTTATAATTGGCTATAATTAATTGTCTAATCATCCTACAGTCATCAAACTTGGCGTGTCCCCTCTATCTGATGCTACCATTGGCGTTATTCGTGGAAGATAGCGTTACACCGGACGCTCGAGTTTAAGCCATTAAAGGCTTTCGCCTTAAAATCCTCTTCAGTGCACTGTTAAGGCTGTGCCTCACGTCGGGGGCCAAAAAATATTTGATTGTTGCTTCGGATGCGTGCTGGTTTGTAGACAAGGCTGAATAACGTCACTGCTGTTATTCGCATTCTGTCCGGAGCACCTTTGTCTGAAGCTTTTGGAAGATGAAGACTTAAAGGGGCAATGAAACGTAGTATTCCAGCATGAACTGTTCACCCCGCTAAATTACCCATATCTGATAACCAAAAATGAACCTCCGTTAAATATAAACTGATACTGTGGGACAACTATTTATTACATGATTTTTCCCCTTTCAAACAACAGCACTGTGTTCTGGCAACATTTCTGGACGCCCTTATGACAGTTTCGTAAACCAAAGTTTATTTTCGTGAAGATGTGTTTTTTATTAGTCTTTAACGCGATAGCATTAAAGGCCCCATTTCGAAGAAAATCTTGAGGCGGCATTGTCGGCGTTGTGATCGCAAAATCATGGCCATGGCTCGGGAAGGTGGTCCTCAGAGAGCATCCTTGGAGGCAGATGGGCCGCCTATCTAGGCCACGTAACCTTGCGGCGTCATTAAAACTTGCCCACGGGGTAGGGAGCAAACTGCCCACTGGGTACGTGGAGGTTAATGATTGATCGTTCGGGAAGAGCAACCTAGGTCGCAGAAAGACCACCGCTGGGAGCACCTGTCATCGCAGGGCAATAGCGCATCACTTAACCGCTGCACCATTGAGCTAGGAGGGGCGTGAGGACTTCCAGGGATTTATGAATGTAAAGTAGAGAATGACTTTCTGCATATATGGAAATTAACCCACGAGGCTATCGCGTCATGCCCTTAAGGCGGAGCTTAAGTGCCCCCTCCTCTTTTGCTATGTGCACCTTGTCTTCGTAGCAGCGGCGACCCGGCACAAAAGGAAGTCCGACATCGATTCCGATAAGCGTGCACCCGCTATGCATTGTCTGCAACATGCTGTTTGCTGCGCGTTTATGGCGGCATGTCGTAAAATTCAGCCGCTTCCCAAACCACATTAGTAGCAAAAGAAAGTATTATCTTTGTTCAAAAGCTTCTGCAGCACTGCGTCATATTAAAGATCCCTGGAGACGCGAGGATGTCTCAAAGGGGTGTGTAATGTAGTCGGCGAAGCACAAATCGCTGGCAACATATGTTGCTGGATTATACATTACCTGGCGCACTGTGAGGGTTGTAGGAGAGTGGCCATTTTTCAACCGCGATGTTATCGCGCACGTGTGTTGCAGCGCGTCCCATGCTTGCCAAAGGCAATGTGTGCCGCGAAGATTGTGACGAGGCGCCGAGCTGTGGAAAGACAAGTCCCCACAACTGCGCCATAGGCTCAATATTTTAATTTCAAATTAGCTGTGAGGTGGCACACGTGCCAAGGAAACGTGGAAAAATGCCTCTAGTTTGCGCGGCTTCCACAACGCTCTGCGTGGTGCTTAACGCTCATAATCACCGCGGGAATTTCGAGCGTTTGGTACATTCCATTCGTTTCCTACGACTTTTGGAAGCAGGTGGCCTGTACGCAGAGAGAAGCAGAGAGAATTTTAGAAGTCAGCTTTTTCAGCGCCGCAGAAGATGGGGACAAGACAATCACAGCTTTCGCGCAGAATCTCGCCGAAGTATTTAGCTACATGAAAATTACTTGTATGAATGCTTCCATTCAGTTACGTGTTGGTTACCGCCTCTACCAACAGAGGACCCTAGTTACTGATGTGCATCCAAGCTGGGCATACGTGAGTCGCCCTCACAGCATGAAATAAGCTGCGAATAGTAACGGGCGTGGCAGCGTTGTAACTCTATGCATGCTTCCGAAGCCATTAAATGCTTTGATTGAAGGCGCGCAACGGAGATATGTACACGTAAACATGTCTTCCGACTCTCACACTATGCAGCGCGCTACCAAAAAACCGATTACGTGCGCTAAACGCGTGCGATTCCTCACGTCGGGTTTCTAGTTAGTTCGTAACACTAGTGCGAGCAAACATATGTGTACAGGGAGGACGCCAGGATTACAGTCGGCAGTCGACACTTGTGACTTCACGCCGCCTATGAATGGCTGCCACTGCTTTTCCGTCTGCCATGACATTTTTATGCGCAGTAGGTGAGAGTAATTGACGTGAGGCGCCGCGAGAAGGACAAGTATAGTGGGACAAACACGAATGCATATCATTCCTATCTTATAAGCCAATACCACAACCTTTAACAGTTGTCTCCCCAAAAAGCCGACCGTTGAACGATTGAACCCAAATTGTTGCACAAATAAACAAGAACCTCACAAGGTGTGCACTTTTCCCTAACATATTTTCAGGTGTCGCAGAATGATTCTTCCTTTAGACGTCGCTTTAATGTCACAATGCAAATTTAACGATAACATATAATACAAAAAATATATTTTTTTTTCTAATATATTGCCTTCGTGCCACTTTGCGTCACCCCGTAGTGACATTGAACCCTGCCGGAAGGCTATCGTTCTTGGCAACGCCAACAGTTGGCCTCGAGGCCTCCACTGTCGGCTGCGGCTGCTCAGACGTGGCAGTCTCTTCTACATCGGGTGGCGCCACGGTGAACTCGTCCGTGTAGCTCGTCACCAAATCGGGATTCCCCGGTGAAAGGTAGAACTGGTCGTCGTCAACGGCCGTGCTCTCTTCGCCTGCGACAGCTGGCACGGGTGGCGGTTCGTGCGCTGGCAGACCCGCGACCACCGCTGCATCCTCGTCCACCGACTGGCCCTGAGCGGGAGCTGTCCTCAAGGCTGGCAGCACGGGAGGAGAGGGTATAGAATCTGTCATTAGCGAAAGCAATAGACGCAGCTATGTTTACATTCATATGATTATGACGATGAATTTTTGCGGCGCAAGGGCATCTCAGGCCAAAAAGCGCCATGCACAAGGTATTCTTCTTTTATACTGAAGGTGGGGTCCAAGACCAATTTCCCTAGCATTACACCCTAAAGAAGCAGAGCACCAGGCAAAAGGAAGCTTGTACCCTTTGTATCACCGGTGGGTGCCCGGGCACGGCTACGACCGCCGCAGAACAAAGGTCTGTACGAATGACGGCCAACTTTAGTTGTATGCGACCAGCGGCCACTCTGCCTTGTCAGAAATTCTAAGTAATCTACTAACCTTACTATCTTCCGGCCTCTGATGCATTTCAGTCATGTAAGAGTACATAGTGTCACCCTCTCTCAGGCTATCATCATCAACCTTACTACGCTCACTGCATTGCAAA
The DNA here is from genome assembly GCF_052857255.1 of Amblyomma americanum. Taxonomy (NCBI): domain Eukaryota; kingdom Metazoa; phylum Arthropoda; class Arachnida; order Ixodida; family Ixodidae; genus Amblyomma; species Amblyomma americanum. The sequence continues at coordinate 79,370,237 of NC_135507.1, forward strand.
AGCCTCTCCCGTGTCTCTACAATCAACCCTGTCCTTTTCCAGCTGCACCCACCTTATACCTGCAAACTTCTTAATTTGATCCGCCCACCTAACCTTCTGCCACCCCCTGCTTCGCTTGCCTTCTCTTGGAATCCACTCCGTTACCCTTAAGGAGAAGCGATTATCTTGCCTTCACATTACATGCCCTGCCCAAGCCCATTTCTTCCTCTTAGGATGGTGTATTGACTAAAATTCTCTTTAATTATAACAACCTCTGTGCGTGTAAGTTTCTTCGCATATAATACACTCCACGGCCATCAATCGCAGCTGACGCTTTAGAACATATAATTCAACCTATAGCAGCAAACGATTCATTTTTCGCTATCAATGTTTTCATGAATTGTTGACTTTCTTAAATTCAACAAGTACCAGAAGGCTTTAATACCCGTGCTACACGGGCGCTTCGAATGCCTTCCAACTGAATGTCATTCGGCTCGACTCCCGAACTTACGCTGCTACACGAAATTTTTCGACGGCATTCCGCTCAAATGCCATTCGAGTCGACGGAGCTCCGCGGAGATATTCCAGATTTTGGAATGCCTTCAAAATGCGAACACAGCCCGAACCGACCAATAGGCGTTGCTGCCGCCATCGCTTCACCCCGCCCACAGCCGCGTGACGGTTTTCGGCTCTCTGGCTGCTCATTTTGATACCCGCTGCTCGCTTTTTGCGGCTCTTTGCTTAGCAAATAGCTCGTGTTCTGTCTAAGTAAGTTCTTGAAGGTAATAGTACACCAATGAACATTTACCACATGGGCATGAAATTTCTCCAGCAGTGCGCCGAGGAGGACGGCTGCACTCATACTGTTGTTTACATCTCTGCGTACGAACAGCCAGCGCTAGTTTTCATTACATAAAACGCATTGTGATCTTTAGTTCTATTAAATAAGATCATCTCTTTTGTGCCGGTTGTACCCGTGCTTGTTAACGCAGTGCGACAATCTGTGGAAGGAAGCGCCGATACGATCGTTCTCCTGAGAAACACTTGAAAGCCGGGCTGCTGACATCGCTTACGACCGGCGCTTGTCGCTAATTGTCCCGACTTCCTCCGACGCGATCAGTAGTTTATTTTAAACTGCTGTATTCAGAACTATGATTGGTGACCGTTCGCAGTAATTGAAATTGCATAAATTGTTATCCACAAAATAGCAACGGCGACGACTGCTGCTGGCCGTAAAGCAGTGCTCGGCGGTCTGGGTCACACCGGCGCTTCCCGTTCATCGTATGCGCGTCCTTAGATGTGAGCAATAGTTGATTTCTGGTCACTGTTGTCAAAACTACACTCGTTGATCTTTTGCATTCGATAAAACTTGTGAATTCGCTCTTCACAACCGCCGAATTCACAGACGTAACCCTGCGGACTCACTAGGCCTAGTCGTAGCGGAAGGGAAGGTAGTCGCCATCGATTAATATCAATTTGGCAAGCGCTTATAGTTGGTGAGTGTTCGAGTGCGCACGTGTGAAATGTACCCGTTAGTTTCGCTTTTTAACAATACGGATAAGGTAGAAGGACGAATATATTCACACCGTCGCCTCATCAGCGTGTTTTCGCTCAACCACCGGCCTGCCGAGGACATGCAGGCTGACCGTCCGCCGTTCGGATTCGTCGGTGTCGTTGGCGTCAAAAACTTGTCCCACTATACCATCATATATGCAGCGGTTTACCGTGACAGTGTCGTTGTCGCACTATAGTGCGACCACTGCCGCCGTCGTCATCGTACACTGAAAACGAGCTGAGGAAATTTCAAATGCGTTCGGAAAGTGTCGTGTAGCACCGCGGAAGTCCGTCGAGTCTGAATGCCATTCCAAGTCTCGATTGCCATTCGACTCAGATGTCATTCGAACGTGCCCGTGTAGCACTTAACACACACGTTGAGCCCGTTGCAAAGGAGACCAAGAAAACGTCAATAACAAAGAAAGGTTACCGCATCGTCAGCTTGCTCAGTGAATATTGAAAGGAATGAAAAATATTACAGGGTAACAAGAATTGTAATTAGATTTCTCTTCCTAAAGCGCTAAAGAAGAAAATTGCCTATGCGTAAGTTATGTGTTTTGCGATCGAAGGCCACAGAAAACAAAATTTGGGGAACACTAGAGGCGAAATTCTACACGCCCGTGTACTGTGCGATGTCAGTGCACGTTAAAGAACCCCAGGTGGTCGAAATTTCCATAGCCCTTCACTACCGCGTCTCTCATAGCCTGAGCCGCTTTGGGACGTTACACCCCGTAAACCGAACAACTTAAGCTTTTATTTAACGATATGACACGATACTGACCATATATGCAGGAGGCCATTCTCTACTTTAGATTCATAGATCCCCGGGAGTCCTCGTATAACCCTCCTGGCGCAGTGGTGCAGCGGTTTGATGATGCGCCACTTCCCTGCGATGGCAAGTGCTCCCAGTGGTGCACCTTGAGCGACCAATCATTAATTTAACTGCCACCTTCCATGGTGGGCAGCTTGCTCACAATCCGGTGGGCAGGTAGTGATGGTGCCGCAAGGTCACGTGACATAGTTGGCCCACCTGCCTCCTTGGTTGCTCTCTGGGGACCACCCGCTAAAGCTGTTCCCTTGATTTTTCTCTCACAACGACAACGCCGACAACGCCAACACCAGATTTTCTGGTGAACTGGAACGAGTGCGGCCTATCTATTTTTCGGGAGTAGGTATACCCATGAAATGCATTGTAGGAGAGGCACAGTGCACCTAGAATGGTTGGTTGATGCTCTTAGCCGCACATCGTTGTGAGCCAGCGGCACAGGCTGCAGAGCGTGCCTCTGTCTTTGGCCGCTTCTGATCTTGGGGCTGAACAGCTCGCATGTTCTCCCCGACTGCTTCGCGCATGGAACAGCCTCCGCCATCTGCCACTTCCTTAGCTGCTCTTGTTGCTTTACGTGCTACTGCGTTTAGCCGCTTCTGCTTTCCGTGATGGGCAGCGAGCTCAGTTTTGTCTCGCTGCTTGACGCGCCACAGCACTTTGTTGGCCTTAGCAATGCGTTTCGCCGCCTTGACCACGCTCTGAAATAAGTGTGCGACTAAGTAATGCTGGCATTGGTCTTCCTATCTCTTCACTTAACTGGCTCAATTTTACGGCAATGGAGGGAGCGCTACTGGCACCGTGCATTTGGATGCGGGGATCGAACGGGTGTGAGATGAAGTCGGGGAAAGAACACCTCGCTTGAAAGGTGACAGGGCACGAAACTGAAAGTAACAGTCAGCGGCGGTGGCTCTGTTACCGTAACCACCGGTAAACGAAGCTGCCCTTCTTACACCTGCGCTGCTTGAATGCGGACTGGGGGAGATAATTCGCAGTTTTTTTTTATTGTTGTTGTGACTACTATTCTGAGGGGAAAGTTTGAGTTTTCAGATCTGTTCGCTGTGGTTCAGGGGTGGTGTTCGGCTATATTGCCGGGAGTGGAAGCTACACACATTTGACCGAGAAGAAAACGTATATAGAGCCCAGTGGTTTCCTTGTACCCACATCGTGTGGTTAGTTGTGCATCCCCAGCGTTCCAAATTTGCAAGTGAAATGAATGCCGGTCCTCCCTGCACTGACATTTCGGACTTCCAACTATGCTACTACAGTGCAACTACACAGCTTCGAAGCAAACTCCCTAGGCTTTAAGCTGTTGGTGATGACTTTATCTCCGTGCGGGTATTAGTCGCGTGCGCGTGCGTCTAAAGGTTATCTAAAACTTCACCACTAAACATAACTTCGTGAAAGACGATGAACTCAAGTAGTACGCTTGGTTTCCTGTCCACAAGATAGCGCCAGTTTACTACAGGTCTAAGCCACATGCGAGGAAGCCACGTATTGCGATTAGCAGATTTTACTCTTCTCTGGCCCCTGCTTGAAGAGGCGAACAATTGCCTCGAACTATCTGGCCGTCCGGTATTAGGTTTTACGATCGACGATTTTCAAAACGAAGAATGCAACGTGAATGTGAATGCTAGCAGATGGATATCAACAGCGAGGTATCATTGAACGACCAAGTTACAGAATGCGGGATGTGCGCGCATATGCTCATTTATATTTTATTATCGCCCTCACCTGATTGCTATGAATGTTTTAAGAGCCAAATTACTGGCTCCTTCCCGACAGTAACGACCGCAAACTGTTCGTATCGACAGCGTGGACCTGCAAGAATCGCAAAATTCCGCAGTGTTTTCCCTCCGGTTGCATGCAATCTTGAATTACGCCTGGAAGCAGGACATGGCAGTCCACAAACGCGTACCTCTCGTTGCGAAAGATATGTAGTAGGTCAAATGTTTAGGGGAACCCCCAAGGCGGAGTATATTTGTATTAAGGGAGTAATTACTCACTGGCATCCACCCAAGCAAAGCCGTAAGCCTACAACGAAAAGCTATAAAGCTTTCTCAGAAACTTCGTTACTAAAGAAAACTGGTCCTGGTCCGGGGTTCGAACCCGGGACCACCGCTTCACCGGAACAGTCGCTCTACCGACTGAGTTAACCGGGACGGCAAGCTTATGGTAGGGCGAGAGTGAATTGATAAACAACTTGAAGTGGGAACGGTGTTGGACAAATGTCTAGGGTAATCTCCCAACACGTCCTGCTCCGGGTTATAATAATAATAATAATTGGTTTTTGGGGAAAGGAAGAGGCCAGTAACTGTCTCATATATCGTTGGACACCTGAACCGCACCGAAAGCGAAGGGACAAAGGAGGGAGCGAAAGAAGAAAGAAAGAAATAGGTGCCGTAGTAGAGGCCCCCGGAATAATTTTGACCACCTGGGGATCTTTAACGTGTACTGACATCACACAGCACACAGGCGCCTTAGCGTTTTTCGAACCCCGGACCAAGGCGAATTTTTCTTTACGTAGTTTCTGAGAAAGCTGTATAGCTTTCCTTTGTATCCGTATGGCTTCGCTTTGGTGGATGTCAATGAGCAATTACTCCCTTATTAAGATATGCAGTAATGGGGAATGAATGAAAGTCCCTACCAGTCTCCGACACCGTCACCACGAAGAGGACGAAGACGACGACGACGACTGACAGCGCAGCCACGAGGACGTTGAGGCCGGAGATGGCGCGCTGGTGGCTGGTCTGCTCAGCCCTGAGGAAAGAGGTCGTAGTGCAGTCTGTTATGAACGCATGCTGCTGCTCAAAAATATTTGCAGTGGCTTAACTTGGCTAACCCTGGCATGCAGCGAAAAGCAAGCAGGCTTGCCAAGCGTCTGAGGCTCGTCCATGGCAGATCCGCTACACGATCGCGACAGCCGTTCTATATATACCCACACGACCACATGGCTATGACGTGGTATCACATGGTCTTACTACACCCCCATCGAATGTCATCACGTGGTTTCTCATCACCCCACTAGATGTTCTTAAGGTCAAAGGTCACCCAATGTCAACGGTCAACTAAAGGTCAGAGATGAAGGTCAGGAATCAAGCGTTCGACAACAATACTTTTACCACATATGGTCGTACACGGCTAACGTGGTTGGGCTGAAGGTTCTTAAAGGTTATTCTCCGGCCTACGCAACGACTGCTTTACCTGGCATGGTGAAGTTTTTCGCTTCAAGAACACTTTTATTGTCAAGTGTGGGCTTAAAGAACTGAGGTCAACGTCATAGTGCCTTAACATGCCAAAAAATATGCTTACCAGTGTTCTGAAAAAAAAAAAAACGGATACGTAGTTGTTTGTTAAGTTTCTCTCTGAAAGCACCGAGACATTGAAGTTCAAGAAACATTCTTCCTGATCTGGGGTAAGCTGCCGTCATTGTTAGCATAGCTCGTAGAGCGACTGCGTCGGACTAGTGGGGGTCCATGATTTGAGCGAATCCTCATGAAAAATTCAGGCCTGTGCACTTGCTCCTTGAATCCATGTATTTTGGGCATTATTACGAACGGAGGTCGAAGTACAGCTTTTTATTGAAAAAAATTTGAAAATTGAAAAATTGTAGGACAGTGTTATGGAAATATTTAAGGCAATGGCGAATTGATTTGATATGTAGGAAAATCTTTCTTTTAAAGTGTTTCCAGTGATCGCATCAAACAGTTATGACTGCCTTAGAAATTTTTTTTAATTGGTTCTGGGGGAAAGGAAATGGCGCAGTATCTGTCTCATATATCGTTGGACACCTGAACCGCGCCGTAAGGGAAGGGATAAAGGAGAGAGTGAAAGAAGAAAGGAGGAAGGAAATGCCGTAGTGGAGGGCTCCGGAATAATTTCGACCACCTGGGGATCTTTAACGTGCACTGACATCGCACAGCACACGGGCGCCTTAGCGTTTTTCCTCCATAAAGACGCAGCCGCCACGGTCGGGTTCGAAAATCACTGGGGAGCGCTTTTCACGATAGCAGGAATATCAATGGAAAAAATATTCAAGACTGCTGTTGGGTGATCTGCGGATATCTTAATTGTTATAGTGAAATCTTACATTGTATTGAAAAATTGCGTTCATTAACGGCTTCCAGATGAATAATGCTTTTGTCTGGAATTGCTGGGTATGGCACTCTGGGAAGAATTTCCAGTTAGCAGACGGCGCAGGGTCAAAGAGGCCTCGGCGTGACGTCATCCGCCTGAGCGTTAATCAACGGGAGAGCTTTCCTTTGTCGGCGGGGAAACCAGTTCGCCGAGCAGCAGCGTTGGGGAGGTGGTTACTGAGTTGCGCGGTCATCCAGGGCTAATTGCCTCGCTGAAGGAAATTATACCGAGACCTCAACTACAGCACCTCTTTCTTAATCTCTTCTCTCACTAGATCGTTTATCCTTTCCCTTATGGCGTGGTTCAGATGTTTGCCGAGATACAACTATGTGAGACAGTTACTGCGTCATTTCTTTTCTTCAAAACCAATTTTTTCCCCCTGTGTGGCGGAGGCCAACTTTCCCACTGGTAAGGTGGTGTAACCCAAGTCTTCTTCTTCTGCAGCGACTAACAACAGCGGCTTCCCCCTTCCATCTAACAACGGCGCTCAAGAAACACAAAAACACAGGGAGAACAGGACGAACAACAGCGCATTAGCAACTGATGCGTGGTCGAAGATAGACTTCTCACTGAGTTAGAATGCACCAGAAAATTCAGCACGTGTCACACAATCGGCACACAATCAGCACATGTAATAGCGAAAGCTGCATGACAGCACTACGGTACGGCCATCAGATACCGAGGAACATGCGTTCTTTTTTCAGCAATAACACTAATGTAGAACTTACACACAAGTCGTTACCTGCGGTGATTATATTCGAGGCCGCCAATACCTCTCTATAAACTTTTTTTTCTTTCGTGCCCGATGATACTTGTCGCACCCGAGTTGGGCACCGTTTTTAGATGGATCATTACCAACTAGCCCAACTTTCTATTTACTGGTCCCCTTTCCATTTCCACGAAGCGTCGTGGTCCGAAGATAGTGGCATTAATTGGTCACGGTGCGTCCAATTTATTTTGATCAACGACCGATGCATCACGGGCCCATTATTGATGGTGATGCATCTTCGACTTTTAACGGTCATTGCTGGGAGGCAGCAACAAATCGACATGTCTAGAGGAAGAGCGGACCATCTCCACCGAAACACAAGTGAGAGGAGAGCGGTACGGCCTCCTGCGGTGGGTGGCTGCCCAGGTCATCACGAGTGACCATGTGACTGGGCACAGATCAAGTGCACAGATTCCCCAACTTGAAATCTCAGGATCTCTGACTGTTCTTAAGCGGGCTTACGGCCTGTGTAAAGAAATATTCAAAACTTTCAGATGTCTTCTTGCGTCTAAAGTACATTCTAAATATGTGAACTAGCCTCTCCTGGAAGCTGTCCATCATCGTCTCATTTGCAACAGCAGTCCTCCGAGCCGGTGCCCGTGGCCATCGGCCTGGCTGAAAAGATAAACCCAGTAGAACCAAGGGCCCACATCTATCATCGAGCAGTCGGGGAAAGCACTTGTCAAGCCGATCGAGCTGCTCCGTGAGCCATATCGCCTCGGCACTCTGTTTGTTGTCTGAAATGTTCTAGGGCCAAGCACGAATCTTTGTTTGTGTAACGCCATTTGGTTTTATACTGACATGTTCGTTCTGCCGCGTACGTGCTTTGGTGAAGTGAAACTGCCAGCAACACAGGATGGGGCCGCCGCTGACTGTAGAACTATTCATTGACTGAGTTCAGCATTTGCTGCCTGGACGAGCTTAAGTTTGAATATGTGTTGTTTTGGAAATGTTAGCCAGACTGACTGGAGAACACTGTTGGACAATATCGCCGTTTTGGTGGATCTAATTATCATATTTCGATTCAGCAGATGTTATCGGAATCTGATACAAAACTGAGCCTTCAAGATGAACGTGTACTTACATTAGAGAACTTTCTGGTTGAAGCAGCATCACATGTATACAACGCATGCAAATTGACCAATAAGTATAAAATTGATATTACTTGCGATGGCATAAACTCAAAGCTAGAGCGCTTGTCGGATGTAGTGTACATATTGCCCTGAATCTTTGCAGTGTTTGTTTGTTCATTCTTCAAAGTTGCCCACATGTCGCTTTATCGCTTTGTTTGTGATTCAAGGTGTGACCAGATTTATCTCGATTGATCGCATCCAGGCAGACTTGATTCTACGTTGTTCCAGAATGTGTTAGTAACTTTGCACGTTTTATCTGGAAATTTCGCCACCAGGTTTAAATTGAGCACGGCCGACAGCGGCGGGTATTCTGTCCGACGACTGCCGAGCACGCTTGTTGCTACGCCGCCGATGGGTCATTCAGTCCCATTCTGGACACAAACCAGCGTAATAAAGAGTTTCGTTTAGAAACCCTTATCACTCTCTTCCTGCACGCCGGATTGCCGTCACTACTATGTCGCAATAGCAGGTTTCTGCTCTTACTGCATTGAAGAGACTTCTTTCCTTTCTTTGAGAAACCTCACAAGAGGGCACAGGTATATTCTGCAGGATGCCAACTGCTTAATCGAAGGACTCACAAGAGGAGCGGTCAAGCTTCCGCAGCCAGTTGTTACCACCGGCGTTCTGCACATTGAAATTGTGCGAGAAAAAATGACAGCGAAAGAACTCTTGCCAGGTTCCGTGCAACGCGCCACCAAGGAGCTGCTCCTGAGCGCAATGGAGCACTTGTCGGTCGACAGCGAAGATTTGGATGTTTGCTCCAACGCACATCACCAGGACACAGTGACCACCAACGTCTTGTGGGCTGCCACAAGCATCTAACCGAAAAACTACGTCCAAATAAACAAAGAGCTGCTGAATACTAAGAACGCCACCGCTCAGGAGAGAAAACTACAAACTCTCAACTAAACCACTAGCCAGATATTAATAACGGTGCTGAAATAAAGGTATTCTCTGGTTTATTCTTCTTGTGCCTGCCTCCTCTCTCTGGTAAAGGAAATAAAAGAAAAGCAACGATTGTACCCTTGCTAGTATTAATTATTGCATCGCGAATTAAGGCGCTCTGATCATTATAGAGCAAACGTCGCGAATTCGCCGACGACTCGCATGGTGAACCTGCCTTTATGCGCGACACAAACGAGTGTAGCAAGTACTTCACCCACAGTACTAGGTGAAGGTACATGACATCACGGATCGAGTGCGGAGGCCTGACGTTATTTACAAAGCTTTGGTTTGGTTTATGGGGTTTAACGTCCCAAAGCGACTCAGGCTATGAGGGACGCCGTAGTGAAGGGCTCCGGAAATTTCGACAACTGGGGTTTTTTAACGTGCACTGACATCGCATGGTACACGACCCTCTAGAATTTCGCCTCCATCGAAATTCGACAACCGCGACCGGGATCGAATCCGCGTCTTTCGGGTCATCAGCTGAGCGACATAACCTCTGAGCCCCCGCGGCGGCTCTAGGAAGCTTTGGTTTGAGCTCCTAATAAGAATTAATTTGTCTTTACGAAATTTCTGTGATGTCTGTATAGCTTTTGTAGCCATATGCGTGTGCTTATGCAGATGAATTCACTAGCAACTCGGCGAAAAATACTTATTATGTTTTCCTTCAGATACTACAAGGAGTGGGAAAATTCGTCTTAGAACTTTAACGTAATTGCAACAACCATTTCACATTCAAGCGTAACTCATTACCTTCCAAACTTGTGTCCTCCGAAGGGTGGTTTCCGGCTGGAAGCGGAAATATTTATGCATCATGGAGAATAGCAGTTATTCCCTGAATAGATGAAATCAACAAGCAGAGAAACCCTCAGTAGTAATTCGTTAACCGTGGCACGGTCCAGGAGGGTACGGTTTCTGTCGCTCTCGTAAGCACTGAGTTAATGACAGTTAGGCTTTCGTCGATCTTGAAGAGTAGCCTTGCACTAAATTGTCCGTTTCACTGTGGAGCTATATAGATATCCTTTCCACAGTGTGCATCGGACACAATACAATGAACGTTTGGCATGCTGGCTAGCGGTAAATAAGAGTTGAACAGACTGATGTGCCTTTATATGCGTCGCACGGCACATGTTTGAAACCTTGCAACAGGACGGCAGGCATATCTTTATCTTCCTGTTATCTTCGCAATGATTGCTGTGCAAGGAAGTTTCTCAGGAAAAAACGCAGGCGATTTGGCTGCCGAAACTTGACCGTTCGCTTGCTGTTCCACTGAAAATTATCTGCAGCTACACATGAACCTGCAACGGTACTTGCTCTCGAAGTTGTGCTATGTCGTTATGTGGAAGCAATTCTATTATGCCCACCACTTGGATATCCCAACGAATGGTATGTCAGAGCGATCGGCGAAGGGGGGTGGGGATAGAAGGAGGCAGCTGACTGCACAGCTATCCCTTTTTATTGTTTACACCGAGGAAAAGCGGACTATTTTAGTTTTATTACAATAACGCAAGGGTGGGCTACTTTTTGATCTGCTAGAAATGCTGCTGCCTGTGTTCGCAAAATTGCTGCATGCTGGTGTGGTCAAGAGAGGCATAACGTACCTGATGACGGTGTGCGAATGGCACTCGAGTTGACTGAAATCAAAGGGCAGAAGAATATGTGGCAGGAATCGAAATGTATTATGCGCCGTTTGAGCGATCTTCTCGTGTGGTCCGCAAACGTAATATCATACATGAAGCCAGCACATTCTTTGTAATTGTTTCCCTTTACTCGCAACTTTCATACAGAGCGTAAAATCTTCAGGCATTGGTAATAATTAATCGAAAAGTTAGGAAATTCGCCCCTGTATCCCCATTAGTATTACACTTTATCGCAATTTTCGTTTAAAAACGAGGTAAAACAGGAGATATATTACTTTACTGATAGGGAACACTGTTGCCAATTTCAAGACAGTCGTGGCAAGCTTTGTGAGATGCGATAGAATCTATTCACTGCACGCATTTGTAGACAATAGAGCACGCTATGAACTATCTACCGTAAATTAGCAGCTTACAAGTCTTGCCTGGTCGTACTCAGACACACAAAAACAGCATTGAGAGCTTACCGGAAGTCATCAGGGTTGTTTGACTTGACTCAGCTGAAGAATATTGAAGGAAAGGAAGGGAAACATTACCAAGAATTGAAGACAGTTTGCAAAAATTCGCCGCGAAAACCAAGTGTACATCTGCTTCAATATACACAGTTCACCAAGTGGTAATTTAGCCGCTTTAGTGCGCTTGAGTCGTTTCAGAGCAAGGCATGACCTGAGCAAGCTTTACATTTTTTTCATTGTAAATTATAATACAGTTCAGACTGCATGAAACTTTATGGTGTCAACAATGCAAAATATTTGTTCGCAAACGTGCTGACAAATCTAGCTAGGATCTTGCTGCTCCTAATATCAAGATCGCTTGCTAGTCTGTAAAAGCGCGCGACAAGAAAATTTGCTGCGGGGTAGGCGTTATAAAAGCCTACATCTGGAAGCAGCACGAATGATCTCTTTCGCAAGATGTATTTAGTACTCCGATAACAATGACGTATGTGACTAAGCTTTTTTGTTTACGCCTATTAAGAATACTGATCTTTACGATCATCATAGGTACGCGCTTTCATTGCATATATAGAGGTGGACACAACACAAGATTTTTTTGCGCAGCCATAAGCCTTGTAAGTCTGTACGCTTTATTGACATGACCACTCGGCTGCTGTAAGCAAAATATTCCCCTCAGCATCAAAGACCACAACGGCCACCTCGATATCCGGTTCGTTATGAAAGGAACGTGAACCGTAAATCGTTGAATACCGGAACCTGCAGCGCTAAACTTCACACTGTGCGAGCTCATTAAAAGTCCAACATGATCTCGACTGACAAGACGCATAACGACTTAATACTGACATAGATTGTAATAAATACAGGCAGCAGCATTGCCAGCTTATGGCCTAGCAGTTATCAACAGTACAAACACCTGCGTGCTTGCAATGCTATGCACCGATAAGGCCGACCGTGGAAATGCCTTCTCTAAGAAGATACGGCAATGGTGCACGTAATGGTTGCACACTTGGCGAAGGAACGAGAAAACCAAGCGAGACACTCACCCATCGCGGTGCGCTTAGTTGATTCTTCTTTTTTTTCCAATACTTCACCTGCGTTGCACGCTCGTGTCTTTTTGCTGAGCCGCGACAAATATTTATATTGATGGACTCAGTTTACAAGCGGTTGCTTTCGGCTTAACCCATTTAAGAAATGGCTGTACTGCAGTTCACTTTCACACGTAGGCTGATCATTTTAACCGCGGTTCAGCCGGACATTTTGCCTTCAGTCGTCACTTTTATAGCACAGCAACTAATGCAAAGATTCGTGTGCATTATCATCATCAACATCATCATCATCATCATCATCATCATCCTGACTGCGCCCACTGCAGGGCAAAAGCTTTTTCCTTGTCTCTTCAATTAACCGTGTCCTTTGCCAGCTGTGGCCACCCTATCCTCGCAAACATTTTCATTTCACCCGCCCAGCTAACCTTGTGCTGCCCCCTGCTACGCTTGCCTCTTCTTGGAATCCACTTCTTTACACTTAAGGACCAGCGGTTATGTTGCCTTGTTAATTATTATTATATAGATATTGCCTAATTTAGTATGTCATGCTTGGCCAATGCAATATGCATCGCGATATTGCGTTCAAGTGTACCAGAACCGATATTACAAGGCTCCGACCTATATATCTGCTGAGGCTTCATTTCTGACGACATTTCACGCTCTGGAAGTGAGAAAACGAAAGTCAGGAGGTCGTGGTCAACTTGTAACAAAAATTGAGCCTTATGATAGACTATTCTTGGGTTGGCACTTTATCTCGTGAAGTGGCCGGCACTCGGTGACGCTCGGCGACTTCCAAAGCCCAGCCCGTGAGCTGTTTTTGCGCAGCTGAGTAGGAGCTGGACAACGCGACCTCCTATCTCTCGAGGTCAGTGAGTAGGCACTCAGTGATTGAAAATGCTTATTATGGATTTTAGTTACGGCGACTGGTCGGACCCTCCGCCCAGGGATCCGCTAGGTTCGGCTGTCGTCTTGACCCCACACACCAGCCGTATTTGAATCCCGGGGTTCTTACGTTGTTCAATTTGTTACCCTCTCTAGTGCCGGATTTTTTTGGCATTCCCATACCAAGTGGTAAAGGAAGGCAATCTTTCCACCGAATATGCAGTGTCAGTCTATGTCGTCTGTGGTACATATAAGCTAGTTTAGCTGGCCTTGTTTTGTTTCTTGGTTCTTGGTGAGCGAGGGGTCCGATGGAGAGTACCCCCTTCTAATTAATCTGTGATGCTGGAGAGCATCACTGTACCCTATCAGTGAACGCTATCATTGACCCTATCACTGGTGAATATGTGGTATCATTAGAACGTGTCCGGTAAAGTAAGGCGCCAGCTGCGGCCTTGAGCGCCTTCCTTCCCTCCGTCTGAAGTTTCCGGGAAGTCATGATAATGAATGGCGCATCAGTGTCCTGAGTTCTTAAAGGACGCTGAAAGCGTGTATGCACAGGAGTCCTCTGGTTCTCTGGAGTCTGCATGCACACTTTTCTGCATAGCCAGATAATGAAGCAGGAGGACATATATAGCTTTCTGCGGACTCCGAGAAGCGCCTTCTAATAGACACGAGTTTAGTTTCAGACATAGCTTACCTTCGGCATTATCTTCAGCATATAGCGTAGCCAAGATTATAAGGACTCGAAGATAATGTTCGAACTTAAGCTCAGTGGCGGTAAGATAGAGAAGCTCTGATGGTTATAGAATTATGAAAATTTCAGCTTCTTGACGTCGGGCTCAAAAAGAAAATTTATGTTGACAAGAATCTTCAATCTATCAAAAAGCTTCACAGCGTCCATAGAGTGGTAGAGCACACAGAAACTCTGCATAACGCATATATTTCGCTTCTTACATCGGTGTGGAATACATTGGCTTTGTCATCGTCATTATATGAAGCCTAAAACGACAAAATCATTTGTTTACATCGCCAGCCATTCACCCGCACAGATCATGCTGCGTCTTTCTAGTTTGTGGCGTTGATACGGCACTGAGAACTGTTAGCAGCATGCATAAACAGGCAGGACACACACTCGTCCTGTACATAGCGCACATATATCGCATCGTTCATTGGTTCAGAATACATTGGATTTGTCGCTTTGATTCGATTAAGCTTAAAATGGCATTATTCTAATGCCACCCGTTCCCACAGACCGCACTATTTGTGACACACGTAACTGTTATTACTTTTACACTTGCAGCAGTGATGACAATATCCTACCTAAACTTGTACAAACTAAGAGGAAAGGTTCTAAGCGATGCAAACCAGATGCAGCACCGCCACCACCTGTTCATTTTCAGTACGCTATTCAAAAGCACAGTTCTTGAAATGAATACGGGATGACTGAGCACTCCCCACCGTCTACACATGAGTTCATGTCAGTGCAGAACTGGCCGTCTCTGAGCTGCACGGAAAAATGCAAAACACCGGAGACCCCTCAAACGTAATTAGTGCATCTGTTTTCAAGAAAATTGTGCCTGGTAAAGCGTTATCTGACAACTGAAAAAATGACAAGGGCCATGGTGTTTTGTGGGCGCTATTTACATCATTTTTTTTCCTAGCTAGAACGAGGAGGCACATTCTGGCCGCGAAAATCATAAAAAAAATTCTCGACATTGTGCATGTTTGATCCAGATCTCAAGAGTTCAACGAAGAGAAACCTGGCCAACCCGGGCAACGAAGTGAAAAATAAGGGTGGGCATTTGATATCCACTCGAGCTTCGGTGGTTGGTGTATACTAACGCAGACGCAATCAGAAAATAAAGCCCAGAAGAGATAATATAAAATGCCATCAAAAAGTTGGGCATTATCGCAGAGGCATTTGTCGCAAAATAAGATACGTGCACAAAAGCTTCTTCCAAATCAGGGACTACAGTTTCGTGTAGACGATGAGCTGATGGCGTGATTATTTTCCGTCTCCACCGAGAACGCGCCCGTGACCATCTCCGTAGCGCGCTCTTCTTCCGGAGACGCCTCGTGCTTCACGTCGTCGGCCTCCTTGAATACTTCGTCAGCTCCTCCAAGACCAGAAGCACCCGCCTGCCTCTTGTCCGAGCATGGATGTTCCTGGCGCTCTTCGGCAAGATTGGCGCCGTTTCTCTTCCTGCTCTTGCGCCTGACAGTCTTTCACCAGAACTGGGCCACGCAAAGCCAACGGAGGCAGGACGCCTCTCGCAGCAACGACGTCCGGATGCTCACTGCCGGGGATTTGCAATCCGGACTCGCCCTTGCCGATATCGAAGACTTCGGCTGCACTTTCTTCATGCGATTCGTTGTCTTGGTTCGCTGTGATGACCGACGCGGGCTGCTCTGTGCACTTCCGGTCGTTGTAACAGGAGGAGACGGCTGAGTCGTCCTTGTCGAGTGTAGATGCACCGCAGTCAAGACCAAAGAATAATAATAATAATTGGTTTTGGGGAAAAGAAAATGGTGCAGTACCAGTCGCGTATATAGTTGGACACCTGAACCGCACCGTAAGAGAAGGGATAAAGGAGGGAGTGAAAGAAGAAAGGAAGAAAGAGGTGCCGCAGTGGAGGGCTCCGGATTAATTTCTAAGCCCTCAGTCGGGTTTTCAGGTACGTGGATGTGGTCAGAAAGACATGACAGGTTGGTGGTCGAAATTGGTTTTTTTAGGAAAGGAAATTGCGCAGCATCTGTCTCACTGCTCGGCGGGCAACTGAAACGCGCCGTAAGAGAAGGGATAAAGCAAGGACTGAGAGGAAAGGAATAGGTGCCACAGTGGAAGGGTCCCGACTAATTTCGACCACCTGGGGATCTTTAACGTGCACTGACATCGCACAGCACACGGGCGCCTTAGCGTTTTTCCTCCATAAAGACGTAGCCGCCGCGGTCGGATTCGAACCCGGGAACTCGGGATCAGTAGCCGAGCGCTCTAACCACTGAGCCACCGCGGCGGGTCAAGGCCAAAGAATAAAACATGTTTTCAGGCTTCAGCGTAATCAATCAAGATCACGTGGCTCGGTGCGTCGCTGAGAACCCCTGGAACTCCCTGACGTCCTCCATTCACGTGCTGCATCACAGCAGCGGTGGTGGCCACCTCCCGTGACGGCAGCAGTGCTGACTCGGGCACTGGCCCAATTTGCTCTGGTCCGTGGCTGCAGGAACATCGGTAACATGGCTAGAGGCGGAGCTTTCTTCCTGTTTGAGACCTCCTTGCCAGTGCTGCATCTGCATCCCTGCGCCAGCTTGACATTCTAGAAGAATTGACATTCTAGTTGGAGCAATTTGTCTTCACTGCATACGGCCTCCACATTGAGTGCAAGTAACGAACTGGAAGATTTCTTAAAGATTGGCTGCTATGGGGCAAATGAAATCTGAAAATTTGGTTAATATATGAAGTAATTAAAAGAAGAGAGCAGACCACATATGCGAACGTATTGCACAGAAGTAAAAAAATTACCCGGCGCGGTTGCTTAGCGGCTATACGTTCGCTTGCTGAGCTGAATAGCGCGTGGTCTCGGCTGCGGCGTCCGCGTTTCCGCAGAGGTGAACTGCAAAAGATGCCCCTTTGCTGCACAATGTCAGCTGATGTTAAAGAGCACCAGGCGGTCGAAATTATTTCGGAGCGCTCAATTGCGCACTTTTTTCTACCTTCCTTATTTCACTCCCTCCTGTCTTCTCGACGTGATTGAGGTGTCCACCGTGAAACGACAGCACAAGCAAAGTCAACAAGAAGGGGGGAGCCTGACGGGACTTAGCCAATGTTTCGACAAGAGGACTTGTCTTCGTCTGGGAGCCCTCTCTACAATGGGCACACAGCTACAGCGGTTCCCTTCCTCAAACGAAATTACATTCTTCGTGCCAGGCTAGTGAGCACACGGTGGTCGCCTGTTCTGTTCTGTTGTTGCCAGGAAAAATGAAAAGGAAAGTGCACAGGCCTGCCCACTGGCTCAAGCTGAGCCACAATCGCTACCACGTGCAGAAAGTCGTCTGGCCGCGTCTGAAGAGGTGTACGTGGTCGGCAGTAAAACTTTCTCGCGTGGCCACCAGGGGCACTGCGAATTTTTCCTGGGCTTTTCACTGCATGTTACGTGTGGGCTGGCAGTCTTCTGCTGCCCGTGACCACAGAGTAATCTATTATTTAAGGAGTGATAAAAAATAACGAATGGAAATAGACGAAGAGGTGCTTCTACAGCGAAAGCAGGGACAAGCGGTGGCTGGAAAGGGCTTAGAGCACGCAGGGAAGAGAAGGAAAAAATGAAGTTACCTCGACCCCAAAACAAAGTTCGCAAAAGCGACGATGTAAATGCAAACAAAAACAAAAAGAAATATTGAACGATTTCGGAGCTTAAAGGAACGAGCTTCAGACACGAATTATTACTGCAGACGCGGTGACCTCCATTTTTACGCCACACGTGAACTACCATACACACTTTACGGGGATTGCAGTGTCTGCTGCTAACACCGCTGCGCCACTTCAAAAGGGCATTTAGCAACAAGCGACACCTTCAGAATGGGCGCTTTATTATACATTACACCCATTCAAAATATAGTGTTTTAATGGGTAAGCAGTTAAATGAAACAGCATCAAGGATCACTTTCAGAGCTTGCTCGGGTGCATGTATTTCTAATGTGTCATTTTAAACACACAAAGCAGCTCTTCCCACACTTTGGACGAAATGAGCTCGACATCCAGCAATGAGCAGGGAATAACGCATAAAACGCCGATTACACACAAGCGGAATGACAGAATTGCACGAGCCGTCACAGAAATAAAGAAACTAATGCTTAGCACATAGAAAAAAAAAGACCCGGCTCGATTAGAAGCGTATGCCACCAAAATTCATCCAGTCCATGCTATTCATACGAGCTTCGCGTGTGTCCCTGGGGATCCTATAAAAAAAGAGTGCCCTCTGCAACAATTGGATGGGACACTTAAGGTTCGCTTTAAGAGTATGTCGCGATAGCTGAATGGGTTATTGTCCATATATGCAAAATTGGTCATTCTCTACTAAACATTCATAGATTACTGGGAGTCCTCACTTCTCTCCTGGCGTAGTGGCGTATTGGTGCAGAGATTAGGCGATGCGCCACTGCTGCCACCGATGGGGCTTGTGCGACCCCGGCCGTTCTTCTCGGGTAGCCAGTCGCGACCAATCATGAATTTGACTGCCGCCTGCCACGGTGCGCAGTTCGCTCGCAATTGGGTGTGGAGGTTGTGATGACGCCACAAGGTCACGTGACCTGAGTGGCCAACCTGCCTCCCAGGTTGCTTCTCTGAAAACTTTGTGTCAATTTTTTGCTCGTGGTCAACGATGCCGACGACGGATTTTCTGCGACACAAGCTGCTTAACACTGTCATGTTAAAATTTCCTAGCGCTGTGCGGCATGAATGAGAGTTAAATAACCACAGGTGGGGCATACACTCTAAACAGGAACACGCCTATATTGGAGTAAAAAGCAGGTAAGCTAGTCCTCTATCGCACTCCCATTGAGGGATTGCAAGAGGGCAGTTAATTAATCCCAGAGTCTTTTTTGCGGTCCTCATATTCCGACCTTGAAAGTCCTTGAAGACGGATTTGTTGAGAACTGTGTGGAAGTGTTTTGACGTTATTTTGAAGCTGTTGCCTTTTTAAAACATCGCAATTATTTCGTGCGGCCACAGCGAACGCATTCCAACAGGCCTTCAAACCGCTGCACTTTTCCTGAATGGCACAAGCTTTTCTTGGAGTCCCATCTGTGTGCGTGTGCGTGCGTGTGCGTGCGTGCGTGCGTGTGCGTGCATGCGTGTTTGTGTGTGTGTGTGCGCGCGCGCGCGTGTGTGTGTGTGGTTCGGATCCCACCGGCCGCACGGCTGCTTTTTCTGCTGCTTTATAATCAATTTACTTTAAGCGACAGATTCATGGATGTATTATTCTCCCACCGTTCAGCGCTACAAATTATAAAATAGAAACATTCGCTTATGATTTCGGTGACTGTTGGTGTCCATGTTTTTCATACGAGCCCCTCCTTTCCCTTTGTTTATATATATATGCGGGCGTGTGTGTGAGTATGTGTGTATATGTGGGTTAAATAATTATATACAGTTCTACCTATGCAGCATTTTAACATCTCAGTCGGAATATATCCATTCCCACTTTTAAGAGCGTTACCTCATACTCATCATGTTTGCTACCACTTGCCTTCGGCGTGAAATTTTCTAAGATCGAGGAATTAAAGATGACGCCTATGTTCGGGTGCCAATGATGACGTCAATACCCAATGTGGCGGACAGGAGTGAAACCACGTGATTATGGCGTCGTATTCAAAGATCTCCGGTGGCAAAGTTTTTGAGTCTCAAATCGAAGATGGCGGCCAAATTCCGCTGCCAATGCTGAAGTCATGATCCAGTATGGCAGATAGAACAGAAACCACGTGATTATGACGTCATGGGGACGAAATGGTCGCATAGTTTCGAATTTTAAATTGAAGATGGCGCCTTTCTGTGTGGAGTCAAAGCTAAGATGGCGGCCAATAACATTACTTGTGCTTGGCTAGGCGGGGTGCGTGCAGCCATATGTAAACAACCGTATCCCTCGGGAGCACTCAGATGCAAAGCGTACCACACTTTAATCTAATTCATATCAATTTTAGTAAATCAAACAGCTAGAACTCGTTACTTCAACGACTTCCAGATGGTGGTTTATAGGAAGTGCGTACCATTATCTGCGTCGAAGAATATATGTCTGGTCATCATTCGATTGCAAGTGTAGAGTGACATATGAGCAACGTGATGTACAGTTCCCGCGACGTCTCAGCTAATGTTTTGCGCCTGCTATCCATATTATGATAATCGACGTGTGCATACTTGCTTGATACTAAACCTGTCCTCGCCAATGACGCCACTTTGATGGTCATTGCACATGACAGCGAGAGATTTGCTGTGTAACAGAATTGTCATTAAGCCCATGCACCGGCTAACTTTCTCATGCAATCTTTCGACGACTGCTTACAGCCGTCACTACGGCGTGTGGCATACTCTCGCAGCAAATTTAAATATCACTGGGTTGAAAACTGCTATACTTGTCTGGTAAACAAGCCCTACTCTGTTCGCGGACGTCGCCCAGCAAACAAGCTTATTCCTCCGTGGCCAGTTCGATGGTATAGACTTACAACTCCAGCTAAAGTCTGTAGCTGCTACTTCATTACACCAAACCCGAGCAGGTTATCAGATGTGCACGCTCGTTGTATTCTTTGTACAGCATGCACTTGAGATTCTTTTCCACATTTTCCCTTCAGGATACTGATTTAATGTCGGCGGAATGTCTCAGTTGGAGTGCTCTTCCTTCTCCATAATCCTACAGCTCGCCCTCGTGATTATTGCCTCTTTGATTTTTATAGCATACTTAATTTAAATCACACGAGTGCATTTGAAAGTGACGGTACTTATTCCTAGCAGTAAGTAAAAATAAGAAAAATGGACGCCACAATCTCCGACAATAGACAGACACTAACTTTATTAACGCTGCAGGTAAAGTAGACCGGATGTCCTAGAGCTTTCCCGTCTGGAGGACACAGTAAGCCCGTTACACGTGCCGAGCTTGAAGGCTCAGTTCCATGCTACGCAGCGCGATCTCCCACTGCTCCTCGGTAGAGATTATAAAGGGGATTGCAGGCACGTCTGTTACTGCGTAGGACTAGAACCTGCGCATAACGGTGCTTAGAGAAAGTGAATGCTAATCAGCTCAGCTAATCCAGGATACCAAGCGAAAGCTATTGGCGTTTAGTGTGTTAATTGGAGTTGGCATTGACAACGTCGTGAACGCCAGTGATATTGAGGAAAGGAAGGGCGCATAAATGGCTCCCTGGGTCAGGGACCACCCGAAGCCGTGGCTCAGTGGTTAGTGCGCTGGGCTACTGAATCACAGTGCCTGGGGTCGAAACCGACCACGGCGGCCGCGTTTCGATGGAGGTGGTGGTGGTAGGGGTTTTATTAAAGGTAATAGTAAAAAGGAAGGAAAAGATTTTTGCTAGCCCCGGCATCTGCCATCGATATTGAAGCACCTGAGCTGGGGCAGCGGAAATAAAGGAAAGCAGGCAGAATGGAGAAATGAAATGAAAGAGGTGAGTGGACAGGAAGAGAGGATAGGGGGAGAAGTAATATGTACAAACAATGTACACAATAAGAAATGTGTCCAGGTTGTGCGCGTGATTAGTTCATATTAGAGGAATTAAATCACACACGCGCACAGCACTGTGTTGGTTACAACTGGAGTGGGGCGTCCAGTTATTAATCGTTCAAGGTACAACTCGCGGAGCGCTCGGTCGCTGCGTGTAACTACCTGACGGAGAACAGACGGGACGTCAAGCCCGTGTGTTCGAGGAATGCACAGAGGCTCACCAAAGTTCGCTCACGAGTGCGCGCACTGCCCTGCGGCCACAATAGCGCCTTGATGGAGTCTTGTAGTATGCCTTGCGCCCTATAGGCCGCGAGCATATCGCGACGGGCATCGGCGAACGCGGTACAGTGAAGGAGCAGGTGTTCTAGTGTTTCCACTGCACCGCATCCGTCACACACATCACTCGTCGCGATTCCGTGACGCACCCGTCGTTCCCCGGGACACACGCAGCCAATGCGCGCGCGGAGGATCATTGCACGTTGTGACCGTGTAAGTGCGCGACAGCCGGTGACACTGTCGATGCGCTCCCCTCCCGCGATGCGTGGGTTGGGGTGCTGCTTTCGGAAATGGTCGTGGATGACCGCACGCACGTCCTCCAGCGCAAGGGGCAGGTCGCTGGCAGGTAGTTGGTGTGCAGCGGTCGCGAGGTCGTTAGCTTCTTCGTTGCCTGCGATGCCGCAGTGACCGGGCACCCACTGTGCACGCGCGGCACAACCTCTCTGCGCGAGGCACTCGATGCGCGAGCGAATTTCGCGCATTAGTGGGGTACCGCGGCCGTTAGATTTCAGGAGGCTGAGGGCGGCGCGGGAGTCACACAGCAGAGCATTCCTGGGCGGCGGAGGGCCGAGGGTGAGCAGCAGGTTCAGCCCGAGCCGGATCACCATCATCTCCGCCGTGGTGTAGGAGCCCAGGAAGGCTGCGTGTTGCTGGCTGTGCAGTCGCAGGGCGAGGATGGTGGCCGCCGCAGCAAGGGAGCAGCTGTCGCGGGCCTCTGAGCCGTCGGTGTACACGGTCCTGGAGCTCCTCGTGTATGACGGCTCTGGCCAGCTGCTGCATAGCACAGAGGGGTGTGCTCCGCTTTCCCGCAATGCCGACGATCTCTCGCTGTACTTCTGAGGCAGCAGGCCAGGGCGCGCAAGAGCCGTAGGGGGGTGGGCCTTGGGTCAATTGCTCATACTCGAACAGTGCCGCGCCCATTCGTTAGCGCGGGTGGGAGCGCATACGCTCCAGCAGCGAGCCGCCGTCCGGTGCGCGGTGAGGCCGGTCGATGTGATTCAATGCCCTGCGCGGTGCTTGGAGCTCAAGTGGCCACGCTTCTGCCTCGGCCAACGTTGCGGCGCACTGCGAGTTTTTGGGCAGGCCTAGGCACACGCGCAGGGAATTGCTGTGCTGAAGCTCCAGGTTCTTCCAGCATGCTTGCGCACCGTGACGAGCGGCAACGCATAGAGCACCGCACCCAAAGCTGCGGCATTGTATAGCCGCAGCGCGGCTTGCTGGGAGATGCCCTGGCCTCGAGCGGGGAGCTCATGCACGGCGGCGGCGATCCTCTTCATCTGCAGACAGGCCTTGGTCGCCGCGGGGCGGAAGGAAAGGCGCCAGTCGATGTCCAGGCCAAGGTACCGCACCGATTTACGCCAATGAATCGGAGTCCCGTCCAGTGACAGTGGCGCAAGGTGCGCGAGCGAGCGCGAAACGCAGGCCATGACCACCGATTTGTCCGCGCTCAGCGACAGATCAAGGCCACGCAAGATGGCATCGATTGCGGTGAGGGCTCCCTGAAGGCACCCCCGCCCGCGGAACGCCTCGCCCGGTGGTCCCCGGCACAACAGAGCTATGTCGCTTGCATTTATGGACATGTACACATGGTGTCGGCCGCTCGTGGGGAGGGAGGCCGGCACCACCGACATGGCCACATTAAACAGAAATGGTGATAGCACACAGCCCTGCTTCACGCCCATGTCCACTGGGCGAGGCTTGGAGAGCTTACCCCCTACTCGTACGCGCATGGTGCGCCCGTTCACACCAGCCCCCTCAAGCACCGCGAGAATTGGTGCGCGGTGAACGTTGTCAAAAGCACCCGAGACGTCCAGTAGTAGCCGAAACGCAAAGGCTCCCGTGTGTTGTGCGTTGTCATTGTACATTAAAGAAGTCCAGGTGGTCGAAATTATTCCGGAGCCCTCCACAACGGCGCCTCTTTCATTTCATCTCTTTGCTTCAGTATCAGATGCCGGGTTAGCAAAATTATTTTATTTCCTTTTTATTATTGTTTTAATGAAACCAATTACTAGTTAGTACTTCTCGGTTACTCCATTATCCCTTTTCTTATGGCGGGGTTTAGGTGTCCGCCGAGATGTGAGGAAGATACTGCGCCATTTTCTTTCCCCTAAGACCAATTTTCATTCATTATTTCAATGGAGGCCTCAGTCGCGTTTTCAGGTACGTGGATGTGGTGAGAAAGAGTTGGCAGGTTGGTGGTGGAAATTGTTTTTTTAAGAAAGAAAATTGCGCAGTATCTGTCTCATATCTCGGCGGACAACTGAACCGCGCTGTAAAGGAAGGGATAAAGCAGAGACTGAGAGGAAAGGAAGAGGTGCCACAGAGGAAGGCTCCCGAGTAATTTCATCCACCTGGGGATCATTAACTGGCACTGACATCTCACAGCTCACGAGCGCCCTTGAGTTTCGCCAGCATCCAGACGTGGCCGCCGCGGTCTGGCTCGAACCCGGTAACTCCGAATCAGTAGACGAGCGCGCTAACCACTGGGCCAATACGGCGGGTGGTCCACTGACCCAGGAAGCCAGTTATGCGCTCTTCCTTTCCTCAAAATCACCGGCGTCTACGACGTTGTCAACGCCAACGCCAATAAACAAAATAAACGCCAATTGATTTCGATTGGTATCCTGAATTAACTGAGATAATTAGCATTCATTTTTTGAAGCGAAAGCTTTACCGGCCGTGAACTTGCGATTTTCCCGTGGCCGCATTCTGAGGAGGCACATGATGTCACAACGCGCGAATCACATATCTCGATGGACACCCGAACCATGCCTTCCTTTTCCCCTGCCCCTTTATCTGTTCGTTTACGGCGAGGTTCGGGTGTCCACGGCTACTGTGCATTGTGCGCTCGCCGCGCCATCTGGTATGATGTCACACCGCGCGGCTTGCCACCGCAACCATTTGGTATGACGTCACACCGCGTTCTTCGTCGTTCCGCTCACCTCCGCTCGCTTCACCAGCTGTGTCGCATGCCTGACAACATGTCGGAGGATTGAAAAGGAGAGCTCGCGTGTGCTGCAACTGCAGTTGTGGCGTCTTTAACGCACCGACAACATAGCTAGACAACAAGACTAACAGGACTTGCAATCAAGATTAACCAAGGCTAACCATGCTATGCCT
The DNA here is from genome assembly GCF_052857255.1 of Amblyomma americanum. NCBI lineage: Eukaryota > Metazoa > Arthropoda > Arachnida > Ixodida > Ixodidae > Amblyomma > Amblyomma americanum. The sequence goes on from NC_135507.1 coordinate 79,395,212, forward strand.
TAGCTTTCGCTACGTATATCCTGGCATAGCCGAGCTAAGCCACTGCCAATTTTTTTTCTAAGCGCTGTTATGCCCAAGTTCTAGTCCTACGCAGTAGCCGACGTGCCTGCATTCCACTTTATAATCGCTACCGAGGACCAGTGGGAGATCGTGCTGCGACGCATGGTTCTGGGCCTTCAAGCTCGCCTCGTGTAACGGACAGACTGGGTCTCCGACGCGAGAAAGCTCGTCTACATCCGTCCTACTTGACCTGCAGCGTTAATAAACTTGGTGTCTGTCTGCTATCATCGATGGTGACGTCCATTTTTCTTATTGCTACTTGCTACTAGTATTAAGTACCACTACCGCCACCTCCAAATGCAATCCTGGTGTAAATTATGGTGACTAAGTAACAAACTCAAGAGGCTATCATCGAGAGGGAGAGCTGTAGGATTAGGGAAAATGAAGTGCACTCTAACTCATACCTTCCGGGAATATAACAGCTGCATCATAAAGGAAAGAATGTTGAAAACAATTGCATTTACGCAGCGCAGACAGAGTACATCGTGCCTGCATATTTGCTAATCAACTCGAATTTGGTCTTATAAAGTCACAGCTACAGACTTCAGCAAGATTGCTAAGTCTGTGCCTTACCTTTGGCGCCGAAAGAACAAGCTGGTTTGCTGGGAAACGTCCGTGAAGAGAGCAGTGCTGGTTTACAAGAAAAGCTGAACAGTTTTCAACCCGATGAATTTAATTTGCTGTCAGATCTTGGCACAAGCCGTGTTCTGAAAGTAATCCTCGAAAGATGGTGTGACGAGGGGAACAGGTTGGCTCAATGACAATTCTCTTACACAGCAGATCTCTCGCTGTCACGTGCAATGACCATCAAATTGACATCAAGGGCGAGGACTTCATTATTATGAAGCAAGTATTCACACCTCGCTTATCATATTATGAATACGAAGCGCAAAAGCTTAGTTGAAACATAGCCAGAACTGTAGATCAGGTCGTTCATAGGTCGCTCTGCAATTGTGATCGAATGATCACCAGATGTATTTTCTTGGTCGCCGACATCGGCATGCTCTTCCTAGAAAGTGGGAATGGAGATATTCCGAATTAAATAAAATATAATTTGTATAGTTGTAACTGTTTATAATTATATACCACACACACATATTTAAGACAAACAATTGGGCTTTGATGCCACAGCGGCCAGTGCCGACCAAGTTGACAAAGCAGACGGAAGACGAAGCTCACGAAGTTCAGTTAGGCGCTCACGAACAGACCTCCGTCCTTGCGTCTTAAAATCTATCAGCTTACATGCTATTACCAGTCCTTTTCTCTTCGAACCTTTCCTGTATCCAGCAATTAACCACCTGCGTCTTGGCCACGCCCCCGCAGCGGGTATGTGCCAGCATTGTTTGAGGCCTTCCTACCTACCTTCTGAGCTGCGCTGTGCTAACAAAAATTGCGGCCGTCCACATTTCCTGTTTGATTTGCGCCTTTTCACTTGGTGTAATCCGCTTGTTCCCACACTGCAGCTACGGACCTTACGGACTTTACGGACCTACAGACCTGAGGACCTACGCCCCTTCCCGCCGCCATCGTCTGCTACGGTCCCGTGCGTAGGTGCGACCTTGCGATCTTCAGCGGCACGGACGATAACGACGTAGAAGACGGGCTCGCGTCCTACGCACGCGTGAACGCCTACAACAAATGGGATGACGTTCTTAATCACACGAACGTCATAATTCATCTGACCTACGTCGTCAACCGGTGGTTTCCTAGCCACGAAGCTGGTTTTTCTACCTGGGTGGCCCTCAAAACCAGCCAGACCGATGATGTATTCGGCCGCCCCGCTGTCCGAAAACTTCGTGCCGAACAACGGTTGCGGTGTCGGGCAAGCAGAGTGGCGAGAATTTCACAAGCTATATCGAGGATGTCGTCGATTTATGCGACTGAATGCATCCATGAGCGACGCTGACAAAATCAAGCACATTCTTAAAGGGAATGAGGACGACGCATTTCAGCTGCTAGTGTCCAAAAATCTTCAAACCGTCTCCGACGTCGTTTCTTTATGTAAGAGCTATGACGAGCTCCGAAAACAGCGTCTTGTCACCCACCGTACCATTTGCCCGGACGACTCTCTTTCGAGCTTGGCTGTAGGCGGTCCTGCACACTATCAGTCGATCCTTCCTCAGCATATCCAGCAGTTTGTGCGGGAAGAGGTCGCCCGCCAGTTATCGTTGTTTACCTGCCCACCTGCCCTAAAGCCATCGCTGTCGCCTTCCATTCAGCGTGTCATCCAGGAGAAGGCTGCAGAGGTCCTGCCATCCGCTAATCCAACCCATCTGGTCACTGCTCCGCTGTCATATGCTGAAGCTGACGCACGGCCACAACCTCAACCGGTTGTTCCTGCTTATGTAACGCCTGGCATCATCTTCCCTCAGCCGCCGGCCACCCCTACATTGCCACTCACTCACCAGCCTCTGCCCCGCCCCTCCACCAAGTGCAAAGAGGCAAATCAAACAGGAAATGTGGACGGCCACGATCTTTGTAAGCACAGCGCAGCTCAGTAGTGAAGCGTTCGTGAGCGCCAAATTGAACTTCGTCAGCTTTGTCAGACTTCGCCACACCGCCAGCACCGCCTCGCCAGTGCCGTCAGAACGTTCAGAAACTTCGCCAGCACCGCCAGAAAACCCGCGCCACTCCTATATGTGTCTGCTGCCGACTTCCCTTCCTAAATCCGTGGTTTCGCTTTTTGTGCCCGACTCCAGCTCGGTCCAGTGTACAAAGATAGATAGATAGATAAAGAGGAGGAGGGAAAGACAGGGATGTTAACCAGAAAGGGGTTCCGGTTGGCTACCCTGCACTGAGGAAGAGGGATCAGGGGGCTAAAAGGAGGAAGAGAGAAGGGGAAAAAGGCATAAACACACACACGCACAACGCTGTCGCAATTTGTCACCCAATCCAGTCGCTCTCAAGTTGGCAAAGAGGGCCTTGTATGCCTTGAGGGCAGTCGGCTACTGTGGCCACGGACCGAGGATCTTTTGCTCTGTTAATGGGCGATAATCGAGGCGGCCCAGGGCACAACACAGTGTATATCTTGCACTCGCAAATGCAGGGCGCCCGTGTGCTGTGCGATGTCAGTGCACGTTAAAGATCCCCAGGTGGTCTAAATTATTCCGGAGCCCTCCACTACGGCACCTATTCTTCCCTTCTTCTTTCACTCCCTCCTTTATCCCTTCCCTTACGGCGCGGTTCAAATGTCCAAAGATATATGAGACAGATACTGCGCCATTTCTTTTCCCTAAAAACCAATTATTATTATTATTAAGAACGCAGGCTTCAATGAATGAATGCAACCTTCGCATGGTAAGCTCAGGATTATTTCACACACGTATCGGTTGAGGATTTTCGCCATTATTTTATTGCTCCTTAATTAACTGGCATTAAGCAGCAATCCACATGTCTAAACAACTGAACGCTGAAGTGAGGATGTCAGAGCCAGACACGATGTTTTACACTGTGAATATGTGGCGAGGGTGACGAAGAATTTCGCAGTTAAGTCCACGAAGCTTCGGCCCCTCATTGATAAGGACACTCGAGTGCTGCGCCAGAGTACGCGGGATCAATCCAGTCTGCTGAGGCAGTTTTTCGATGGAGCCGAAACTCCAAATGCGCTCGTGTGCAGTGCGATGTCAGTGCACGTTAAAGATCCACAGGTGGTCTAAATTGATCCGGAGCCCTCCACTACGGCAACTATTTATTATTTCACAACCATCAGCCTCCTTTCCCATACGGTGCGGTTGGGGTGTCCACCCAGATGAGAGAATTTACTGCACTGTTTTCTTTCCTCAAACAGCCTATTTTTCAAAGGCCAATTTTCGTTGTAGAGCACACGGGTGTTTTTGTTCTGTTCGTCGTCAACAGGGTCAATCAAAATGAAGAGTAACAATAAAATCTCCGCTTCGCGTAAATCTCATATTCTAATATGACACTGATTAAAATTTCGATGCTACGCCCTCAGTATACAATCAGCGTTGGAATCAAGCAATTGCTTCACTTAGACGTAGAATTTGTTGAGCAGAACACTCTTACTGGGCCACTAATTTTTTGTGCGCTATATGCATTAGCTAGCGGTACCTAATCAAGTAAGCACCAGCTCCATTTGCGGTCAGCGGTGCATAGTTGGTGATTCGGCTAGCGTTTCGTTGTGCATAAACGCGACCTTAAAACCTCGTGTTGATGTTTACCGCCAGTTGGTTTTTGTAACAAGTTTTCTCGGCCAGATATATTATGTTCTCCCATGTACCCTTTTTTGTACACATTTGATTGCTTGCCTAGCGGGCAAATAAGCTCCCCTTATTGTATTTAATAAGCTATGCCTAGCCAGCCCGTCGTCATAAGCTTTATTCTTTATATTAGGGCGCTCGGGTACTGATCCGAAGTTCCCGGGTTTGAACCCGACCAGGGCGGCCACGTTTCAATGGCGGCAAAACGCCAAGGCGCCCGTGTGCTGTGCGATGCAAGTGCACGTTGAGGATCCCCAGGTGGTTGAAATTATTCCGGAGTTCTTCACTACGGCACCTCATTCTTCCTTTCTTCTTTCACTCCCTCCTTTATCCCTTCCCTTAAGGCGCGGTTCAAGTGTCCGCCGATATATGAGACAGATACTGCGTCATTTCCTTTCCCAAAAACCAGTTACTATTGTTATGAATATTTTAATAATAATTAATATTATTATTGTTATTATAATTATTACATTTATGAACTCTTTCGAAACTTGGGAACACTTAAGTTCACCTTGCAAATATGGCGCGATAATTTTAAAGTGTCTGTACGGTCGCTTGGGTATTCCTTGGGGCACCATTACGCAGATATCGGCAGCTTCTCACGTAACATCACATAGGTAGATGGATGGAAAAAAATTGGCAGTGCATTAGCTCGGCTGTGCCAGGATATAGAGAGCGAGAGCTACGTTTCCCTGGCTGAGCTTGTTGTGGTCACTGTTTGTTTAGCAATGAGAGGCTTTGGTATACACATCTTTTATTCATTTTGTTTGACAGAGAAAAACACTGCCCGATTGTTTTTGAAGTAGCATGCAGCGATCTAAATTTTTTGTTACAGTATGTGGATTTGGTAGGGCCTTTTTAGTATACAAGCTATATAGTAGTTCCCCATTGTGTAGTCTGGATGTGATGGTCCGAAGCTAAATTAAACTCAAAATTTTCTTTCATACACTGACTAAGTGTCTTCTTTGAGTTAAAATAACCCAAAGTAACACACAACTGTGAAACATTACCGTAGTCTGGTATACACGTGGCAACCACATCAATCATCTGCTTGACAGATGTTCCCGGTGCCACGTAGACTCCTTGGATAAATGCCGCTTTTCAGAAGCCAAACACAGATGGCTTCACCATTATTCACTGCGTTCGAAGGGAGATGTCTGACAGCGGTGATACATTGTTTAACGTACACCCAGATTCCAGCCTACATATTTGGTTCAAGCCAACTGCCAGGCAGCAACCTTTGTATAGAAAGAGTTAATCTTCTCTTATCTATACCACCGTTTAGCAGCGGCTGGACTCTCCTTCTCTGCATGCATGTCAAACGTTGTGATACGGACGCCCACTACGTCTCCGCCTTTTAAACGCAATGCTGTGTATGTGGGGCGGGGTTCGGGTGATAGAGAGGCGTGCGGCGAGGTGGCAACGAAGAACGCGGCGCATCTGTGGTGTCTCTGGTTACCATGGTATCAGCGCATGCGCTCAACTGCTCATCCATGTGACGTCACGTTCGGCTTGGACGCTGGAGCGGGCGCGTGGCCGCGGCGACGGCGAAGTGCACGGCGCACTTTGCTCCTCTTCGGTTCCCATGGTTAGGGCGCATGCGCACAACATGCCTATCCCATGAACCGCGAAATGCTCGACTGGTAACCCACTGTATATAGCTCTCACTACAAAACTTTATTGGCGAACGATTTAATGTGCTCTTGACCCTTACGGGTCACGGCGCCATGGTCGATATTCGGTCCAGGATTGCGCACTTGACAGCTGCCAGCGTGGCTCGGCGTACAAGAAATCATTGCGCTTCCTTGTCCTGGCTGGCCAGCAAGTGCTCCCACTGCAGCATGCGTCACACTCGGATGGTCTATTCTTGGCTCTAAGTCTGCCTTAGGGCAGGTGACTTGCTCTAGTGTAGCTTTACCCTGGCACCATGGACATTTGTCTGTATATTGTGTAGGAAAGATATTTTTTAGTTTGTGCAGGTGCTCGCAGGTACCGGTTTTTAGTCTGCGCCAGCGTGCGCCTCGTCTTTGGTTAGCATTTTGTGTAGGTTCGATAGCGTTTCCGCCGACCATTGTAATGATCGAGTATGTCCGAGTACGTGGGGTAACAGGGTCAAAGGTGCCCGTGGTGCAAAGTGTTTAGTCTGCTCGGTTGACGTACCCTCCATTTAACTCGTCTGCAGCCCCGTTGCCCCTCTTCCCCTCATGTCCTGGAACCCATACTATATTATTTTTAGTGTTTATGTGTCTTTTCGTCGTGTGAAGAATGTGATTGGCGATGCTGTCTATCCTGCCTCTTGTGTTGTTTCTGCATGCTTGTGTAGAGTCGGTCACTATAGTGATGTTTTGTCCTGTTCCGTTGGCGTGCAATATTCCTGGAGCAATGGCGGCCTCTTCAGCTGCCTCTATGTTTGGGTTGTTTATGGCAGCTCTGGTTATTTCTTTCCCTTCTTCGCCTCTTACTACGGCGATGGTTTTGCGTTTATATCGGTACTTTGCTGCGTCCGTGTAATCTACGCTGGGATTGTCGCTGAATTCTCTGCTCAGGGCTCGGGCTCTCGCTTGTCCTTTTTTATTATGCATATTGGGGTCCATGTGTCCATGCGTAATGGGTCCATGTGTAATACATTCTGTTGTATTACACGTCATCACACATAATAATCTATAGCGCTAATTAATGGCCCTTAAAACTCAGTTTTCCTTGAATGTCATCTGCGCACACTGCTGTGTGACGTGCTTGTACAAATCCTCTGTTTATCCTCCTGAACGAACATCCTGATTTGTGAAGAAGTAGAGGGCTCCTCTCCCGACCGAAAGAATTTCGGTTCACTTCCGCTTGACAACCTTTTAGAGCAAAAGCTTTACTAGCCTAGTGGTGCCCATTTCGCTGCGTCTGCACGAGTGACCTTGAAAAGGATTAGCGGAGTTACGTAGATAGATAGATTAAGAGGAGGAGTGAAAGGCAGGGATGTTAACCAGAAAGGGGTTCCGGTTGGCTACCCTGCACTAGGGAAGAGGGATTAGGGGACTAAAAAGAGGAAGAGAGAAGGGAAAAAAGGCATAACACACACACGTACAACGCTGTCACAATTTGTCGCTCAATCCAGTTGCTCTCAAGTAGGCAAAGAGGGCCTTGTATGCCTTGAGGGCAGTCGACTGCTGTGGCCACGGACCGAGGATCTTATGCTCTGTTAATGGGCGAGGATCGAGGCGGTCCAGGGCACAACAAAGTGTATTTCTTGCACTCGCAAATGCAGGGCACTCACAGAGAAGATGAGCGATGGTCTCCTCGCAACCACAGCTCTCACAGGCAAGGCTGTCGGCCATCCCCATCCGGAAAGCATAGTAATTGGTAAATGCAACACCGATCCATAAACGGCATAACAGTGTTGCGTCGCGACGTTCTAAGTTACGTGGAAGACGAAGGCGCAGTTCAGGGACCAGTGCCTTGAGGCGGAGGTTGCAAAACTCTCCCGTGTTCCACGCTGAAAGTGTGAGCTCGAGCGCCAAAGGGCGAAGCCCACACGCAGCGTCAGGTCTTGATATTGGGATCCTCACTGGAAGTCCATCGTTGTGAGGAGAACGGGCAGCCGCATCGGCCTGGCGATTACCGTTAATACCGTGTCCTGGCAGCCATTGAAAAATGATGTCATGACCTTTTGAAATGGTGCCGTGGTACAGTAGACGGATCTCAGCAACAAGTTGCTCCTGCGACCCGCGGCGTAGCGCAGCTTCCAGGGCTTGATGGGCTGCTTTAGAGTCGATGAAAACCGTCCAGTCATGTGGAGGTTCTTGACTGATGAACTCTACCGCAGCCCGTAAGGCTGCGAGTTCCGCACCAGTTGAGGATGTTGGATAGGTCGTCTTCACTTTCATGAAGATGGATCTGGCCGGTATCACCACCGACCCCGCAGAACTGGTCGAGTGAACTGATCCAGCTGTGTAAATATGTATGCGGTGATTGTGGTAAGAATGCAGGTGATTCAATGTCAGTTGTTTGAGAGCGGGCAAGTGATACACCAGCTTTTTTTGTAATGCCAGGAATATAGAGGTGAGCCCAAGGTTTATGAAGATTCCGTAGTCGAGAGCACGATCTTGACGCAGGGGTGAACTTCGATGGAAGATATGCGCGATGGGCTTCAATGACTTTGACGAATGTAGTACGCGGCCTAATTATTGGGAGTGTTGCGAAGTGATGACAGGAAACCCGTGTGAGGTGCCGAATATGCGGTCTCATGGTGTCAACAGCAATGTATGTAGTAACAGGATGTTCCCGGGCAACAAGAACAGTTGCTGCTGTTGATGCACATTTAGGCAGTCCAAGACAGATACGGAGAGCCTGTGCTTGCACACTTTGAAGAGTCTTGATATTTGTTTTTCTAATGGAACTGAATATCGGAAGACTGTACCGCATGTACCCAGAAATAGGGAACGGTATAGTTGTAGCATCGAGCGCACTGATGTGCCCCAGGACTTTCCCCCGAGGAAGGAGATGGCGTGGACAATCGAAATTAATCTCTTTCTCATGTCGTAGATATGTGGACTCCACGAGAGGTTCCTGTCGATGACAGCACCAATGAATCTGTGGCTTTTCTCATAGGGAATGGCTTCGCCATTGATGCGAGTGGTGTAACGTGACATTATTTTCCGTGTGAACGCCACAAGTGAACACTTTTCGGTCGAAATGTTCAGGCCCTGCAAGCGAAGATAAGATGTCAATATCGATGCCGCTTTTAGAAGTCTTGCACGAACTTTAGGACGGGTCACCCCTGATGCCCAAATACAGATGTCGTCTGCATATACCGAGGTCTGAGCAGATTGTGGCAATACGTCGACCATTCCGATAAGAGCAAGGTTGAAGAGAACTGGGCTCAGCACTCCACCCTGAGGAACTCCGCGCGAATTTCTGTGTAAGGACGTTGGCACGTCCGCAGTCAGGACAAAAAACTACCTCTCTGATAAATAGCTGCGTATCCAGGTGAACGTGCGGCCTCCGATCTCAGCAGCTTCCACTGCGCCGAAAATGGCCTGATGCGTTACGTTGTCGTACGCGCCCTTGATATCCAAAAACAATGCCACGGTCAATCTTTTCAAACTTTTGCTGTGGTGCACCGACGTTACAAGGTCAACCACGTTGTCGATAGAAGAGCGGCCCCGTCGGAACCCAGACATGATAGTTGGATAAATCTGATATCGCTCCAAGTACCATTCCACGCGTGTGAGCAGCATTCTTTCCATGACTTTGCCGACGAAGCTGGCGAGTGCAATTGGACGGTATGATGAAAGGTCAAGCGGTGATTTCCCCGGCTTAAGAAGTGGAACCATACGACTGGTTTTCCAATCATGAGGAACTATGCCAGCAGTCCATGACTTGTTATAAGCGTCCAAAAGAGCCCGTCGAGTTTCTTGGCCAAGGTTAGCAAGTGTGGAGTACGTCACACCATCGAGCCATGGTGATGATGACTTTCTACAACAAGCCAGCGCAGCATCAAAAGAGAGAGAGAGAATGAAAGGGAAACGCAGGGAGCTTAACCAGATGTGAGTCTCTGGTTTGCTACCCTACACTGGGGATGGGGGATAGGGTTAGAAAGATGACAGAGAGGAAAACGCAAAAAAAGGAACGTGCACACATGGAGACACACACACACACACAAGTTCGTGGTCAAGTTCGTGGCTAAGGCATGCCCTCTGTGGACTGTACTGCGGGCAGGAGCACAATATATGGCCAATTGATTCTTCATGGCCGCAGTGGTCACAGGTTGGGGTGTCGGTCATCCCTATGCGGAAGGCATAGGCTTTAGTAAAGGCAACACCCAACCAAAGTCGATATAAAAGTGTGGCGTCTCTACGGCGAAGCTGGGATGGCGCTCGAAGACTTAATGTTGGATCAGTCGCGTATTTCTTAAATGTGGCTCATTCCATTGCGACTCGGTGCACTGCCAAGCAAGTAGGCGGAGCTTCCGTGCCGCGTCATTTCTAGAAAGAGGAATTGGGACGTGGCGCTCATCAGTATGGGCTGAGCGGGCAGCGTGATCCGCCCGTTCATTGCCGATAATCCCCGCAGTGACTTGGAAGCCACTGGAACGTTATTTTATGCCCGGCATCACTTATATAGTGTAACGTCTCTGTAATATGGAAGATTAGTTGTTCGTGCGGTCCGCGTCGTAGAGGTGACAGTAGAGACTGCTGTGCCGCCTCCGAATCGCAGAATATTGTCATTTGTGTGGCGGTTCATCACCAATGTGATGAAGGGCCGCTAAGAGCGCTGCGAGCTCTGCTGCCGCCGATGTTGTCGCGTGGGTCGTCTTAAATTTGATTGTTGTAGCTTTCGCTGGAATGACGATTGCCGCCGCGGAGCTGCTTGAAAGGACAGATCCATCAGTGTAAATATGCGTTGAGTCACGGTAGTTCTCGTACAAATGTAGTAGCGTGAGCTGTCTAAGGGCTGGCGATGACAGATCAGATTTTTCGAGATACCAGGTATTGCGAGGTTGATTTTTGGCTGAGCGAGGCACCATGGAGGGATCGAAGGTCTCGCAGCCGGAGTGAAACAAGCTGGCAATGATTCATCATGTGCAGTTATCGTTTAGCTGAAAGATGTGTGTGGCCTGTCCGCTGGTAGAGAGGCTAATTGGTGACGAGGATTCCTGGCTAGATGCCTTATATGGGTCCTGAGTACCTCAATTTCAATGTGGGTCTTGACAAGGTGGTCTCTAGCGATTGCTATCGTAGCCACTGTTGAAGCACTCTGAGGCAGGCCTAGACAGATCCGGAGCACTTGACCCTGAAGACTTTGTATTGTGCGTAGATTCGTTTTGCCTTTGTTGTTTATTGCTGGCAAGCAGTATCGCAGAAATCCTAGAAAAAGCACCCTGTACAGTTGTAACAGGGCACTAGGCGACATTACCCACGTCTTGCCAGCGAAAAACTTGAACAGGTGGCAGATGCCTGTCAACCGTTTTTTCACGTATGATATGTGTGGGCTCTGTGACAAGTCCCTGTCGATTATGACACCTAGAAACTTGTACGATCGGACCCGTCGTATTATTTGGCCATTTATCATTACACTGTAGTTTGCCATGGGTTTGCGCGTAAATGGCACTAGTGCGCATTTCTAGGAAATTTCCAGGCCTCGATTACGGAGGTAGATAACAGTTTGTGTGGCGGCTCTCTGAATTCTCGCTCGCAACTGTAGGCGTCTTACTGCCGATGTCCATATGCAGATGTCATCCGCGTACATTGATAGCCTGACTGTGGTTGGCACGTGCTCAAGGAGAGCAATTAGTGTTAGATTAAATAACACGGGGCTAAGTACACCGCCCTGAGGGACGCCGCGGTAGCTATAGTGAAGAGAACTATGGCCTTCCTCAGTGCTTACAAAGAAGGATCGCATGGATAGATAGCTCCGTATTCATTGAAACATCTGACCACCCACTCCTACCTCTGCGAGACCAGAGAGGATGGCTTCATGCGTAACGTTGTCATACGCCCCTTTAACTTCGACGAATAAGGATGCGCAGAGACGCTTACGGCATTACTCATGTTGAATGTAGGTCACCAGGTCGACGACGTTATCGATCGATGATCGACCGCGTCGGAAGCCCGACATGGCATCTGGGTAGGTGTTGTGGTACGCAGCATCAAGTTCTTCAGTGGAGAATAGTACATCCATCCAAGAATCCCGTGAGGGTGGAACATTGTCGCAGTGCAGCGTTGCGCCTGGATTCGGAGGGCCTGTTATTCTTGCGCAAAAATCTTCCGCTACTTCAACCACACTGCGCCTTTGTTGGAGCGCTACGGATTTGAACGGGTAGCGCTGTTGAGGGTGCGTGTGAAGACCCCGAATTACACTCCAAACGCGTGACAAAGGCTTCCGTGGATCAAGTGTTTGGCAAAATGTCCTCCACCGTTGTGTTCGTAGTGCCTGAATTCTGCGCTGAATCTTCTTCTGTATGCGCCTAGCATCTCTTAGGTCTAGGCGCGACTTTGTGCGTCGGTATCTGCGCTCTACCATGCGCCGTTGTGATCGCAGTCGCTCCAATTCGAAGTCAAAATCGGTGTAGTTAGCGACAGGGTTAAAGGGGCAGGAGGCGTGTTCTATGGCCTCCTTAATTTTTTTGTTCAAGACCGGTAGAGAAGCCCTCTGCGCAAGAAGACTCCATAAGTAATTTAAAAACTGTCCAGTCAATGCGCTGCCTACACGTGGCTGGGGAAAATATGGAATGGCCGGTAATAATCAGATAGGTTGGGATATGGTCGCTGCCATGGGTTTCTACATCCGAAAACCACCGGACGCTTTTGTTAAGGCACTTTGAAACGAAAGTCAAGTCCAAGCAGCTGCTATAAGTAACCCCTCGTATATAGGCCGGGCTTCCGTCATTCAGGCACTGGAGGTCATGGTCAGAGGCGAAGGACAAAAGCTGTCTTCCCCTAACGTCCATCCTAACGCCTCCCCACATGTTGTGATGAGCATTGAAGTCACCCATAATAACCCACGGAGCAGGTGTAGCTGCCATCAAACCACTCAGCCTTCTGGCGTGGAAACGACTTGATGGCGCCAAGTACACCGCCAATAGCGTAAACGTCAGGTCTCGGCTCTGCACTGTGAGGTAAACGTACTGATTGTCTTCGTTCGGAGGAACTGAATGTTGCACATATGTAAGTTCACGTCGAATGTAGACGATGACTTTGCTGGATCTGTTGCACGTGGGTGATGAAAATGCCTCGTAACCGGATATTCGCAAAATTGCCGGGGTCTTCGGTTCACAAATCACAAGAATGGGGAAGTGATTCTCTTAGACGTAGTGCCGTAAATCGGAAATCCGGGACTGGAGTCCACGAGCATTCCATTGGAAAATGAAAGCTTGCTTGACTTTCTTTTGAAAAGACAGGGCCGAAGGAGCCATGATGCCGTCTACTGTAGAGCCGCAAGAACTGGATGTAGCGCGTCCAGCACTTGAAGTGCGCTATTTGCTGCTGGCGTGCGTAGGCTGGAAAGCAGAGCACGCATGGCATTCATTAGTGTCGTGAGCATTGCAATCACTTGCATATTTGTGCCATGGCCTTGATCGTGCCTGTTGGCTGGATCAGTCGTAGGCGCTGCACAATGCCCTGAGTGCGCCAACATCCCTGACGTAGTAGGCGTAGAAGGCTTTGGCAGTGGTGGCCAAGTTGCATCTGAGGCAGCAGGTCCAGCCTCACCAAGCGCCGGGCTCCCTTGAATTGGTACGGTTTTTGGTGGAGGCGGACAAGCTGCAGTTGGGTTTGGGGCATTATTGTCAAATGTGATTGCTTCCTTTTACGACTATCGGCGGCGCGAACGACGTCGTCCCACATTTTCGGTGGGTTGTTTGTGCGTAGAATGGTATCGCACCATTTGCTTCAGTACCGCCCGATCAGGAAGGGGGGGGGGGGGAGTGGTTACGCAACTCTGCTGCCATGACTCTTCCTCGAAAGACTGCGGAGTTGCGTAAGTAACCACGAGACGCACCTTGATTCGCAGCAGCTGCAGTCGCGCGCTCCGACGTCGTCGCGGCCTCTGCGCGCTGCCTATCCAGTGTCTCGCTGTGGACGAAGCAAGTGAGCCAGAGCCGACGTCCTCGAGAGTGGGTACCCGCAGACGTCTGGCCGAGTGTGATCATACGGTCGCCGTTGCTAACCGTGCTAGGGATTTAGCAGTCGATAGGGAGCATAAACGCGCGAAACGGCCAGCCGAAAGGAACGAAGGGCGGGAGCTTCGCCTGGCTCGCCGTCGAGCGAAAGTTTTCGAAGGAAGACAGCGACGAGCCTCGTTAGCAGCCGAGGCGGAGACTGGCGATCCGCTGGAAGTGAGTTCTCGCAGTGCGGAGTGCACGACGGCCACGTGGTCCGTCTGTCTGTCACACCGTGCTTCGGCTACGAAAACCTTGGGAAGGCACTTCTAATAGCCAATATAGCCGCTTGAGATGGGAAAATGGGGTACACCACAAGGCGCTGTGTTGTCCCCGCTTTTCGAACATTGCCATGGTGCACCTCCTTGCACAGCTGGCGGGTGTCGGCGGTGTTCAGCATGCACTGTACGCCGATAACATCACGTACCATCTCTGCTACTGCGAGAAACATAGAAGAGATGGAGGAATGCCTGCAAGCAGCGGCTAGCATAGTAGACCACTGTGCTACGCACTGCAGCCTCCAGTGCTCTCCGTCCAAGTCTGAATTTGTGCATATTTGACATTCTCCTAAATGCAAAATCTCCGTTGAGCTTTTTCTCGCCAGCGGCCCCATCCGTGAAGCGCCGGAGCTCCGAACGCTCGGTATCTTCGTTAATCAGCATCGCAAGACAGACACAACCCTTGCCAAAATCCGAAAAGTCGGCGACCAGGTGGGCCGAATGTTTCGCCGCGTTTCCAACAAGCGAGGAGGGTAGCGAGATAAGGATGAGGTGCGGCTCGCCCAATGCCTTCGTAACTAGATGAGTACTTTACTCGACATCTTACCTCCGCTTATGGAAACCTGACGAAGATTTCTTGGAGGTTGTACTCCGCAAAATTTTGAAGAGTCCTCGACCTCCCAATCTCTACTTCCAATTCGCGACTAATCGCGTTGGAGGTGGTGAACACCTATCGGTAACTTCGCGAGGCGCAACTCGTTAACCAATACACGCTTCTCGCTGAGACAGTATCCGGTCGCCGCCTCTTGGACCAGATACGTATCAAACATGACCATCATACGATGGAACGGGTTCTAGTGCCCGAACTGGGGAGACGCGCCCTCTATATTCGACCTTTGCCGACTAAGATGAACAAGGAGGACCATACTGGCCGGCCGCCACTATGGCTCAAAGAAACACGTCTTCTACGTCGACATTGCAGGCCCCTACCAATCGAGGGGGAAATGGTGCACGGCTGCAGTCATACATGAGGAAAAACAAGCAGACGGCCTCTCGTTCAGATCACCCAGCTCAACTCATGCGGAGAAGGTAGCGATCGAACTCGCAGATTTCCATGCCGACTCCAAATTCATCCTCAGAGACTTTCGCGGAGCATATCGAGTTCGGTTGGATCACTACACTTGCTCACCAAATTCTTCCTCAACTCATCGCTCAATCATATCAGTCCCGCCACCAAGGCATGCCAGGTAAGGAAGCCGCCCATGAGGCAGCCCGCGCACTCACTTTCCGGGCACCAGGCTCTTCTTGGGAGGGCCTTAACCCAGATCACAGCCCTCTTATTTCTTTTTAAGATTTTACAGAACACTATCGCGCCGAACACCGGCGCTACCCAGTTCCTATGAAGAGACTGGGTAAAGCTGGCGAACGAACACTCCTTCGGCTCTTTACAAACACCGTGCTGTATCCGGCGGTTCTCAAGCAATTTGACTCTTCTTTTGACTGCCGCTGGTTTTTCTCTGGGAAGGTGGCCAACACTTTCCAAATGGTTTGGTCATGCAAGCAAAATCCTATTCTCCCCCTCCCCCATCACCCGTTCCCCTACCCGAGAGGACTGGGAGGCGGCTCTGCTCGGCTGCCAGCAACTATCAGCCCAATAGGCCCTGGTTGGGCGGACCTGCGCAGCGGTCAGGACCAACGGGGTCCCGGAATGAGGGACTCCGCCTTCTATTGTATGGGGCGAGACCAACTAGGCGCCTCTCCCCAAGCACCTCTCTGTATATATAGATAAAGCAATGTTTATGCCGACATGACTTGGTACCCAGCGAGTTCTGTCCTTGAGCTACGGCTGTTATGTTCTGTATGAGGTGGCCAAGCAGGGGGTTACTGCATTTCAGGAATGAAGGGCTGTGAGCACATTCAGTGAGTCTGTGTAAATAATACTGTTTGCGAAGTTCTGGTTCGCTATTTTTTCTATGGCTGCCCGGATGACGTAACATTGCGCTGTGAAGACGGAAGCGCACCGCGTTAGTATTACTATTTTATTCCAATTTCCCTGTACAAACTTGCTTCCAACGTATGCATCTGTTTTTGAACCATCAGTATGAAAAGCTGCGACAGTACTGTACTTTTCCTCAAGTGTGAAGAATTCTTGTAGTTTATGTTGTTGCGGAATTTGTTTTGTTACGGAACTGTGTATGAGTGAAATCACAGATTTCAGGTAAATTTTTGCCATGGCGGCAGTGGATCTCGCCTTCGGGCAATGTTTGGCAATATGTCTAGTATACCGACGTTCCGCCACATCTCTTCAAATCGCAAGAGGAGTGGCCGAGTAGCTTGCTGCTTTTTGGTGCAGAGTTTTCTAGAAAGGCATTTTGTAGCGATAGGGTAACATAGATGCTTATGCAGTGAACGGATTTTGATAAAGTATGAGCATGTGAGCATGGCTCCTGTATCTGTAAGCTATGTTTAATTTGCTTCTACATTGAGACTATTTATGGGTGATCTCGTGTATGCACAACTGGAGAGACGCAAACTTAAATTATGTACTGGATGTAGCCGCTTAAGGTACAATGGTCTCGCTGACCCATGCACTATACATCCGTAATATAGGGTAGAGCGTACTACTGAGCGGAATATTTGTGATAGACATGTCCTACCGGCTACCCAGTGTTTTCTCGACAGCACTTTAAGTATGTTCAGGGATCAAGAAGCTTTCTTTTTGAACGCATTTATGTGAGGCAGGAAGGTGAGATTTCTGTCGCATGTAATAGCTATATATTTATGTTCTTTTATCACGGGTAAGTCTATTTCGTTCAGGTGTAGGGTGGGATCTATCTGCATGTTTTGTCTGAGTTAGAAAAGTTGGCCACCGGTTTCTGTGGAGAAAAACGGAAGCCATTTGGGTCTGCCCATATTGCCAGTTTATTTATTGTTAGTTGTATCTGTCGTTCGCATGTTGATGTATTCGAGGATGTGCAAGCTATCTGCAGGTGATCTACATAGAATACATAACGCACCTTGAGATGATTTTCTTCATAGAATTCATTTTTACAGTAAAAAGTGTTGTTCTCAAAATACATCCTTGAGGTACTCCGTTTTCTTGGACAAAATTCCTTGAAAAGGTTGAGCCTAGGCGGACATGAAATGTGCGTTTAGACAAAAAATATTTAAGGCAGTTCAACATACTGGCGTGGATGCCCAGTGCAGCCAGGTCCTGAATAACCCCAAACCTCCACGTTGTGTCATATGCCTTCTTAAAATCAAAGAAGACCACTAAACAGTGCTGTCTGTGTATAAAAGCCTCACGAACAGTGTTTTCAAGACAAACTAGGTGGTCGGGGGTGGAGGAAGCCCTTTTAAAACCGCATTGATGGAAATCCAGAAGCTCCCGGTCTTCTAACACGAATGTTAGTATGATATTCAATACACTTTCAAAGGATTTCGCTAGACAGCTAGTCAGAGCTATGGGCCTACAGCTGCAGGGATGGGTAGAGGGCTTTCCGGGTTTCAGTAATGGATCAATATTGACCATCTTCCAGGCTTCGGGAAGTCTCCCCGATACCCAAACTTCGTTAAAAAAAGTAAATGTGCCTCCACAGCAGGTTCAGAGAGAGGCGCTAACATTTGATAATGTATTCCATCTGTGCTAGGTGCAGTTTGCTTACCAGCGGACAGTAGTTTATTAATTTCTTGAATTGTAAATTATTACAGGGTTCATTTGTGCCGCCACTTGTCGGCAGTATTAGTCTTTAAGCTGTGTTTTTGTATTTGAGGAATGATTCTGTGAATTGAAATGAACTGGAAACTGCAGAAAAATGTTCGCCTAAAATATCTGCCTATTTTAAATTTGTCTGTATGCCAGGGTTTGATAGAAACGGAACTGTGATTGGGAAGTAGCTTCTATTTATCTTTTATACCATCTCCCACATTTGTTTTGACGTTATTGAGCTGTTTATTGAGGACACGTAACCTTGCCATGAAGTTTTTTCTGCATTACGGCGAATATATCGAGTATTTGATCTGACCTTTTTGAACTTAGTGAAATTCTCCTGCGTTGGGTACGTACGAAAAATTCCAAAACCTTTGTTTTGTTTCTTTTTTGCGTCTCGGCATTCTTGTGTATACCAAATTTTAAGATTCTGCTTTACTACTCCACATGACCGAGGAATTTCGAGGCATGCAGCGGTAAAAATACAGTTTGTGATATCTTTATTCAGTTCGGCTATGCTGAGATCATCTGAAACTACTATATATAAGCTGGCCCTTTCTCTAAAAAAGTACCCAGTCGGCCAAATGCAACTTCCACCGTCGTGGTGACTTGCGTTGGGTATGTTAGGCTTATTAATACAGAGAGGTGATCGCTGCCGCTTAGGTTATTACATCGCATTTAAAATTACAAAAGAGATAGTGAACTAAAAGACAAAACTATGGAACTCATTTTTCCCGTGCACAGAGAGCAGTATGTATCTTTGCCGGGGTTTAGGAGCAAACTTTATTACTTAAAATAAATCTAAAATACG
This sequence comes from Amblyomma americanum, assembly GCF_052857255.1. Classification (NCBI taxonomy): domain Eukaryota; kingdom Metazoa; phylum Arthropoda; class Arachnida; order Ixodida; family Ixodidae; genus Amblyomma; species Amblyomma americanum. The sequence continues at coordinate 79,413,876 of NC_135507.1, forward strand.
ACCTCTTGCATCAGTGCGTGCACTTCCCCAAAAACCAGAGTTGGCATTAAAATCACCAGCTAGCAGATATGGCTCTGGCAGCTGTTCTAAAAGGGATTGTAAATCATGAAGCGTTACTCTTAGTTTAGGAGGGTAGATGTGTAGGACAGTTGGTGAGACATAAAGGAACTAGACACCGCAGCGGACACGGGACACAGAAAGAAGACGACACAGGGCGGTACTTGCAACTAAAATTTTATTTGAAACTTTATGGCTTTATAAAGACAGAGGCACCTGTGATCCTACAATCGAGAAAAAAGGGGGAATGAAAAGCAACAGATAACAAGACCTAACTCACAACAATGCACATGAAAGATATGCGAGTCACAATGTACAGAAATCAGACTTTAAAACGTTATGCAATGCTCATCATGCGAGTCACAATCTACAGATATCAGAAGTGTTAAAAACCGTCGACCGCATGTGGAAGCATGAAAACCACAAGACAAAGGAAGAAAAAAACGTCAAAAGGAAGCAGCCCAACCTGTTACCTGTCAAGGAAACCTAGTTCTTTTTGGAGGATGGAAACCGGAGGCGAACTAACGCATTCATCATTGGCCAAAAACAGAATGCTGGAGGCAAGTGGGATTCTTCAACGCTTGGCTTCGAAATGTGTGCTTTGAAAGCTTTGGTCTTGGATCGTCTGGTTGGAGGCCATGGCAGGACTTTCGGCGCACAACGCAGCAGTCGACAGATTTCCTTTGGAACCGCTTGCGCCACCAGCTCCCAAGGAAAGGCAAAGGGATAGAAGTGGGCGTTGTTCCAGATACCTTCCTCGGCAACGTGAATGTTCCTGCAGAAGTGGAGGCCGTAATACAGCATGGCCCCAAGTACAGCTTGGAACCATCGGTGGACAAGTATGACCTTCTAGCGTCCGTGCAGAGTGGCCAACAAGGCTCTGGCTGAGGAGAGGACACCCTGCCTTTTAGAAAGCGTCGAAAGTTTGCGAAAGAATTTCACCAAGAAGTCTGGTAGCTCAAAAGTTCTACGTGAAGTTGCCTGCTACTTCCGGGAGAATGACCTCGCTCTTGTCCAGCCTGACAAGGAAGGTGGCTTCACCGTACTTCCGCAGCGCCCATTTCAAGAAAAAGCCATGAGTGCCGTCAGTAAGAACTTTAAGCCTGTTTCTCAAAAACCTTCCAAAGTTAAGAGCAGGGCTGTGGCTCTTTTAGATAAACTCAACCTACAGAAGCTTTCAAAACAGGTGCTGGGATGTGATTTGAACGTTCTGAGCATCTTCTTCACGGCAAAGACGCATAAAGATCTGTGCCCATTCAGGGCTATTGTTACAGAAAGAAGAAGCTGGCAGGCCCAAGGCAGCAAGTTCCTTAAAACACATTTGGGACAACTAAAGCCTGAAGATCCTTTCAAGATAGCTGGGTCTGACACCTTGGTTGCAGCATTGACTTCTGGTGTTCCAAGTGCCAACTGTGCGTTGTCCGTCGACGTGGAAGAGTTGTTTTACTTGATTCCGCACGATGAACTTTTCAGTGCAGTAAGAGAACTGATTGACGTTGCCGGCGTGGTTGGATTCCAGGATACCTGTGGTGTTTCGCCTGATTATTTTATGGAGCTGCTCGGTTTTTATCTTGATTCTACTTTTGTTCCCTTTGGCGAGAAATTCTATGTCAGAAAAAAGGAATTTGTATAGGTTCCAGTGTCGCGCCAGTGCTGTGTGAAATCTTTCTTGCGCGTCTAGGTCGAGTGCTCGAGCTCAAGCTAACCCAACCTTTCATAGCAAAGATCTTCAGATATGTAGACGACTTTTTAATTATTTTGAAACTTTCTTCTCATGACTCTTTGACAGAACTAGCTAGCAAGATCTTAAGTGTATTCTCAAACTGTTCACAATTTCTCAAATTCACTCTAGAACTTCCACAAAACGGATCCATTCAGTTCCTGGATTTAAAGTTATCTTTTAACAGAATTGATCATGTGTGCTGGGACTTCCAACCTAGGTCAAAGAAAGCATTGCTGCCTTTTGATTCCTCCCACTCCAAGGTGGTAAAGCGGGGTATTGCCTCCCCCTGTTTTAGATCCGGAGTTTTAAAATCATGCACTCATATGTTGAAGTCCAGTTTTTCCGTTCAAGTAGAGCGGCTGGAAAAGGCAGGGTACCCGAGGTTTTTGTTAACCACGGTGGCTGAAACAGTGGCCAATAAGCTCCGTAAAAAGAAAAAAAGGAGTTGCTTCCCAAGAACCAGCCGGCCAGAGAAAAGTGGAAGTCATTCCCTACCTGCACAGGGTTTCACATAATCTCAAAGATTTCAGGCAAATATGGCATCGACATTGTATTTTCGGCACTCTGTAAGCTCTCTAGATTATGCAATCTAGTTTGAAAGGGGGACTCGATTCGAGGAACTTGCGTCAAGAAACATTTGGAAGAAAATAAGCGTGTCGCATGTGTAAGAGGGGTAATCTACAAGATCCCCCTCAGTTGTGGGCGTTTTTGTATTCGACAAACCGGTAGGTGCTTAAATGATCGCTTGAGAGAACATGCGCGTTCATTGGGTGAGGCTGGGGGTTCGAATCTGCCTGTTCATTGCCGCAAGTGTCGGGGTTGTTGGCCTCAGTTTAGCCAGACCCCGATTGTTGGAAGAAGGAAAGGGCAGCTTGAGAGAGAGATTATGGAGGCCATTGCCATCTTGCGCTCGAAACCGGATGAATGCGTTAGTTCGCCTTCGGTTTCCATCCTCCAAAAAGAACTGGGTTTCCTTGACAGGTAACAGGTTGGGCTGCTTCCTTTTGACGTTCTCTTCTTCCTTTGTCTTGTGGTTTTCATGCTTCCACATGCGGTCGACGGTTTTGAACACTTCTGATATCTGTAGATTGTGACTCGCATGATGAGCATTGCATAACGTTTTAAACTTTGATTTCTGTAGATTGTGACTCGCATATCTTTCATGTGCATTGTTGTCAGTTAGGTCTTGTTATCTGTTGCTTTTTTTCCCCCTTTTTTCTTGATTGTAGGATTGTTCATAAAGCCATGAAGTTTCAAATAAAATTTTACTTGCAAGTACCGCCCTGTGTCGTCTTCTTTCTCTGTCCCATGTCCGCTGCGGTGTCTAGTTCCTTCGTTACTATTAGGTGTGGCTGAAGATATATGATACATATTGTGAGTATTTTAAAATGAAGGATGGTGACTGCGACGGCTTCGTATTTGGTTTTATGTTTGTTCTCGCGGGTTGCTACACAATTCTGGATGACAGTAGCAACATCTCCAGACAGCTAGCTTGCTTGCTTTCGGTCACACCGAAAGACATTATACTTGTTTAAAATATTTTTTTTTGTTTTGGACTTAAGTTGGTACCCTGTAAGCATAAAGCGAGCAGGGACATTGGGTTTAAAAGCTCTTTTATGTCACCGTAGTTATTCATTATTCCTCGGCAGTTCCACTGTATAAGGAACGGCATGTTTGACGGGCGTAGTTAAAACTTAGGATACCGGTTTTGGGGGTGCCATTACTGGGGTCTTTTTTCTTTTCCGCTCCAGGGAGCTGTGCCTCTGCTGCAGCAAAGGCGAGTTCTGAGTTATGTCCATCGCCTCACTAGAGGCTGTGGACTTCCGCGGTGAACCCGCGGGCGTACGGTTTGTGGACTTCTCCCGACTGGGGGAAGCCTTGCGGGCGGCCGACTGAGAGGCCGGCAGCCCCTTGTTCAGAGGTGGCAGGGCAGCCATCGCTGCGTCTGCCGGGGGCGGGGGTGGCCCTGCCTCAGGCTTTGCCTGGGCAGTGGCCGAAGCCTTGTGTGGTGTGCCGCCCCTGCGCACCACATCGGCGAAATTTGCTTTTTATTTTGCTGTGAACTTGAATGCTGAGGGGAGTATTTTTCGTGCTACTTCATAAGTTATGTTTTCCTTTGACTTTATTATTTTTCCTTCTCTCTCTTGCAGGTCGGACACGATCTCGGGTACGCGGGGTGATCTCCTTCGCAGTTCGCTCACAGTGGTGAGACATTGCAGTCTACAGATTCATGATTGTTTGACGAACATTTGGCACATTTTTGGCGGCCACGACAGGTCTGTGAGCCATGGCGAAATCTTTGACATTTGAAGCAGCGTCTGGGATTTTTGATGTATAGACTTATATTCTTTTTAAGATATCCTGCTTCTATGGTTTAGGGAAGTTGGCTGGAGGCAAAGGTCAGGACTATGTATTTTGTAGGTATTTCCTTGTCGTTTTTTCGGATTTTGATACGATGGAATTCGGTGGCGTTCTGGTCTTTCAGACCCTCCAACATCTCTTCTTCAGAAAGGTTCAGGAAATAATGCTCAGATATCACCCCTTTTACTCAGTTTGGTGATCGCTGGGTAGTTACGGTTACACGGATGTCTCCGAAGGACACTTAGGTTGGGAGTTTTGAGTAATGTGCTTTTTTCGGATTTGGAGCAGGAGGTCGCCACTGGCTAAATTCGTCACCTTGAAGCCAAGGCCCAGCACGTCTGTGAGTGATTTGGAAACAGCGAATGGAGACATTTTTCTGGCTGTTTACTCTGCATCTTCACTATGCACAACGTGATACATAGAGAAATGTTATTTTGTTTTTGGAAACACTAGGCAGTTATGTCTTCTGTACGCACTCTCTTCAGAATGCGATCATTTTGTGAGGAAGGTGGAGCCATAAAGTGCGTTTAATGTTCGGTCATGATGTCAGCCGCCCATGGAGCCCAACGAGGGGACGGGACAGGAACTTGCAAGCAAGTCCTGCTAACGCCAGCTGTGCACCTCAAGTATAACCAAATATGGCACAACTCAGGGTAGTTGGTACTTAATCCTTTCCACCAGGAAGAAGGAAAAAATAAATAAGAGAGGAGAAGACAGGCAAGTTTTGAGAAGGAAGATAGAAAAGTGAAAAATTAAGGGGAAGATAGGAAAAGGCGACTGCCGATTTCCCCCGGTCGGGTCAGCCGGAGGTGCTGTCTACAGGAAGCTGGGGCCAAAGTGGTGTGTTACCCCTCCGCCGAGGGGCCTTAAAGGTTCAAACGCTCGGCATCGGCTCAACCACCAGGAGCCCCTTTTACCTGGACAAGGCAATGCCACGCACGGCTAGGCGCAGGTGCTCGGTTCCGTGGTGATGCACTGTTCATCATCATCCCCTTGCGGGGATGTCCCTGGGGATGTTCGGGAAGCCGTGGTGTCGCCACTCACCAACACCTGCAAGCTGCAGACACCGCCCTGAGGGGAAATTTTGGCTTCGAGGAACTTCGCTTTTTTGGTCACGTTGTCAGCGCAAAACGTGTTCGTCCGGGTCCTGACAAGACTGCTGCCATCTCAGGTTTTTCACGCCCAACTGACAAGAAAGCCGTTCGGTGGTTTTTGGGTCTGTGCTCGTATTATCGGCGCTTTGTTCAAAATTTCTCACGAATCCCCGAGCCGTTAAACTCACTGACTCGCGACGTCAAGCCCTTTGTGTGGGGAAGCGACCAAGAGGCTGCATTTGTCGAGCTTCGCAGCCGTCTACAGCGTACTCCGATACTCGCCCATTTCGATGAGCACGCTGCCACGGACATCCACACTGATGCCAGCAATGTTGGCCTTGGTGCGGTATTGATCCATTGGCAAGATGGTGCCGAACGGGTCATCAATTATGCCAGCCGGACACTTACGCGCTCCGAGACCAAATATTCTACGACAGAGAAAGTGATATGGACCATCAGCAAGTTCCGACAGTACCTCTATGGGCGACCCTTTCGTGTGGTAAGCGACCGTCCCTCCTTATGCTGGCTGGCGAGCCTCAAAGACCCCTCAGAATGCTTGGCTAGATGGAGCTTACGCTTGAAAGAATACGACTTAACAGTAGTCTGCAAGTCGGGCCCTAAGCATCACGATGCGGACTGTTTGTCGTGCGCGCCTATCACAATCTGTCAAGAAGAACCCGCTGATGATTTTCTTTTCCTGGGCGCTGATAGTACCACCAATACGGCGTAGCTTCAGTGGACGGACTCGGAGTTCACGCCGCTCATCGGTTACCTCGAAGGCGTCGACGCTCGCATCCCACGTGTTTTTCGTCGTGGGCTCCACACCTTCACTTTACAATCTGGTATTATCTACAAGCGCAACTTCGTCAGCAATAAATAAGCGTTCCTACTTGTCGTACCATCGCAGTTGCGGCCAGAGATTTTGAGCGCCTGTCACGATGACCCTCCGCCGGCCATCGCGGAGTAAGTCGTACACTCATGTGGATTAAACAAAAGTATTATTGGCACAGGTTACTCCCATCTGTGCGGGCCTACGTAAAAACATGCCGTGCCTGCCATTGTCGGATGTCTCCTCCGTTGAATCTAGCTTAATTTCTTCACCCCCTCGATCCACCGAAGTCCCCTTTCACCAAGTGGGCATGGGGCTCCGTGGCCCTTTTCCAAAGTCTTCATCTGGAAAGCGTTGGATCGTCGTTGCCACCGACTCTCTGACACAGTACGCTGAGACCACGTCCCTTGTCAAAGGCACTGCTGCTGAAGTGGCGCAGTTCTTCGTTCACAATATTGTCCTACGTCATGGGGCCCCCGTCGTTGTCGTTATTGACCAGGGAACTGCTTTCGCTGCACGCTTAACCGAGTCCGTGATGACTCTAACGCAAACCAGCCATCGACGTGCTACGGCCTATCACACACAGACAAACGGGTTGGTGTAGAGCGACTCAACCGCACACTAGCCGACATGCTTTCTATGTATGTTGACGTCAAGCATCGAACTGGGGGCACCATTCTGCCGTACGTAACGTTTGCGTACAACACCGCCCTACGGGAGACAACGCGCCTGACCTCCTTTCAGCTTCTCATCGGTCGGCAAGTGACCACTCTGTTGGATGCTATGTTGCCCGATGACGCCCACTGCGACTCTAACGCTGACATCGACGTAGATACCTTCATTTCGCTTGCTAAGGAAGGGCGGCAATTGGCACGCCTGCGAATTAACCGTCAACAGGAGACTGATATTTTCCTTTCCAGTGCGCTGTTAGTACCACCCAAATAGCGCAGCTTCAGCGGGCGGACTCCGAGTTCGCGCGGCTCATCGATTACCTCGAAGGCGTCGACGCTCGCATCCCGCGTGCTTTTCGTCGTGGGCTCCACACCTTCACTATACAATCTGGTGTTCTCTAGAAGCGCAACTTTGCCAGCAACAAAGAACCGTTCCTGCTTGTCGTACCATCGCAGTTGTGGCCAGAGTTTGAGTGCCTGTCGTGATGCACCCTCCGCCGGCCATCTCGGAGTAAGTCGGCCCAGGTTACCCGATTGGTGTGGGCCTACAGAAAAACATGCCGTGACTGCTAACGTCGGAAGTCAACTCCGTCGAAACCAGCCGAATTTCTTCACGTCCTCGATACACCGAAGATTCCTTTTCACCAAGTGGGCATGGTCCTCCTTGGCCCTTTTCTGAAATCTTCGTCTGGAAAGCATTGGCTCGTCGTTGCCACTGACAGCCTGTGTTCTGGCTTTTTCTATGTTGTGTAATATGTTTCTCAGTAACGGTTCGCTTGCATATCTGCAATGTATTGCCGTGGTCACGTTAAGCGAATCTGTGTAGATTATGCTGTTTTGAAGGTTATTATTTACTATTCTGCCTACAGCTAGAGAGTTGTGTTGTGTTGGGTTTTATGGCGCATAGGCAACTAAGGCCATCATGCGCCAAGCTGGAGGCATAGGAGAAATCTCTGGATAATTTTATAGAAATGTGAAATTTGTCGGTGGTGCAGAGTGCTTAAATATTTAAAATTACGTCATGATGATGATACTCCCAAAGGCATCTTCTACCTTACCACACTTTCGGTCTAGACGACGTTGTTGTTGTTACCCTCATAGAATGGCACATGCCCACAAAGAGGGATTGGCCAAGAATTGGGGGCTACGTTGTTGGCCCTTGCGGTTTGCATCTCTGGCCTCCTTCTCTGCGGCTGGCACGCAGTTGGCGCCAGCAGCGCGCGCCGTTGATATGACGACCTCGGGTGTAACGCCACCCTCTCCCGTCGCTATATCGACGTCCGGGCTATATCGACGCATTTGATCGTTTTCTGTTTTATAATTGGCTATAATTAATTATCTAATCATTCTACAGTCTTCAAACTTGGCGTGTCCCCTCTATCTGATGCTACCATTGGCGTTATTCGTGGAAGATAGCGTTACACCGGACGCGCGAGTTTAAGCCATTAAAGGTTTTCGCCTTAAAATCCTCTTCAGTGCACATTTAACGCTGTGCCTCACGTCGGGCGGCCAAAATATATCTGAATGTGGCTTCGGATGCGAGCTGGTTTGTGGGCAAGGCTGAATAACGTCACGGCTTTTATTCGCATTTTGTCGAGAGCTCCTTTGTCTGAAGCTTTTGAAAGATGAAAACTTAAAGGGGCAATGAAACGTAGTATTCCAGCATGAACTGTTCACCCCGGTAAATTACCCATATCTGATAACCAAAAATGAACCTCCGTTAAATATAAACTGATACTGTGGGACAACTATTTATTACATGATTTTTTCCCCTTTCAAACAACAGCACTGTGTTCTGGCAACATTTCTGGACGCCCTTATCACAGTTTCGTGAACCAAAGTTTATTTTCGTGAAGATGTGTTTTTTATTAGTCTTTAACGCGATAGCATTAAAGGCCCCATTTCGAAGAAAATCTTGAGTCGGCATTGTCGGCGTTGTGAGCGAAAAATCATGGGCATGGCTCGGGAAGGTTGTCCTCAGAGAGCATCCTTGGAGGCAGATGGGCCGCCTATCTAGGTCACGTAACCTTGCGGCGTCATTAAAACTTGCCCACGGGGTAGGGAGCAAACTGCCCACTGTGTACGTGGAGGTTAATGATTGGTCGTTCGGGAAGAGCAACCTAGGTCGCAGAAGGACCACCGCTGGGAGCACCTGTCATCGCAGGGCAATGGCGCATCACTTAACCGCTGCACCACTGAGCTAGGAGGGGGGTGAGGATTTCCAGGGATTTATGAATGTAAAGTAGAGAATGACTTTCTGCATATATGGAAATTAACCCACGAGGCTATCGCGTCATACCCTTAAGGTGGAGCTTAAGTGCCCCCTCCACTTTTGCTGTGTGCACCTTGTCTTCGTAGCAGCGGCGACCCGGCGCAAAAGGAAGTCCGACATCGATTCGATAAGCTTGCACCCGCTATGCATTGTCTGCAACATGCTGCTGTTTGCTGCGCGTTTATGGCGGCATGTCGTAAAATTCAGCCGCTTCCCAAACCACATTAGTAGCAAAAGAAAAAATTATCTTTGTTCAAAAGCTTTTGCAGCACTGCGTCATATTAAAGATCCCTGGAGACGCGAGGATGTCTCAAAGGGGTGTGTAATGTTTTCGGCGAAGCACAAATCGCTGGCAACATATGTTGCTGGATTATACATTACCTGGCGCACTGTGAGGGTTGTAGGAGAGTGGCCATTTTTCAACCGCGATGTTATCGCGCACGTGTGTTGCAGCGCGTCCCATGCTTGCCAAAGGCAATGTGTGCCGCGAAGATTGCGACGAGGCGCTGAGCTGTGGAAAGACAAGTCCCCACAACTGCGCCATAGGCTCAATATTTTAATTTCAAATTTGCAGTGAGGCGGCACACATGCCAAGGAAACGTGGAAAAATGCCTCTAGTTTGCGCGGCTTCCACAACGCTCTGCGTGGTGCTTAACGCTCATAATCACCGCGGGAATTTCGAGCGTTTGGTACATTCCATTCGTTTCCTACGGCTTTTGGAAGCAGGTGACCTGTACGCAGAGAGAAGCAGAGAGAATTTTAGAAGTCAGCTTTTGCAGCGCCGCAGAAGATGGGGACAAGACAATCACAGCTTTCGCGCAGAATCTCGCCGAAGTATTTAGCTACATGAAAATTACTTGTATGAATGCTTCCTTTCAGTTACGTGTTGATTACCGCCTCTACCAACAGAGGACCCTAGTTACTGATGTGCATCCAAGCTGGGCATACGTGAGTCGCCCTCACAGCATGAAATAAGCTGCGAATAGTAACGGGCGGGGCAAAGTCGTCACTCTATGCATGCTTCCGAAGCCATTAAATGCTTTGATTGAAGGCGCGCAACGCAGATATGTACACGTAAACATGTCTGCCGACTCTCACACTATGCAGCGCGCTACCAAAAAAACCGATTACGTGCGCTAAACGCGTGCGATTCCTCACGTCGGGTTTCTAGTTAGTTCGTAACACTAGTGCGAGCAAACATATGTGTACAGGGAGGACGCCAGGATTACAGTCGGCAGTCGACACTTGCGACTTCACGCCGCCTGTGAATGGCTGCCACTGCTTTTCCGTCTGCCATGACCTTTTTATGCGCAGTAGGTGAGAGTAATTGACGTGAGGCGCCGCGAGAGAGACAAGTATAGTGGGACAAACACGAATGCATATCATTCCTATCTTATAAGCCAATCCCACAACCTTTAACAGTTGTCTCCCCAAAAAGCCGACCGTTGAACGATTGAACCCAAATTGTTGCACAAATAAACAAGAACCTCACAAGGTGTGCACTTTTCCCTAACATATTTTCAGGTGTCGCAGAATGATTCTTCCTTTAGATGTCGCTTTAATGTCACAATGCGAATTTAACGATAACATATAATAAAAAAATAGATATTTTTTTTCTAATATATTGCCTTCGTGCCACTTTGCGTCACCCCGTAGTGACATTGAACCCTGCCGGAAGGCTATCGTTCTTGGCAACGCCAACAGTTGGCCTCGAGGCCTCCACTGTCGGCTGCGGCTGCTCAGACGTGGCAGTCTCTTCTACATCGGGTGGCGCCACGGTGAACTCGTCCGTGTAGCTCGTCACCAAATCGGGATTCCCCGGTGAAAGGTAGAACTGGTCGTCGTCAACGGCCGTGCTCTCTTCGCCTGCGACAGCTGGCACGGGTGGCGGTTCGTGCGCTGGCAGACCCGCGACCACCGCTGCATCCTCGTCCACCGACTGGCCCTGAGCGGGAGCTGTCCTCAAGGCTGGCAGCACGGGAGGAGAGGGTATAGAATCTGTCATTAGCGAAAGCAATAGACGCAGCTATGTTTACATTCATATGATTATGACGATGAATTTTTGCGGCGCAAGGGCATCTCAGGCCAAAAAGCGCCATGCACAAGGTATTCTTCTTTTATACTGAAGGTGGGGTCCAAGACCAATTTCCCTAGCATTACACCCTAAAGAAGCCGAGCACCAGGCAGAAGGAAGCTTGTACCCTTTGTATCACCGGTGGGTGCCCGGGCACGGCTACGACCGCCGCAGAACAAAGGTCTGTACGAATGACGGCCAACTTTAGTTGTATGCGACCTCCGGCCACTCTGCCTTGTCAGAAAGTCCAAGTAATCTACTAACCTTACTATCTTCCGGCCTCTGATGCATTTCAGTCATGTAAGAGTACATAGTGTCAACCTCTCTCAGGCTATCATCATCAGCCTTACTACGCTCACTGCAGGGCAAAAGCCTCTCCCGTGTCTCTACAATCAACCCTGTCCTTTGCCAGCTGCACCCACCCTATGCCTGCAAACTTAATTTGATCCGCCCACCTAACCTTCTGCCACTCCCTGCTTCGCTTGCCTTCTCTTGGAATCCACTCCGTTACCCTTAAGGAGAAGCGATTATCTTGCCTTCCCATTACATGCCCTGCCCAAGCCCATTTCTTCCTCTTAGGATGGTGTATTGACTACTATTCTCCTTAATTATAACAACCTCTGTGCGTGTAAGTTTCTTCGCATATAATACACTCCACGGCCATCAATCGCAGCTGACGCTTTAGAACATATACTTCAACCTAGCAGCAAACGATTCATTTTTCGCTATCAATGTTTTCATGATTTGTTGACTTTCTTAAATTCAACAAGTACCAGAAGGCTTTAATACCCGTGCTATACGGGCGCTTCGAATGCCTTCCAACTGAATGTGATTCGGCTCGACTCCCGAACTTAAGCTGCTACACGAAATTTTTCGACGGCATTCCGCTCAAATGCCATTCGAGTCGACGGAGCTCCGCGGAGATATTCCAGATTTTGGAATGCCTTCAAAATGCGAACACAGCCCGGACCGACCAATAGGCGTTGCTGCCGCCATCGCTTCACCCCGCCCACAGCCGCGTGACGGTTTTCGGCTCTCTGGCTGCTCATTTTGATACCCGCTGCTCGCTTTTTCCGGCTCTTTGCTTAGCAAATAGCTCGTGTTCTGTCTAAGTAAGTTCTTGAAGGTAATAGTACACCAATGAACATTTACCACATGGGCATGAAATTTCTCCAGCAGTGCGCCGAGGAGGACGGCTGCACTCATACTGTTGTTTACATCTCTGCGTACGAACAGCCAGCGCTAGTTTTCATTACATAAAACGCATTGTGATCTTTAGTTCTATTAAATAAGCTCATCTCTTTTGTGCCGGTTGTAGCCGTGCTTGTTAACGCAGTGCGACAATCTGTGGGAGGAAGCGCCGATATCGATCGTTCTCCTGAGAAACACTTGAAAGCCGGGCTGCTGACATCGCGTACGACCGGCGCTTGTCGCTGATTGTCCCGACTTCCTCCTACGCGATCAGTAGTTTATTTTAAACTGCTGTATTCAGAACTATGACTGGTGACCGTTCGCAGTAATATAAATGGCATAAATTGTTATCCACAAAATAGCAACGGCGACGACTGCTGCTGGCCGTAAAGCAGTGCTAGGCGGTCTGGGTCACACCGGCGCTTTCCGTTCATCGTATGCGCGTCCTTAGATGTGAGCAATAGTTGATTTTTGGTCACTGTTGTCAAAACTACACTCGTTGATCTTTTGCATTCGCTAAAACTTGTGAATTCGCTCTTCACAACCGCCGAATTCACAGACGTAACCCTGCGGACTCACTAGGCCTAGTCGTAGCGGAAGGGAAGGTTGTCGCCATCGATTAATATCAATTTGGCAAGCGCTTATAGTTGGTGAGTGTTCGAGTGCGCACGTGTGAAATGTACCCGTTAGTTTCGCTATTTAACAATACGAATAAGGTAGAAGGACGAATATATTCACGCCGTCGCCTCATCAGCGTGTTTTCGCTCAACCACCGGCCTGCCGAGGACATGCAGGCTGACCGTCCGCCGTTCAGATTCGTCGGTGTCGTTGGCCTCAAAAACTTGTCCCACTATACCATCATATATGCAGCGGTTTACCGTGACAGTGTCGTTGTCGCACTATAGTGCGACCACTGCCGCCGTCGTCATCGTACATTGAAAACGAGCTGAGGAAATTTCAAATGCGTTCGGAAAGTGTCGTGTAGCACCGCGGAAGTCCGTCGAGTCTGAATGCCATTCCAAGTCTCGATTGCCAGTCGACTCAGATGTCATTCGAACGTGCCCGTGTAGCACAGGCATAAGACTAAACACACACGTTGAGCCCGTTGCAAAGGAGACCAAGAAAACGTCAATAACAAAGAAAGGTTACCGCATCGTCAGCTTGCTCAGTGAATATTGAAAGGAATGGAAAATATTACAAGGTAACAAGAATTGTAATTAGATTTCTCTTCCTAAAGCGCTAATTAGAAAATTGCCTATGCGTAAGGTATGTGTTTTGCGATCGAAGGCCACAGAAAACAAAATTTGGGGAACACTAGAGGCGAAATTCTACAGGCCCGTGTACTGTGCGATGTCAGTGCACGTTAAAGAACCCCAGGTGGTCGAAATTTCCATAGCCCTTCACTACGGCGTCTCTCATAGCCTGAGCCGCTTTGGGACGTTACACCCCGTAAACCGAACAACTTAAGCTTTTATTTAACGATATGACACGATACTGACCATATATGCAGGAGGCCATTCTCTACTTTAGATTCATAGATCCCCGGGAGTCCTCGTATAACCCTCCTGGCGCAGTGGTGCAGCGGTTTGATGATGCGCCACTTCCCTGCGATGGCAAGTGCTCCCAGTGGTGCACCTTGAGCGACCAATCATTAATTTAACTGCCACCTTCCATGGTGGGCAGCTTGCTCACAATCCGGTGGGCAGGTAGTGATGGTGCCGCAAGGTTACGTGACATAGTTGGCCCACCTGCCTCCTTGGTTGCTCTCTGGGGACCACCCGCTAAAGCTGTTCCCTTGATTTTTCTCTCACAACGACAACGCCGACAACGCCAACACCATATTTTCTGGTGAACTGGAACGAGTGCGGCCTATCTATTTTTCGGGAGTAGGTATACCCATGAAATGCATTGTAGGAGAGGCACAGTGCACCTAGAATGGTTGGTTGATGCTCTTAGCCGCACATCGTTATGAGCCAGCGGCACAGGCTGCAGAGCGTGCCTCTGTCTTTGGCCGCTTCTGATCTTGGGGCTGAACAGCTCGCATGTTCTCCCCGACTGCTTCGCGCATGGAACAGCCTCCGCCATCTGCCACTTCCTTAGCTGCTCTTGTTGCTTTACGTGCTACTGCGTTTAGCCGCTTCTGCTTTCCGTGATGGGCAGCGAGCTCAGTCTTGTCTCGCTGCTTGACGCGCCACAGCACTTTGTTGGCCTTAGCAATGCGTTTCGCCGCCTTGACCACGCTCTGAAATAAGTGTGCGACTAAGTAATGCTGGCATTGGTCTTCCTATCTCTTCACTTAACTGGCTCAATTTTACGGCCATGGAGGGAGCGCTACTGGCGCCTTGCATTTGGATGCGGGGATCGAACGGGTGTGAGATGAAGTCGGGGAAAGAACACCTCGCGTGAAAGGTGACAGGGTACGAGACTGAAAGTAACAGTCAGCGGCGGTGGCTCTGTTACCGTAACCACCGGTAAACGAAGCTGCCCTGCTTACACCTGCGCTGCTTGAATGCGGACTGGGGGAGATAATTTGCAGTTTTTTTTATTGTTGTTGTGACTACTATTCTGAGGGGAAAGTTTGAGTTTTCAGATCTGTTCGCTGTGGTTCAGGGGTGGTGTTCGGCTATATTGCCGGGAGTGGAAGCTACACACATTTGACCGAGAAGAAAACGTATATAGAGCCCAGTGGTTTCCTAGTGACCCACATCGTGTGGTTAGTTGTGCATCCCCAGCGTTCCAAATTTGCAAGTGAAATGAATGCCGGTCCTCCCTGCACTGACATTTCGGACTTCCAACTATGCTACTACAGTGCAACTACACAGCTTCGAAGCAAACTCCCTAGGCTTTAAGCTGTTGGTGATGACTTTATCTCCGTGCGGGTATTAGTCGCGTGCGCGTGCGTCTAAAGGTTATCTAAAACTTCACCACTAAACATAACTTCGTGAAAGACGATGAACTCAAGTAGTACGCTTGGTTTCCTGTCCACAAGATAGCGCCAGTTTACTACAGGTCTAAGCCACATGCGAGGAAGCCACGTATTGCGATTAGCAGATTTTACTCTTCTCTGGCCCCTGCTTGAAGAGGCGAACAATTGCCTCGAACTATCTGGCCGTCCGGTATTAGGTTTTACGATCGACGATTTTCAAAACGAAGAATGCAACGTGAATGTGAATGCTAGCAGATGGATATCAACAGCGAGGTATCATTGAACGACCAAGTTACAGAATGCGGGATGTGCGCGCATATGCTCATTTATATTTTATTATCGCCCTCACCTGATTGCTATGAATGTTTTAAGAGCCAAATTACTGGCTCCTTCCCGACAGTAACGACCGCAAACTGTTCGTGTCGACAGCGTGGACCTGCAAGAATCGCAAAATTCCGCAGTGTTTTCCCTCCGGTTGCATGTAATCTTGAATTACGCCTGGAAGCAGGACATGGCAGTCCACAAACGCGTACCTCTCGTTGCGAAAGATATGTAGTAGGTCAAAAATGTTTAGGGGAACCCCCAAGGCGGAGTATATTTGTATTAAGGGAGTAATTACTCACTGGCATCCACCCAAGCAAAGCCATAAGCCTACAACGAAAAGCATAAAGCTTTCTCAGAAACTTCGTTATTAAAGAAAACTGGTCCCGGTCCGGGGTTCGAACCCGGGACCACCGCTTCACCGGAACAGTCGCTCTACCGACTGAGTTAACCGGGACGGCAAGCTTATGGTAGGGCGAGAGCGAATTGATAAACAACTCGAAGTATGAACGGTGCTGGACAAATGTGTAGGGGAATCACCCAACACGTCCTGCTCCGGGTTATAATAATAATAATAATTGGTTTTTGGGGAAAGGAAGAGGCCAGTAACTGTCTCATATATCGTTGGACACCTGAACCGCACCGAAAGCGAAGGGACAAAGGAGGGAGCGAAAGAAGAAAGAAAGAAATAGGTGCCGTAGTAGAGGCCCCCGGAATAATTTCGACCACCTGGGGATCTTTAACGTGTACGGACATCGCACAGCACACAGGCGCCTTAGCGTTTTTCGAACCCTGGACCAAGGCGAATTTTTCTTTACGTAGTTTCTGAGAAGGCTGTATAGCTTTCCTTTGTATCCGTATGGCTTCGCTCCGGTGGAAGTCAATGAGCAATTACTTCCTTATTAAGATATGCAGTAATGGGGAATGAATGAAAGTCCCTACCAGTCTCCGACACCGTCACCACGAAGAGGACGAAGACGACGACGACGACTGACAGCGCAGCCACGAGGACGTTGAGGCCGGAGATGGCGCGCTGGTGGCTGGTCTGCTCAGCCCTGAGGAAAGAGGTCGTAGTGCAGTCTGTTATGAACGCAGGCTGCTGCTCAAAAAAATTTGCAGTGGCTTAACTTGGCTAACCCTGGCATGCAGCGAAAAGCAAGCAGGCTTGCCAAGAGTCTGAGGCTCGTCCATGGCAGATCCGCTACACGATCGCGACAGCCGTTCTATATATACCCACACGACCACATGGCTATGACGTGGTATCACATGGTCTTACTACACCCCATCGAATGTCATCACGTGGTTTCTCATCACCCCAATAGATGTTCTTAAGGTCAAAGGTCACCCAATGTCAACGGTCAACTAAAGGTCATAGATGAAGGTCAGGAATCAAGCGTTCGACAACAATACTTTTACCACATATGGTCATACACGGCTAACGTGGTTGGGCTGAAGGTTCTTAAAGGTCATTCTCCGGCCTACGCAACGACTGCTTTACCTGGCATGGTGAAGTTTTTCGCTTCAAGAACACTTTTATTGTCAAGTGTGGGCTTAAAGAACTGAGGTCAACGTCATAGTGCCTTAACATGCCAAAAGATATGCTTACCAGTGTTCTGAAAAAAAAAACGGATACGTAGTTGTTTGTTAAGTTTCTCTCTGAAAGCACCGAGACATTGAAGTTCAAGAAACATTCTTCCTGATCTGGGGTAAGCTGCCGTCATTGTTAGCATAGCTCGTAGAGCGACTGCGTCGGACTAGTGGTGGTCCATGATTTGAGCGAATCCTCATGAAAAATTCACGCCTGTGCACTTGCTCCTTGAATCCTTGTATTTTGGGCATTATTACGAACGGAGGTCGAAGTACAGCTTTTTATTGAAAAAAATTTGAAAATACAAAAATTGTAAGACAGTGTTATGGAAATATTTAAGGCAATGGCGAATTGTTTTGATATGTAGGAAAATCTTTCTTTTAAAGTGTTTCCAGTGATCGCATCAAACAGTTATGACTGCCTCAGAAATTTTTTTTTTAATTGGTTCTGGGGGAAAGGAAATGGCGCAGTATCTGTCTCATATATCGTTGGACACCTGAACCGCGCCGTAAGGGAAGGGATAATGGAGGGAGTGAAAGAAGAAAGGAAGAAGGAAATGCCGTAGTGGAGGGCTCCGGAATAATTTCGACCACCTGGGGATCTTTAACGTGCACTGACATCGCACAGCACACGGGCGCCTTAGCGTTTTTCCTCCATAAAGACGCAGCCGCCGCGGTCGGGTTCGAAAATCACTGGGGAGCGCTTTTCACGATAGCAGGAATATCAATGGAAAAAATATTCAAGACTGCTGTTGGGTGATCTGCGGATATCTTAATTGTTATAGTGAAATCTTACATTGTATTGAAAAATTGCGTTCATAAACGGCTTCCAGATGAATAATGCTTTTGTCTGGAATTGCTGGGTATGGCACTCTGGGAAGAATTTCCAGTTAGCAGACGCGCAGGGTCAAAGTGGCCTCGGCGTGACGTCATCCGCCTGAGCGTTAATCAACGGGAGAGCTTTCCTTTGTCGGCGGGGAAACCAGTTCGCCGAGCAGCAGCGTTGGGGAGGCGGTTACTGAGTTGCGCGGTCATCCAGGGCTAATTGCCTTGCTGAAGGAAATTATACCGGAGACCTCAACTACAGCACCTCTTTCTTAATCTCTTCTCTCACTAGGATCGTTTATCCTTTCCCTTACGGCGTGGTTCAGATGTTTGCCGAGATACAACTATGTGAGACAGTTACTGCGACATTTCTTTTCTTCAAAACCAATTTTTTCCCCTGTGAGGCGGAGGCCAACTTTCCCACTGGTAAGGTGGTGTAACCCAAGTCTTCTTCTTCCTGCAGCGACTAACAACAGCGGCTTCCCCTTCCATCTAACAACGGCGCTCAAGAAACACAAAAACACAGGGAGAACAGGACGAACAAGAGCGCATTAGCAACTGATGCGTGGTCGAAGATAGACTTCTCACTGAGTTAGAATGCACCAGAAAATTCAGCACGTGTCACACAATCGGCACACAATCAGCACATGTAATAGCGAAAGCTGCATGACAGCACTACCGGTACGGCCATCAGATACCGAGGAACATGCGTTCTTTTTTCAGCAATAAAACTAATGTAGAACTTACACACAAGTCGTTACCTGCGGTGATTATATTCGAGGCCGCCAATACCTCTCCATCAAGTTTTTTTTCTTCCGTGCCCGATGATACTTGTCGCACCCGAGTTGGGCACCGTTTTTAGATGGATCATTACCAACTAGCCCAACTTTCTATTTTACTGGTCCCTTTCCATTTCCACGAAGCGTCGTGGTCCGAAGATAGTGGCATTATTGGTCACGGTGCGTCCAATTTATTTTTGATCAACGACCGATGCATCACGGGCCCATTATTGATGGTGATGCATCTTCGACTTTAACCGTCATTGCTGGGAGGCAGCAACAAATCGACATGTCTAGAGGAAGAGCGGACCATCTCCACCGAAACACCAGTGAGAGGAGAGCGGTACGGCCTCCTGCGGTGGGTGGCTGCCCAGGTCATCACGAGTGACCATGTGACTGGGCACAGATCAAGTGCACAGATTCCCCAACTTGAAATCTCAGGATCTCTGACTGTTCTTAAGCGGGCTTACGGCCTGTGTAAAGAAATATTCAAAACTTTCAGATGTCTTCTTGCGTCTAAAGTACATTCTAAATATGTGAACTAGCCTCTCCTGGAAGCTGTCCATCATCGTCTCATTTGCAACAGCAGTCCTCCGAGCCGGTGCCCGTGGCCATCGGCCTGGCTGAAAAGATAAACCCAGTAGAACCAAGGGCCCACATCTATCATCGAGCAGTCGGGGAAAGCACTTGTCAAGCCGATCGAGCTGCTCCGTGAGCCATATCGCCTCGGCACTCTGTTGTCTGAAATGTTCTAGGGCCAAGCACGAATCTTTGTTTGTGTAACGCCATTTGGTTTTATACTGAACATGTTCGTTCTGCTGCGTACGTGCTTTGTGAAGTGAAACTGCCAGCAACACAGGATGGGCCGCCGCTGACTGTAGAACTATTCATTGACTGAGTTCAGCATTTGCTGCCTGGACGAGCTTAAGTTTGAATATGTGTTGTTTTGGAAATGTTAGCCAGACTGACTGGAGAACACTGTTGGACAATATTGCCGGTTTGGTGGATCTAATTATCATATTTCGATTCAGCAGATGTTATCGGAATCTGATACAAAACTGAGCCTTCAAGATGAACGTGTACTTACATTAGAGAACTTTCTGGTTGAAGCAGCATCACATGTATACAACGCATGCAAATTGACCGATAAGTATAAAATTGATATTACTTGCGATAGCATAAACTCAAAGCTAGAGCGCTTGTCGGATGTAGTGTACATATTGCCCTGAATCTTTGCAGTATTTGTTCATTCTTCAAAGTTGCCCACACGTCGCTTTATCGCTTTGTTTGTGATTCAAGGTGTGACCAGATTTATCTCGATTGATCGCATCCAGGCAGACTTGATTCTACGTTGTTCCAGAATGTGTTAGTAACTTTGCACGTTTTATCTGGAAATTTCGCCACCAGGTTTAAATTGAGCACGGCCGACAGCGGCGGGTATTCTGTCCGACGACTGCCGAGAACGCTTGTTGCTACGCCGCCGATGGGTCATTCAGTCCATTCTGGACACAAACCAGCGTAATAAAGAGTTTCGTTTAGAAACCCTTATCACTCTCTTCCTGCACGCCGGATTGCCGTCACTACTATGTGGCAATAGCAGGTTTCTGCTCTTACTGCATTGAAGAGACTTCTTTTCTTTCTTTGAGAAACCTCACAAGAGGGCACAGGTATATTCTGCAGGATGCCAACTCCTTAATCGAAGGACTCACTAGAGGAGCGGTCAAGCTTCCGCAGCCAGTTGTTACCACCGGCGTTCTGCACATTGAAATTGTGCGAGAAAAAATGACAGCGAAAGAAACTCTTGCCAGGTTCCGTGCAACGCGCCACCAAGGAGCTGCTCCTGAGCGCAATGGAGCACTTGTCTGTCGACAGCGAAGATTTGGATGTTTGCTCCAACGCACATCACCAGGACACAGTGACCACCAACGTCTTGTGGGCTGCCACAAGCATCTAACCGAAAAACTACGTCCAAATAAACAAAGAGCTGCTGAATACTAAGAACGCCACCGCTCAGGAGAGAAAACTACAAACTCTCAACTAAACCACTAGCCAGATATTAATAACGGTGCTGAAATAAAGGTATTCTCTGGTTTATTCTTCTGTGCCTGCCTCCTCTCTCTGGTGAAAGAAATAAAAGAAAAGCAACGATTGTACCCTTGCTAGTATTAATTATTGCATCGCGAATTAAGGCGCTCTGATCATTATAGAGCAAACGTCGCGAATTCGCCGACGACTGGCATGGTGAACCTGCTTTTATGCGCGACACAAACGAGTGTAGCAAGTACTTCACCCACAGTACTAGGTGAAGGTACGTGACATCACGGATCGAGTGCGGAGGCCTGACGTTATTTACAAAGCTTTGGTTTGGTTTATGGGGTTTAACGTCCCAAATCGACTCAGGCTATGAGGGACGCCGTAGTGAAGGGCTCCGGAAATTTCGACCAACTGGGGTTTTTTAACGTGCACTGACATCGCATGGTACACGACCCTCTAGAATTTCGCCATCGAAATTCGACAACCGCGACCGGGATCGAACCCGCGTCTTTCGGGTCATCAGCTGAGCGACATAACCTCTGAGCCCCCGCGGCGGCTCTAGGAAGCTTTGGTTTGAGCTCCTAATAAGAATTAATTTGTCTTTACGAAATTTCTCTGATGTCTGTATAGCTTTTGTAGCCATATGGGTGTGCTTGGGCAGATGGATTCACTAGCAACTCGGTGAAAGATACCTATTATGTTTTCCCTTCAGATACTACAAGCAGTGGAAAAATTCGTCTGAGAACTTTAACGTAATTGCAACAACCATTTCACATTCAAGCGTAACTCATTACCTTCCAAACTTGTGTCCTCCGAAGGGTGGTTTCCGGCTGGAAGCGGAAATATTTATGCATCATGAGGAATCGCAGTTATTCCCTGAACAGATGAAATCAACAAGCAGAGAAATCCTCAGGAGTAATTCGTTAACCGTGGCACGGTCCAGGAGGGTACGGTTTCTGTCGCTTTCGTAAGCACTGAGTTAATGACAGTTAGGCTTTCGTCGATCTTGAAGAGCAGCCTTGCACTAAATTGTCCGTTTCACTGTGGAGCTATATAGATATGCTTTCCACAGTGTGCATCGGACACGTTACAATGAACTTTTGGCATGCTGGCTAGCGATAAATAAGAGTTCAACAGACTGATGTGCCTTTATATGCGTCGCACCGCACATGTTTGAAAACTTGCAACACAACGGCAGGCATATCTTTATCTTCCTGTTATTTTCGCGATGATTGCTGTGCAAGGAAGTTTCTCAGGAATAAACGCAGGCGGTTTGGCTGCCGAAACTTGACCGTTCGCTTGCTGTTCCACTGAAAATTATCTGCAGCTACACATGAACCTGCAGCGGTACTTGCTCTCGAAGTTGTGCTATGTCGTTATGTGGCAAGCAATTCTATTATGCCCACCACTTGGATATCCCAACGAAAGGTATGTCAGGAGCGATCGGCGAAGGGGGTGGGGATGGCAGAAGGCAGCTGACTGTACAGCTATCCCTTTTTATTGTTTACACCGAGGAAAAGCGGACTATTTTAGTTTTCTTACAATAACGCAAGGTGGGCTACTTTTTGACCTGCAAGAAATGCTGCTGCCTGTGTTCGCAAAATTGCTCCATGCTGGTGTGGTCAAGAGAGCATAACGTACCTGATGACGATGTGCGAATGGCACTCGTGTTCACTGAAATCAAAGAGCAGAAGAATCTGTGGCAGAAATTGAAACGTATCATGCGCCGTTTGAGCGATCTTCTCGTGTGGTCCGCAAACGTAATATCATACATGAAGCCAGCACATTCTTTGCAATTCTTTCCCTTTACTCGCAACTTTTATACAGAGCCTAAAATCTTCAGGCATTAGTAATAATTAATCGAAAAGTTAGAAAATTCGCCCCTGTATCCCCATTGGTATTACAGTTTATCGCAATTTTTGTTTAAAAACGAGGGTTAAAACAGGAGATATATTACTTTACTGATAGGAAACACTGTTGCCAATTTTAAGACAGTCGTGGCAAGCTTTGTGAGATGCGATAGAACCTATTCACTGCACGCATTTGTAGACAATAGAGCACGCTATGGACTATCTACCGGAAATTAGCAGCTTACAAGTCTTGCCTGGTCGTACTCAGACACACAAAAACAGCATTGAGAGCTTACCAGAAGTCATCAGGGTTGTTTGACTTGACTCAGCTAAAGAATATTGAAGGAAAGGAAGGGAAACATTACCAAGAATTGAAGACAGTTTGCAAAAATTCCCCGCGAAAACCAAGTGTACATCTGCTTCAATATACACAGTTCACCAAGCGGTAATTTAGCCGCTTTAGTGCGCTTGAGTCGTTTCAGAACAAGGCATGACCTGAGCAAGCTTTACATTTTTTTTCATTGTAAATTATAATACAGTTCAGACTGCATGAAACTTTATGGTGTCAACAATGCAAAATATTTGTTCGCAAACGTGCTGACAAATCTAGCTAGGATCTTGCTGCTCCTAAATATCAAGATCGCTTGCTAGTCTGTAAAAGCGCGCGACAAGAAAATTTGCTGCGGGGTAGGCGTTATAAAAGCCTACATCTGGAAGCAGCACGAATGATCTCTTTCGCCAAGATGTATTTAGTACTCCGATAACAATGACGTATGTGACTAAGCTTTTTTGTTTACGCCTATTAAGAATACTGATCTTTACGATCATCATAGGTACGCGCTTTCATTGCATATATAGAGGTGGACACAACACAAGATTTTTTTGCGCAGCCATAAGCCTTGTAAGTCTGTACGCTTTATTGACATGACCACTCGGCTGCTGTAAGCAAAATATTCCCCTCAGCATCAAAGACCACAACGGCCACCTCGATATCCGGTTCGTTAATGAAAGGAACGTGAACCGTAAATCGTTGAATACCGGAACCTGCAGCGCTAAACTTCACACTGTGCGAGCTCATTAAAAGTCCAACATGATCTCGACTGACAAGACGCATAACGATTAATACTGACATAGATTATAATAAGTACAGGCTGCAGCATTGCCAGCTTATGGCCTAGCAGTTATCAACAGTACAAACACCTGCGTACTTGCAATGCTATGCACCGATAAGGCCGACCGTGGAAATGCCTTCTCTAGGAAGATACGGCAATGGTGCACGTAATGGGTGCACACTTGGCGAAGGAACGAGAAAACCAAGCGAGACACTCACCCATCGCGGTGCGATTAGTTGATTCTTCTTTTTTTTTCCAATACTTCACCTGCGTTGCATGCTCGTGTCTTTTTACTGAGCCGCGACAAATATTTATATTGATGGACTCAGTTTACAAGCGGTCGCTTTTGGCTTAATCCATTTAACAAATGGCTGTACTGCAGTTCACTTTCACACGTAGGCTGATCATTTTACCGCGGTTCAGCCGGACATTTTGCCTTCAGTCGTCCCTTTTATAGCACAGCAACTAATGCAAAGATTCGTGTGCCATCATCATCATCATCATCATCATCCTGACTACGCCCACTGCAGGGCAAAAGCCCTTTCCTTGTCTCTTCAATTAACCGTGTCTTTTGCCAGCTGTGGCCACCCTATCCTCGCAAACATTTTCATTTCACCCGCCCAGCTAACCTTGTGCCGCCCCCTGCTACGCTTGCCTCTTCTTGGAATCCACTTCTTTACACTTAATGACCAGCGGTTATGTTGCCTTGTTAATTATTATTAATTATGATATTGCCTAATTTAGTATGTCATGCTTGGCCAATGCAATATGCATCGCAATATTGCGTTCAAGTGTACCAGAACCGATATTACAAGGCTCCGACCTATATATCTGCTGAGGCTTCATTTCTGACGACATTTCAAGCTCTGGAAGTGAGAAAACGAAAGTCAGGAGGTCGTGGTCAACTTGTAACAAAAATTGAGCCTTATGATAGACCATCCTTGGGTTGGCACTTTATCTCGTCAAGTGGCCGGCCCTCGGTGACGCTCGGCGACTTTCAAAGCCCAGCCCGCCAGCTGTTTTTGCGCAGCTGAGTAGGAGCTGGACAACGCGACCTCCTATCTCTCGAGGTCAGTGAGTAGGCACTCAGTGATTGAAAATGCTTATTATGGATTTTAGTTAAGGCGAATGGTCGGACCCTCAGCCCAGGGATCCGCTAGGTTCGGCTGTCGTCTTGACCCCACACACCAGCCGTAATTGAATCCCGGGGTTTTTACGTTGTTCAATTTGTTACCCTGTCTAGTGTCGGATTTTTTTGGCATTCCCATACGAAGTGGTAAAGGAAGGCAATCTATCCACCGAATATGCAGTGTCAGCCTATGTCGTCTGTGGTACATATAAGCTAGTTTAGCTGGCCTAGTCTTGTTTCTTGGTTCTTGGTGAGCGAGGGGTCCGGTGGAGAGTACCCCCTTCTAATTAATCTGTGATGCTGGAGAGCATCACTGTACCCTATCAGTGAACGCTATCATTGAGCCTATCCCTGGTTCATATGTGGTATCATTAGAACGTGTCCGGTAAAGTAAGGCGCCAGTTGCGGCCTTGAGCGCCTTCCTTCCCTCCGTCTGAAGTTTCCGGGATGTCATGATAATGAATAGCGGATCAGTGTCCTGAGTTCTTAAAGGACGCTGAAAGCGTGTATGCACAGGAGTCCTCTGGTTTTCTGGAGTCTGCATGCACACTTTTCTGCATAGCCAGATAATGAATCAGGAGGACATATATAGCTTTCTGCGGACTTCGAGAAGCGCCTTCTAATAGACACGAGTTTAGTTTCTGACATAGCTTATCTTCGGCATTCTCTTCAGCATATAGCGTAGCCAAGATTATAAGGGCTCGAAGATAATTTTCGAACTTAAGCTCAGTGGCGGTAAGTTAGAGAAGCTCTGATGGTTATAGAATTATGAAAATTTCAGCTTCTTGGCGTCGGGCTCAAAAAGAAAATTTATGTAGACAAGAATCTTCAATCCATCAAAAAGCTTCACAGCGTGCATAGTGGCAGAGCACACAGAAACTCTGCATAACGCATATATTTCGCTTCTTACATCGGTGTGGAATACATTGGCTTTGTCATCGTCATTATATGAAGCCTAAAACGACAAAATCATTTGTTTACATCGCCCGCACAGATCATGCTGCGTCTTTCTAGTTTGTGGCGTTGATACGGCACTGAGAACTGTTAGCAGCATGCATAAACAGGCAGGACACACACTCGTCCTGTACATAGCGCACATATACCGCATCGTTCATTGGTTCTGTTACGTCTCGCCTACGACGCGCGGTATAGCCGGCGCGGATGCAACGGATGCCGCGGCTTCGTTCATCGCTGCCGCAACGCCTCCCGCCAAGCGCGTCCAGGCAGGTTTCAGTGCCACGTGTCGTCGTGCGTGCGTGTGTGTGTGTGTGTGCATGTTTTGCCCACGCTTGTCAAAGCGCGGCAGCCGGGGAGAGGAGCTCCCCAACTGGGAGGCGAGGAGGTCTGACCGGCGCCGGCCTGGCGGACGCGCCCGTCACGTCTGGACATGTTCAAGCGTCGCCGTATCGGACGCCTCTTCCCAAGCCGTTCCTTCTTGCCCTCGACTCCGAGGGTATAAAAGACAGCTGCGCCGGACGCCAAGAGAGACTTCGATTTCGCCCTTTGAGTAACGTGGTCGCCCTGACCGGCTGCTCTTTTGAGATGCCAGAATAAACAAGTTGTTCTGTTGCCAGTCGACTCATCCTTTGCCGGCACCTTCGGATGTTTCCAGCTTTGCCCCAGGCCGCCAGGCCAACGCTACCCTTGGGGCTTGCAACCCTTTTGCAACAACTGGTTGCCAGCGGTGAGATCCCGACAACGGAGGCCAGCAGCGAAGATATGCGGTCAACTGTATGCTGAGCAGCACAACGACCATCCGGGAGCAGTGCAACGAGCCCTGTGTGATGACTGGTTGCCTGCAGCGGAACGACTGCGCTGAATTCTTGGCTGCGAGGTTTGGTGAGTGCGGGACTTTCTTCTTCTGAGTTTTGCCAGGCTTTTGTTAGTGTCAGAAACAGAGCTGGTAATTGTGGTTGTCGTTGCTGCCGGGTTAGTTTGCGGCAAGACAATAGTAGGCAGTAGAGAAAGCAGCATTCGGAGCAGCCATGGATTTGAAGTCGTTGCGCAAACCGAAATTGCTGGAGCTTGCAAGAGAGTTGGGTCTTGATGTCTCAGACAAACTCAGAAAACCAGAACTGCTAAGGGCGATTCTTGAGTTGGAGGCTGAGGATGACGAGCTGTCGGAATGCCTTGAGACCATTGAGGAGAGGGAGCAAAAAGAGAAAGACGAGCGCGAACGTAAAGAACAAAAAGAGAAAGACGAGCGCGAACGTAAAGAGCAAAAAGAGAAAGAAGAGCGCGCTTTGGAAATGAAGCGTCTCGAGGTAGAGATGGAACGCGCTCGTAATGGAAGTCAGGCACACAGTGCAGGAGTACGAGTATCGTTCAAAATGACTGACCTGATGCGGCCGTTTAAGCTTGGAGAGGACATTGGTTTGTTCCTGGTTAACTTTGAGCGAACGTGCGAGAAGCAGGGGTTCTCTCGGGAAACGTGGCCACAGCGCTTGCTCACTTTGTTACCCGCCGAAGCGGCCGACGTAGTCGCTCGCTTGAAGAGAGAGGAGGCAGAGGATTTCGACCAAGTGAAATCAAGTCTGCTAAAAAAGTACAGGCTGTCAGCGGAGGCGTTCCGTCGGAAGTTTCGGGAAAATGAAAAAGGCAGAAATGAGTCATATACAGAGTTTGCCTACAGGCTTATGTCAAACATGCAGGAGTGGCTCAAAGAAGAGAAAGCGTTTGGTGACCACGAAAAAATTCTGCAATGTTTCGGGCTGGAACAGTTTTATAGTCGGTTACCTGAGAACGTGCGGTACTGGGTCTTGGATAGGCCAGACGTTAGTACAGTGGCTAAAGCCGCCGAGCTAGCCGAGGAGTTTGTGACGCGTCGGGCTCGCGGAGCTAAGGACGGTCAAAAGGGTGAATTTGGCTCCAAGTCTGAGAGGCCGAAGTTCACACCCATGAGAGCATGGGGGGACACGCGTAGTGCGGATGCGAGTGAAAGCAGTCCGACCGAACGTAAGGAGACGGCGGCAGCCGAAGCCGAACGCAGAAAGCGGTTCGAGAGGAGGCAAGCGCGCGTGTGTTATACGTGCCAGAAGCCGGGTCACTTTTCGGCGCAGTGTCCAGAAACAAAAAGAAAAGTCGTGTGTTTGTCATTATGTAGCACTGACGAGAACATGAAGCTTCTCGAGCCTTACATGCGAGACTTCCTCGTGAACGGGAAAGAGTGCCGAGTGCTTCGTGATTCCGCAGCTACAATGGATGTAGTTCACCCCTCTTACGTAGAACCCGATATGTTCACGGGCGAGTGCGCATGGATCAAGCAAGCCGTGGAAGCTCATAGCGTGTGTCTGCCCGTAGCAAAAGTGGTTATTGAAGGACCTTTCGGAGCAATTGAGACGGAGGCCGCAGTGTCATCTATGCTGCCCCCCCAGTACCCGTACCTATTTTCGAACCGGTCCGATCACCTCCTGCGCGAGAAGGGTCTTTTGTTTGGTGAGGCTAGCGTTCAGGCCTTAACCAGATCGAGAGTTCGGGAGCTCGCTGCAAAGGCGGTAGTTGCGGGGCCGACGTTGTCGAACAATGAGAAAGGGTCGGAGGCGCAGCAAGCTGATATTCAGAGCACGTCCGAACTGAATAAAATTGAGCCTGTAGCGTTGAAGGCACCAGGTACTGGAGAGGAAATGCCCGACACGGGAAAGTTAGAAGAGCTTCCGGTCGAGCTTCCGGGACTAAGCTCAGTGACGAACAGGGAAGACACTGATCAGGTCATTATTGACTTAATCATTAAAGCACCGCTGTCGGCTGAGCAGAAAACCGAACTACACCAACTCTTACAAGAGTTTCAAGGTCAGTTCTCTGAGAGGCCTGGTAGGACTTCTGTCCTTACGCATGATATAGAACTTACCTCCCCAGAGCCAGTACGATCCAAGGCGTACCGGGTGTCACCCCGCCAGCGCGATATTATGGAGGCGGAGGTAAAGAAAATGCTACAGCCCGGTGTTATTGAGGCGGGTGAGAGTGATTATACCTCCCCTTTGATTTTAGTTGAGGTACCGGGCAAGGAACCTCGTCCTTGCGTCGACTACCGCAGGCTTAATTCCATTACTAAGGATCAAATTTATCCGATCCCTAACATCGAGGAGCGCCTTGAGAAAGTTAGTAGCGCTCAGTTTATTTCCACCCTAGATCTTGTCAGGGGTTATTGGCAGGTTCCACTTACAGAAGAGGCTAGTACGTATGCGGCGTTCATTTCACCAATGGGAACATTCCGTCCTAAAGTTTTGAGTTTTGGTTTGAAGAACGCGCCATACTGCTTTTCAAGCCTCATGGACAAAGTGTTGCGGGGACAGGAAGAATTCGCTTTACCGTATTTAGACGACGTAGCGATATTCTCCGCATCCTGGTCTGAGCATATGGCACACTTGCGGGCAGTGCTAACCCGCCTGCGCGAAGCGGGCTTGACAGTCAAGGCTCCCAAGTGCCAATTAGCACAGGCCGAGGTTGTCTACCTCGGTCACGTGATTGGACAGGGTCGTCGCCGCCCCTCTGAAATAAAGGTGGCCGCTGTGCGAGACTTCCCGCAACCGCGCACGAAGACCGATATTCGTTCGTTCTTAGGTGTCGCCGGCTACTATCAGAGGTACATCCCCAGGTACTCCGATATCGCGGCTCCCCTGACGGATGCTCTAAGAAAAACAGAGCCCCAAACAGTCGTCTGGAGCGAGACAAAGGAAAGAGCTTTTAGCGCCTTAAAGAGCGCCCTAACAAGCCAGCCTGTGCTACGATCGCCAGACTACACAAAAGGGTTCGTTGTTCAGTGCGATGCTAGTGAGCGAGGCATGGGCGTTGTACTGTGCCAACGGGAAAATGGAGAAGTGGAACACCCCGTCCTGTATGCTAGTAGTAAGCTGACCTGTCGTGAGCAGGCGTACAGCGCCACCGAGAAAGAGTGTGCGTGTCTCGTGTGGGCCGTTCAGAAATTGTCATGCTACCTAGCCGGCTCGAGGTTTATCATTGAGACGGATCACTGCCCTCTCCAATGGCTGCAGACCATCTCTCCCAAAAATGGCCGCCTCCTGCGCTGGAGCCTCGGTTTGCAACAATATTCCTTTGAGGTGCGTTACAAAAAGGGGAGTCTCAACGGTAACGCCGATGGCTTAAGTCGAAGCCCCTAACGTGGGAATCCGCCTCAAAGTTGTTGGTTACTGATGTTTTCTTCCTGAGGCAGGATTTTTAACATATTGCTTTTGTTTAGTGTTTCTAAGGGATTATGTGCTTTCTAGTGCAATTTTCCAATTTGTGGACGCGTTCTGAGTGCTGCTTGACTACTGTAAGGAACTAGGCAGTAGTATAAAAGGGGAAAGAGCCTGGCAGAGCTTAGTGAGGGTTGTCTCGTGCTTGCTGACTGAGCGGTTGCGTTTCGGCGTAGTTCTAACGCTTGCTGGGAACGAGCACAAAAATGGCAACTCTCCTGAAGTGACTTTGCAGTGCCCTGTGTGATCCTGAACCTGAGAACGAGGCCTTCTCTGTGCGCTGCGCTCAAGCAACGTCGAGGGACGACCGGTTTCGTTTACGAGCATCATCGAGCGACATCCCTCTGGACAGCGGATGCAGTCCCCTGACCATCGGGATCTCCTTCTCCCGGCGGGGCGGTCTGTTACGTCTCGCCTACGACGCGCGGTATAGCCGGCGCGGATGCAACGGATGCCGCGGCTTCGTTCATCGCTGCCGCAACGCCTCCCGCCAAGCGCGTCCAGGCAGGTTTCAGTGCCACGTGTCGTCGTGCGTGCGTGTGTGTGTGTGTGTGCATGTTTTGCCCACGCTTGTCAAAGCGCGGCAGCCGGGGAGAGGAGCTCCCCAACTGGGAGGCGAGGAGGTCTGACCGGCGCCGGCCTGGCGGACGCGCCCGTCACGTCTGGACATGTTCAAGCGTCGCCGTATCGGACGCCTCTTCCCAAGCCGTTCCTTCTTGCCCTCGACTCCGAGGGTATAAAAGACAGCTGCGCCGGACGCCAAGAGAGACTTCGATTTCGCCCTTTGAGTAACGTGGTCGCCCTGACCGGCTGCTCTTTTGAGATGCCAGAATAAACAAGTTGTTCTGTTGCCAGTCGACTCATCCTTTGCCGGCACCTTCGGATGTTTCCAGCTTTGCCCCAGGCCGCCAGGCCAACGCTACCCTTGGGGCTTGCAACCCTTTTGCAACAGTTCAGAATACATTGGATTTGTCTCTTTGATTCGATTAAGCTTAAAATGGCATTATTATAATGCCGCCCGTTCCCACAGACCGCACTATTTGTGACACACGTAACTGTTATTACTTTTACACTTGCAGCAGTGATGACAATATTCTACCTAAACTTGTACAAACTAAGAGGAAAGGTTCTAAGCGATGCAAACCAGATGCAGCACCGCCACCACCTGTCCCTCTTCAGTCCGGCATTCAAAAGCACAGTTCTTGAAATGAATGCGGGATGACTGAGCACTCCCCACCGTCTACACTTGAGTTCATGTCTGTGCAGAACTGGCCGTCTCTGAGCTGCACGGCAAAATGCAAAACACCGGAGACCCCTTGAAACGTAATTAGTGCATCTGTTTTCAAGAAAATTGTGCCTGGTAAAGCGTTATCTGACAACTGAAAAAATGACAAGGGCCATGGTGTTTTGTGGGCGCTATTTACATCATTTTTTTTCCTAGCTAGAACGAGGAGGCACATTCTGGCCGCGAAAATCATAAAAAAAATTCTCGACATTGTGCATGTTTGATCCAGATCTCAAGAGTTCAACGAAGAGAAACCTGGCCAACCCGGGCAACGAAGTGAAAAATAAGGGTGGGCATTTGATATCCACTCGAGCTTCGGTGGTTGGTGTATACTAACGCAGACGCAATCAGAAAATACAGCCCAGAAGAGATAATATAAAATGCCATCAAAAAGGCGGGCATTATCGCAGGGGCATTTGTCGCAAAATAAGATACGTTCACAAAAGCTTCTTCCAAATCAGGGACTACAGTTTCGTGTAGACGATGAGCTGATGGCGTGATTATTTTCCGTCTCCACCGAGAACGCGCCCGTGACCATCTCCGTAGCGCGCTCTTCTTCCGGAGACGCCTCGTGCTTCACGTCGTCGGCCTCCTTGAATACTTCGTCAGCTCCTCCAAGACCAGAAGCACCCGCCTGCCTCTTGTCCGATCACGGGTGTTCCAGGCGCTCTTCGGCAAGATTGGCGCCGTTTCTCTTCCTGCTGATGCGCCTGACAGTCTTTCACCAGAACTGGGCCACGCAAAGCCAACGGAGGCAGGACGCCTCTCGCAGCAACGACGTCCGGATGCTAACTGCCGGGGATTTGCAATCCGGACTTGCCCTTGCCGATATCGAAGACTTCGGCTGCACTTTCTTCATGCGATTCGTTGTCTTGGTTCGCTGTGATGACCGACGCGGGCTGCTCTGTGCACTTCCGGTCGTTGGTACAGGAGCACTGACGGCCGTGGATTGACCTACGGCTGAGTCGTCCTTGTCGAGTGTAGATGCACCGCAGTCAAGACCAAAGAATAATAATAATAATTGGTTTTGGGGAAAGGAAAAAGGCGCAGTACCAGTCTCGTATATTGTTGGACACCTGAACCGCACCGTAAGAGAAGGGATAAAGGAGGGAGTGAAAGAAGAAAGGAAGAAAGAGGTGCCGTAGTGGAGGGCTCCGGATTATTTTCTAAGCCCTCAGTCGGGTTTTCAGGTACGTGGATGTGGTCAGAAAGACATGACAGGTTGGTGGTCGAAATTGTTTTTTTTAGGAAAGGAAATTGCGCAGCATCTGTCTCACTGCTCGGCGGACAACTGAAACGCGCCGTAAGAGAAGGGATAAAGCAAGGACTGAGAGGAAAGGAATAGGTGCCACAGTGGAAGGGTCCCGACTAATTTCGACCACCTGGGGATCTTTAACGTGCACTGACATCGCACAGCACACGGGCGCCTTAGCGTTTTTCCTCCATAAAGACGTAGCCGCCGCGGTCGGATTCGAACCCGGGAACTCGGGATCAGTAGCCGAGCGCTCTAACCACTGAGCCACCGCGGCGGGTCAAGGCCAAAGAATAAAACATGTTTTCAGGCTTCAGCGTAATCAATCAAGATCACGTGGCTCGGTGCGTCGCTGAGAACCCCTGGAACTCCCTGACGTCCTCCATTCACGTGCTCCATCACAGCAGCGGTGGTGGCCACCTCCCGTGACGGCAGCAGTGCTGACTCGGGCACTGGCCCAATTTGCTCTGGTCCGTGGCTGCAGGAACATCGGTAACATGGCTAGAGGCGGAGCTTTCTTCCTGTTTGAGACCTCCTTGCCAGTGCTGCATCTGCATCCCTGCGCCAGCTTGACATTCTAGAAGAATTGACATTCTAGTTGGAGCAATTTGTCTTCACTGCATACGGCCCCCACATTGAGTGCAAGTAACGAACTGGAAGATTTCTTAAAGATTGGCTGCTATGGGGCAAATGAAATCTGAAAATTTGGTTAATATATGAAGTAATTAAAAGAAGAGAGCAGACCACATATACGAACGTATTGCACAGAAGTAAAAAAATCACCCGGCGCGGTTGCTTAGCGGCTATACGTTCGCTTGCTGAGCTGAATAGCGCGTGGTCTCGGCTGCGGCGTCCGCGTTTACGCAGAGGTGAACTGCAAAAGATGCCCCTTTGCTGCACAATGTCAGCTGATGTTAAAGAGCACCAGGCGGTCGAAATTATTTCGGAGCGCTCAATTGCGCACTTTTTTGTACCTTCCTTATTTCACTCCCTCCTGTCTTATCGACGTGATTGAGGTGTCCACCGTGAAACGACAGCACAAGCAAAGTCAACAAGAAGGGGGGAGCCTGACGGGGCTTAGCCAATGTTTCGACAAGAGTACTTGTCTTCGTCTGGGAGCCCTCTCTCTTCTATAGACTTCTGCCCTCTCTACTATGGACACCACACAGCTACAGCGGCTTTCCTTTCTTCAGAAGAAATTACATTCTTCGTTGAAGGCTAGTGAGCACACGGTGGTCGCCTGTTCTGTTCTGTTGTTGCCAGGAAAAATGCAAAGGAAAGTGCACAGGCCTGCCCACTGGCTCAAGCTGAGCCACAATCGCTGCCACGTGCAGAAAGTCGCCTGGCCGCTTCTGAAGAGGTGTACGTGGTCGGCAGTAAAACTCTCGCGTGCCCACCAGAGGCACCGCAAATTTTTCCTGGGCTTTTCACTGCATGTTCCGTATGGGTTGGCCGTCCTCTGCTGCCCGTGACCACAGAGTAATCTATTATTTAAGGAGAGATTAAAAATAGCGAATGGAAATAGAAGAAGAGGTGCTTTTACAGCGAAAACAGGGACACGCAGTGGCTGGAAAGGGCTTAGAGCACGCAGGGAAGAGAAGGAAAAAATGAAGTTACTTCGACCACAAAACAAAATTCGCAAAAGCGAGAATGTAAATGCAAACAAAAACAAAAAAAATTGCACAATTTCGGTGCTTAAAGGAACGAGCTTCAGACACGAATTATTACTGTAGACGCGGTGACCTCCATTTCTATGCCACACATGAACTACCATACACACTTTACGGGGATTGCAGTGTCTGCAGCTAACACCGCTGCGCCACTTCAAAAGGGCATTTAGCAACCAGCGACACATTCAGAATGGGCGCTTTATTATACATTACACCCATTCAAAATATAGTGTTTTAATGGATAAGCAGTTAAATGAAACAGCATCAAGGATCACTTTCAGAGCTTGCTCGGGTGCATGTACTTCTAATGTGTCATTTAAAATACACAAAGCAGCTCTTCCCACACTTTGGACGAAATGAGCTCGACACGCAGTAATGAGCGGCGAATAACACATAAAACGCCGATTACGTACAAGCGGAATGACAGAATTGCTCGAGCCGTCACAGAAATAAAAAAGCTAATGCTTAACATAGAAAAAAAATGACTCCGGCTCGATTAGAAGCGTATGCAGGAAAATTCATCCAGTCCATGCTATTCATACGAGCTTCGCGTGTGTCCCAGGGGATGCTTTAAAAAAAGAGTGCCCTCTGTAACAATTGGATGGGACACTTAAGGTTCGCTTTAAGAGTATGTCGCGATAGCTTAAGGGGTTATTGTTCATATATGCAAACTTGGTCATTCTCTACTTAACGTTCATAGATTACTGGGAGTCCTCACTCCTCTCCTGGCGTAGTGGCGTATTGGTGCAGAGATTAGGCGATGCGCCACTGCTGCCACCGATGGGGCTTGTGCGACCCCGGCCGTTCTTCTCGGGTAGCCAGTCGCGACCAATCATGAATTTTACTGCCGCCTGCCACGGTGCGCAGTTCGCTCGCAATTGGGTGGACAGGCTGCGATGACGCCACAAGGTCACGTGACCAAAGTGGCCAACCTTCCTCCCAGGTTTCTTCTCTGAAAACTTTTCGTCAATTTTTTGCTCGCGGTCAACGAGGCCGACGACGGATTTTCTGCGACACAAGCTGCTTAACACTGTCACGTTAAAATTTCCTAGCGCTGTGCGGCATGAATGCGAGTTAAATAACCCCAGGTGGGGCATACTCTAAACAGGAACACGCCTATATTGGAGTAAAAAGCAGGTAAGCTAGTCCTCTATCGCACTTCCATTGAGGGATTGCAAGAGGGCAGTTAAATAATCCCAGTCTTTTTTTTGTGGTCCTTATATTCCGACCTTGAAAGTCCTTGAAGACGGATTTGTTGAGAACTGTGTGGAAGTGTTTTGACGTTATTTTGAAGCTGTTGCCTTTTTAAAACATCGCAATTATTTCGTGCGGCCACAGCGAACGCATTCCAACAGGCCTTCAAACCGCTGCACTTTTCCTGAATGGCACAAGCTTTTCTTGGAGTCCCATGTGTGTGTGTGTGTGTGTGAGTGTGCGTGCGTGCGTGTGCGTGCGTGTGCGTGCATGCGTGTGTGTGTGTGTGTGTGTGTGTGTGTGTGTGTGTGTGCGCGCGCGCGTGCGTGCGTGTGTGTGTGTGTGTGTGTGTGTGTGTGTGTGTGTGTGTGTGTGTGTGTGTGTGTGTGTGTGTGTGTGTGTGTGTGTGTGTGTGTGTGTGTGTGTGTGTGTGTGTGTGTGTGTGTGTGTGTGTGTGTGTGTGTGTGTGTGTGTGTGTGTGTGTGTGTGTGTGTGTGTGTGTGTGTGTGTGTGTGTGTGTGTGTGTGTGTGTGCGTGCGCGCGCGCGCGCGCGCGCGGTTCAGATTTCACCGGCCGCACGGCTGCTTTTTCTGCTGCTTTATAATCAATTTACTTTAAGCGACAGATTCATGGATGTATTATTCTCCCACCGTTCAGCGCTACAAATTATAAAATAGAAACATTCGCTTATGATTTCGGTGACTGTTGGTTTCCTTCATGTTTTTCATACGAGCCCCTCCTTTCCCTTTGTTTATATATATATATATATATATATATATATATATATATATATATATATATATATATATATATATATATATATATATATATATATATATGTAATGGGACCGACAGGCGCAGCGCAGCGAAGAAGCGGACGAGTTCAAGCGGGACAACGAAGAAGCAGACGAAGTGCAGTTGGTTTTTCGAACGACGCCTGTGAGTGTGCCCGTCGTGTCGCCGGTCAACCAAGACCAACCGACCTGTGCTTCAAATAAACGCCTTGACACTTGGTGGAGGTGCCTCGGTTCCCGTCCCGGTCCTCATCCTGGAACTTCGAAGTGGAACGCTCCTCGTCGCCGCCACCATGCCGGAAGGTCCGAGTGAACCATCGCAGCCCATCCCTGCCACCGTACTCTGTCACGGGGTGCAGCGCCAGCGTGACCCTTCTCCATTCAGTGGCACCGATGACCAAGACGTCGACGATTGGCTGGCCTCCTATGAGCGCATCAGCACTTACAATCGGTGGGACGATTCCGTGAAACTTAGCAACGTCCTCTTCTACCTAACGGACGTTGCCAACCTATGGTTTCACAACCATGAGGCCGATCTTCCCACCTGGTCGTCCTTTAAAACGAGCTTCGCCGACGTTTTCGGCCGCCCCGCCGTCCGGAAGCTTCGCGCCGAGCAACGTCTTCGTGCTCGATCTCAGCTCCCTTCCGAGACGTTCACAAGCTACATCGAGGACATCGTTGACCTGTGCAAGCGTGTCAACCCCTCCATGTCCGAAGGGGATAAAGTCAACCACATACTTAAAGGCATAGCCGATGACGCTTTCCAGATGCTGCTGGCGAAGAACCCCACCTCCGTCGCTACCGTCATCCAGCTGTGCCAAAGCTTCGACGAACTCCGCAAGCAACGCGCATCTACGCGGCAGTCCGGCGCGCCTGCGGGGGGTCTTGCTGGCTTGGCCCTTGGTGGCTCGTCTGCTGAGCAGTCCCTGTTCATGCAGCAGGTTAAAGACTTCATCCGCGAAGAGATCGCTCGCCAGCTTTCTCTGCTGCATCACATTCCCGACCCCGTCTGCCCTCCGCAAGACCTGGCGCCATCTCTCACGCCCACTATCCGTCGTGCTATTCAGGAGCAGGTCGCTGCAGTTCTGCCATCCAGTCCCCCACCTCCTCCTGTGGCAGCGCCGCTCACCTATGCTGAAGCAGTCACCGGTACACGGCGCTCGCCCACCTCTGCCGCCTACCCTAGCAGCCCGGCCTTTTATGCTCCACCGCCGTCTATACCCCCGCCGCAGGTCCCGGTTCCTCGACCCCGCCGAAACCCTACGAACCCCTGGCGTACCGAGGACAATCGACCGATATGCTATTCCTGCGGTCTTCCGGGCCATGTCGCACGCTTTTGCCGTCAGCGATCTCCTCGTTCTGGCGATTTCATGCGCAATTTCCACTACGATTCCGGGCCGCCCTTGCCTAATGTCTCTTCTGCCTCCTCTACACATCGCTCCCAGTACCCTACTCGCCGCTCGCCTTCCCCTCGTCGACGTTCCATTTCTCCGATGCTCCACCGCCCGGACCCTCTCCCAGAGGAAAACTGACTGCCGCAGTTCAGGAGGCAAGAACTGCGTGTTTTGCCAACTTTTTAAGTCCTCCGTGTTCTCCTGCTAATGTGATTGAGGTGTCTGTTGAAGGCGTCCCCGTTCTCGCGCTCGTCGACACGGGTGCTGCAGTGTCAGTAATTAGTGATGCTCTTCGCCGCAAACTTCGTAAGGTGACAACGCCGCTGTCTGACTTTTCACTACGTACGGCCACCTCTCAGCGCATCCACCCCATCGCAGCCTGCACGGTCCGCGTTTCTATCAACGACGTCGCCTATACCATCGAGTTTGTTGTGCTGACCGCCTGCTCTCACGATGTCATCCTCGGCTGCGATTTCCTCTCGACCCACCGTGCAGTGATTGATTGTGCCCGTGCGGAACTTGAGCTTTCTCCCCTGTGTGATGTTTCGTTGTGTGACCTACCTGTGCGCTCCGCTAAGCTTCTTGTAGCAGCCGACACCGACATACCTCCCTCCTCTTCAGCCCTCGTTCCGCTCCGCCCCGACTCTTTCCTCAGCGGCCCTGTTCTTTTCACACCTACCGCAGCAGCCACTCGCCATCAGCGCCTCCTCATTCCATTCGCCGTTGTCTCGATTTCCGATGGCCACTGCTCCATCTATGTCACCAACCCATTTTCTTGCCCGTCGTATGTTCTTCGCGGTAAATGCCTCGGCTCTATTGAAGAACTGGACCCTGCTCTTGCTTCCGAGTTCTCCGATACCCGTGCCTGCTCCCCAGTTACTGCCTTAGCCTGTTGTGCGACAGCGCCCGATCCGATTTCCATCGACGTCTTTCGTCGTAACATCGCTCCCGACCTTCCGTCCGCTTACCGTGACCAAATCTTGGAACTTCTCTGCCGCTTCCGCAACTCTTTCGACCTTTCCCAGCCCTCCTTGGGGCGCGCATTGGCCGTCTCTCACACAATTGACACTGGTACCCACGCTCCCTTGCGTCAGCGACCGTACCGAGTCTCACCGAGCGAGCGCCGCGTCATCCGTGACAATGTTGACGACATGCTTCGGCGCGGCATAATACAGCCTTCTCACAGCCCTTGGGCCTCTCGTGTTGTCTTGGTGACGAAAAAAGATGGCTCCATCAGGTTCTGTGTGGACTACCGCCGTCACAACAAGATCACACGCAAGGATGTTTATCCTCTACCCCGAATCGACGACGCACTGGATTGCTTGCAGGGAGCGGAGTATTTTTCATCCCTCGACTTACGCTCCGGCTACTGGCAGGTCCCGATGGCAGCGAACGACAGGCCGAAAACCGCTTTCGTCACCCCAGACGGCTTGTATGAGTTCAATGTGATGCCATTCGGCCTCTGCAATGCTCCAGCCACATTTGAAAGGATGATGGACACTATTCTCAGTGGCCTCAAATGGGAACCTTGTTTGTGTTACTTAGATGACATTGTCGTTTTTTCCAAAGATTTTCCTTCCCATCTGCACCGCCTTCAGCGCGTACTCACTAGCCTTACTGACGCCGGCCTCCAACTAAACTTGAAAAAATGTTACTTCGGTGCAACGCAGCTCACAATATTAGGCCATGTCAACTCCAAAGACGGCGTTCTTCCTGACCCTGCCAAACTTCGCGCCGTCGCTGACTTCCCCAAACCAACCACCTTAAAAGAACTTCGGCTTATGCTCATATTTTCGCCGCTTCATCCGAAATTTCGCCAGTATCATCGCCCCTTTAACGCAGCTTCTTGCCGGCAGCCCGAACCTTTCGTCTTGGTCCCCCGCCTGCGATACCGCGTTCAGCACTTTACGCCGCCTGCTGGTCTCTCCCCCCATCCTTCGCCATTTTGATCCCGCCTGTCCGACAGAAGTTCACACTGACGCGAGCGGTGTGGGCTTGGGCGCAGTTCTTGCCCAGCGAAAGCCTGGGTATCCGGAATACGTCGTCGCTTACGCCAGCCGCGCCCTCACCTAGGCGGAATCAAACTATTCTGTCACAGAAAAAGAATGTCTCGCCATCATTTGGGCAATTGCCAAGTTCCGCCCTTACATTTACTGCCGGCCCTTCTATGTCGTCACAGACCACCACGCCTTATGCTGGCTATCCTCCCTCAAAGATCCTTCTGGCCGACTCGCCCGCTGGGCTTTACGTCTCCAGGAGTTTGATATACACGTCATTTATCGCTCCGGCCGCAAGCACTCGGACGCCGACGCCCTTTCTCGTTCACCACTCCCATGCGAGTCAACCTCTGCCCTCGTCTGTGCCTACGAATTCTCTTCGTTCAACATCCCTGATATGCTCTCCGAACAACTGAAGGATCCTCGGATAACCTCGCTGCTAAACTTCCTGAACAC
This sequence comes from Amblyomma americanum, assembly GCF_052857255.1. NCBI lineage: Eukaryota > Metazoa > Arthropoda > Arachnida > Ixodida > Ixodidae > Amblyomma > Amblyomma americanum. The sequence continues at coordinate 79,453,948 of NC_135507.1, forward strand.
TCCCTCGCCGCATCATTCGACCCGCACCCTTCGCCGCCAAGCCCACCACTTCGCCGTTCGTGATGGCCTCTTATACCGCCGTAATTACCTCCCCGACGGCCGGAAGTGGCTGTTGGTCATCCCTCGACACCTCCGTGCTACAATCTGTGCCTCTTTTCACGCCGCCCCACAATGCGGCCACGCCGGTGTACTGAAAACATATGCTCGCCTTCGTCAGCGATTCTACTGGCGAGGTATGTACCGCTACATACGTCAGGACATTCGGTCATGCACCGCCTGCCAACGTCGCAAGAAACCTCCCCACTCCGCCGCCGCTCCTTTGCAGCCGTTACCTTGCCCTGGCCGTCCCTTTGACTGCGTCAGCATTGATCTTTATGGCCCGCTTCCAACTACTTCGGCTAATAATCGGTGGATCATCGTTGCCGTTGACCATCTCACCCGTTACGTCGAAACGGCGGCTCTCACATCTGCTACCGCGAACGATGTCGCACACTTCATTCTACACAGTCTTGTTCTTCGTCACGGCGCCCCAAAAGAACTTCTATGTGACCGCGGCCGTGTTTTTCTCTCGGACGCCGTCGAGGCCCTGCTCAAGCAATGCCAAATCGTTCATCGCTACACCAGCGCCTATCACCTCCAGACCAACGGCATGACTGAGCGGTTCAACCGCACTCTGAGTGACATGCTCGCCATGTACGTTGACACCGCCCACTCCAACTGGGATCAAGTGCTCCCGTTCGTCACGTACGCGTATAACACAGCTACTCAGACAACAACGGGGTTTCCTCCTTTCTTCCTCTTATATGGCCGGGAGCCTACATCCACCATGGACACCATCCTTCCTTATCTCCCTGACCCTTCCGAGACCACCTTACTCTCCGAAGCTCACCTGTATGCCGAAGAATGCCTGCAACTTGCCCGCTCTTTCACCACACAGCAACAATGGGATCAGAAGCACCGTCGGGATTCCCCGGACCCTCCAGCGTCATACCCATCTGGCGCCCTCGTTTGGCTCTGGGTGCCTTCCTCCACTCCCGGCCTCGCCACGAAACTACTGTCTCGCTTTCACGGACCTTACCGGGTTGTCCACCAAACTTCTCCGGTGACTTATATCGTTGAGCCGCTCGTTCCCTCTTCGGACCACCGTCGCCGGGGGCGCGAAACTGTGCACGTTGAGCGCCTCAAGCCTTACTATGACCCGCCCATCCTCTCCTCTCCGTAAGTCGCCAGGATGGCTCCTTTTTCGGAGGGAGAGTAATTGTAATGGGACTGACAGGCGCAGCGCAGCGAAGAAGCGGACGAGTTCAAGCGGGACAACGAAGAAGCAGACGAAGTGCAGTTGGGTTTTTCGAACGACGCCTGTGTGTGTGCCCGTCGTGTCGCCGGTCAACCAAGACCAACCGACCTGTGCTTCAAATAAACGCCTTGACAATATATATATATGCGTGTGTGTGTGTGAGTATGTGTGTATATGTGGGTTAAATAATTATATACAGTTCTACCTATACAGCTTATTTAACAATTCAGACAGAATATATCCATTCCCACTTTTAAGAGCGTTACCTCATACTCATCATGTTTGCTACCACTTGCCTTCGGCGTGAAATTTTCTAAGATCGAAGAATTAAAGATGACGCCTATGTTCGGGTGCCAATGATGACGTCAATACCCTATGTGGCGGACAGGTGTGAAACCACGTGATTATGGCGTCGTATTCAAAGATCTCCGGTGGCAGAGTTTTGGAGTCTCAAATCGAAGATGGTGGTGGTGGTGGTAGTGGTTTTATTAAAAAAATAGTAAAAAGGAAGGAAAAGATTTTTGCTAGCCCCGACATCTGCCATCGATACTGAAGCACCTGAGCTGGGGCAGCGGAAATAAAGGACAGCAGGCAGAATGGAGAAATGAAATGAAAGAGGTGAGGGGACAGGAATAGAGGACAGGGGGAGAAGTAATATGTACAAACTATTTACACAATAAGAAATGTGTCCAGGTTGTGCGCGTGATTAGTTCATTTTAGAGGAATTAAATCACACACGCGCACAGCACTGTGTTGGTTACAACTGGAGTGGGGCGTCCAGTTATTAATCGTTCAAGGTAGAACTCGCGGAGCATTCGGTCACTGCGTGTAACTACCTGACGGAGAACAGACGGGACGTCAAGCCCGTGTGTTCGAGGAATGCACAGAAGCTCACCAAAGTTCGCTCACGAGTGCGCGCACTGCCCTTCGGCCACAATAGCGTCTTGATGGAGTCTTGTAGTATGCCCTGCGCCCTATAGGCCGCGAGCATATCGCGACGAGCATCGGCGAACGCGGAGCAGCGAAGGAGCAGATGTTCTAGTGTTTCCACTGCACCGCATCTGTCACACACATCACTCGTCGCGATTCCGTGACGCACCCGTCGTTCCCCGGGCCACACGCAGCCAATGCGCGCGCGGAGGATCATTGCACGTTGTGATCGTGTAAGTGCGCGACAGCCGGTGACACTGTCGATGCGCTCACCTCCCGCGATGCGTTGGTCGGGGTGCTGCTTTCGGAGATGGTCGTGGATGGCCGCACGCACGTCCTCCAGCGCAAGGGGCAGATCGCTGGCAGGTAGTTGGTGTGCAGCGGTCGCGAGGTCGTCAGTTTCTTCGTTGCCGGCGATGCCGCAGTGACCGGGCACCCACTGTGCACGCACGGCACAACCTCTCTGCGCGAGGCGCTCGATACGCGAGCGAATTTCCCGCACTAGTGGGGTACCGCGGCCGTTAGATTGCAGGCGGCTGAGGGCGGCGCGGGAGTCGCACAGCAGAGCACTCCTTGGCGGCGGAGGGCCGAGGGTGAGCAGCAGGTCCAGCCCGAGCCGGATCCCCATCAACTCCGCCGTGGTGGAGGAGCCCAGGAAGGCTGCGTGTTGCTGGCTGTGCAGTCGCAGGGCGGGGATGGTGGCCGCCGCAGCAAGGGAGCAGCTGTCGCAGGCCACTGAGCCGTCGGTGTACACGAGGAGAAGGTCCTGGAGCTCCTCGTGTATGACGGCTCTGGCCAGCTGCTGCACAGCACAGAGGGGTGTGCTCCGCTTTCCCGCGATGCCGACGATCTGTCGCTGTACCTCCGAGGCAGCAGGCCAGGGCGCGCAGGAGCCGTAGGGGGGTGGGCCTTGGGTCAATTGCTCATACTCGAGCAGCGCCGCGCCCATTCGTGAGCGCGGGAGCGAGCGCATACGCTGCAGCTGCGAGCCGCCGTCCGGTGCGCGGTGAAGCCGGTAGATGTGATTCAGTGCCCTGCGCGCTGCTCGGAGCTCAAGGGGCCACGCTCCTGCCTCGGCCAACGTTGCGGCGCACTGCGAGTTTTTGGGCAGGCCTAGGCACACGCGCAGGGACTTGCGGTGCTGAAGCTCGAGCTTCTTCCAGCACGGCTTGCGCACCGTGACGAGCGGCAGCGCATAGAGCACCGCCCCCAAAGCTGCGGCATTGTATAGACGCAGCGCGGCTTGCTGGGAGATGCCCTGGCGTCGAGCGGTGAGCTTGTGCACGGCGGCGGTGATCCTCTTCATCTGCAGACAGGCCTTGGTCGCCGCGGGGCGGAAGGAAAGGCGCCAGTCGATCTCCAGGCCAAGGTACCGCACCGATTTACGCCAAGGAATCGGAGTTCCGTCCAGTGACAGTGGCGCAAGGTGCGCGAGCGAGCGCGAAACGCAGGCCATGGCCACCGATTTGTCCGCGCTCAGCGACAGATCAAGGCAGCGCAAGCTGGCATCGATTGCGGTGAGGGCTCCCTGAAGGCACCCCCACACGCGGAACGCCTCGCCCGGTGGCCCCCGGCAACACAGAGCTATGTCGTTTGCATTTATGGACATGTACACATGGTGTCGGCCGCTCGTGGGGAGGGAGGCCGGCACCACCGACATGGCCACATTAAACAGAAATGGTGATAGGACACAGCCCTGCTTCACGCCCATGTCCACCGGGCGAGGCTTGGAGAGCTTACCCCCTACTCGTACGCGCATGGTGCGCCCGCTCACACCAGCCCCCTCAAGCACCGCGAGAATTGGTGCGTGGTGAACGTTGTCAAAAGCGCCCGAGACGTCCAGTAGTAGCCGAAACGCAAAGGCTCCCGTGTGTTGTGCGTTGTCATTGTACATTAAAGAAGCCCAGGTGGTCGAAATTATTCCGGAGGCCTCCACTACGGCGCCTCTTTCATTTCATCTCTTTTCTTCAGTATCAGATGCCGGGTTAGCAAAATTATTTTATTTCCTTTTTATTATTGTTTTAATGAAACCAATTACTAGTTAGTACTTCTCAGTTACTCCATTATCCCTTCTCTTACGGCGGGGTTTAGGTGTCCGCCGAGATGTGAGGAAGATACTGCGCCATTTCCTTTCCCCGAAGACCAATTTTCATTCATTATTTCAATGGAGGCCTCAGTCGCGTTTTCAGGTACGTGGATGTGGTGAGAAAGAGGTGGCAGGCTGGTGGTGGAAACTTTTTTTAGGAAAGAAAATTGCGCAGCATCTGCCTCACATCTCGGCGGACAACTGAACCGCGCCGTAAAGGAAGGGATAAAGCAGAGACTGAGAGGAAAGGAAGAGGTGCCACAGAGGAAGGCTCCCGAGTAATTTCGTCCACCTGGGGATCATTAACTTGCCCTGACATCTCACAACTCACGAGCGCCCTTGAGTTTCGCCAGCATCCAGACGTGGCCGCCGCGGTCTGGTTCGAACCCGGTAAGTCCGAATCAGTAGCCGAGCGCGCTAACCACTGGGCCACTACGGCGGGTGGTCCACTGACACAGGAAGCCTGTCATGCGCTCTTCCTTTCCTCAAAATAACCGGCGTCTACGACGTTGTCAACGCCAACGCCAATACACAATAAACGCCAATAGATTTTGATTGGTATCCTGAGTTAGCTGAGATAATTAGCATTCATTTTTTGAAGCGAAAGCTTTACCGGCCGTGAACTTGCGATTTTCCCGTGGCCGCACTCTGAGGAGGCACATGGTGTCACAACGCGCGAATCACATATCTCGATGGACACCCGAACCGTGCCTTCTTTTTCCCCTGCCCCTTTATCTGTTCGTTTACGGCGCGGTTCGGGTGTGCACGGCTACTGTGCATTGTGCGCTCGCCGCGCCATCTGGCATGATGTCACACCGCGCGGCTTGCCGCCGCCACCATTGGGTATGACGTCACACCGCGTTCTTCGTCGTTCCTCTCGCCTCCGCTCGCTTCACCAGCTGTGTCGCATGCCTGACAACATGTCGGAGAATTGAAAAGGAGAGCTCGAATGTGCTGGAACTACAGTTGTGGCGTCTTTAACGCACCGACAACATAGCTAGACAACAAGAGTAACCTGGACTTGCAATCAAGATTAACCAAGGCTAACCATGCTATGCCATAGCTTTCGCTACGTATATCCTGGCATAGCCGAGCTAAGCCACTGCCAATTTTTTTTTCTAAGCGCTGTTATGCCCAAGTTCTAGTCCTACGCAGTAGCCGACGTGCCTGCATTCCACTTTATAATCGCTACCGAGGACCAGTGGGAGATCGTGCTGCGACGCATGGTTCTGGGCCTTCAAGCTCGCCTCGTGTAACGGACAGACTGGGTCTCCGACGCGAGAAAGCTCGTCTACATCCGTCCTACTTGACCTGCAGCGTTAATAAGCTTAGTGTCTGTCTGCTATCAGTGATGGTGACGTCCATTTTTCTTATTGCCACTTGCTACTAGTAATAAGTACCACTACCGCCACCTCCAAATGCACTCCTGATGTAAATTATGGTGACTAAGTAACAAACTCAAGAGGCTATCATCGAGAGGGCGAGCTGTAGGATTAGGGAAAATGAAGAGCCCTGCAACTCATACATTCCGGGAATATAACAGCTGCATCATAAAGGAAAGAATGTTGAAAACAATTGCATTTACGCAGCGCACACAGAGTACATCGTGCCTGCATATTTGCTAATCAACTCGGATTTGGTCTTATAAAGTCACAGCTACAGACTTCAGCAAGATTGCTAAGTCTGTGCCTTACGTTTGGCGCCGAAAGAATAAGCTGGTTTGGTGGGTAACGTCCGTGAAGAGAGCAGTGCTGGTTTACAAGAAAAGCTGAACAGTTTTCAACCCGATGAATTTAATTTGCTGCCAGATCTTGGCACAAGCCTTGTTCTGAAAGTAATCCTCGAAAGATGGTGTGACGAGGGGAGCAGGTTGGCTAAATGACAATTCTCTTACACAGCAGATCTCTCGCTGTCACGTGCAATGACCATCAAATTGACATCAAGGGCAAGGACTTCTTTATTATGAAGCAAGTATCCACACGTCGCTTATCGTATTATGAATACGAAGCGCAAACGCTTAGTTGAGGCATAGCCGGAATTGTACATCAGGTCGTTCATACGTCGCTCTGCACTTGTGATCGAATGATCACCAGACGTATTTTCTTGGTCGCCGACATCGGCATGCTCTTCCTAAAAAGTGGAAAAGGAGATATTCCGACCTAAATATTATATAATTTATATAGTTGTAACTTTTTATAATTTTATACCACACACACATATTTAAGACAAACAATTGGGCTTTGATGCCACAGCAGCCAGTGCCGACCAAGTTGACAAAGCAGACGGAAGACGAAGCTGACGAAGTTCAGTTTGGCGCTGACGAACAGATCCCCGTCCTTGCGTCTTAAAATCTATCAGCTTACATGCTATTCACAATCCTTTTGTCTTCGAAACTTTCCTGTATCCAGCAATTAACCACCTGCGTCTTGGCCACTCCCCTGCAGTGGGTATGTGCCAGCATTGTTTGAGGCCTTCCTACCTACCTACTGAGCGGCGCTGTGCTAACAAAAATTGCAGCCGTACACATTTCCTGTTTGATTTGCGTCTTTTCGCTTGGTGTAATTGCCGCTTGTTCCCACTCTGCAGCTACGGACCTTACGGACTTTACGGACCTACGGACCTGAGGACCTACGCCCCTTCCCGCCGCCATCGTCTGCTACGGTCTCGTGCGTAGGCGCGACCTTGCGATCTTCAGCGGCACGGACGATAACGACGTAGAAGACGGGCTCGCCTCCTACGCACGCGTGAACGCCTACAACAAATGGGATGATGTTGTTAATCCCACGAACGTCATAATTTATCTGACCTACGTCGCCAACCGGTGGTTTCCCCGCCACGAAGCCGGTTTTTCTACCTGGGTGGCCCTCAAAACCAGCCAGACCAATGATGTATTCGGCCGCCACGCTGTCCGAAAACTTCGTGCTGAACAACGGTTGCGCTGTCGGGGCAGCAGAGTGGCGAGAATTTCACAAGCTATATCGAGGATGTCGTCGATTTATGAACGCGACTGAATGCATCCATGAGCGACGCTGACAAAATCAAGCACATTCTTAAAGGGAATGAGGACGACGCATTTCAGCTGATAGTGTCAAAAAATCTTCAAACCGTCTCCGACAAAATCAAGAACATTCTTAAAGGGAATGAGGACGACGCATTTCAGCTGATAGTGTCAAAAAATCTTCAAACCGTCTCCGACGTCGTTTCTTTATGTAAGAGCTATGACGAGCTCCGAAAACAGCGTCTTGTCACCCACCGTACTATTTGCCCGGACGACTCTCTTTCGAGCTTGGCTGTAGGCGGTCCTGCACACTATCAGTCGATCCTTCCTCAGCATATCCAGCAGTTTGTGCGGGAAGAGGTCGCCCGCCAGTTATCGTTGTTTACCTGCCCACCTGGCCTAAAGCCATCGCTGTCGCCTTCCATTCAGCGTGTCATCTAGGAGAAGGCTGCAGAGGTCCTGCCACCCGCTAATCCAACCCATCTGGTCACTGCTCCGGTGACATATGCTGAAGCTGACGCACGGCCACAACTTCAACCGGTTGTTCCTGCTGATGTAACGCCTGGCATCGTCTTCCCTCAGCCGCCGGCCACCCCTACATTGCCACTCACTCACCATCCTCTGCCCCGCCCCTCCACCAAGTGTAAAGACGCAAATCAAACAGGAAATGTGGACGGCCACAATCTTTGTAAGCACAACGGAGCTCAGTAGTGAAGCGTTCGTGAGCGCCAAACTGAACTTCGTCAGCTTTGTCACACTTCGCCACACCGCCAGCACCGCCTCGCCGGTGCCGTCAGCACGTTGAGAAACTTCGCCAGCACCACCAGAAAACCCGCGCCACTCCTATATGTGTCTGCTGCCGACTTCCCTTCCTGAATCCGTGGTTTCGCTTTTTGTGCCCGACTCCAGCTCGGTCCAGTGTACACAGATAGATAGATAGATAAAGAGGAGGAGGGAAAGACAGGGATGTTAACCAGAAAGGGGTTCTGGTTGCCTACCCTGCACTGAGGAAGAGGGATTAGGGGGCTAAAAGGAGGAAGAGAGAAGGGGAAAAAGGCATAAACACACACTCGCACAACGCTGTCGCAATTTGTCACTCAATCCAGTCGCTTTCAAGTAGGTAAAGAGTGCCTTGTATGCCTTGAGGGCAGTCGACTGCTGTGGCCACGGACCGAGGATCTTTTGCTCTGTTAATGGGCGAGGATCGAGGCGGTCCAGAGCACAACACAGTGTATGTCTAGCACTCGCAAATGCAGGGCACTCACAGAGCAGATGAGCGATGGTCTCCTCACAACAGGAGCTTTCACAGGCAGGACTGTCGGCCATCCCCATACGGAAAGCAAAGCGGTTGGTAAAAGCAACGCCGATCCATAAACGGCATAACAATGTTGCGTCGCGACGTGCTAAGTTACGTGGAAGACGAAGGCGCAGTCCAGGGTCCAGTGCCTTGAGGCGGAGGTTGCAAAAATCTCCCTTGTTACACGCTAAAAGTGTGAGCTCCAGCGCCAAGGTGCGAAGACCACACACTGCGTCATTTCTTGATATTGGGATCATCACTGGAAGTCCGTCGTTGTGAGCCGAACGTGCAGCCGCATCGGCCTGGTGATTACCGTTAATACCACAGTGTCCTGGTAGCCATTGAAAAATGATGTCATGACCTTTGAAAACGGTGCAGTACAGTACAGAAGACGGATCTAAGCAACAAGTTGTTCCTGCGACCCGCGGCGTAGCGCAGCTTGCAGAGCTTGAAGGGCTGCTTTAGAGTCTGTGAAAACCGTCCAGTCATGTGGAGGTTCCTGACTGATGAACTCTACCGCAGCCCGTAAGGCTGCGACTTCCGCACCAGTCGAAGATGTTGGATAGGTCGTCTTCACTTTCATGAAGATGGATCTGGCCGGTATCACCACCGACCCCGCAGAACTGGTCGAGTGAACAGATCCATCTGTGTAAACATGTATGCGGTGACTGTGGTAAGAGTGCAGGTGATTCAATGTCAGTTGTTTGAGAGCGGGTAGTGATACACCAGCTTTCTTCGTAATTCCAGGAATATAGAGGTGAACCCGAGGTTCATGAAGACTCCATAAGGGATAGCACGGTCTTGACGCAGGGGTGAACTCCGATGGAAGATATGGGCGATGAGCTTCAATGACTTTGGCGAATGCAGTACGCGGCCTAATTATTGGGAGTGTTGCGAGGTGATGACAGGGAACCCGTGTGAGGTGCCGAATATGTGTTCTCATGTTGTCAACAACAATGTATGTAGTAACAGGATGTTCCCGGGCAACAAGAACAGTTGCTGCTGTTGATGCACATTTAGGCAGTCCAAGGTAGATACGGAGAGCTTGCGCTTGCACACTTTGGAGAGTCTTGATATTTGTCTTTCTAATGGAACTGAATATCGGAAGACTGTACCGCATGTAGCCCAGAAATAGGGAACGGTACAGTTGCAGCATAGAGCTCACTGATGCGCCCCAGGACTTTCCCCCGAGGAAGGAGAGGACGTGGACAATCGCAATTAGTCTCTTTCTCATGTCGTGGACATGCGGAATCCACGAGAGGTTCCTGTCGATGACAACACCAAGGAATCTGTGGCTTCTCTCAATGGCTTCACCATTAATGCGAATGGTGTAGCGTGACATTATTTTGCGTGTGAACGCCACAAGTGAACACTTTTCGGTCGAAATGTTCAGGCCCTGCAAGCGAAGATAAGATGTCAATATCGATGCCGCCTTTTGAAGTCTTGCACGAACTTCAGGACGGGTCACCCCTGATGCCCAAATACAGGTGTCGTCTGCATATACCGAGATCTGAGCAGATTGTGGCAATACGTCGACCAGGCCGATGAGAGCAAGGTTGAAGAGAACGGGGCTCAGCACTCAACCCTGAGGGACTCTGCGCGAATTTAGGTGTAAGGACGCTGGTCCATCCGCAGTCAGGACAAAAAACGACCTCTCTGATAAATATCTGCGTATGCAGCTGAACGTGCGGCCTCCGATCTCAGCAGCTTCCATTGCGTCCAAAATGGCCTGATGCGTTACGTGGTCGTAAGCGCCCTTGATATCCAAAAACAATGCCACGGTCAATCTTTTCATACTTTTGATGTGGTGCACCGACGTTACAAGGTCAACGACGTTGTCGATAGAAGAGCGGCCCCGTCGGAACCCAGACATGAAGGTTGGATAAATCTGATATCGCTCCAAGTACCATTCCACGCGTGTGAGCAGCATTCTTTCCATGACTTTGCCGACGCAGCTGGCGAGTGCAATTGGACGGTATGATGAAAGGTCGAGCGGGGATTTCCCCGGCTTAAGAAGTAGAACCAGACGACTGGTCTTCCAATCATGAGGAACTATGCCAGCAGTCCATGACTTGTTATAAGTGTCCAAAAGAGCCCGTCGAGTTTCTTGGCCAAGGTTGGAAAGTGCGGAGTACGTCACACCATAGGGCCCTGCTGATGATGACCTTCTACAACAAGCCAGCGCAGCATCAAGTTCGTCCATGGAGAATAGTGCATCCATCCAAGAATCCCGTGAGGGTGGAACATTGTTGCAGTGCAGCGTTGCGCCTGGATTCGGAGGGCCTGTTATTCTTGCGCAGAAATCTTAGCTGCCTCAACCACACTGCGCCTTTGGTGGCGCGCTACGGATTTGAACGGGTAGCGCTGTTGAGGGTACGTGCGAAGACCCCGAATTACACTCAAAACGCGTGACAAAGGCTTCCGTGGATCAAGTGTTTGGCAAAATGTCCTTAACCGTTGTGTTTGCTGTGCCTGAATTCTGCGCTGAATCTTCTTCTGTATGCGCCTAGCACCTCTTAGGTGTAGGCGCGACGTTGTGCGTGGTATGTGCTCTCTGCCCTGCGGCGTTGTTATCGCAGCCGCTGCAATTCGAAGTCAAAATCGGTGCAGTTAGCGACAGGGTTAAAGGGGCAGGTGGCGTGTTCTATGGCCTCCTTAATTTTTTGTTCAAGACAGGTAGAGAAGCCCTCTGCGTAAGCAGCCTCCATAAGTAATTTAAAAACTGTCCAGTCAATGCGCTGCCTACATGTGGCTAGGGAAAATGTGGAATGGCCGGTAATAATCAGATAGGTTGTGATATGGTCGCTGCCATGGGCTTCAACATCCGAAAACCACCGGACGCTGTTGTTAAGGCACTTTGAAAGGAAAGACAAGTCCAAGCAGCTGCTATAAGTCACCCCTAGTATATAGGTCGGGCTTCCGTCATTCAGGCACTGGAGGTCATGGTAAGAGGCGAAGGACACAAGCTGTCTTCCCCTAACGTCCATCCTAACGCCTCCCCACATGGTGTGATGAGCATTGAAGTCACCCATAATAACCCACGGAGCAGGTGTAGCTGCCATCAAACCACTCAACCTTCTGGCGTGGAAACGACTTGATGGCGCCAAGTACACCGCCAGTAGCGTAAACGTCAGGTCACGGCTCTTCACTGTCAAGCAAACGTACTGATTGTCTTCGTTCGGAGGAACTGAATGTCGCACATATGTAAGTTCACGTCAAATGTAGACGATGACTTTGCTGGATCTGTTGCACGTGGGTGATGAAAATGCCTCGTAACCGGATATTCGCAAAATTGCCGGGGTCTTCGGTTCACAAATCACAAGAATGGTTCCCTGTCCTCGTAGACGTAGTGCCGTAAATCGGAAATCCGTGATTGGAGCCCACGAGCATTCCATTGAAAAAAGAAAGCTTACTTGACTTTTTTTGGAAAAGACAGGTCCGAAGGAGCCATGATGCCGTCTACTGTAGAGCCGCAAGAACTGGGTGTAGCGCGTCCAGCACTTGAAGTGCGTTATGTGCTGCTGGCGTGCGTAGGCTGGAGAGCAGAGCACGCATGGCATTCTTTAGTGTCATGAGCATTGCAATCACTTGCATATCTGGGCCATGGCCTTGATCGTGCCTGTTGGCTGGATGAGTCGTAGGCGCTGCACACTGCCCTGAGTGCGCCAACATCCCTGACGCAGAAGGCGTAGAAGGCTTTGGCAGTGGTGGCCAAGTTGAATCTGAGGCAGCAGGTCCAGCCTCACCAAGCACCGGGCTCCCTTGATTTGGTACGGTTTTTGGTGGAGGCAGACAGGCTGCAGTTGGCTTTGGGGCATTATTTTCAAATGTGACTGCTTTCTTTGACGACCTTCGGCGGCGCGAACGACGTCGTCGCACCTTTGCGGCGGCTTGTTTGTGCGTAGAATGGTCTCGCACCATTTGCTTCAGTACCGCCCGCTCGGTCTTTAGACGGGGGCAGTCTTTCGAGGAAGAGTCCTGAGGGCCGAGGCAGTTGGCGCACTTCAAGGTAGTTGCGCGGCAAACATCACCGCTGTGTGACTCGGAGCGTCGCGGGCACACGATGGAGTTGATGCAGACGCCGCTCACGTGGCCGATTCTCATGCACTTTCTGCATTGAAGTGGCTTATGCACAAAAGGTCGAACTGGATGACGAAAGTGTCCAACCTTCACGTACGATGGTATGCACTCACCCTTGAAGGTCAGCTTGATGCATGGAGACCTGCCTAACCGCTGAACTTGAATGATGGAAATGCCTTCGGTTGCCGGCTTGATCAACATAGGTAAATCTGCATCACAGATGGCGATATCGACGTTGTAGATTACGCCAGCCGTAGTGCCGCTGTCCTGGAGAATAAGGGGGCGTACATGATGTTGCCGAGTTTTGTGATTGCGGTGAAATTCTCTAGTGAACTTCGCTCCACCACATCAATGGCAATGACGTTTTTGAACGAGCTGATTCTGACATCTTTTATGCCTCCCGGTACAAGGCTCTCCAGATAAATAGAGATGGCTTGCCTGTTCAGTAGGTTCAAGTTGTCCGTTGAGTTAAACGGCACAAACAAGGCTGTATGCGCTGAGGAACTTCGCGCAGTGATGATCGTTGGCGTTCTTGATGAGGACACCGTTGACGTGCTCGATGAGGACGATTCGGCTTGTCTATACGCAGTCTGCGCTTGGCCTTCTTGCCAACAACCGGTATGAAACCGTCGTCGGCCGAGGACGAGGAGTCTTCACTTGGCACCGAGTACACAAGAGTGCCCTGGCTGCTCGAGTCACTCTGGCGGTGCAGGCGCTTCCTCTGGGCGGCTGCTGCCGACCCACCGGGTTCCAATAGAGGCACAGCAGCCTCCACTTCCATCGCCGTGGCAAAAAGGGAGCGGCGCCTCCCTGATTATAGCACAAATTACCAAAAAACTGCAGAGACGTGAAGGCAGCGTTCTGATACAGAACAACTTCGTCTTCGTCCCCAGTGTACAAAACTGCTGAATAAATATCAGGGCCCCGATCGCGTAGTTCAGCAGACACCTCCAGTTAATTATCTCGTCGAGCCCCTCACGCCTTCGCATGATCATCGACGCCGCGGCCGTGGAATTGTCCACTTCGACCGCCTGAAACCCTACAACGAACCCTCTATCATCTCGTGCCCTTATGACGCCAGGATGGCGCCTTTTCACCCCGGGGGTATTGTGCGACAGAGAATTGGGCTTTGATGCCCCAGCGGCAAGGGCCAACCAAGGAGACAAAGAAGATGGAAGACGAAGCTGACGACGTTCAGTTTGGCGCTCACGAACGCTAGACTACTGAGCTGCGCTGTGCTAACAAAGGTTGTGAACGTCCACATTTCTTGTTTGATTTGCATCTTTACACTATATAGATTCTTATATTATACTCTGCACATATTAAAAGTGTAGATCTCGAGTGTTAACCAACTTTTGTCTCGTATTTCTGTCTCCGCTGGAATGTTGTGTTCTATATTCGATATTGCCGAAACATGCCGATTTATGATTTGTGGTTTTTTCGATGCATGGCAACAGTGAACGTTGTTTGGTAGATTTATCGCAGGCTTAAGATAAAGTCCCTTTAAAATAATTCATGGTTATGTCCAACCAATGGGCAAGATATTCCAAAACTATTTCGTCATTTCACAGTTCACCTACGTTGATGCTCAATCATCATACGGCGGATACAGATTTGTTGAAAAGTGTGTGGAAATGTTTTGAAGCTTATTTTGAAGCTGTTGCATTTCTAAAACGTCACAATTGTTGCGTGTAGTGATAGCGAATGCATACCAACAGGCCTTCTAAACTTGCAATTCTCCTGAATGGCACAAGCTTCTCTTGGAGTCCCATTTGAGGGCTCGTGCTCTATGTTATCTCGCTAATCATCTCCCTCTAGTAAATAAGGCTGACTAATTCTCTATGTAATCTCGCTAATCATCTCCCTCTAGTAAATAAGGCTGACTAATTTCAGTTAAGGACATCGGCTTCTCCCATATCCCTCAAATTAAACGTGTCATTTGAAAGGTTCGTCCGCCTTATCCCTGGAAATTACCCAATCTCTTCTACCCATCTGATGTTCTCCCACCAGTTCGCTTGCTTTCTCCTACGATCTATTGCTACCACTTATAATGATCGGTTATCATCCTTCATTTAGCCGAATTTGTACTCTAGCCAATTCTTCCCTCTTGCTGTGTCGTAACGTGACATCTATCATTATTTTCTATGGCCCTCTGTGGTGTCCAAAACCTAATTCAATAGATATATAGATAGATAACCAGGAGGAGGGAAAGGCAGGGTTGTTAACCAGAAAGCGGGTCCGGTTGGCTACAATGCACTGAGGAAGAGGAATTAGGGGACTAAAAGGATGAAGAGAGAAGGGGAAAAGGCATAACACACACACGCACAACACTGTCACAATTTGTCACTCAATCCAGTCGCTCTCAAGTAGGCAAAGAGTGCCTTGCATGCTTTGAGGGCAGTCGACTACTGTGGCCACGGACCGAGGATCTTTTGCTCTGTTAATGGGCGAGGATCGAGGCGGTCCAGGGCACAACACAGTGTATGTCTTGCACTCGCAAATGCAGGGCACTCATAGAGAAGATGAGCGATGGTCTCCTCACAACCACAGCTTTCACAGGCAGGACTGTCGGCCATCCCCATCCGGAAAGCATAGTGGTTGCGAAAAGCAACACCGATTCATAAACGGCATACCAATGTTGCTTCACGACGTGCTAAGTTATGTAGAAGACGAAGGCGCAGTCCAGGGTCCAGTGCCTTGAGGCGGAGGTTGCAAAACTCTCCCGTGTTCCACGCTGAAAGTGTGTGCTCCAGCGCCAAAGGGCGAAGCCCACACGCAGCGTCAGGTCTTGATATTGGGATCCTCACTGGAAGTACGTCCTTTTGAGCAGAACGCGCAGCCGCATCAGCCGGGTGAATAACGTTAATACCAGTGTCCTGGCAGCCATTAAAAAATGATGTCATGACCTTTGGATACGGTGCCGTGGTACAGTAGACGGTCTCAGCAACAAGTTGTTCCTGCGACCCGCGGCGTAGCGCAGCTTTCAGGGCTTGAGGGGCTGCTTTAGAGTCGGTGAAAACCGCCCAGTCATGTGGAGGTTCTTGACTGATGAACTCTACCGCAGCCCGTAAGGCAGCTAGTTCCGCACCAGTTGAAGATGTTGGATAGGTCGTCTTCACTTTCATGAAGATGGATCTGGCCGGTATCACCACCGACCCCACAGAACTGGTCAAGTGAACTGATCCATCTGTGTAAACATGTATGCGGTGACTGGGAAGAATGCAGGTGATTCAATGTCAGTTGTTTAAGAGCGTGCACTGATACACCAGCTTTCTTCGTAATGCCAGGAATATAGAGGTGAACCCGAGGTTCATGAAGACTCCATAGTCGGGAGCACGGTCTTGACGCAGGAGTGAACTCCGAGGGAAGATATGCGCGATGGGCTTCAATGACTTTGGCGAATGCAGTACGCCGCCTAATTATTGGGAGTAACCTAATTCGAAGGCTTTTCGTAAGTGTAGGCAATGTTTCTGCTTCACAGGTAAGTACGGGCAATATAAATGTGCTTAAGGCTTTCGTGTTGAAGGGCATTGAAAATGTGCACTTCATGGCCAGAGTGTGGCTTCTAAGTTGCGTTTATTCTCCTGTAATTTGATCCCATGGTCAGAATCAGCGACTATCTGCCCTAAGTAGATGTATTCATTTTTTGTTTCCAAAAGTAATGTACTCAGCCGATTCGAGGCTATTGAAGAAACTTCATACTTCTTTGAAATATTTTGAAGGACCACCTTCCAATTGGCCGCCGCGGTGGCTCAGTGGTTATGGCGCTCGGCTGCTGACCCGAAAGTCGCGGGTTCGATACGGGCCATGGCGGTCGCATTTGGATGGAGGTGAAATTCTAGGAGCTCGTGTACTGTGCGAAATCAGTGCACGTTAAAGAATCCCACGTGGTCAAAATTTGCGGAGCTCTTCATACGGCGTCCCTCATAGCCTTAGTCGCTTGGGACGTTAAACCTTCATTAACCATAAACCCTAAACCGTAAAATGTGTACTCTAGGCAAAACTGCGTTTGTGATTTTTTTCTACACTTCGGTGACAAACGAATTTCCTTTAGTTATCGCAGGGTAACGCTAATGTCACTTTTGTTTAATTCATGGTTGTGTCAAACCAATCTGTAGGATATTCCAAATCTATTTCATCACTTCGCATTTCGCATATGCAGATAGCCATTTCTTCGCAGGATATCATTTCTTGACAAGAGCGTGGAAGTGCTGCCGACGATATTTTGTTGCCGACGGCGTGCTAACTTCTAGAGTTTTCTTGAATGGCACAAGCTTCGCCGTTAGGAAGGCCAGCCACCTTCTTTGGTCAACAAAAGGGTAAGATTCCTCAAACTTTTCAACGATTGTCTTAGTGAATTCTTTGCATGATCATGGTACGTTTGCTGATGCAAGCTGTACGTCTTTTGTATCGAGAAATCCTGTTGTTGGGCTTATCCCGCTCTCTGTGGTATAGGAAATCCATCGAACTCTTTTGTAACCCGTGGAGTATTTCGAGCGCTCAGCGCTAATTTCGTGCTGCTTAATGCACGGGAGGCGTTGCAATGAATTTTTGAACAAAAAAAAACTGATTATGATGACTACCAGTGCCAAAACCAAGGGCATTATTACGGACGGAATGGTGTTCTTACCCTCGTGGTAGTCGGAATTGTTTTTCGATTCGGCATGGTTTAATCCTTCAGTTGAGTAGAACCACAACCCGGTTAAAAATAATTTGATTCAGATGTGGAAGAATTTTAACATTTGCTTATAAATAAACGCTCGGCTAATGATCGGATACTTTCGGCAGCTCCTCAAAAACTGTCCGCGCCACCCACGCCTGACGTCCGTGAGAAGTTATCGCTCGGAATCATCACGAATATTTGATCTCGTGTGCCATGTGCAACTTTATTTCCTTTTTCTGCCCTTTGTTCATTGCTTTTGCTCGGCTCAAAGTACGGCAACAAATACGCATTTTTTTCTTATCGCATTTCTATCGCGACAAGATCGGACTGATTTCTGGAGCATGAAGAGTGAAACAGGTGAATTTTCTTCACTCTAATTTCTAGATTCGCCTAACTGCACACCTCAGCCGAGTAGCACTCAAAAGAGCTAAATACGCGTACTCAACCAGTGCATTTGCCATGCTTAAAGAAATTAATTTTGGAGCTATTTTTGTTGGATGAACACAAGTCACGCAGGGGCAGACGGCATCTCGCGTCTTGTGCTCGGCAGAAAAATTTTAAATTAAAGAAATTTTCTTTTCATTCGTTATGAACCACCGAGATTCGCTACATGCATTGCAGACGTTCAGATTCACGGATTTGCACTGACATCGCACAGCCCACGGGCGCCTTAGCGTTTTTATGGAGGAGAAACGCTAAGGCGCCCGTGTGCTGTGCAATGTCAGTGCACGTTAAAGATCCCCAGGTGGTCGAAATTATTCCGGAGCCCTCCACTACGGCACCTATTCTTCCTTTCTTCTTTCACTCCCTCTTTTATCCCTTCCCTTACGACGCGGTTCAGATGTCCAAAGATATATGAGAGAGATACTGCGCCATTTCCTTTCCCCAAAAACCAATTATTATTATTATTAAGAATGCAGACTTCAATGAATGAATGCAACCTTCGCATGGTAAGCTCAGGATTATTTCACACACGTATCGGTTGAAGATTTTCGCTATTATTCTATTGCTCCTTAATTAACTGGCATTAAGCAGCAATCCACATGTCTAAACAACAACGCTGAAGTGAGGATGTCAGAGCCAGACACGATGTTTTACACTGAATATGGGGCGAGGGTGACGAAGAATTTCGCAGTTAAGTCCACGAGGCTTCGGCCCCTCATTGATAAGGACGCTCGAGTGGTGCGCCAGAGTACGCGGGATCAATCCAGTCTGCTGAGGCAGTGTTTCGATGGAGCCGAAACTCCAAATGCGCTCGTGTGCTGTGCGATGTCAGTGCACGTTAAAGATCCACAGGTGATCTAAATTGATCCGGAGCCCTCCACTACGGCAACTATTTATTATCTCACAACCATCAGCCTCCTTTCCCATACGGTGCGGTTGGGGTGTCCACCCAGATGAGAGAATTTACTGCACCATTTCCTTTCCTCAAACAGCGTATTTTTCAAAAGCCAATTTTCGTTGTAGAGCACACGGGTGTTTTTGTTCTGTTCGTCGTCAACAGGGTAAATCAAAATGAAGAGTAACAATAAAATCTCCGCTTCGCGTAAATCTCATATTCTAATATGACACTGATTAAAATTTCGATGCTACGCCCTCAGTATACAATCAGCGTTGGAATCAAGCAATTGCTTCACTTAGACGTTGAATTTGTTGAGCAGAACACTCTTACTGGGCCACTAATTTTTTGTGCGCTATATGCATTAGCTAGCGGTACCTAATCAAGTAAGCACCAGCTCCATTTGCGGTGAGCATTACACAGTTGATGGATCCGCTATCGCTTTGTGCATAAGCGCGACCTTAAAAGCTCGTGTTTATGTTTACCACCAGTTGGTTTTTGTAACAAGTTTTCTCGGCCAGATATATTATGTTCTCCCATGTACCCTTTTTTGTACACATTTGATTGCTTGCCTAGCGGGCAAACAAACTCCCCTTATTGTATTTAATAAGCTATGCCTAGCCAGCCCGTCGTCCTAAGCTTTATTCTTTATTTTAGGGCGCTCGAGTACTGATCCGAAGTTCCCGGGTTTGAACCCGACCAGGGCGGCCACGTTTCAATGGCGGCAAAACGCCAAGGCGCCTGTGTGCTGTGCGATGCAAGTGCACGTTGAGGATCCCCAGGTGGTTGAAATTATTCCGGAGTTCTTCACTACGGCACCTCATTCTTCCTTTCTTCTTTCACTCCCTCCTTTATCCCTTCCCTTAAGGCGCGGTTCAAGTGTCCGCCGATATATGAGACAGATACTGCGTCATTTCCTTTCCCAAAAACCAGTTATTATTGTTATGAATAATATTATTATTGTAATTATGATAATTATTACATTTATGAACTCTTTCGAAACTTGGGATCACTTAAGTTCACCTTGCAAATATGGCGCGATAATTTTAAAGTGTCTGTACGGTGGCTTGGGTATTCCTTGGGGCACCATTACGCAGATATCGGCAGCTTTTCACGTAACATCACACAGGTAGATGGATGAAAAAAATTGGCAGTGCCTTAGCTCGGCTGTGCCAGGATATAGGAAGCGAGAGCTAGTTTCCCTGGCTGAGCTTGTTGTGGTCACTGTTTGTTTAGCAATGAGAGGCTTTGGGTATACACACCTTTTATTCATTTTGTTTGACAGAGAAAAACACTGCCCGATTGTTTTTGAAGTAGCATGCAGCGGTCTAAATTTTTTGATACAGTATGTCGATTTGGTAGGGCCTCTTTAGTATACAAGCTCTATAGTAGTTCCCCATTGTGTAGTCTGGATGTGATGGTCCGAAGCTAAATTAAACTCAAAGTTTTCTTTCATACAATGACTAAGTGTCTTCTTTGCTGTTAAAATAACCCAAAGTAACACACAACTGTGAAACCGTACCGTAGTCTGGTATACACGTGGCAACCACATCAATCATCTGCTTGAAAGATGTTCCCGGTGCCACGTAGACTCCTTGGATAAATGCCGCTTTTCAGAAGCCAAACACAGATGGCTTCACCATTATTCACTGCGTTCGAAGGGAGATGTCTGACAGCGGTGATACATTGTTTAACGTACACCCAGATTCCAGCGTACTTATTTGGTTCAAGCCAACTGCCAGGCAGCAACCTCTGTATAGAAAGAGTTAATCTTCTCTTATCTATACCGCCGTTTAGCAGCGGCTGGACTCTCCTTCTCTGCATGCATGTCAAACGTTGTGATACGGACGCCCACTACATCTCCGCCTTTTAAACGCAATGCTGTGTATGTGGGGCGGGGTTCGGGTGATAGAGAGGCGTGCGGCGAGGTGGCATCGAAGAACTCGGCGCATCTGTGGTGTCTCTGGTTACCATGGTATCAGCGCATGCGCTCAACTGCTCATCCATGTGACGTCACGTTCGGCTTGGACGCTGGAGCGGGCGCGCGGCCGCGGCGACGGCGAAGTGCACGGCGCACTTTGCTCCTCTTCGGTTGCCATGGTTAGGGCGCATGCGCACAACATGCCTTTCCCATGAACCGCGAAATGCTCGACTGGTAGCCCACTGTAGCTCTCACTACAAAACTTTATTGGCGAACGATTTAATGTGCTCTTGACCCTTACGGGTCACGGCGCCATGGTCTATATTCGGTCCAGGATTGCGCACTTGACAGCTGCCAGCGTGGCTCGGCGTACAAGAAATCATTGCGCTTCCTTGTCCTGGCTGGCCAGCAAGTGCTCCCACTGCAGCATGCGTCACACTCGGATGGTCTATTCTAGGCTCTAAGTCTGCCTTAGGGCAGATGACTTGCTCTAATGTAGCTTTACCCTGGCACCATGGACATTGGTCTGCATATTGTGTAGGAAAGATATTTGTTAGTTTGCGCAGGTGCTCGTAGGTACCGATTTTTAGTCTGTGCCAGTGTGCGCCTCGTCTTTGGATAGCATTTTGTGTACGTTGGATAGCGTTTCCGCCGACCATTGTAATGATCGAGTATGTCCGAGCACGTGGGCGTAACAGGGTCAATGGTGCCCGTGGTGCAAAGTGTTTAGTCTGCTCGGTTGACGTACCCTCCATTTAACTCGTCTGCAGCCACGTTGCCCCTCTTCCCCTCATGTGGAACCCATACTATATTATTTTTAGTGTTTAAGTGTCTTTTCGTCGTGTGAAGAATGTGGTTGGCGATGCTGTCTACCCTGCCTCTTGTGTTGTTTCTGCATGCTTGCGTAGAGTCCGTCACTATAGTGATGTTTTGTCCTGTTGTGTTGCGTTGGCGTGCGATATTGCTGGAGCAATGGCGGCCTCTTCAGCTGCCTCTATGGTTGGGTTGTTTATGGCTGCTCTGGTTATTTCTTTCCCTTCTTCGCCTCTTACAAAGGCGATCGTTTTGCGTTGGTATCGGTACTTTGCTGCGTCCGTGTAATCTACTCTGGGATTGTCGCTGAATTCTCTGCTCAGGGCTCGGGCTCTCGCTTGTCGTTTTTTATTATGCATATTGTGGTCCATGTGTCCATGGGTAATGGGTCCATGTGTAATACATTCTGTTGTATCACACGTCATCACACATAATAATCTATACCGCTAATTAATGGCCCTTAAAACTCAGTTTCCCTTGAATGTCATCTGCGCACACTGCTGTATGACGCGCTTGTACAAATCCTCTAATTATCCTCCTGAACGAACATCCTGATTTGTGAAGAAGTAGAGGGCTCCTCTCCCGACCGAAAGAATTTCGGTTCACTTCCGCTTGACAACCTTTTAAAGCGAAAGCTTTACTAGCCTAGTGGTGCCCATTTCGCTGTGTCAGCACGAATGACCTTGAAAAGGATTAGCGGAGTTGCGTAGATAGATAGATTAAGAGGAGGAGTGAAAGGCAGGGATGTTAACCAGAAAGGTGTTCCGGTTGGCTACCCTGCACTGGGGAAGAGGGATTAGGGGACTAAAAGAAAGAAGAGAGAAGGAAAAAAGGCATAACACACACACGCACAACGCTGTCACAATTTGCAACTCAATCCAGTCGCTCTCAAGTAGGCAAAGAGGGCCTTGTATGCCTTGAGGGCAGTCGACTGCTGTGGCCAGGGACCGAGGATCTTTTGCTCTGTTAATGGGCGAAGATCGAGGCGGTGCAGGGCACAACAAAGTGTATTTCTTGCACTCGCAAATGCAGGGCACTCACAGAGAAGATGAGCGATGGTCTCCTCACAACAGGAGCTTTCACAGGCAGAACTGTCGGCCATCCCCATACGGAAAGCATAGCGGTTGGTAAAAGCAACGCCGATCCATAAACGGCATAACAATTTTGCGTCGGGACGTGCTAAGTTACGTGGAAGACGAAGGCGCAGTTCAGGGACCAGTGCCTTGATGCGGAGATTGCAAAACTCCCGTGTTACACGCTGAAAGTGTGTGCTCCAGCGCCAAAGGGCGAAGCCCACACGAAGCGTCAGGTCTCGATATTGGGATCCTCACTGGAAGTCCATCGTTGTGAGCAGAACGCGCAGCCGCATCGGCCTGGCGATCACCGTTAATACCACAGTGTCCTGGCAGCCATTTCAAAATGATGTCATGACCTTTGAAAATGGTGCCGTGGTACAGTAGACCAATCTCAGCAACAAGTTTCTCCTGCGACACGCGGGGTAGCGCAGCTTGCAGGGCTTGAAGGGCTGCTTTAGAGTCAGTGAAAACCGTCCAGTCATGTAGAGGTTCTTGACTGATGAACTCTACCGCAGCCCATAAGGCTGCGAGTTCCGCACCAGTTGAATATGTTGGATAGGTCGTCTTCACTTTCATGAAGATGGATCTGGCCGGTATCACCACCGACCCCGCAGAACTGGTCGAGTGAACTGATCCAGCTGTGTAAATATGTATGCGGTGATTGTGGTAAGAATGCAGGTGATTCAATGTCAGTTGTTTGAGAGCGGGCAAGTGATACACCAGCTTTTTTTGTAATGCCAGGAATATAGAGGTGAGCCCAAGGTTTATGAAGATTCCGTAGTCGAGAGCACGATCTTGACGCAGGGGTGAACTTCGATGGAAGATATGCGCGATGGGCTTCAATGACTTTGACGAATGTAGTACGCGGCCTAATTATTGGGAGTGTTGCGAAGTGATGACAGGAAACCCGTGTGAGGTGCCGAATATGCGGTCTCATGGTGTCAACAGCAATGTATGTAGTAACAGGATGTTCCCGGGCAACAAGAACAGTTGCTGCTGTTGATGCACATTTAGGCAGTCCAAGACAGATACGGAGAGCCTGTGCTTGCACACTTTGAAGAGTCTTGATATTTGTTTTTCTAATGGAACTGAATATCGGAAGACTGTACCGCATGTAGCCCAGAAATAGGGAACGGTATAGTTGTAGCATCGAGCGCACTGTTGCGCCCCAGGACTTTCCCCCGAAGAAGGAGAGGGCGTGAACAATCGAAATTAATCTCTTTCTCATGTCGTAGATATGTGGACTCCGCGAGAGGTTCCTGTCGATGACAACACCAAGGAATCTGTGGCTTTTCTCATAGGGAATGGCTTCGCCATTGATGCGAGTGGTGTAACGTGACATTATTTTCCGCGTGAACGCCACAAGTGAACACTTTTCGGTCGAAATGTTCAGGCCCTGCAAGCGAAGATAAGGTGTCAATATTGATGCCGCTTTTTGAAGTCTTGCACGAACATGAGGACGGGTCACCTCTGATGCCGAAATACAGATGTCGTCGGCATATACCGAGATCTGAGCAGATTGTGGCAATACGTCGACCAGGCCGATAAGAGCAAGGTTGAAGAGAACTGGGCTCAGGAGTCCACCCTGAGGAACTCCGCGCGAATTTCTGTGTAAGGACGTTGGCACGTCCACAGACAGGACAAAAAACGACCTCTCTGATAAATAGCTGCGTATCCAGCTGAACGTGCGGTCTCCGATCTCAGCAGCTTCCATTGCGTCGAAAATTTTCTGATGCGTTACGTTGTCGTACGCGCCCTTGATATCCAAAAACAATGCCGCGGTCAATTTTTTCAAACTTTTGCTGTGGTGCACCGACGTTACAAGGTCAACCACGTTGTCGATAATAAGTGGAACCATACGTGGAACCATAAGTGGAACCATACGACTAGTCTTCCAATCATGAGGAACTATGCCAGCAGTCTATGACTTGTTATAAGTGTCCAAAAGAGCCCGTCAAGTTTCTTGGCCAAGGTTAGCAAGTGCGGAGTACGTCACACAATCGGGCCCTGCTGATGATGACCTACAACAAGACAGCGCAGCATCAAAAGAGAGGCAGAATGAAAAGGAAACGCAGGGAGGCTAACCAGATGTGAGTCTCTTGTTTGCTACACTACACTGGGGATGGGGGATAGGGCTTAGAAAGATGACAGAGAGGAAAACGCAAAAAAAAGGAACGTGCTCACATGGAGACACACACACACAAGGCGTTCCAGTTAAAGTCTTGCACACAGGCCGGTAGATTGTAAGAAGCGCAAAAGCGCTTGCACGGCCTTCTTCTTCGACGGTAGGTCCTTTTGATGTTGTAGAATTCTTTTTTCGGATCGCGGTTGGTCGTCCAGTTGGTCAAGTTCTTGGCTAAGGCATGCCCTCTGTGGACTGTACTGCGGGCAGGAGCACAATATATGGCCAGTTGATTCTTCATGGCCGCAGTGGTCACAGGTTGGGGTGTCGGTCATCCCTATGCGGAAGGCATAGGCTTTAGTAAAGTCAACACCCAACCAAAGTCGATATAAAAGCGTGGCGTCTCTACGGCGAAGCTGAGATGGCGCTCGAAGACTTAATGTTGGATCAAGTGAGTACAGTCGCGTATTTCTTAAATGTGGCTCATTCCATTGCGACTCGGTGCACTGCCGAGCAAGTAGGCGGAGCTTCCGTGCCGCGTCAGTTCTAGGAAGAGGAATTGGGACTTGGCGCTCCTCAGTATGGGCTGAGCGGGCAGCGTGATCCGCCCGTTCATTAACGATAATCCCGCATTGACTTGGAAGCCACTGGAACGTTATTTCATGGCTGGCATCACTTATATGGTGTAACGTATCTGTAATATGGAAGATTAGTTGTTCGTGCGGTCCGCGTCGTAGAGGTGACAGTAGAGACTGCAGTGTCACCTTCGAATCGCAGAATATTGTCCATTTGTGTGGCGGTTCATCACCAATGTGATGAAGGGCAGTTAAGAGCGCTGCGAGCTCTGCTGCCGCCGATGTTGTCGCGTGGGTCGTCTTAAATTTGATTGTTGTAGCTTTCGCTGGAATGACGATTGCCGCCGCGGAGCTCCTTGGAAGGACAGATCCATCAGTGTAAATATGCGTTGAGTCACGGTAGTTCTCGTACAAATGTAGTAGCGTGAGCTGTCTAAGGGCTGGTGATGACAGATCAGCTTTTTTCGAGATTCCAGGTATTGCGAGGTTGATTTTTGGCTGAGCGAGGCACCATGGAGGGATCGAAGGTCTCGCAGCCGGAGTGAAACAAGCTGGCAATGATTCATCATGTGCAGTTATCGTTTAGCTGAAAGATGTGTGTGGCCTGTCCGCTGGTAGAGAGGCTAATTGGTGACGAGGATTCCTGGCTAGATGCCTTATATGGGTCCTGAGTACCTCAATTTCAATGTGGGTCTTGACAAGGTGGTCTCTAGCGATTGCTATCGTAGCCACTGTTGAAGCACTCTGAGGCAGGCCTAGACAGATCCGGAGCACTTGACGCTGAAGACTTTGTATTGTGCGTAGATTTGTTTTGCCTTTGTTATTTATTGCTGGCAAGCTGTATCGCAGAAATCCTAAAAAAAGCACCCTGTACAGTTGTAGCATGGCACTATGCGTCATTCCCCACGTCTTGCCAGCGAAAAACTTGAACAGGTGGCAGATGCCTGTCAACCGTTTTTTCACGTATGATATGTGTGGGCTCCATGACAAGTCCCTGTCGATTATGACACCTAGAAACTTGTAAGATCGTACCCGTCCTATTATTTGGCCATTTATCATTACTCTGTAGTTTGCCATGGGTTTGCGCGTAAATGGCACTAGTGCGCATTTCTCGGAGAAAATTTCCAGGCCTCGATTACGGAGGTAGATAACAGTTTGTGTGGCGGCTCTCTGAATTCTCGCTCGCAACTGTAGGCGTGTTACTGCAGATGTCCATATGCAGATGTCATCCGCGTACATTGATAGCCTGACTGTGGATGGCACGTGCTCAAGGAGAGCAATTAGTGTTAGATTAAATAACACGGGGCTATGTACACCGCCCTGGGGGACGCCGCGGTAGCTATAGTGAAGAGAAGTATGGCCTTCCTCGGTGCTTACAAAGAAGGATCGCATGGATAGATAGCTCCGTATCCATTGAAATATCCGACCACCCACTCCTACCTCTGCGAGAGCAGAAAGGATGGCTTCATGTGTAACGTTGTCATACGCCCCTTTAACTTCGAAGAATAAGGATGCGCAGAGACGCTTACGGCATTTCTCATGTTGAATGTAGGTCACCAGGTCGACGACGTTATCGATCGATGATCGACCGCGTCGGAAGCCCGCCATGGCATCTGGGTAGGTGTTGTGGTACGCAGAATCAAGTTCTTCCATGGAGAATACTACATCCATCCAAGAATCCCGTGAGGGTGGAACATTGTTGCAGTGCAGCGTTGCGCCTGGATTCGGAGGGCCTGTTATTCTTGCGCAGAAATCTTCGGCTACTTCAACCACACTGCGCCTTTGGTGGAGCGCTACGGATTTGAACGGGTAGCGCTTTTGAGGGTGCGTGTGAAGACCCCGAATTACACTCCAAACGCGTGACAAAGGCTTCCGTGGATCAAGTGTTTGGCAAAATGTCCTCCACCGTTGTGTTCGTAGTGCCTGAATTCTGCGCTGAATCTTCTTCTGTATGCGCCTAGCATCTCTTAGGTCTAGGCGCGACTTTGTGCGTCGGTATCTGCGCTCTGCCCTGCGCCGTTGTGATCGCAGTCGCTGCAATTCGAAGTCAGAATCGGTGTAGTTAGCGACAGGCTTAAAGGGGCAGGTGGCGTGTTCCATGGCCTCCTTAATTTTTTGTTCAAAACCGGTAGAGAAGCCCTCTGCGCAAGCAGACTCTATAAGTAATTTAAAAACTTTCCAGTCAATGCGCTGCCTACACGTGGCTGGGGAAAATGTGGAATGGCCGGTAATAATCAGATAGGTTGGGATACGGTCGCTGCCATGGGCTTGAACATCCGAAAACCACCGGACGCTGTTGTTAAGGCACTTTGAAATGAAAGTCAAGTCCAAGCAGCTGCTATAAGTCACCCCTCGTATATAGGTCGGGCTTCCGTCATTCAGGCACTGGAGGCAATGGTCAGAGGCGAAGGACACAAGCTGTCTTCCCCTAACGTCCATCCTAACGCCTCCCCACATGGTGTAATGAGCATTGAAGTCACCCATAATAACCCACGGAGCAGGTGTAGCTGCTATCAAACCACTCAACCTTCTGGCGTGGAAACGACTTGATGGCGCCAAGTACACCGCCAGCAGCGTAAAAGTCAGGTCTCGGGTCTGCACTGTGAGGTTAACGTACTGATTGTCTTCGTTCGGAGGAACCGAATGTTGCACATATGTAAGTTCACGTCGAATGTAGAAGATGACTTTGCTGGAACTGTTGCACGTGGATGATGAAAATGCTTCGTAACCGGATATTCGCAAAATTGCCGGGGTCTTCGGTTCACAAATCACAAGAATGGGGAAGTGATTCTCGTAGACGTAGTGCCGTAAATCGGAAATCCGGGATTGGAGCCAACGAGCATTCCATTGGAAAATGGAAGCTTGCTTGACTTTCTTTTGAAAAGACAGGTCCGAAGGAGCCATGATGCCGTCTACTGTAGAGCCGCAAGAACTGGATGTAGCGCGTCCAGCACTTGAAGTGCGCTATTTGCTGCTGGCGTGCGTAGGGTGGAAAGCAGAGCACGCAGGGCATTCATTAGTGTCGTGAGCATTGCAATCACTTGCATATTTGTGCCATGGCCTTGATCGTGCCTGTTGGCTGGATCAGTCGTAGGCGCTGCGCAATGCCCTGAGTGCGCCAACATCCCTGACGCAGTAGGCGTAGAAGGCTTTGGCAGTGGTGGCCAAGTTGCATCTGAGGCAGCAGGTCCAGCCTCACCAAGCGCCGGGCTCCCTTGATTTGGTACGGTTTTTGGTGGAGGCCGACAAGCTGCAATTCGGTTTGGGGCATTATTGTCAAATGTGACTGCTTTCTTTGACGACTATCGGCGGCGCGAACGACGTCGTCGCACATTTGCGGCGGCTTGTTTGTGCGTAGAATGGTATCGCACCATTTGCTTCAGTACCGCCCAATCAGGGGGGGGGGGAGTGGTTACGCAACTCAGCTGCCATGACTCTTCCTCGAAAGACTGCGGAGTTGCGTAAGTAACCACGAGACGCACCTTGATTCGCAGCAGCTGCAGTCGCGCGCTCCGCCGTCGTCGCGGCCTCTGCGCGCTGCCTATCCAGTGTCTCGCTGTGGACGAAGCAAGTGCGCCGGAGCCGACGTCCTCGAGAGTGGGTACCCGCAGACGTCTGGCCGAGTCTGATCACACGGTCGCTGTTGCTAACCGTGCTAGGGATTTAGCAGTCGATATGGAGCGTAAACGCGCTAAACGGCCAGCCGAAAGGAACGAAGGGCGGGAGCTTCGCCTGGCTCGGCGTCGAGCGAAAGTTTTCGAAGGAAGACAGCGACGAGCCTCGTTAGCAGCCGAGGCGGAGACTGGCGATCCGCTGGAAGTTAGTTCTCGCAGTGCAGAGTGCACGACGGCCACGTGGTCCGTCGGTCTGTCACAAAGTGCTTCGGCTATGAAAACCTTGGGAAGGCACTTCTAATAGCCAATATAGCCGCTTGAGATGGGAAAATGGGGTACACCACAAGGCGCTGTGTTGTCCCCGCTTTTCTAACATTGCCATGGTGCACCTCCTTGCACAGCTGGCGGGTGTCGGCGGTGTTCAGCATGCACTGTACGCCGATAACATCACGTACCATCTTTGCTACTACGAGAAACATAGAAGAGATGGAGGAATGCCTGCAAGCAGCGGCTAGCATAGTAGACCACTGCGCTACGCACTGCAGCCTCCAGTGCTCTCCGTCCAAGTCTGAATTTGTGCATATTTGACATTCTCCGAAATGCAAAATCTCCGTTGAGCTTTCTTTCGCCAGCGGCCCCATCCGTGAAGCGCCGGAGCTCCGAACGCTCGGTATCTTCATTAATCAGCATCGCAAGACAGACACAACCCTTGCCAAAATCCGAAAAGTCGGCGACCAGGTGGGCCGAATGGTTCGCCGCGTTTCCAACAAGCGAGGAGGGTAGCGAAATAAGGATGAGGTGCGGCTCGCCCATGCCTTCGTAACTAGTCGAGTACTGTACTCGACATCTTACTTCCGCTTATGGAAACCTGACGAAGATTTCTTGGAGGTTGTACTCCGCAAAATTTTGAAGAGTCCTCCACCTCCCAATCTCCACTTACAATTCGCGACTAATCGCGTTGGAGGTGGTGAACACCTATCGGGAACTTCGCGAGGCGCAACTCGTTAACCAGTACACGCTTCTCGCTCAGACAGTATCCGGTCGCCGCCTCTTGGACCAGATACATATAAAACATGACCATCATACGATGGAACGGGTTCTAGTGCCCGAACTGGGGAGACGCGCCCTCTATATTCGACCTTTGCCGACTAAGATGAACAAGGAGGACCATACTGGCCGGCCGCCACTATGGCACAAATAAACACGTCTTCTACGTCGACACTGCAGGCCCCTACCACTCCAGGGGGAAATGGTGCACGGCTGCAGTCATACATGAGGAAAAACAAGCAGACGGCCTCTCGTTCAGAGCACCCAGCTCAACTCATGCGGAGAAGGTAGCGATCGAACTCGCAGATTTCCATGCCGACTCCAAATTCATCCTCAGAGACTTTCACCTAGCCTATCGAGTTCGGTTGGATCACTACACTTGCTCACCAAATTTTTCCCCAACTCATCGCTCAATGATATGAGTCCCGCCACCAAGGCATGCCAGGTAACGAAGCCGCCCATGAGGCAGCCCGCGCACTCACTTTCCGGGCACCAGGCGCTTCTTGGGAGGGCCTTAACCCAGATCACAGCCCTCTTATTTCTTTTTAAGATTTTACAGAACACTATCGCGGCGAACACCGGCGCTACCCGGTACCTATGAAGGGACTGGGTAAAGATGGCGAACGAACACTCCTTCGGCTCTTTACAAACACCGTGCTGTATCCGGCGGTTCTCAAGCAATTTGACTCTTCTTTTGACTGCCGCTGCTCTTTCTCTGGGAAGGTGGCCAACACCTTCCAGATGGTTTGGACATGCAAGAAAAATCCTATTTTCCCCCTCCCCCATCACCCGTTCCCCTACCCGAGAGGACAGGGAGGCGGCTCTGCTCGGCTGCCAGCAACTATCAGCCCAATAGGCCCTGGTTGGGCGGACCTGCGCAGCGGTCAGGACCAACGGGGTCCGGGAATGAGGGACTCCGCCTTCTATTGTATGGGGCGAGACCAACTAGGGGCCTCTCCCTGAGCACCTCTCTGTGTATATAGATAAAGCAATGTTTATGCCGACATGACTTGGTACCCAGCAGTCTTAAGTTCTGTCCTTGAGCTACGGCTGTTGTTATGTTCTGTATGAGGTGGCCACGCAGGGGGTTACTGCATTTCAAGAATGAAGGGCTATGAGCACATTCAGTGAGTCTGTGTAAATAATACTGTTTGTGAAGTTCTGGTTCACTATTTTTTCTATGGCAACACGGATGACGTAACATTGCGCAGTGAAGACGGAAGCGTACCGTGTTAGTATTACTCTTTTATTACAATTTCCCTGTACAACCGCGCTTCCAACGTATGCATCTGTTTTGGAACCATCAGTATGAAAAGCTGCGACAGTACTGTACTTTTCCTCAAGTGTGAAGAATTCTTGTAGGTTATGTTAATAATATTTAATAATAATTGGTTTTTGGGGAAAAGAAATGGCGCAGTATCTGTCTCATATATCTTTGGACACCTGAACCGCGCCGTAAGGGAAGGGATAAAGGAGGGAGTGAAAGAAAGGTAGAATATGTGCCGTAGTGGAGGGCTCTGGAATAATTTCGACCACCTGGGGATCTTTAACGTGCACTTATGTTGTTGCGGAATTTGTTTTGTTGTGGAACTGTGTAAGAGTTGAATCACAGATTTCAGGTAAATTTTGCCATGGCGGCAGTGGATCTCGCCTTCGGGCAATGTTTGGCAATATGTCTAGTATGCCGACGTTACGCCACATCTCTTCAAATCGCAAGAGGAGTGGCCGAGTAGCTTGCGGCTTTTTGGTGCAGAGTGTTCTAGAAAGGCATTTTGTAGCGATAGGGTAACAGAGATGCTTATGCAGTGAACGGATTTTGATAAAGTATGAGCATGTGAGCACGGCTCCTCAATCTGTAAGCGATGTTTAATTTGCTTCTACATTGAGACTATTTATGGGTGATCTTGTGTATGCACCACTGGAGAGACGGAAACTTAAATTATGTACTGGATGTTGCCGCTTAAGGTACAATGGTCTCGCTGACCCATACACCATACATCCGTAATATAGGGTAGAGCGTACTACTGAGCGGTATATTTGTGATAGACATGTCCTACCGACTCCCCAGTGTTTTCTCGACAGGATTTGAAGTATGTTCAGGGATCGAGAAGCTTTCTTTTCAAACGCATTTATGTGAGGCAGGAAGGTGAGATTTCTGTCGCATGTAATACCTAGATTTTTATGTTCTTTTATCACGGGTAAGTCCATTTCGTTCAGGTGTAGGGTGGGATCTATCTGCATGTTTCGTCTGAGTTAGAAAAGAATGGCCACCGATTTCTGTGGTGAAAAACGGAAGCCATTTGTGTCTGCCCATATTGCTAGTTTATTTATTGTTAGTTGTATCTGTCGTTCGCATGCAAGCTATCTGCAGGTTATCTACATAGAATACATAACGTACCTTGAGATGATTTTCTTCATAGAATTCATTTTTACAGTAAAAAGTGTGCTCAAAATACATCCTTGAGGTACTCCGTTTTCTTGGACAAAATTCCTTGAAAAGGTTGAGCCTAGGCGGACATGAAATATGCGTTTAGACAAAAAATATTTAAGGCAGTTCAACATACTGGCGCGGATGCCCAGTGCAGCCAGGTCCTGAATAATCCCAAACCTCCACTTTGTGTCATAGGCTTTCTTAAAATCAAAGAAGACCACTAAACCGTGCTGTCTGTGTATAAAAGTGTCACGAACAGTGTTTTCAAGACGAACCAGGTGGTCGGGGGTGGAGCAAGCCCTTTTAAAACCGCATTGATGGAAATTCAGAAGCTCCCGGTCTTCTAACACGAATGTTAGTATGATATTCAATACACTTTCAAAGGATTTCGCTAGACAGATAGTCAGAGCTATGGGCCTACAGCTGCAGGGATGGGTAGAGGGCTTTCCGGGTTTCAGTAATGGATCAATATTGACCATCTTCCAGGCTTCGGGAAGTCTCCCCGATACCCAAACTTCGTTAAAAAAAGTAAATGTGCCTCCACAGCAGGTTCAGGGAGAGGCGCTAACATTTGATAATGTATTCCATCTGTGCTAGGTGCAGTTTGCTTACCAGCGGACAGTAGTTTATTAATTTCTTGAATTGTAAGTTATTACAGGGTTCATTTGTGCCGCCACTTGTCGGCAGTATTATTCTTTAAGCTGTGTTTTTGTATTTGAGGAATGATTCTGAGAATTGAAATGAACTGAAAACTGCAGAAAAATGTTCGCCTAAAATATCTGCCTATTCTAAATTTGTCTGTATGTCAGGCTTTGATAGAAACGGAACTATGGTTGAGGAATAGCTGCTATTTATCTTTTATACCATCTCCCACATATGTTTTGACGTTATTGAGCTTTTTATTGAGGAAACGTAACCTTGCCATGAAGTTTTTCTGCAGTACGGCGAATATCTCGAGTATTTGATCTGACCTTTTTGAACTTAGTGAAATTCTCCTGCGTTGGGTACGTACGGAAAATTCCAAAACCTTTGTTTTGTTTCTTTTTTGCGTCTCGGCATTCTTGTGTATACCAAATTTTAAGATTCTGCTTTACTACTCCACATGACCGAGGAATTTCGAGGGAGGCATGCAGCGGTAAAAATACAGTTTGTGATAGCTTTATTCAGTTCGGCTATGCTGAGATCATCTGAAACTACTATATCTAAGCTGGCCCTTTCTCTAAAAAAGTACCCAGTCGGCCAAATGCAACCTCCACCGCCGTGGTGACTTGCGTTGGGGATGTTAGGCTTATTAATACAGGGAGGTGATCGCTGCCGCTTAGGTTATTACATCGCATTTAAAATTACAAAAGAGATAGTGAACTAAAAGACAAAACTATGGAACTTATTTTTCCCGTGCACAGAGAGCAGTATGTATCTTTTGCCGGGGTTTAGGAGCAAACTTTATTACTTAAAATAAGTCTAAAATACGACCTCTTGCATCAGTGCGTGCACTTCCCCAAAAACCAGAGTTGGCATTAAAATGACCAGCTAGCAGATATGGCTCTGGCAGCGTTACTCTTAGTTTAGGAGGGTAGATGTGTAGGCCAGTTGGTGAGACATGAAGGAACTAGACACCGCAGCGGACACGGGGCACAGAAAGAAGACGACACAGGGCGGTACTTGCAACTAAAATTTTATTTGAAACTTCTTGACTTTATTAAGACAGAGGCACGAGTGATCCTACAATCAAGAAAAAAGGGGGAATGAAAATCAACAGATAACAAGACCTAACTGACTAAAATGCACATGAAATTTATGCGAGTCACAATCTACAGAAATCTGACTTTAAAACGTAATGCAATGCTCATCATGCGAGTCAGAATCTCCAGATATCAGAAGTGTTAAAAACCGTCGACCGCATGTGCAGGCATGAAAACCACAAGACAAAGGAAGAAATGAACGTCAAAAGGAAGCAGCCCAACCTGTTACCTGTCAAGGAAACCTAGTTCTTTTTGGAGGATGGAAACCGAAGGCGAACTAACGCATTCATCATTGGCCAAAAACAGAATGCTGGAGGCAAGTGGGATTCTTCAACGCTTGGCTTCGAAATGTGTGCTTTGAAAGCTTTGGTCTTGGATCGTCTGGTTGGAGGCGATGGCAGGACTTTCGGCGCACAACAACGCAGCAGTCGACAGATTTCCTTTGGAACCGCTTGCGCCACCAGCTCCCAAGGAAAGGCAAAGGGAAAGAAGTGGGCGTTGTTCCAGTTACCTTCCTCGGCAACGTGAATGTTCCTGCAGAAGTAAGGGCCGTATTACAGCATGGCCCCAAGTACAGCTTGGAACCATCGGTGGACAAGTATGACCTTCTAGTGTCCGTGCACAGAGTGGCCAACAAGGCTGTGGCTGAGGAGAGGACACCCTGCCTTTTAGAAAGCGTCGAAAGTTTGCGAAAGAATTTCACCAAGAAGTCTGGTAGCTCAAAAGTTCTACGTGAAGTTGCCTGCTACTTCCGGGAGAATGACCTCGCTCTTGTCCAGGATTACAAGGAAGGTGGCTTCACCATACTTCCGCAGAGCCTATTTCAAGAAAAAGCCATCTGTGCCGTGAGTAAGAACTTTAAGCCTGTTTCTCAAAAACCTTCCAAAGTTAAGAGCAGGGCAGTGGCTCTTTTAGATAAACTCAACCTACAGAAGCTATCCAAACAGGTGCTGGGATGTGATTTGAACGTTCTGAGCATCTTCACGGCAAAGACGCATAAAGATCTGTGCCCATTCAGGGCTATCGTTACAGAAAGAGGAAGCTGGCAGGCCCAAGTCAGCAAGTTCCTTAAAACACATTTGGGACAACTAAAGCCTGAAGATCCTTTCAAGATAGCTGGGTCTGACACCTTGGTTGCAGCATTGACTTCTGGTGTACCAAGTGCCAACTGTGCGTTCTCCGTCGACGTGGAAAAGTTTTTTTACTCGAATCCGCACAATGAACTTTTAAGTGCAGTAAGAGAACTGATTGACGTTGCCGGCGTTGTTGGATTCCAGAATACCTGTGGTGTGTCGCCTGATTATTTTATGGAGCTGCTCGGTTTTTATCTTGATTCTACTTTTGTTTCCTTTGGCGAGAAATTGTATGTGCAGAAAAAAGGAATTTGTATAGGTTCGAGTGTCGCGCCAGTGCTGTGTGAAATCTTTCTTGCGCGTCTAGAACGAGTGCTCGAGCTCAAGCTAACCCAACCTTTCATAGCAAAGATTTTCAGATATGTACACGACTTTTTAATTATTTTGAAACTTTCTTCTCATCACTCTTTGACAGAAGTAGCTAGCAAGATCTTAAGTGTATTCTCAAACTGTTCACAATTTCTCAAATTCACTCTAGAACTTCCACAAAACGGATCCATTCAGTTCCTGGATTTAAAGTTATCTTTCAACAGAATTGACCATGTGTGCTCGGCCTTCCAACCTAGGTCAAAGAAAGCATTGCTGCCTTTTGATTCCTCCCACTCCAAGGTGGTAAAGCGGGGTATTGCCTCCTCCTGTTTTAGATCCGCAGTTTTAAAATCATGCACTCATATGTTGAAGTCCAGTTTTTCCCTTCAAGTAGAGCGGCTGGAAAAGGCAGGGTACCCGAGGTTTTTGTTAACCACGGTGGCTGAAACAGTGGCCAATAAGCTCCGTAAAAAGAAAAAAAGGAGTTGCTTCCCAAGAACCAGTCAGCCAGAAAAAAGTGGAAGTCATTCCCTACCTGCACAGGGTTTCACATAATCAAAAAGATTTCAGGCAAATATGGCATCGACATTGTATTTTCGGCACCCTGTAAGCTCTCTAGATTTTGCAATCTAGTAGGAAAGGGGGACTCGATTCGAGGAACTCTCGGCAAGAAACATTTGGAAGAAAATAAGCGTGTCGCATGTGTAACAGGGGTAATCTACAAGATCCCCCTCAGTTGTGGGCGTTTTTATATTGGACAAACCGGTAGGTGCTTAAATGATCGCTTGAGAGAACATGCGCGTTCCTTGGGGGAGGCGGGGGGTTCGAATCGCCTGTTAATTGCCGCAAGTGTCGGGGTTGTTGGCCTCAGTTTAGCCAGACCCAGATTGTTGGAAGAAGGAAAGGGTAAATTGAGAGAGAGATTATGGAGGTCATTGCCATTTTGCGCTCGCAACCAGATGAACGCGTTAGTTCGCCTTCGGTTTCCATCCTCCAAAAAGAACTGGGTTTCCTTGACAGGTATCAGGTTGGGCTGCTTCCTTTTGACGTTGTTTTCTTTCTTTGTCTTGTGGTTTTCATGCTTC
This sequence comes from Amblyomma americanum, assembly GCF_052857255.1. Classification (NCBI taxonomy): domain Eukaryota; kingdom Metazoa; phylum Arthropoda; class Arachnida; order Ixodida; family Ixodidae; genus Amblyomma; species Amblyomma americanum. The sequence goes on from NC_135507.1 coordinate 79,490,506, forward strand.
CACATGCGGTCGACAGTTTTTAACACTTCAGATATCTGTAGATTGTGACTCGCATGATAAGCATTGCATAACGTTTTAAAGTCTGATTACTGTAGATTGTGACTCGCATATCTTTCATGAGCATTGTTGTCAGTTAGGTCTTGTTATGTGTTGCTTTTCATTCCCCCTTTTTTCTTGATTGTAGGATCACACGTGCCTCTCTCTTTATAAAGCCATGAAGTTTCAAATAAAATTTTAGTTGCAAGTACCGCCCTGTGTCGTTTTCTTTCTCTGTCCCGTGTCCGCTGTGGTGTCTAGTTCCTGCGTTACTCTTTGGTCTGGCTGAAGATATGATACATATTGTGAGTATTTTAAAATGAAGGATGGTGACTGCGACGGCTTCGTATTTGGTTTTATGTTTGATCTCGCGGGTTGCTACACAATTCTGGATGACAATAGCAACACCTCCAGACAGCTAGCTTGCTTGCTTTCGGTCACACCGAAAGACACTATACTTGTTTAAAATATTTTTTTTCTTTTGGACTTAGGTTGGTACCCTGTAAGCATAAAGCCAGCGGGGACATTCTGTTTAAACGCTCTTTTATGTCACCGTAGTTATTCATTAATCCTCGGCAGTTCCACTGTACAATTAACGGCATGTTTGACGGGCGTAGTTAAAACTTAGGATACCGGTTTTGGGGGTGCCATTACTGGGGTCTTTTTTCTTTTCCGCTCCAGGGAGCTGTGCCTCTGCTGCAGCAAAGGCGAGTTTTGAGTTATGTCCATCGCCTCACTAGAGGCTGGGGACTTCCGCGGTGAACCCGCGGGTGTACGGTTTGTGGACTTCTCCCGAGGGGGGGTAGCCTTGCGGGCGGCCGACTGAGAGGCCGGCAGCCCCTTGTTCAGAGGTGGCAGGGCAGCCATCGCTGCGTCTGCCGGGGGCGGGTGTGGCCCTGCCTCAGGCTTTGCCTGGGCAGTGGCCGAAGCCTTGTGTGGTGTGCCGCCCCTGCGCACCACATCGGCGAAATTTGCTTTTTTTTTTTGCTGTGAACTGCAATGCTGAGGGGAGTATTTTTCGTGCTACGTCATAAGTTATGTTTTCCTTTGTCTTTATTGTTATTTTTCCTTCTCTCTCTTGCAGGTCGGACACGACCTCGGGTACGCGGGGTGATCTCCTTCGCAGTTCGCTCACAGTGGTGAGACATTGCAGTCTACAGATTCATGATTGTTTGACGAACATTTGGCACATTTTTGGCGGCCTGGGCAGGTCTGTGAGCCATAGAGAAATCTTTGACATTTGAAGCAGCGTCTGGGATTTGGGATGTAGAGACTTATATTTTTTTTAAAGATATCCTACTTCTATGGTTTAGGGAAGTTGGCTGGAGGCAAAGGTCAGGACCATGTATTTTGTTGGTATTTCCTTGTCGCCTTTTCGGATTTTGATACGATGGAATTCGGTGGCGTCCTGGTCTTTCAGACCCTCCAACATCTCTTCTTCAGAAAGGTTCAGGAAATAATGCTCAGATATCACCCCTTTTACTCAGTTTGGTGATCGCTGGGTAGTTACGGTTACACGGATGTCTCCGAAGGACACTTAGGTTGGGAGTTTTGAGTAATGTGCTTTTTTTCGGATTTGGAGCAGGAGGTCGCCACTGGCTAAATTCGTCACCTTGAAGCCAAGGCCCAGCACGTCTGTGAGTGATTTGGAAACAACGAATGGAGACATTTTTCTGGCTGGTTACTCTGCATCTTCACTACGCACAACGTGATACATAGGGAAATGTTATTTTGTTTTTGGAAACACTAGGCAGTTATCTCTTCGGTACGCACTGTCCAGAATGCGATCATTTTGTGAGGAAGGTGGAGCCATAAAGTGCGTTTAATGTTCGCTCATGATGTCAGCCGCCCATGGAGCCCAACGAGGGGACGGGACAGGAATTGCAAGCAAGTCCTGCTAACGCCTGCTGTGCACCTCAAGTATAACCAAATATGGCAGAACTCAGGGTAGTAGGTACTTAATCCTTTCCACCAGGAAAAAGGAAAAAATAAATAAGAGGAGAAGACAGGCAAGCTTTGAGAAGGAAGATAGGAAAGTGAAAAATTAAGGGGAAGAAAGGAAAAGGCGACTGCCGATTTCCCCCGGTCGGGTCAGCCGGAGGTGCTGTCTACAGGAAGCTGGGGCCAAAGTGGTGTGTTACCCCTCCGCCGAGGGGCCTTAAAGGTTCAAACGCTCGGCATCGGCTCAACCACCAGGAGCCCCTTTTACCTGGACAAGGCAATGCCACGCACGGCTAGGCGCGGGTGCTCGGGTCCGTGGTGATGCACTGTTCATCATCATCCCCTTGCGGGGATGTCCCTGGGGATGCTCGGGAAGCCGTGGTGTCGCCACTCAACAACACCTGCAAGCTGCAGACACCGCCCGGGGGGGAAATTTTGGCTTCGAGGAACTTCGCTTTTTTGGTCACGTTGTCAGTGCACAATATGTTTGTCCGGGTCCTGACAAGACCGCTGCCATCTCAGGTTTTCCACGCCCAACTGACAAGAAAGCCGTTCGGTGGTTTTTGGGTCTGTGCTCGTATTATCGGCGCTTTGTTCAAACTTTCTCGCGAATCCCCGAACCGTTAAACCCACTGACTCGCGACGTCAAGCCCTTTGTGTGGGGAAGCGACCGAGAGGCTGCATTTGTCGAGCTTCGCAGCCGTCTACAGCGTACTCCGATACTCGCCCATTTCGATGAGCACGCTGCCACGGACATCCACACTGATGCCAGCAATGTTGGCCATGGTGCGGTATTGATCCAGGGGCAAGATGGTGCCGAACGGGTCATCAATTATGCCAGCCGAACACTTACGCGCTCCGAGACCAATTATTCTACGACAGAGAAAGTGATATGGACCATCAGCAAGTTCCGACCGTACCTCTATGGGCGACCCTTTCGTGTGGTAAGCGACTGTCCCTCCTTATGCGGGCTGGCGAGCCTCAAAGACCCCTCAGAATGCTTGGCTAAATGAAGCTTACGCTTGAAAGAATACGACTTAACAGTAGTCTGCAAGTCGGGAACTGGTATTATCTGGTATTATCTACAAGCGCAACTTCGCCAGCAATAAATAAGCGTTCCTACTTGTCGTACCATCGCAGTTGCGGCCAGAGATTTTGAGCGCCTGTCACTATGACCCTCCGCCGGCCATCACGGAGTAAGTCGTACACTCGTGTGGGTTAAACAAAAGTATTATTGGCACAGGTTACTCCCATCTGTGCGGGCCTTCGTAAAAACATGCCGTGCCTGCCATTGTCGGATGTCTCCTCCGTTGAATCTAGCCTAATTTCTTCACCCTTTCGATCCACCGAAGTCCCCTTTCACCAAGTGGGCATGGGACTCCGTGGCCCTTTTCCGAAGTCTTCATCTGGAAAGCGTTGGATCGTCGTTGCCACCGACGATCTGACACAGTACGCTGAGACCACGTCCCTTGTCAAAGGCACTGCTGCTGAAGTGGCGCAGTTCTTCGTTCACAATATTGTCCTACGTCATGGAGCCCCCGTCGTTGTCGTTATGGACCAGGGAACTGCTTTCGCTGCTCGCTTAACCGAGTCCGTGATGACTCTAATGCAAACCAGCCATCGACGTGCTACGGCCTACCACACACAGACAAACGGGTTGGTATAGAGCGACTCAACCGCACACTAGCCGACATGCTTTCTATGTATGTTGACGTCGAGCATTGAACTGGGGGCACCATTCTGCCGTACGTAACGTTTGCGTACAACACCGCCCTACAGGAGACAACGCGTCTGACCCCCTTTCAGCTTGTCATCGGTCGGCAAGTGACCACTCGGTTGGATGCTACGTTGCCCGTTGACCCCCACAGCGACTCTAACGCTGACATCGCCGTAGACACCTTCATTCAGCTTGCTAAGGAAGCGCGGCAATTGGCACGCCTGCGAATTAACCGTCAACAGGAGACTGATCATTTTCCTTTCCAGTGCGCTGTTAGTACCACCCAAATGGCGCAGCTTCAGCGGGCGGACTCCGAGTTCGCGCGGCTCCTCGATTACCTCGAAGGCGTCGACGCTCGCATCCCGCGTGCTTTTCGTCGTGGGCTCCACACCTTCACTCTACAATCTGGTGTTCTCTACAAGCGCAACTTTACCAGCAACAAAGAAGCGTTCCTGCTTGTCGTACCATCACAGCTGCGGCCAGAGTTTGAGTGCCTGTCGTGATGCACCCTCCGCCCGCCATCTCGGAGTAAGTCGGCCCAGGTTACCCGATCGGTGCGGGTTTACGGAAAAACATGCCGTGACTGCTAACGTCGGAAGTCAACTCCGTTGAAACCAGCCCAATTTCTTCACGCCGTCGATTCACCGAGGATTTCTTTTCACCAAGTGGGCAAGGTCCTCCGTGGCCCTTTTCCGAAGTCTTCGTCTGGAAAGCATTGGCTCGTCGTTTGCCACCGACACCCTGTGTTCTGGCTTTTTCTATGTTGTGTAATATCTTTCTCAGTAACGGTTCGCTTGCATATCTGCAATGTATTGCCCTGGTCACGTTAAGGGAATTTGTGTAGATTATGCTGTTTTGAATGTTATTATTTATTATTCTGCCTACAGCTAGAGAGTAGTGTTGTGTTTGGTTTTATGGTGCATAGGCAACTAAGGCCATCATGCGCCAAGCTTGAGGCATAGGAGAAATCTCTGGATAATTTTATAGAAATGTGAAAATTGTCGGTGGTGCAGAGTGCTTAAATATTTAAAATTACCTCACGATGATGACACCCCCAAAGGCATCTTCTACCTTGCCACACTTTCGATCTAGACGACGTTGTTGTTGTTACCCTCATAGAATGGCACATGCCCACAAAGAGGGATTGGCCAAGAATTGGGGGCTACGTTGTTGGCCCTTGCGGTTTGCATCTCTGGCCTCCTTCTTAGCGGCTGGCACGCAGTTGGCGCCAGCAGCGCGCGCCGTTAATATGACGATTTCGGGTGTAACGCCACCCTCTCCCGTCGCTATATCCACGTCCGGGCTATATCGACGCATTTGATCGTTTACTGTTTTATAATTGTTTATATAATTATCTAATCATTCTACAGTCATCATACTTGGCGTGTTCCCTCTATCTGATGCTACCATTGGCGTTATTAGTGGAAGATAGCGTTACACCGGAAGCGCGAATTTAAGCTATTAAAGGCTTTCGCCTTAAAATCCTCTTGTGCACTGTTAAAGCTGTGCCTCACGTCGGGGGCCAAAAATATTTGATTGTTGCTTCGGATGCGTGCTGGTTTGTGGACAAGGCTGGATAACGTCACTGCTGTTATTCGCATTCTGTCGAGAGCACCTTTGTCTGAAGCTTTTGGAAGATGAAGACTTAAAGGGGCAATGAAACGTAGTATTCCAGCATGAACTGTTCACCCCGCTAAATTACCCATATCTGAAAACCAAAAATGAACCTCCGTTAAATATAAACTGAAACTGTGAGACAACTATTTATTACATGAATTTTTCCCCTTTCAGTCAACAGCACTGTGTTCTGGAAACATTTCTGGACGCCCTTATCACAGTTTCGTGAACCAAAGATTATTTTCGTGAAGATGTGTTTTTATTAGTCTTTAACGCAATAGCGTTAAAGACCACATTTCGCAGAAAATCTTGAGTCGGCATTGTCGGCGCTGTGAGCGAAAAATCATGTGCATGGCTCGGCAAGGTGGTCCTCAGAGAGCATCCTTGGAGGCAGATGGGCCGCGTATCTAGGTCATGTGACCTTGCGGCTTCATTAAAACTTGCCCACGGGGTAGTGAGCAAACAGCCCATTGTGGCAGGTGGAGGTTAGTGATTGGTCGTTCGGGAAGAGCTATCTAGGTCGCAGAAGGACGACCGCTGGGAGCGCCTGCCAACGCAGGGCAATGGCGCGTCACTTAACCGCTGCACCACTGAGCCAGGAGGGGGTGACGACTTACAGGGATCTATGAATGTAAAGTAGAGAATGACTTTCTGCATACATGGGAATTAACCCACGAGGCTATCGCGTCATACCCTTAAGGCGGAGCTTAAGTGCCCCCTCCACTTTTGCTGTGTGCACCTTGTCTTCGTAGCAGCGGCGACCCGGCACAAAAGGAAGTCCGACATCGATTCCGATAAGCGTGCACCCGCTATGCATTGCCTGCAACATGCTGCTGTTTGCTGCGCGTTTATGGCGGCATGTCGTAAAATTCAGCCGCTTCCCAAACCACATTAGTAGCAAAAGAAAGTATTCTTTGTTCAAAAGCTTCTGCAGCACTGCGTCATATTAAAGATCCCTGGAGACGCGAGGATGTCTCAATGGGGGGTGTAATGTTGTCGGCGAAGCACAAATCGCTGACAACATATGTTGCTGGATTGTACATTACCTGGCGCACTGTGAGGGTTGTAGGAGAGTGGCCATTTTTCAACCGCGATGTTATCGCGCACGTGTGCTGCAGCGCGTCCCATGCTTGCCAAAGGCAATGTGTGCCGCGAAGATTGTGGCGAGGCGCTGAGCTGTGGAAAGACAAGTCCCCACAACTGCGCCATAGGCTCAATATTTTAATTTCAAATTAGCAGTGAGGCGGCACACATGCCAAGGAAACGTGGAAAAATGCCTCTAGTTTGCGCGGCTTCCACAATGCTCTGCGTGGTGCTTAACGCTCATAATCACCGCGGGAATTTCGAGCGTTTGGTACATTCCATTCGTTCCCTACGGCTTTTGGAAGCAGGTGGCCTGTACGCAGAGAAAAGCAGAGAGAATTTTAGAAGTCAGCTTTTGGAGCGCCGCAGAAGATGGGGACAAGACAATCACAGCTTTCGCGCAGAATCTCGCCGAAGTATTTAGCTACATGAAAATTACTTGTATGAATGCTTCCATTCAGTTACGTGTTGGTTACCGCCTCTACCAACAGAGGACCCTAGTTACTGATGTGCATCCAAGCTGGGCATACGTGAGTCGCCCTCACAGCATGAAATAAGCTGCGAATAGTAACGGGCGTGGCAGCGTCGTCACTCTATGCATGCTTCCGAAGCCATTAAATGCTTTGATTGAAGGCGCGCAACGGAGATATGTACACTTTAACATGTCTTCCGACTCTCACACTATGCAGCGCGCTACCAAAAAACCGATTACGTGCGCTAAACGCGTGCGATTCCTGACGTCGGGTTTCTAGTTTGTTCGTAACACTAGTGCGAGCAAACATATGTGTACAGGGAGGACGCCAGGATTACATTCGGCAGTCGACACTTGCGACTTCACGCCGCCTATGAATGGCTGCCACTGCTTTTCCGTCTGCCATGACCTTTTTATGCGCAGTAGGTGAGAGTAATTGACGTGAGGCGCCGCGAGAGGGACAAGTATAGTGGGACAAACACGAATGCATATCATTCCTATCTTATAAGCCAATCCCACAACCTTTAACAGTTGTCTCCCCAAAAAGCCGACCGTTGAACAATCGATTGAACCCAAATAAACAAGAACCTCACAAGGTGTGCACTTTTCCCTAACATATTTTCAGGTGTCGCAGAATGATTCTTCCTTTAGACGTCGCTTTAATGTCACAATGCAAATTTAACGATAACATATAATACAAAAAATAGATATTTTTTTCTAATATATTGCCTTCGTGCCACTTTGCGTCACCCCGTAGTGACATTGAACCCTGCCGGAAGGCTATCGTTCTTGGCAACGCCAACAGTTGGCCTCGAGGCCTCCACTGTTGGCTGCGGCTGCTCAGACGTGGCAGTCTCTTCTACATCGGGTGGCGCCACGGTGAACTCGTCCGTGTAGCTCGTCACCAAATCGGGATTCCCCGGCGACAGGTAGAACTGGTCGTCGTCAACGGCCGTGCTCTCTTCGCCTGCGACAGCTGGCACGGGTGGCGGTTCGTACGCTGGCAGACCCGCGACCACCGCTGCATCCTCGTCCACTGAATGGCCCTGAGCGGGAGCTGTCCTCAAGGCTGGCAGCACGGGAGGAGAGGGTATAGAATCTGTCATTAGCGAAAGCAATGGACGCAGCTATGTTTACATTCATATGATTATGACGATGAATTTTTGCGGCGCAAGGGCATCTCAGGCCAAAGAGCGCCATGCACAAGGTATTCGTTTTTTATACTGAAGGTGGGGTCCAAGACCAATTTCCCTAGCATTACACCCTAAAGAAGCCGAGCACCAGGCAGAAGGAAGCTTGTACCCTTTGTATCACCGGTGGGTGCCCGGGCACGGCTACGACCGCCGCAGAACAAAGGTCTGTACGAATGACGGCCAACTTTAGTTGTATGCGACCTGCGGCCACCCTGCCTTGTCAGAAATTCTAAGTAATCTACTAACCTGACTATCTTCCGGCCTCTGATGCATTTAAGCCATGTAAGAGTACATAGTGTCACTCTCCCTCAGGCTATCATCACCATCGGCCTGACTACACGCACTGCACGGCAAAGGTCTCTCGCGTGTCTCTCCGATTAACCCTGTACTTTGCCAGCTGCGCCCACCATATGCCTGCAAACGTAATCTGATCGGCCCACCTAATTTTCTGCCGGCTCCTGCTACGCTTGCCTTCTCTTGGAATCCACTCCGTTACCTTTAAAGACCAGCGGTTATATTTCCTTCGCATTACAGGCCCTGCCCAAGCACATTTCTTCTTCTTAATCTCGACTAGGATGGTATATTGACTACTATTCTCCTTAATTATGACAAGCTCTTTTCGTGTAAATTTCTTCGCATATAATATACTCCACGGACATCGATCGCAGCTGACGCTTTAGAACATATACTTCAACCTAGCAGCAAACGGTTCATTTTTCGCTATCAATGTTTTCATGAATTGTTAACTTTCTCAAATTCAACAAGTACCAGAAGGCTTTAATACCCGTGCTACACGGGCGCTTCGAATGTCTTTCAACCGAATGTCATTCGGCTCGACTCCCGAATTTACGCTGCTACACGAAATTTTTCGACGGCATTCGGTTCAAATGCCATTCGAGTCAACGGCCAACCATTGCACCCTTGCTAGTATTAATTATTGCATCGCGAATTGAGGCGCTCTGATCACTATAGAGCAAACGTCGCGATTTCGCCGACGCCTCGCATGGTCAACCTGCTTTTATGCGCGGCACAAACGAGTGTAGCAAGTACTTCACCCACAGTGCTAGGTCAAGGTACGTGACGTCAAGGAGCGAGTGCGGAGGCCTGACGTTATTTACAAAGCTTTGGTTTGGTTTATGGGGTTTAACGTCCCAAAGAGTCTCAGGCTATGAGGGACGCCGTAGTGAAGGGCTCCGGAAATTTCGACCAACTGCGGTTTTTTAACGTGCACTGACATCGGATGGTACACGACCCTCTAGAATTTCGCCTCCATCGAAATTCGACCACGGCGACCAGGATCGAACCCGCGTCTTTCGGGTCATCAGCCGAGCGACATAACCTCTGAGCCACCGCGGCGGCTCTAGGAAGCTTTGGTTTGAGCTCCTAATAAGAATTAATTTGTCTTTACGAAATTTCGCTGATGTCTGTACAGCTTAGGTAGCCATATTGGTGTGCTTGGGCAGATGAATTCACTAGCAACTCGGCGAAAGATATGTTTTCCCTTCAGATACTACAAGCAGCGCGAAAATTCGTCTTAGAACTCTAACGTAATTGCAACAACCATTTCACATTCAAGCGTAACTCATTACCTTCCAAACTTGTGTCCTCCAAAGGGTGGCTTCCGGCTGGAAGCGGAAATATTTATGCATCATGGGGAATCGCAGTTATTTCCTGAATAGATGAAATCAACAAGCAGAGAAATCCTCAGGAGAAAATCGTTAACCGTGGCACGGTCCAGGAGGGTACGGTTTCTGTCGCTCTCGTAAGCACTGACAGTTAGGCTTTCGTCGATCTCGAAGAGCAGCCTTGCACTGAATTGTCCGTTTCACTGTGGAGCTATATAGATATCCTTTCCACTGTGTGCATCGGGCACGTTACGATGAACTTTTGGCATGCTGGCTAGCGGTAGATAAGAGTTCAACAGACTGATGTGCCTTTATATGCGTCGCACCGCACATGTTTGAAACCTTGCAACACAACGGCAGGCATATCTTTATCTTCCTGTTATTTTCGCAATGATTGCTGTGCAAGGAAGTTTCTCAAGAATAAACGCAGGCGATTTCGCTGCCGAAACTTGACCGTTCGCTTGCTGTTCCACTGAAAATTATCTGCATATACACATGAACCTGCAGCGGTACTTGCTCTCGATGTTGTGCTACCTCGTTATGTGGCAAGCAAATCTATTATGCCCACCACTTGGATATCCCAACGAAAGGTATGTCAGGAGCGATCGGCGAAGGGGGGTGGGGATGGAAGGAGGCAGCTGACTGTACAGCTATCCCTTTTTATTGTTTACACCGAGGAAAAGCGGACTATTTTAGTTTTCTTACAATAACGCAAGGTGGGCTACTTTTTGATCTGCTAGAAATGCTGCTGCCAGTGTTGGCAAAATTGCTCCATGCTGGTGTGGTCAAGAGAGCATAACGTACCTGATGAAGATGTGCGAATGGCACTCGAGTTGACTGAAATCAAAGAGCAGAAGAATATGTGGCAGGAATCTAAATGTATCATGCGCCGTTTGAGCGATCTTCTCGTGTGGTCCGCAAACGTAATATCATACATGAAGCCAGCACATTCTTTGTAATTGTTTCCCTTTACTCGCAACTTTTATACAGAGCGTAAAATCTTCAGGCATTGGTAATAATTCATCGAAAAGTTAGAAAATTCGCCCCTGTATCCCCATTAGTATTACACTTTATTGCAATTTTTGTTTAAAAACGAGGGTTAAAACTGGAGATATATTACTTTACTGATAGGGAACACTGTTGTGAATTTTAAGACAGTCGTGGCAAGCTTTGTGAGATGCGATAGAATCTATTCACTGCCACGCATTTGTAGACAACAGAACACGCTATGGACTATCTACCGGAAATTAGCAGCTTACAAGTCTTGCCTGGTCGTACTCATACACACAAAAACAGCATTGAGAGCTTACCAGAAGTTATCAGGGTTGTTTGACTTGACTCAGCTATAGAATATTGAATGAAAGGAAGGGAAACATTACCAAGAATTGAAGACAGTTTGCAAAAATTCCCCGCGAAAACCAAGTGTACATCTACTTCAATATACACAGTTCACCAAGTGGTAATTTAGCCGCTTTCGTGCGCTTGAGTCGTTTCACAGCAAGGCATGACCTGAGCAAGCTTTACATTTTTTTCATTGTTAATTATAATACAGTTCAGACTGCATGAAACTTTATGGTGGCAACAATGCAAAATATTTGTTCGCAAACGTGCTGACAAATCTTGCTAGGATCTTGCTGCTCCTAAATATCAAGATCGCTTGCTAGTCTGTAAAAGCGCGCGACAAGAAAATTTGCTGCGGGGTAGGCGTTATAAAAGCCAACATCTGGAAGCAGCACGAATGATCTCTTTCGCCAAGATGTATTTAGGACTCCGATAACAATGACGTATGTGACTAAGCTTTTTTGTTTACGCCTATTAAGAATACTGATCTTTACGATCATCATAGGTACGCGTTTTCATTGCCTATATAGAGGTGGACACAACAAAAGATTTTTTTTGCGCAGCCATAAGCCTTGTAAGTCTGTACGCCTTATTGACATGACCGCTCGGCTGCTTTAAGCAAAATATTCCCCTCAGCATCAAAGACCACAACGGCCACCTCGATATCCGGTTCGTTATTGAAAGGAACGTGAACCGTAAATCGTTGAATACCGGAACCTGCTGCCCTAAATTTCACACTGTGCAAGCTCATTAAAAGCCCAACATGATCTCGACTGACAAGACGCATAACGACTTAATACTGACATAAATTGTAATAAGTACAGGCTGCAGCATTGCCAGCTTATGGCCTAGCACTTAACAGTACAAACACCTGCGTGCTTGCAATGCTATGCACCGATAAGGCCGACCGTGGAAATGCATTCTCTAAGAATATACGGCCATGGTACACGTAATGGGTGAACACTTGGCGAATGAACGAGAAACCCAAGCGAGACACTCACCCATCGCGGTGCGCTTAGTTGATTCTTCTTTTTTTTTTTGCAATCCTTCACCTGCGTTTCACGCTCGTGTCTTTTAACTGAGCTGCGACAAATATTTATATTGATGGAATTAGTTTACAAGCGGTCACTTTTGGCTGAACCCATGTAACAAGTGGCTGTACTGCAGTTCACTTTCACACTAGGCTGACCATTTTACCGTGGTTCAGCCGGACATTTTGCCTTCAGTCGTCACTTTTATAGCACAGCAACTAATGCAGATTCGTGTGCCATCATCATCATCATCATCATCATCATCATAATCTTGACTACGCCCACTGCAGGGCAAAAGCCTTTTCCTCGTCTCTTAAATTAACCGTGTCCTTTGCCAGCTGTGGCCACCCTATCCTCGCAAACATTTTCATTTCACCCGCCCAGCTAACCTTGTGCCGCCCCCTCCTACGCTTGCCTCTTCTTGGAATCCAATTCTTTACACTTAAGGACCAGTGGTTATGTTGCCTTGTTAATTATTATTAATTATGATCTTGCCTAATTTAGTATGTCATGCTTGGCCAATGCAATATGCATCGCAATATTGCGTTCAAGTGTACCAGAACCGATATTACAAGGCTCTGACCTATGTATCTGCTCAGGCTTCATTTCTGACGACATTTCACGCTTTGGAAGTGAGAAAACGAAAGTCAGGAGGTCGTGGTCAACTTGTAACAAAAATTGAGCCTTATGATAGACTATTCTTGGGTTGGCACTTTATCTCGTGAAGTGGCCGGCACTCGGTGACGCTCGGCGACTTCCAAAGCCAAGCCCGCCAGCTGTTTTTGCGCAGCTGACTAGGAGCTGGACAACGCGACCTCCTATCTCTCGAGGTCAGTGAGTTGGCGCTCAGTGATTGAAAATGCTTATTATGGATTTTAGTTACGGCGACTGGTCGGAACCTTAGCCCAGGGAGCCGCTAGGTTCGGCTGTCGTCTTGACCCCACACACCAGCCGTAATTGTATCCCGGGGTTCTTACGTTGTTCAATTTGTTACCCTGTCTAGTGCCGGATTTTTTTGGCATTCCCATACCAAGTGGTAAAGGAAGGCAATCTTTCCACCGAATATGCAGTGTCAGTCTAGGTCATCTGTGGTACATATAAGCTAGTTTAGCTGGCCTTGTTTTGTTCCTTGGTTCTTGTTGAGCGAGGGGTCTAGTAGAGAGTACCCCCTTCTAATTAATCTGTGTTGCTGGAGAGCATCACTGTACCCTATCAGTGAACGCTATCATTGATCCTATCACTGGTTCATACGTGGTATCATTAGAACGTGTCCGGTGAAGTAAGGCGCCAGCTGCGGCCTTGAGCACCTTCCTTTCCTCCGTCTGAAGTTTCCGGGAAGTCATGATAATAAATAGCGCGTCAGTGTCCGGAGTTCTTAAACGACGCTGAAAGCGTGTATGCACAGGAGTCCTCTGGTTCTCTGGAGTCTGCATGCACACTTTTGTGCTTAGCCAGATAATGAATCAGGAGGACATATATAGCTTTCTGCGGACTCCGAGAAGCGCCTTCTAATAGACACGAGTTCAGTTTCTGACATAGCTTATATTCGGCATTCTCTTCAGCATATAGCGTAGCCAAGATTATAAGGGCTCGATGATAATGTTCGAACTTAAGCTCACTGGCGGTAAGATAGAGAAGCTCTGACGGTTATAGAATTATGAAGATTTCAGCTTCTTGGCGTCGGCCTCAAAAAGAAAATTTATACAGACAAGAAACTTCAATCTATCAAAGAGCTTCACAGCGTGCATAGAGTGGTTGAGCACAAGGAAACTTTGCATAACGCATATATTTCGCTTCTTACATCGGTATGGATTACATTGGCTTTGTCATTGTCATTATATGAAGCCTAAAACGACAAAATCATTTGTTTACATCGCCAGCCATTCACCCGCACAGATCATGCTGCGTCTTTCTAGTTTGTGCCGTTGATACGGCACTGAGAACTGTTAGCCGCATGCATAAACAGGCAGGACACACACTCGTCCTGTACATAGCGCACATATATCGCATCGTTCATTGGTTCAGAATACATTGGATTTGTCGCTTTGAATCGATTAAGCTTAAAATGGGATATTCTAATGTCGCCCGTTCACACAGACCGCACTATTTGTGACACACGTAACTGTTATTACTTTTACACTTGCAGCAGTGATGACAATATTCTGCCTAAACATGTACAAACTAAGAGGAAAGGTTCTAAGCGATGCAAACCAGATGCAGCACCGCCACCACCTGTCCCTTTTCAGTCCGCTATTCAAAAGCACAATTCTGGAAATGAATGCGGGATGACTGAGCACTCCCCACCGTCTACACATGAGTTCATGTCAGTGCAGGGCTGGCCGTCTATGAGCTAAACGGCAAAATGCAAAACACCGTAGACCCCTTGAAACGTAATTAGTGCATCTATTTTCAAGAAAATTTTGCCTGATAAGGCGTTATCAGACAAGTGAAAAAATGACAAGGGCCATGGTGTTTTGTAGGCGCTATTTAAACCATATTTCTTCCTGGCTCTATAGAACGAGGAGGCACATACTGGCCGCGAAAATCATAAAAAATTTCTCGAAATTGTGCACGTTTAATCCAGATCTTAAGAGTTCAACGAAGAGAAACCTGGCCAACCCGGGCAACGAAGTGAAAAATAAGGGTGGGCATTTGATATCCACTCGAACTTCGGTGGTTGGTGTATACGAACGCAGACGCAATCAGAAAATACAGCACAGAAGAGATAATATAAAATGCCATCAAAGAGGTGGGCATTATCGCAGGGGCATTCGTCGCAAAATAAGATAAGTTCACAAAAGCTTCTTCCAAATCAGGGACTACAGTTTCGTGTAGACGATGAGCTGATGGCGTGATTTTTTTCCGTCTCGACCGAGAACGCGCCCTTAACCATCTCCGTAGCGCGCTCTTCTTCCGGAGACGCCTCGTGCTTCACGTCGTCGGCCTCCTTGAATACTTCGTCAGCTCCTCCAAGACCAGAAGCACCCGCCTGCCTCTTGTCCGAGCATGGACGTTCCTGGCTCTCTTCGGCAAGATTGGCGCCGTTTTGCTTCCAGCTCTTGCCTCTGACAGTCTTTCACCAGAACTGGGCCACGCAAAGCCAACGGAGGCAGGACGCCTCTCGCAGCAACGACGTCCGGATGCTCACTGCCGGGGATTTGCAATCCGGACTCGCCCTTGCCGATATCGAAGACTTCGGCTGCACTTTCTTCATGCGATTCGTTGTCTTGGTTCGCTGTGATGACCGACGCGGGCTGCTCTGTGCACATCCGGTCGTTGGTACAGGAGCATTGACGGCCGTGGATTGGCCTACGGCTGAGTCGTCCTTGTCGAGTGTGGATGCACCGCAGTCAAGACCAAAGAATAATAATAATAATTGGTTTTGGGGAAAGGAAAATGGAGCAGTATCAGTCTCGTATATAGTTGGACACCTAAACCGCGCCGTAAGAGAAGGGATAAAGGAGGGAGTGAAAGAAGAAAGGAAGAAAGAGGTGCCGTAGTGGAGGGCTCCGGATTAATTTCTGTGCCCTCAGTCGGGTTTACAGGTACGTGGATGTGGTCAGAAATACATGACAGGTTGGTGGTGGAAATTGGTTTTTTAGGAAAGGAAATTGCGCAGCATCTGTCTCACTGCTCGGCGGACAACTGAAACGCGCCGTAAGAGAAGGGATAAAGCAAGGACTGAGAGGAAAGGAAGAGGTGCCACTGTAAAAGGGCCCCGACTAATTTCGACCACCTGGGGATCTTTAACGTGCACTGACATCGCACAGCACACGGGCGCCTTGGCGTTTTTCCTCCATAAAGACGTAGCCGCCGCGGTCGGATTCGAACCCGGGAACTCGGGATCAGTAGCCGAGCGCTCTAACCACTGAGCCACTGCGGGGGTCAAGGCCAAAGAATAAAACATGTTTTCAGGCTTCAGCGTAATCAATCAAGATCACGTGGCTCGGTGCGTCGCTGAGAACCCCTGGAACTCCCTGACGTCCTCCATTCTTGTGCTCCATCACAACAGCGGTGGTGGCCACCTCCCGTGACGGCAGCAGTGCTGACTCGGGCCCTGGCTCAATTTTCTCTGGTCCGTGGCCTGCAGGAACATCGGTAACATGGCTAGAGCCGGAGCTTTCTTCTTGTTTGAGACCTCCTTGCCAGTGCTGCATCTGCTTCCCTGCGCCAGCTTGACATTCTAGAAGAATTGACATTCTAGTTGGAGCAATTTGTCTTCACTGCACACGGCCTCCACATTGAGTGCAAGTAACGAACTGGAAGATTTCTTATAGATTGGCTACTATGGCGCAAATGAATCTGAAAATTTGGTTAATATATGAACTAATTAAAAGAAGAAAGCAGATCACATATACGAACGTATTGCACAGAAGTAAAAAAATCACCCGGCGCGGCTGCTTAGCGGCTATACGTTCGCTTGCTGAGCTGAATAGCGCGTGGTCTCGGCTGCGGCGTCCGCGTTTCCGCAGAGGTGAACTGCAAAAGATGCCCCTTTGCTGCACAATGTCAGCTGATGTTAAAGAGCACCAGGCGGTCGAAATTATTTCGGAGCGCTTAATTGCGCACTTTTTGTACCTTCCTTATTTCACTCCCTCCTGTCTTCTCGACGTGATTGAGGTGTCCACCGTGAAACGACAGCACAAGCAAAGTCAACAAGGAAGGGGGGAGCCTGACGGGGCTTAGCCAATGTTTCGACAAGAGGACTTGTCTTCGTCTGGGAGCCCTCTCTCTACTATAGACTTCTGCCCTCTCTACTATGGACACCACATAGCTACAGCGGCTTTCCTTCCTTCAGAAGAAATTACATTCTTCGTTGAAGGCTAGTGAGCACACGGTGGTCGCCTGTTCTGTTCTGTTGTTGATGACAGGAAAAATGAAAAGGAAAGTGCACAGGCCTGCCCACTGGCTCAAGCTGAGCCACAATCGCTACCACGTGCAGAATGTCACGTGGTCGCGTCTGAAGAGGTGTACGTGGTCGGCAGTAAAACTCTCGCGTGCCCACCAGAGGCACTGCAAATTTTTCCTGGGCTTTTCACTGCATGTTCCGTATGGGTTGGCCGTCCTCTGCTGCCCGTGACCACAGAGTAAAGTATTATTTAAGGAGAGATTAAAAATAACGAATGGAAAGAGAAGAAGAGGTGCTCTCACAGCGAAAACAGGGACACGCGGTGGCTGGAAAGGGCTTAGATCACGCAGGGAAGAGAAGGAAAAAATGAAGTTACTTCGACCACAAAACAAAGTTCGCAAAAGCGAGGATGTAAATGCAAACAAAAACAAAAAAAATATTGCACAATTTCGGTGCTTAAAGGAACGGGCTTCAGACACGAATTATTACTGTAGACGCGGTGGCCTCCATTTTTACGCCACACATGAACTACCATACACACTTTACGGGGATTGCAGTGTCTGCAGCTAACACCGCTGCGCCACTTCAAAAGGGCATTTAGCAACAAGCGACAAACTAATAGTTTGTGTATATTACCTCTCCCCCTATCCTCTCTTCCTGTCCCCTCACCTCTTTCATTTCATTTCTCCATTCTGCCTGCTATCCTTTATTTCAGCTGCCCCAGCTCAGGTGCTTCAGTATCGATGGCACATGCCGGGGCTAGCAAAAGGCTTTTCCTTCCTTTTTCCTATTATTTTTAATAAAACCACTACCACCACCACAAGCGACACCTTCAGAATGAGCGCTTTATAATATGTTACACCCATTCAAAATATAGTGTTTTAGTGGATAATCAGTTAAATGAAACAGCATCAAGGATCACTTTCAGAACTTGCTCGGGTGCATATATTTCTAATGTGTCATTTTAAATACACAAAGCCCCACACTTTGGACGAAATGAGCTCGACATGCAGTAATGAGCAGAGAATAACGCATAAAACGCCGATTACGTACAAGCGGAATGACAGAATTGCTCGAGCCGTCACAGAAATAAAAAAAAATAATGCTTAGCACATAGAAAAAAAACACTTCTGCCCGATTCGAAGCGTATGCCAGCAAAATTCATCCAGTCCATGCTATTCATTCGAGCTTCGCGTGTGTCCCTGGGGATCCTTTAAAAAAAAGAGTGCCCTCTGTAACAATTGGATGGGACAATTAAGGTTCGCTTTAAGAGTAAGTCGCGATAGCTTAATGGGTTATTGTCCATATATGCAAAATTGGTCATTCTCTACTAAACGTTCATAGATTACTAAGAGTCCTCACTCCTCTCCTGGCGCTGTGGCGTATTGGTGCAGAGATTAGGCGATGCGCCACTGCTGCCACCGTTGGGGCTTGTGCGACCCTGGCCGTTCTTCTCGAGTAGCCAGTCGCGACCAATCCTGAATTTGACTGCCGCCTGCCACGGTGCGCAGTTCGCTCGCAATTGGGTGGGGAGGTTGTGATGACGCCACAAGGTCACGTGACCTAGGTGGCCCAGCTGCCTCCTAGGTTGCTTGTCTGAAAACTTTTCGTCAATTTTTTGCTCGCGGTCAACGATGCCGACGACGGATTTTCTGCGACACAAGCTGTTGAAAGCTGTCGCGTTAAAATTTCCGAGCGCTGTGCGACATGAATGCGAGTTAAATAACTCCAAGTGGGGCATACACTCCAAACAGGAATACACTGATATGGGAGTAAAAAGGTGGTAAGCTAGTCCCCTATCGCACTCCCTTTTAGGGATTGCTATAGGGCAGTTATTAACCCCAAAGTCTTTTTTTTTTGTGGTCCTTATAATCCGACTTTGAAAGTTCCACAAAATGGAACGCTTCTGCATCGCACAGATCAGCCGGTATTCGAACTCGACGCGAGCTGCCTTTGTGGGAATAGCCATGTCGCGAGTGCCAAGCAGACCAAGCTGACCAAGAACACAGAATCGCGCGCGCGAAAAGCATGCTCCGGAAAGGAAGACGGAACTGTCGACAGCCAGTGAGCCATGATTGGCTGTCACTGCTGGCCGCTTCCGGTAGCGTTCGACGAATCACGTTAAATATCTGGCGGGGCCAGGTCGGCGTCGGCGGGCGTTTTCTTTCGAGGCCGGGCGTCAAACGCGCGCCGTCGGGCGAAAAACACCGACAAAAACGCTTCATGTATCACGGACTTTAAGGCGCGTTTATATAGCGACGAAACGCGCGCGCTGCACGGCAACGTCACGTCGGCTAAAGCGAAATTCTCTATACTCCAACTGCGCTTGACCGCCGAAGCGTTCGGCGGCTTTGGCGCAATGTGACCGCAATGGCGGAGACTTGGAGCATGTCTCTATTTCGCGCCGAGTGCGGCAGCCGCCACCGACCCGGCCAGACCGGTGAGGCGCGCGTTGTTACGTCATGTGCCTTTTCGGAGCACCGCCAGGGCGAAATCGCAAGTTGGCGGCCAGTAAAACTGTCGCTTTAAAAGGGAAGATTATTGTACGGCCAGATCAGCAATCAATGTGTACAAAAAAAGGGTACGCGAGCAAACAATACGTATGGCCGAGGTAATTTGTTGCAGAACCAACTGGTGGCGGGGGTCAACACGCGAATTCAAGCTCAGTCCTGCGTAAGAGGTGACTGCAAATGGAGCCGATGCTTTCTTGATTAAGCACCGCTAGCTAATGCATTCAGCGCACAAAAAATGAGGGGTCCAGTAAGACGGTTCTGCTCAACAAATTCAACGTCTAAGTGGAACCCTTGCTTGCTTTCAACACTGATTGTGTACTGGCGGCGTTGCAATGAAGTTTTAATCAATGTCAAATTAGAATCTGAGATTTAGGCGAAGAGCAGATATTATTGTTACTCTTCATTCTGATTTACCCTGTTGACGATGAATAGCAAAACAAAAACTGCCGTGTGCTGTGCATTGAAAATTGGCCTTTGAAAAGTGGGCTGTTTGCGGAAAGGAAACGGAGCAGTAATTGTATCATCTCGGAGGACACCCACACCGCACCGTAAGGGAAAGAAGGAAAGTGGTAATGAAAGAAGAAATAAAGAGTTACCGTAGTAGAAGACTCAGGAATAATTTGGACTACCTTGTGGTGGTAGTGGTCTTATTAAAAATAATAGTAAAAAGGAAGGAAAAGATTTTTGCTAGCCCCGGCATCTGCCATCGATACTGAAGCACCTGAGCTGGGGCAGCGGAAATAAAGGGCAGCAGGCAGAATGAAGAAATGAAATGAAAGAGGTGAGGGGACAGGAATAGAGGACAGGGGAGAAGTAATATCTACAAACTATTTACACAATAAGAAATGTGTCCAGGTTGTGCGCGTGATTAGTTCATTTTAGAGGAATTAAATCACACACGCGCACAGCACTGTGTTGGTTACAACTGGAGTGGGGCGTCCAGTTATTAATCGTTCAAGGTAGAACTCGCGGAGCGTTCGGTCACTGCGTGTAACTACCTGACGGAGAACAGACGGGACGTCAAGCCCGTGTGTTCGAGGAATGCACAGAGGCTCACCAAAGTTCGCTCACGAGTGCGCGCACTGCCTTGCGGCCACAATAGCGTCTTGATGGAGTCTGGTAGTATGCCCTGCGCCCTATAGGCCGCGAGCATATCGCGACGAGCATCGGCGAACGCGGAGCAGCGAAGGAGCAGATGTTCTAGTGTTTCCACTGCACCGCATCCGTCACACACATCACTCGTCGCGATTCCGTGACGCACCCGTCGTTCCCCGGGCCACACGCAGCCAATGCGCGTGCGGAGGATCATTGCACGTTGTGTCCGTGTAAGTGCGCGACAGCCGGTGACACTGTCGATGCGCTCACCTCCCGCGATGCGTGGGTCGGGGTGCTGCTTTCGGAGATGGTCGTGGATGGCCGCACGCACATCCTCCAGCGCAAGGGGCAGGTCGCTGGCATGTAGTTGGTGTGCAGCGGTCGCGAGGTCGTCAGCTTCTTCGTTGCCGGCGATGCCGCAGGGACCGGGCACCCACTGTGCACGCACGGCACAACCTCTCTGCGCGAGGCGCTCGATGCGCGAGCGAATTTCCCGCACTAGTGGGGTACCGCGGCCGTTAGATTGCAGGCGGCTGACTGCGGATCTTTGACGCACACTGACATATCGCACAGCACACGAGCGCCTTTCCAGTTCCAGTTCCTGCTGCTCACCCTCGGCCCTCCGCCGCCCAGGAGTGCTCTGCTGTGCGACTCCCGCGCCGCCCTCAGCCGCCTGCAATTTAACGGCCGCGGTACCCCACTAGTACGGGAAATTCGCTCGCGCATCGAGCGCCTCGCGCAGAGAGGTTGTGCCGTGCGTGCACAGTGGGTGCCCGGTCACTGCGGCATCCCAGGCAACGAAGAAGCTGATGACCTCGCGACCGCTGCACACCAACTACCTGCCAGCGATCTGCCCCTTGCGCTGGAGGACGTGCGTGCGGCCATCCACGACCATCTCCGAAAGCAGCACGCCGACCCACGCATCGCAGGAGGTGAGCGCATCGACAGTGTCACCGGCTGTCGCGCACTTACACGGTCACAACGTGCAATTATCCTCCGCGCGCGCATTGGCTGCGTGTGGCTCTGGGAGCGCCGGGTGCGTCACGGAGTCGCGACGAGTGATGTGTGTGACGGATGCGGTGCAGTGGAAACACTAGAACATCTGCTCCTTCACTGTGCCGCGTTCGCCGATGCTCGTCGCGATATGCTCGCGGTCTACAGGGCGTAGGGCATACTACCGAACTCCACCAAGACGCTCTTGTGGCCGCAGGGCAGTGCGCGCACTCGTGAGCGAACTTTGGTGAGGCTCTGTGCATTCCACGCAGTTACACGCAGTGACCGAACGCTCCGCGAGTTCTACCTTGAACGATTAATAACTGGACGCCCCACTCCAGTTGTAGCCAACACAGTACTGTGCGCGTGTGTGATTTAATTCCTCTAAAATGAACTAATCACGCGCACAACCTGGACACATTTCTTACTGTTTAAATAGTTTGTACAAATCACTTCTCCCCCTATCCTTTCTTCCTGTCCCCTCACCTCTGTCATTTCATTTCTCCATTCTGCCTGCTATCGTTTATTTCCGCTGCCCCAGCTCAGGTGCTTCAGTACCCGTGGGAGATGCCGGGGCTAGCAAAAATCTTTTCCTTCCTTTTTACTATTATTTTAATAAACAACCACTACCACCACCACCGTGTGTTGTACAATGAAAAGTGGGCTATTTGAGGAAAGGAAGCGGAGCAGTAATTGTATCATCTAGGTGGACACCCAAACCGAACCGTAAGGGAAAGGAGGAGAGTGGTAGTGAACGAAGAAATAAAAGAGTTACCGTAGTAGAAGACTCCGGAATAATTTGGACCACCTGCGGATCTTTAACGTGCACTGACATATCGCTCAGCACACGAGCGCCTTTCCAGTTCCAGCTCGATCGAAACGCTGCCTCAGTCGACTGGATTTATCTCGGGTACTCTGGCGCAGCAGTCGAGTGCCCTTATCACTAAGAGGCCCAAGATTCATGGACTTCACGGAATGCCAAATTCTTCGTCACCATCGCCTGATATTTACATTGTAAAACATTGTCTCTGCCTCTGACATCCTCTCATTAACTTTCACTTGTTAAGACGTGGATTTCTGCTTAATACCGTTTGAACTACGGAGCAATAGACTTATCGCGAAACTCCTCAATCGCTGTGTGAGTGAAATAATCCTGAACTTATCATGCTGAGGTTGGATTCTTTCACTGAAATCTGCATTCCTGCAAATCGGTGAACCCGAACGTAAATGCATGTAGCGAAGCTATGTGGTTCACCACGAATTCAAGGAAAATTTAATGGAAAATTTTGCAGCCGAGTTGAGTTGAGTTGAGTGGTTGTAAACTACCGGTGGGATTAGCCTTGCAGTTGCTGCCGGCAATTGCTCCACCGTAGCGACACTTAAATAGAAATCACAGAAACACTGTCCGCAAAAACCCAAATAGACACTCCTGAGGTCACCATGTGGAGGCCAAATCCGTGTCCTGCAGGTAAAGTAGAAGAAGGCGAGAAGCATCCCTTCTACTCGACTGGCTCCTGCGCGGGAAAACAATGTCCTGAAGAGAACTGTGAGAGGAACTCCTGCACAAGACACGAGAGGCCATCTTCCCCTGCGTGGCTTGTGTTCATCCAACAAAAATGCCTCGAAACTTAATTTCTTTAGGCGTGGCAAATTCACTGGTTGAGTGACTGTATTCAGCTCTTTAGAGTGTTACTCTGCTGAGGCATTCAGTTCTAGAAATTACAGTGAAGACAACGCACCTCTTTTACTTCGAAATCAGTCTGATCTTGCCACGGTAGGAATGTGATAAGAAAAAATGCGTTTTGGATGCCGGACTTTTAGCCGAGCAAAAGCAATGAACAAAGGGCAGACAAAAGAAATAAATATGCACACGGCACACGAAATAAAATTTTCGTGAACATTCCGAGCGATAACTTCTCACGTACGTTCGGCGTGAGTGGCGCGAGTAGCGGCGAGGAGATGCCGTAAGTGTCCTATCGTTATCCGAGCGTTTAAGTATGGGCAAATGCTCAAATTATTCCACATGTGAATCAAAATTTGTTTAACCGGGTTGTGGTCCTTATGAACGTAAGGATTAAACCATGCCGAATCGTAAAACAATTCCGAGTTCCACAAGTGTACGAACACCATTCCGTCCGTAATAACGCTTTGGGTTTTGGCGCTGGCAGTAATCATGAAGTTTTTTTTTTTTTGTTCAGAAAATCACTGCAACGTCTCCGTTGCTCCAAGGAGCGCGAAATTAGCGCTGAGCGCTGGAAATGCACTGCAGGTAATAAAATAGTTCAAGATCGATTTCCTATACCAAAGAGAGAGGGATAAGCTGAGCAAAAAAAATTTCTCGATACCAGAGTAGCACAGCTTGCATCAGCAAACATGCCATGATCATGCAAGCTACTCACCAAGGTAATCGTTGAAAAGTTTGAAGAATCTTAGACTTTCGTTGTCCAAAGAAGGTGGCTAGCCTTCCTAAGGGCGAAGCTTGTGCAATTCAGGAAAACACCAGAGGTTGGAACGCCGTCGCCAACAAAATGGCGTCGGCAACACTTCCACGCTCTTTTCAAGAAAGCCCTCTCCAGCGAACGACAGGTGGCCATCTACATATGCGAACTGCGAAGTGACGAAACAGCTTTAGAATATCTTACCGATTGGTTTGACAGAACCATGAATTAAGCCAAAGGGACATTAGCGTAAGCCTGTGATAGCTTTATGGGATTCATTGTTCATCCAAGTGAACAAAATTCTCAAACGTAATTTTGCCTAAAGTATACATGTCATGGTTTCTGGCTTATGGTTAATGAAGGTTTAATGTGCAAAAACTACTCAGGCTATGAGGGACGCCGTTCTAAAGGGCTCCGAAAATTTTGACTACCTGTGGTTTTTTAACGTGCACTTATATCGCATAGTACACGGGCCTGAAGATTTCGCCTCCATCGAAATGCGACCGCCACGGCCGGGGTAGAATCCACGTCTTTCGGGTCATCAGCCGAGCGCCATAACCACTCAGCTACTGCGGCGGCCAAGTGGATGGAGGTCCTTCGAAATATTTCAAAGTACGAAGTTTTTATTCAATAGCCTCGGAAGGGCTGAGAATTTTACTTTTAGAAACGAAACATGAATGCATCTACTCAGGGCAGATAGTCGCTGATTATGAGCACGGGATCGAAATAACAGAAGAGGGATCGAAATAACAGAAGAATAAAAGCCGCTTATCAGGCACACTCCGGTCTTGAATAACACATTCCCAATACCCTTCAAGACGAAAGCATTAAACACTTTTATTTTGCCCGTACTTACCTGTGAAGTGAAAACCTTGCCGATATTTACATAAAGCATTGGAAATAGGTTGCGGACAGCACAGCGGACTATATAAGTAACATAATAGATGCAACGTTAAGACACAGGAATAGAGGAGAATTTGCCAGAGAAAAAACTCGACTAAATGGCAGCGTAATTGAAATCAAGGACAAAATAATTGCAAGCAGATGTGATGTGAAGGCAAAGAACCGATGGTCATAAGTGGTACCAGTGGTTCGTAGGAGGAAGCAAGCGAAACAGGTTGCATAAAATCATGTGGGCAGATGAGATTAAGTAGTTTCCGGTCATAAGGTAGCCGTACCTGTTGAAGGACACGATTAGTTTCAGGGATACGGCAGAAGCAGTTGTTCGCAACTTTGATTAGTCAGGCTTATTTCCAACATAGCGATGATTAGAAAGATAATACAGCGGACGCGGCCTGATATGGGACGCCAAGAAAAGCTTGTGCCATTCAGGAAAACTGCAGCGGTTTGAAGGCCTATTGGAATGCATTCGCTTTGACAGCACGTGATAATTGCGCCGTTTTAAAAAGACATCAGCTTCAAAATAACGTCAAAACTCTTCCGCACAGTTGTCAACAAATCCGTCTGCGGTGTATGATGTGTGGCCATCTGCATAGGTGAACTGCGAAGTGACGAAATAGTTTAGGAATATCTGGCTGATTGATGTGACATAACCATGAATTAAACCAAAGGGATATTAGCGTAACCCTGCGATAAATGTACGGAACAAAATTCACAGTTGCCATGAATCAAAAATGAATCGTATATCGGCATGTTCCGGCAATATCGAATATGGAACACAACATTCCTGCAGGGAAGGAAACAGGAGACAAAAGTTGAGTAATGCTCCAGATCTAGCTTTAATGTGTGCGTGTGCGTGCGCGTGCGCGTGCGTGCGTGCGTGTGTGTGCGTGTGTGTGTGTGTGTGTGTGTGCGTGCGCGCGTGCGTGCGTGCGTGTGCGCGTGCGTGCGTGCGTGCGTGCGTGCGTGCGTGCGTGTGTGTGTGTGTGTGTGTGTGTGTGTGTGTGTGTGTGTGTGTGTGTGTGTGTGTGTGTGTGTGTGTGTGTGTGTGTGTGTGTGTGTGTGTGTGTGTGTGTGTGTGTGTGTGTGTGTGTGTGTGTGTGTGTGTGTGTGTGTGTGTGTGTGTGTGTGTGTGTGTGTGTGTGTGTGTGTGTGTGTGTGTGTGTGTGTGTGTGTGTGTGTGTGTGTGTGTGTGTGTGTGTGTGTGTGTGTGTGTGTGTGTGTGTGTGTGTGTGTGTGTGTGTGTGTGTGTGTGTGTGTGTGTGTGTGTGTGTGTGTGTGTGTGTGTGTGTGTGTGTGTGTGTGTGTGTGTGTGTGTGTGTGTGTGTGTGTGTGTGTGTGTGTGTGTGTGTGTGTGTGTGTGTGTGTGTGTGTGTGTGTGTGTGTGTGTGTGTGTGTGTGTGTGTGTGTGTGTGTGTGTGTGTGTGTGTGTGTGTGTGTGTGTGTGTGTGTGTGTGTGTGTGTGTGTGTGTGTGTGTGTGTGTGTGTGTGTGTGTGTGTGTGTGTGTGTGTGTGTGTGTGTGTGTGTGTGTGTGTGTGTGTGTGTGTGTGTGTGTGTGTGTGTGTGTGTGTGTGTGTGTGTGTGTGTGTGTGTGTGTGTGTGTGTGTGTGTGTGTGTGTGTGTGTGTGTGTGTGTGTGTGTGTGTGTGTGTGTGTGTGTGTGTGTGTGTGTGTGTGTGTGTGTGTGTGTGTGTGTGTGTGTGTGTGTGTGTGTGTGTGTGTGTGTGTGTGTGTGTGTGTGTGTGTGTGTGTGTGTGTGTGTGTGTGTGTGTGTGTGTGTGTGTGTGTGTGTGTGTGTGTGTGTGTGTGTGTGTGTGTGTGTGTGTGTGTGTGTGTGTGTGTGTGTGTGTGTGTGTGTGTGTGTGTGTGTGTGTGTGTGTGTGTGTGTGTGTGTGTGTGTGTGTGTGTGTGTGTGTGTGTGTGTGTGTGTGTGTGTGTGTGTGTGTGTGTGTGTGTGTGTGTGTGTGTGTGTGTGTGTGTGTGTGTGTGTGTGTGTGTGTGTGTGTGTGTGTGTGTGTGTGTGTGTGTGTGTGTGTGTGTGTGTGTGTGTGTGTGTGTGTGTGTGTGTGTGTGTGTGTGTGTGTGTGTGTGTGTGTGTGTGTGTGTGTGTGTGTGTGTGTGTGTGTGTGTGTGTGTGTGTGTGTGTGTGTGTGTGTGTGTGTGTGTGTGCGCGCGTGTTTGTGGGGGGGGACTCGAAATTCTGAGGACATGGGTTCGGATTCCACCGGCCACTCGGCTGCTTTTTCTGCTGCTTTATAATTAATTTCCTTTAAGCGACAGATTCATGGCCGTATTATTCTCCCACCGTTAAGCGCTACAAATTATAAAATAGAAACATTCGCTTATGATTTCGGTGACTGGTTTCCTTCGTGTTTTTCATACGAGCCCCTCCTTTCCCTTTGTTTATATATATATATATATATATATATATATATATATATATATATATATATATATATATATATATATATATATATATATATATATATATATATAGTTGCGAAATTTGACACCGCCAATGAACTCAATGAACGCCGTCGGCTCACTTGTTTTGTTCGGTTTTTGAGGGAAGGAAATGGCACAGTAATTATCTCACATATCTCGGTGCTGTTGCAAATGGGTTGCAAGCCCCAAGGGTAGCGTTGGCCTGGTGGCCTGGGGCAAAGCTGGAAACATCCGAAGGTCCCGGCAAAGGATGAGTCGACTGGCAACAGAACAACTTGTTTATTCCGGCTGCTCATTGCGGTGGGACCCGAACCCACGCCCCCGAAGAGACTGGTGCCTAAAACCAGTCTCTTCGGGGGCGTGGGTTCGGGTCCCACCGCTGCCACCAGTTGTTGCAAATGGGTTGCAAGCCCCAAGGGTAGCGTTGGCCTGGCGGCCTGGGGCAAAGCTGGAAACATCCGAAGGTCCCGGCAAAGGATGGGTCGACTGGCAACAGAACAACTTGTTTATTCCGGCTGCTCTTTTGCGATGCCAGAATAAACAAGTTGTTCTGTTGCCAGTCGACTCATCCTTTGCCGGGAGCTTCGGATGTTTCCAGCTTTGCCCCAGGCCGCCAGGCCTACGCTACCCTTGGGGCTTGCAACCCATTTGCAACAGTGCACACCCGAGTCGCGTCCTAAAGGAAAGGATAAAAGAGGGCGGAAAAGAAGAAAGAGAAAACTGAAAATTGAAAGTTGGATTTTGAGGAAAGGCGCGGCGCTGCGCAGCGGCGGAACACCTGTGGCTCGGTGCTAATAGTGGCGCATGCGCAGTAGTGACTATGCAGCGAGCGCGAGAGAAACACGCGTGGCAGCGGCGAAAGGTAAGGCGACGTAGTCGGCGGCGGCCACCTGCGCAGCGTGTGACGTCACTCGTGCTCCGACATATGCCGGCTCGCGCGAAGCGCGGTGTTGACTAGCGTAGTGTAGCTTTCCGCTTCAACAGGGTAGTTTATCTGCCCGCCAGACCAGCAGTGAAATGTCTACAAAAAAAGGTACATCGGAGCACATAATATATCTGGCCGAGACAATCAGTTAAAAAGCCAACCGGTGCCGAAGATCAACACGAGCTTTCACGCTCGTGTTTACGCACAAACAAACAATAGCCGAATACCACAACGGAAAGCTCCCAACCGCACATGGAGCCGATGCTTGCTTCATTAGGTAACGCTATCTAATGCATTAAGCACACAAAATCTTAGTGGTCTGTAAGAGGCTTCTGCTCAACAAATTCAACGTATAATTGGATCCCTCCTTTGTTTCCAACGCTGAATGTGTACTGGCGGCGTAGCATCGAAGTTTAAATCAGTGCCATCATAGAATCTCAGATTTACGCGAAGAGGTGATAATATTGTTACTCTTCAATTTGTTTTACCCTGTTCACGACGAACAGCAAAAAAAACAGCCATCTGCTGTACAATGAAAATATGCTTTTGAAAAATAGGCTGTTTGAGGAAAGGACACGGTGCAGTAATTGTCACATATCGGTGGACACCCCGACCACGCCGTAAGGGAAAGGAGGCAAGTGGTAGGGAAAGAAGAAATAAAAGAATTGCCGTAGTGGAGGGCTCCGGGAGAATTTAGACCACCTGTGGATATTTAACCTGCACTGACATCGCACAGCACACGAGCGCCTTCGAGTTTAGGCTCCATCGAAATGCTGCATCAGCCGATTGGATTGATCCCAGGTACTCGGGCGCAGCACTCGCGCGCCCTTATCAATGAGGGGCTGAAGCTTCGTGGACTTGATGGACTGCAAAAGTATTCGTCATACTCGCCTCATATTCACATTCTAAAACATTGTGTCTGCCTCTGACATCCTCACATTAGCTTTCACTTGTTCAGACAGGTGTACTGCTGCTTAAACCATTTTAATTAAGGAGCATTGGACTTACACCGAAAATAGTCAGCCGCTACGTGAGCGAAATAATAATGACCTTTTCATGCGAAGGTTGCATTTAATCATTGAAACCTGCACTCTTGCAAATCGGTGAACCTGAACGTCTACAATGCATGTAGCGAAGCTGAGCTGTTCACCACGAATGCAATGAAAATTTTTTAATGGAAAATTTTGCAGCCGAGCACAAGATGCGAGATGCCATCTGCCCCTGCGTGGCTTGTGTACATTAAAAAAAATAAAGCTTGAAACCTAATTTATTTCAGCATGGCAAATTCACTGGTTTTGGTGGCTTGTATTCAGCTGCTTGGAGTGTTACTCAGCTGAGGCTGGCAGTTAGGCGACTCTAGAGATTACAGTGAAGACAGTGCACCTCCTTCACTCTTCATGCTTCATAAATCAGTCTGATCTTGCCACGATAGGAATGCGATGAGAAAAAATGCGTATTTGCTGCCATACTTTCAGCCGAGCAAAAGCACTGAACAAAGTGCAGACAGAGGACATAAAGATGCACACGGCACACGAAATGAAATTTTTGTGAACATTCCGAGCGATAACTTCTCAAGAACGTCCGGCGTGAGTGGAGCGGGCAGATTTCGAGAAGCTGCCGAAAGTGTCCCATCTCTATCCGAGCGTTTAAATAATATTAATAATAATAATAATAATAATAATAATAATAATAATAATAATAATAATAATAATAATAATAATAATAATAATAATTGGCTTTAGGGGAAATGAAATGGCGCAGTATCTCTCTCATATATCGTTGGACACCTGAACCGCGCCGTAAGGAAAAGATAAAGGAGAGAGTGAAAAAAGAAAAGAAGAGGCGCCGTAGTTGAGGGCTCCGGAATAATTTCGACCACCTGGGGATCTTTAACGTCCACTGACAACGCACAGCACACGGGCGCCTTTGCGTTTCGCCTCCATCGAAACGCTGCCGCCGCAGTCGGGTTCGACCCCGGGTACTGCGAATCAGTAGCCGAGCGCACTAACCACTGAGCCACGGCTTCGGATGGTCCCTGACCCAGGGAACCAGTTATGCGCCCCTCCTTCCCTCAAAATCACTGGCGTCTACGACGTTGTCAACACCAACGCCAATGAACACAATAAACGCCAATATAGCATATTTAACATTTCAGTCGGAATATATTCATTCCCACTTTTAAGAAAGTTACCTCTTACTCATCACGTTTGCTACCCCCTGCCTTCAGCGTGAAATTTTCTAAGTTCGAGGAATTAAAGATGGCGGCTATGTTCGGGCGCGAATGATGACGTCAATACCCAATGTAGCGGACAGAAGTGAAACCACGTGATTATGGCGTCGTATTCGAAGATCTCCGGTGGCAAAGTTTTGGAGTCTCAAATCGAAGATGGCGGCCAAATTCGGCTTCCAGTGGTGTAGTCATGATCCAGTATGGCAGATAGAGGCGGCCAAATTCGGCTTCCAATGGTGAAGGCATGATCCAGTATGGCAGATAGAACAGGAACCACGTGATTATGACGTCATGGGAACGAAATGGCCGCATAGTTTCGGTTTTTTAAATTGGAGATGGCGCCTTTCTGTGTGAAGTCAAAGCTAAGATGGCGGCCAATAACATTACTTCTGCTCGGCTAGGCGGGGTGCGTGCAGCCATATGTAAACAACCGCATCAATCGGGAGCCCCTGAGATGCAAAGCGTACCTCTCTTTAATCTAATTCATATGAATTTTAGTAAATAAACAGGTAGCACTCGTTGCTTCAACGACTTCCAGATGGTCTGGAATATATGTCTGGTGATCATTCGATTGCAAGTGTAGAGTGACCTATGAGCAACGTGATGTACAGTTCCCGCGGCGTCTCAGCCAATGCTTTGCGCTTGCTATCCATAATGTGATAAGCGACGTGTGCAAAGTGACGTGTGCATGCTTGCTTGATATTAAACCTGTCCTCGCCCATGACGCCACTTTGATGGCCATTGCACGTGACAGCGAGAGATCTGCTGTGTAACAGAATTGTCATTAAGCCCACCTGTTAACTTTCTCATGCAATCTTTCGACGACTGCTTACAGCCGTCACTACGGCGTGTGCCATGCTCTCGCAGCAAAATTGAATAATATCACCGGGTTGAAAACTGTTATACATTTCTTGTAAACAAGCCATACTCTGTTCGCGGACGTCGCCCAGCAAACCAGCTTGTTCCTCCGTGGCCAGTTCGATGGTATAGACTTACAACTCCAGCAAAAGCCTGTAGCTGTTACTTCATTACACTAAACCCGAGCAGGTTATCAGATGAACACGCACGTTGTATTATTTGTACAGCGTGTACATGAGATTCTTTTCCACATTCTTCCCTTCAGGATACGGCTTTAATGTCTGCGGAATGTCTGAGTTGGAGTGCTCTTCCTTCGTCTTAATCCTACAGCTCGCCCTCTTGATTATTGCCTGTTTGATTTTTTAAAGTATACTTAATTTAAACCACACGAGTGCATTTGAAAGTGAGCAGTAAGTACAAATAATAAAAATGGACGCTACAATCACCGACAACAGACAGACACTAACTTTATTAACGCTGCAGGTCAAGTAGGCCGGATGTCCAGGAGCTTTCCCGTGTGGAGGACACAGTCAGCCCGTTACACGAGCCGAGCTTGAAGGCCCAGTTCCATGCTACGCAGCGCGATCTCCCACTGCTCCTCGGTAGCAATTATAAAGGCGATTGCAGGCACCTCGGCTACTGCGTATAACAAGAACCTGTGAATGACAGAGCTTAGAGAAAATGAATGATAATTAGCTCAGCTAATCCACGATACCAAGCGAAAGCAACTGGCCTTTATTGTGTTCATTGGCGTTGGTGTTGACAACGTCGTAGACGCCAGTGATTTTGAGGGAAGGAGGGGCGCATAACTGGTTCCCTGGGTCAGGGACCATCCGAAGCCGTGGCTCAGTGGTTAGTGCGCTCGGCTACTGATTCGCAGTACCCGGGGTCGAACCCGACCGCGGCGGCAGCGTTTCGATGGAGGCGAAACGCAAAGGCGCCCGTGTGCTGTGCGATGTCAGTGGACGTTAAAGATCCCCAGGTGGTCGAAATTATTCCGGAGCCCTCAACTACGGCGCCTCTTCTTTTCTTCTTTCACTCTCTCCTTTATCTTTTCCTTACGACGCGGTTCAGGTGTCCAACGATATATATATATATAAGAGAGATACTGCGTCATTTCATTTCCCCTAAAACCAATTATTATTATTATTATTATTATTATTATTATTATTATTATTATTATTATTATTATTATTATTATTATTATTATTATTATTATTATTATTATTATTATTTAACCGCTCGGATAAAGATGGGACACTTTCGGCCGCTTCTCGAAATCTGCCCACTCCACTCACGCCGGACGTTCTTGAGAAGTTATCGCTCGGAATGTTCACAAAAATTTCATTTCGTGTGCCGTGTGCATCTTTATGTCCTCTGTCTGCACTTTGTTCAGTGCTTTTGCTCGGCTGAAAGTACGGCAGCAAATACGCATTTTTTTCTCATCACATTAATATCGTGGCAAGATCAGACTGATTTATGAAGCTTGAAGAGTGAAAGAGGCGCACTGTCTTCACTGTATTTTCTAGAGTCGCCTAACTGCCAGCCTCAGCTGAGTAACACTTCAATCAGCTGAATACAAGTCACAAAACCAGTGAATTTGCCATGCTTAAATAAATTAAGTTTCAAGCTTTTTTTTAATGTACACATGCCACGCAGGGGCAGATGGCATCTCGCATCTTGTGCTCGGCTGCATAATTTGCCATTAAAAAATTTTCATTGCATTCGTGGTGAACAGCTCAGCTTCGCTACATGCATTGTAGACGTTCAGGTTCACCGATTTGCAAGAATGCAGGTTTCAATGATTGAATGCAACCTTCGCATGAAAAGGTCATTATTATTTCGCTCACGTCTTCTTCTCTTCTCCACCAATCGTCTCTCCACCTCACCGAATGCTTCTTCTTCCTCTTCTTTATTCTTCGGTTAATTCGCGTCGTCTTCTTCAGACCTTTTTCCTTTAAAATTAATTTAATTTAGGCTCCTTAATATATATATATATATATATTTATATATATATATATATATATATATATTTATATATATATATATATATATATATTCTCAACTGCGGAAGGGACCGGTTAAAGTTTTCGAGAGCGTCGGAATGAGACGCTGCGTAGACGAATCGCCGAGGAAATGAAACTTTCGCAGTTCAACTAGGGTTATCCAGAGCTAAACCACAGCCATTTTTTTTTCAGGGCTTGAAAGGGCGCAATAGAACCGGCTTACGTCTACTTCGTACTCCCTTTCGTTTCCTGGAAAATAACTGACACCTGATTTAATATTTGCGTCGGGTCCTTGGACCCAAGGTATTAAACTTATTTTTGGAATATGGCGGAGTGCTTGCCTTGAAGCACTCTGGCACGGGTCGGCTCAGTATTGCGCTGCCTCTGGGATCGGCCCCGGGCATATTAGCGCGCACCTTTTCTTTCTATCTTTACTCTCCTATCCTTTAAATCTCCTATTTTCAGCACGCCGGAGCGAGTGTGGCTCGGATTGAGCCAGTAGGCCATCCCGTGCGCTTTCCTTTTGCTCCCAGTGACAGCAACAGCTGCCTTCATGCCAGCACCTCTTTCCTCGTTTATTCTTTTACTCCCTCCTTTAACCCTTCTCTTATGGAGTGGTTCAAGTGTCCACCGACATATATGACAATTACTACGATATTTGTTTTCCATAAAACCAATTTTCATGCCTAACACGTTGCCCTTCACGGTGGCTCAGTGGTTAAGGCGCTCGTCTACTGAGCCAGAGTACACAGGTTCGAACCCGACCGAGGCGGGCGCGTTTCGATGGAGGCGAAACTCAAAAGGCGCCAATGTGCTGCGCCACGTTAGCGCACGTTAAGGGTCTTCAGGTGGTAGAAATTATCCCGGAGACCTCCACTACGGCACCTCCTCTTTTTTCACCTCTTCTTTGACTCCTTCCTTTATTCCCTCCCTTACAGTGTTGTTCGGGTGTTCACCGGGGTATGTGAGAGTGCTGTGCGATGTTAGTGCACGTTAAACATCCCCAGGTGGTCGAAATTATTCCGGAGCCCTCCACTACGGGCACCTCTTTCTTTCTTCTTTCACTCCCTCCTTTATCCCTTCCCATACGGCGTGGTTCAGGTGTCCAACGATATATGAGACAGATACTGCGCCATTCCTTTCCCGAAAAACCATATAAATTAAAGTTACTGCGCCACTCCCTTTCCTCAAAATCAAGCTTCATTTTTTTCAAACACGAGAGGACATACATGTGCATGCACTGACATCGCAAAGAAAAAATAATGTGGATTAGGCCAGCTAATCTAGGATATACAAAGGGTTTGGGTTTATGGGTTGGGTTTATGGGGGTTTACCGTCCCAAAGCGACTAAGGATATGAGGGACGCCGTAGTGAAGGGCGCCGGAAATTTCGACCACGTGAGGTTCTTTAACGTGCAGTGACATCGCACAGTACACGGACCACTAGAATTTTGCCTCCACCGAAATTCGACCGCCGCGGCCAGGATCGAGCCCGCGCCTTTCGGGCCAGCAGCCGAGCGCCATAACCACTCAGCCACCGCGGCGTGTAGGATATACAAAGCGAAAGCGAGATTGAGGTATCCACTAACCCACAGAGCCGGTTGTGCGCCTTTCCTCTCTTGAAAATGAACGGTCTTTGCAAAGTAGCCAACATCAATTAACTATACGAACGCCGTCGGCTCACTTATTTTGTTTGGTTTTTTGTGAAAAGGAAATGGCACAGCAACCGTCTCACATATCCCGGTGGACAGGCGGACCACGCCGTAAAGGAAGGAATAAAGAAGGGAGGAAGAGAGGAAAGAAATGACTCAATAATAATAATAATATTTGGTTTTGGGGGAAGGAAATGGCGCAGTATCTGTCTCATATATCGTTGGACACCTGAACCGCACCGTAAGGGAATGGATAAAGGAGGGATTGGAAGAAGTAAGAAAGAGGTGCCGTAGTGGAGGGCTCCAGAACAATTTCGACCACCTGGGGATCTGCAACGTGCACTGAGATCGCACAGCACACGGGCGCCTTAGCGTTTTGCCTCCATCGAAACACAGCCGCCGCACGTTAAAGATCCACAGGTGCTTTGCCTCCATATAAACGCCGACACCGTGGTCGGGTTCGTACCCGGTAACTCCAGATCAGTAGCCGAGCGCCCTAACCATGGTGCCACCGCGGCGGGTAAAGAAAGAGAAAACTGAAAATTGAAAGTGGCATTTTGGCACTACCCGACTCCATCAAGACGCTATTGTGGCCGCAGGGCAGTGCGCGCAAGCGTGAGCGAACTTTGGTGAGCCTCTGTGCATTCCTCGAACAGACGGGCTTGACGTTCCGTCTGTTCCCCGTCAGGTAGTTACACGCAGTGACAGAACGCTCTGCGAGTTCTACCTTCAACGATTAATAACTGGACGCCCCACTCCAGTTGTAACCAACACAGTGCAGTGCGCGTGTGTGATTTAATTCCTCTAAAATGAACTAATCACGCGCACAACCTGGACACATTTCTTATTGTGTAAATAGTTTGTACATATTACTTCTCTCCCTATCCTCTCTTCCTGTCCCCTCACCTCTTTCATTTCATTTCTTCATTCTGCCTGCTGTTCTTTATTTCCGCTGCCCCAGCTCAGGTGCTTCAGTGTCGATGGCAGATGCCGGGGCTAGCAAAAATTTTTCCTTCCTTTTTACTATTATTTTTAATAAAACCACTACCACCACCAAAGTGGCATTTTGAGGAAAGGCGCGGCGCTGCGCAGCGGCGGAACACCAGTGGCTCGGTGCTACTATAGTGGCGCATGTGGAGCTGTGACAAGGTAGCGAAAGAGAAATGCGCCCTGCGTCCTCACTGCTCCTCGCGCATGCGCAACACGGCTCTCCAGGAGTCACGCGAAACTGCTCAAACTGCAGCCAGTAAAGCTTTCGGTTTAAAATCGTCTTTTCTTGTGCACGCTATTCAACAACATTACATTAAAATGAACAGCGAAGGTAACCATTATTCTTTGCTCAAATCTTACTGGCTTTTTAAAACTTGATCAACATTTCCATGCAACTTCAGCACAGCGTCATTGAGGGCTGCAGGCAAGCTTTTCAAAAAAAAGTTTTAAGCGGACTTAAACAAAATCTTCTGCTCAACTGTTACCTTTTTGGCCGCAGAATGCAATACCTTGGAGCGCATCGGCTCCATTTGTAATGTCCGGCGTCTGGGTCCGTTTTGCGCTGTATTTGATAATATATATGGGCGCAAGAAATTGGATGTGGCTACACGCACACTTTATATAAACAAGCTCCATGTATAAAGGCTTTATTTCATTCAAGTAAATAGGCTTAGGATATTTGCTATTAACGGGATAGCGGTTAAGTTGCCGACCAGAGGAGAACCCGGCGTTGATTCGTCGCCGTGAGGTGTGCTCAAAGAGGTATTGCCTTGGCACGTGGACCTGTTCAATGGAAAGTTGAAAACCGGTGATGCCACTTGTCTCAAACGACATCAGGACATGTGAGTATATAAAAGAAAGGAATTGCCTGAAAGGAAATGATATTAAATTGTAAAAAAAATAGGAGGGGACAATTAAGCTCCGCCTCACTGGCATGTCACAATAGCGAAGTGGTTTATTTGGCATGTGTACTTAGAAGCTCGCTGTCCGCCGCCGCTGTGGCTCTGTAGTTATGGCGCTTGTCGGCTGACCCGAAAGACGCAGGCACGATACCGGACGTGGCGGTCGAATTTCGATGGAGGCGAAATTCTAGAAGCCCGTGTACCGTGCGGTGCCATACTGCATTTTAAAGAACCGAAGGTGGTCGAAATTTGCGAAGCCCTTCACTACGGCGTTCGTCATAGCTTGAGTCGCTTTGAGGCGTTAAATGCCCAGAAACGAACCAAACGAGAAGGCCACCAGAAGACCGAGGAAGCTGCCCAGCTCGAATAACAGAAACGAAATAAAACCAAGGTGCCGACCGGAAGCCCAGCCATTACAAAATTTTTTAAAATTTAGACTCTATAAATTCTTTATAGACAAACCCTGAAGTAGCCTGTAGGCAACACAACCGTCTGTACACTATACAAATCATCTAGACAGTTTATAGACAATATAGATTTATGGTCATACACATATAGTAGACTTGTCTATAGAAAGTCTATAGCCTACGAAGAGACAAAACGAAATATCTACAAGAAGGCAATAGACTCTACAGACTCTCTGTAGACCATGTTTGTAAGGGAGGAGCCAAATCCAGCAGCCAAAAGTGCCTTGGCTGTAATGCTTTGACAGCGCGCGACCATAGTCATCTAAGCGCCGTCCTAGGGTGTGCTACGCTTTTTTAGTATTGCATTTCAAACTCACCACTATTCCGCAGAGCGATATAAACCGCAATTTCATGATGTGCTACGTGAAGCACTTTGAGGAGTTTGATATCATTTTCTCCGTAGAAATATTTTCTTTCATTTTAGTAAACGTCAGTTTTTTATATTAACCACCTTGTTTCCTGAAATACCCACCTTTAGCAGCTTACAACTAGCGACGGGCAAGCCTTAATCAATAAAAATATCGATAGGCTGCTTGCACTGCGTGCCTTAAAAATTATTGGTTGGTTCGTTGGTTTTGGGGGAAAGGAAATGGCGCAGTATCTGTCTCGTATATCGTTCGACACCTGAACCGCGCCGCAAGGCAAGGAATAAAGGAGGGAGAGAAAGAAGGGAGAAAGAGGTGCTGTAGTGGAGGGCTCCGGCTTAATTTTGACCACCTGGGCATTTTTAACGTGCACTGACATCGCACAGCACACGGGCGCCTTAGCGTATTGCCTCCATAAAAAAGCAGCCGCCGCGGATGGGTTCGAACCTTAAAAAATGAAAATTGTTTTTTTTAGCGAAGGGAAATGGCGTAGTATCGGTCTAACCTATCGTCGGACACCGGTACTGCACCGTAAGGGAAGGGATAAAGGAGGGAGAGAAAGAAGAAAGGAAGAAAGAGGTGCCCTAGTGGAGCGCTCCGGAATAATTTCTACCTTCTGGGAATCTTTATCGTGCACATATATCCCACAGCACACGGGCGCTTTAGCGTTTCGCCTCCATCGAAACTCAGCTGCCGCGGTCGGGTTCTAACCCGGGAACTGCGGACCAGTAGCCTACTTTCAAGAAAGAAGTGGTTTTAGGTTACATTGTTGGCATATACTTATTTCGAGGCGCTTTCTGCAACAATAGTGTAAAACCTCAGCAAGCGAATTGATTTTTCCTGCTAGTTTGGTGCATGTAGAAAAAATTCTTATTTTTTGGTAATTTAGCATCCTGTATGTCCCAAACGGGATGCTTTTTTAAAACTAACGAACAGATTAAGATTATGAGATCCATGGGTTATGACATATCCATAAAGTAGAAAGGGCACAGGCGAGAGCATGGTTTCTTTTCAATAACTAAGCGAAGTGTTTATTCCGTAACAATTGCAAAATACAGTCTCGGCTGGGAAAAACGAAGAGAATTCGTTCGTTTGAAATCATTCTACAATATGCTTCACTCTAGAACAGGTAAACAACCCCGCCGATTCATGCTGAGTCCGGAATTCGTTTCATCACGTCCGAATGTCTGAATCACATAAACAAGCTCACAGATACATAGCGTAAAATTCATTTTTAGGAGATATTTATTGCCTCTGCACATCAGTGATGGGCGAAGTGTGATGAAAGGTGTAGTAGTTATTAAATTAATGAAAACAAATATTGGCTGGGGCTTAGCTAAGGTTAAGCCTGGGTATCTAGAAGCGGAAAGGTTCGGTGATGCTTATGGTTTAGCTTATGGTTATGCTTTGCTGCGTCGTTTAGCGAGACGTTCTTCTCGTTGTTCGGGTATCACGGACGCTCGCTGAGCTTTCAGTCTTTCATTTCTTCGCTCCTTTTCAGCCAACTCCCGTGGTAGCACTTCTGTATCGGTAGTATCACTGTCTTCTCCTTCTATGTTGAATGCGCACGCCTATTCTCTGGCAAGTGGTTATATAGTCGGCCTCCGCGATAAACACGCGCTTGCGGCGAACGTCAAACGATGACGCATAGCGCGCGGCAGTGGCCACCTGCGCCGCGCGTGACGTCACGCGCGGCAGCGGCGAAAGGTCAGGCGACGGAGTCGGCGGCGGCCACCTGCCCCATGCGGGACATTACTCGGGCTCCGACATACGCCGGCTTACGCGAAGCGCGGTGTTGACTAGCGTAGTGAAGCTTTTTGTTTGAAAAGGCTAGCTGATTTGATTAAGTTCAGTAGAGAGCTATGATATGGTTCCTGCGTCCAGGCAATATATGAAGCAGGGCTGCTTGGTGAAAACCCCGCTACCTTTATGAGCCGGGTCCTTGTAGGCTTGAGAGCTGGGTAGTCCCACAGTAAGTGATGAACGTCGGGTTCAATATCCTCGCGTTTGCATACCAAACACCCAAGCCGAGGAAAGAAATCTCGGTACTGAGGCCAACCCCGATTGACTGCAGGTGTGAGGGCAACCCCGACCTGGATCTCCTAAGTGCAACACATCTCTTGGAAATGGCATTTTCTCCCAACTATCAGGGAATGGAATTGCCTTTATTGTGCTGATGCTGTTGCAGTTGTATCGAGATTTATTTGTCAACAAAGGAAAATTGAAATTCTTGCCATTTTCCGACTGTTCTGTAAACAACCCGCACTTCGTTTTTGCTTTGGATTACCTCCAGCCCCCTCCCCCCCCTCCCCCCACCGTCCTACTAGATTAAACCTGCACTAGCGTCTTAGGCAAGGCTGAATTGTGGGCCAGTTGGTATGACATTTATTACTATTGTGTGACATGTATGACTCTTGTGAACTTTATTTACTGCTTTTATATCCAAAAGAATGGGATTTGTATAGGAGCTAGTGTAGCGCCAGTGCTTTCTAACATTTTCCTCGCGAAGTTTCATCGCTCGCTATCAATAGTTTTGGACTACGGTCGTGTTGTGCGAAGTTTAAGATATGTAGATGATTTTTTAGTGCTTTTAAACGGCGTACTTAAGACCTCCTACCGACTGGGAGTAGAACACATCATGAGTGCTTTTAGGGAGTGTTTACCCCATGTAAAATTTACTCACGAACTAGCCGCACACAATTCCATTCGTTTTTTAGACGTGCTAGTAACCTGCTCAGGAGAAGCCATGTGTGCTGGATGTACGCATCTAGAACTCGAAAAGGACTCTTGCCGTACGACTCAAACCGCTCTAAATTAGTCAAGTGAAATATTGAGGTGTCCAACGATATATGAGACAGATACTGCGCCATTTCCTTTCCCCCAAAAAACCAATTATTAAT
The DNA here is from genome assembly GCF_052857255.1 of Amblyomma americanum. NCBI lineage: Eukaryota > Metazoa > Arthropoda > Arachnida > Ixodida > Ixodidae > Amblyomma > Amblyomma americanum. Next base: position 79,531,089 of record NC_135507.1, read on the forward strand.
TATTATTAAGTATTGCTAAGACTTGTTTTTCAAACGCTGTGAAAAGTTGTTGCCACACTGTCTCCGCTAGTGTCATGACGCAGGCCAATCGCCTCTTTGGTGCGGGCTTCGAAACAGAAATGGTGAGAGGAGAGGCCGAGTCTGTGTTGAAGGAATTGAATAGCAGGGCCAAGCAAGAAAAGAAGTCTACTGCGGAAGAAAGGAAGAGAGTTCAAGTGGTGCCGTATCTGCACAAAGTGGCGCACAATGCAAAAAAAAAGTCGCCGCGTGCCAAGGTGTTCACGTCGTTAAGTAGCGAAGGCTACATAGGCCACGAATTCGCACTTTCGCTGTGCTCCCAGTCCCACCTTGATCGCACCACACCTCGTGACCAAACACGTGACTGGCTAGGTGAACCGCGTGACCAGCCAAGGCTCCACGCCGTGTCGGGAGCGACTGAAACCCCCGCACACTCACTGAATAAAAGAAAACCCTGTGTCGAGGCTGGGAATCGAACCAGGGCCTTTGGAATTAGAGGCGGAGACGCTTACACTCCGCCACGACGAAGCTTTTTTTTTTTCTTTATTGCATAGAAGAACTTCTGTAGAAAGGAGGAAACTTCAATCAGACTAGTTCGCGTCTCAAGTTACCGGGCTGCTTAATATGAGCCCCCCATAGCCCTAACTCACCACTGCATCCCCATCAAAACATCAAAATTCAGGGAGGCACACACAAGCATCTAGGCACGGCAGCCAGCTTGTAGGTTCGTCGCGAGCAGCATATACACTCCTCACCAACGCACACTGTTCCCGAAACACAGATTTGGACGATCTTGGTGGCTCGGCATGTCTGTCCATCATACGGCTTTTCCAAAGGCTGAATAGTCCCATCAACACAAACACGTCATAAGGCACAACAGAGTTTTTGTCAACAGGCAGAAATCTAATAGTGTATGGTGTAATTTCAATGTCCTTCTTAAGAGTTCGTTGTAGTATGTCCCAAAAGAACATGGCATCACGGCACAGGATGAAGCAATGATCAATTGTCTCAGGCACGTTACACAGACGACAATTCACATTCCAGGGTACAAACATCCCCTTGTCATTAAGAAATGTCTTGACAGGCAGCGTCGCTGTGTGTAGTTTGAAAAAGAACGTTTTAGCGGCTGCCTGAATGCACATCCGCCTAACACGCTTTAGAACACTGATGTCCAAAGACCCCAAATAAGGCTGCCGATACAATGTTGTAGGGAACAAAGACTCAGTGAGAGCCTGGGTCATCTGCTTTCTCGAGAGGCTATACAGGTAATCTAAAGAGAAGCGCACTGTGAGAAAATTGAAAGTGTCAGCAACCTCCTTAAGAAATCCCCATAAAGTCCCCTCACGAGCCTGCACAGTCGGTGCGAATAAGTAAGGCAAATGAAAACTAAGCCGCCTAATGAGCACAGCTACCAGAAACGGGTCGTTTGCCGATTTGAAAAAGAAAAAATGGGAAACGAGTTGATGCACGCACAGGTGAACAAGGCCCACTCCACCACCCTCTAAGGGAAGGAACAAGTTGTCACGCCTCATCGGCTCCCATTGAGAGCGCCAAACGAATGCTGCAAATATTCTATGTATTGCTTGCACCTTCCTCCTCGCACAATGCAGGACTTGAAGGACATACGCGAGCTTTGCAAACAAAAAAATGTTACAGACCTGTGCCCTCGCAAACACTGAGAGTTCCCTACCCATCCAAGCCTGTGTTTGCCGCCGTAGAGTTACAGTTTGTGAATCCCAGTAGGCTGTACTGTTGCGAACTTGGTGCAGCGGAACGCCTAGGTACTCAAGAGGGCTACAGTTCCAGCATATACCACCGAACTGGCTTGGCCTAGTTCCCCAATGACCCAACCAAAAGCCTTTGGATTTCTCTAAATTAAAAGCCGCGCCTGATACATCGCAGAACTGTTTAGTCAAGTTTAGAGCCTCGAGTACACTCTTTTTGTCAGAACAAAAGAGGGCGACATCATCAGCGTAAGCTAAAAATTTAACTTCACATTGAGCCAGAGAGAAACCGCGGATAGCTGCGCTGTTAATTATACTGAGACAGAGGGGTTCCAGATATAGGGCAAACAACAATGGAGACAGTGGACATCCTTGACGAACAGATGCTTCTAGTGGTACTGGTTTCGTTAGCTTCTGATTAACAATAACCCTTGTATAGGAGTTCTTATAGCACAGCCTTACGCCTTTGAGCAAGACGTCACCAATATTTGCATACTCCAAGACCGCGAACAAGAAATCGTGCCGAACTTTATCAAACGCCTTAGCCAAGTCAATTTGAATCAGAGCTACTTGGCCTATCTCATCTGATACTGTCTCTAATACTGAACGTGCAATATGGATATGTGTTTGAATACTGCGGCCTCTAATACCACAGACCTGATGCGGACCTATCAAGTCCATAATGACGAGCTGCAGACGACTGCTAAGAACCTTGGCAAAAATTTTGTAATCAACATTGCAAGGGGAAATTGGACGATATCCCTCAACAGTTTTCAACCGATTAGTATCTTTGCTTTTGGGAATTAATATTGTGTGCCCAGAATAAAAAGTGGGAGGCAGGACACCCACATCATAAGATGCTTTGAAAACTTCCATCAAAACAGGCACTAGGCAAGGCGAAAATGTTTTATAGAATTCGCTAGTAATACCATCTGGCCCAGGAGATTTCTGGCTCTGCGGGGCAGAAATGGCGGATTGAATTTTATCCAAAGTGATAGGTCCCTTCACTATAGCACACTTCTCATCATCAAATCGAGGGAAGTTGCCGAGCAAGGAACTGTAATCGAAACCCTGACTTGGATCTTCGCAACTGCCAAACAGCTTCCGATAATAGTCGAAGAAAGCAGCAAGAATACCAGGCGCATCACTGTATGTGCAATCACCATACTGAATTTCCAATATTTCCTTCGCAAGAGCATTCTCTCTTTCATCACTCAGGGCCCGACGAGAAGGTTGCTCATCAAGAAACCTTCGGGACCTAGATCGTATCAAGGCCCCCTTATATCTGTCTGTCGCAAATTGTTGAAGCTGTGCTTTTACGTTATTAATCTCTTCGAGATAGGCACCCGGGCTTACCCTCTCTAGCTCATGTAGCTCCGTTAGGGTGCGCCCAAGCTCACGAAGGTGGTGTCTCTTCAGGAAAGCGATTCTTGCTGAGGCCTCAATTGCCAAGTTTTTGATCTCCTGTTTAAACAAGTCCCACTTCTGAAAAATGGAAAGATCACGGCGTGACCATACGACCTTCAAACAAGTAGGTACAGCACGCTGAAAGATTTCGTCTGAGAGCAGACAGTTATTCATCTTCCACAACTCCCATCGAGGGTGAAGTACATGCCGAGTGTACTTTCCTATCTGAAGAGACACCATACAGTGGTCACTGAAGAAAATGGGCCGCACCCAGTAGCCAAACACACTTGCTAATGCGTCAACAGAAACTAAATTCTGTCAAGGCGAGCATTAGAGGAAAACTGAAAATGAGTGAAATGTATACTGTCGCCTTTTTCCTGCCCGACATCCACAAGACTATATTCAGAAACCAAATCGGTAAGTAATGCAGCACTATGGTCGTATCTCTTACATACCACTGAGCGGTCCTCATCCCTACAAACGCAATTAAAATCTCCCAACAATATAATTTTGCGGTCCTTGCACAAATGTTCAACTAATGACAGAAAAAAAAGCCTTCTATCGCGCTGCTTTGTGGGGGCATAAACACAAATAATCCGCCACTGTACACCTGAAATTGTGAGATCACAGCATATAAGTCGCCCCTCGTCATCTATGCAATAAGACATGGCTGTCATCTCTAGCGTGTTCGCCAGGAATAGCATACAACCTCCGGATAAGCCTCTCGCGTGGCTAACAATAATGCTGTATTCCGACAAAAAAGGCTCAAGAGCAGCTGCTGTCTCTTCATCAGAGGACAACTTTGTTTCCTGGATAGCGGCTACACACACACTCCATTTCTTTAAGAGATGCCGTACCTGCTGTTGCCTCCTACGATTACGCATACCCCTAACGTTAAGGGTAGCGACTTGATATGCTGCGACGCTCGCCATTTTGGTGCCAGTCTTAACAAACGCCATCCCCTGGAATGTGGTGGCCCGTTGCCAAATTGGCGGCCTCTCGGGCAGACATCGCCCGCCTCTTTAACACCACCCTTCCCGTGGCCTCTACACATTGTGCCTTCTGGTCAGCGCCATCGATACACACCTCGTCAGCATCTGCAGGACGTTTCAAAGGTGCGGTGCTGTCCATGTCTTCCTCTGAGACAGCCAAGGCCTCGGCCCACGAACCCGAGGGGAGCACATCACTCACTGCCACACTGACAGCCGACAGAGAACCTGACACGCCAGAGATCGACGCCACACACGTCTCACCGTTACCCTCCAACGACGAAGCAGAATCAGCATCAGAGGAGGATCGGCGAGCATTCACTGGCTGTATCGCCTCGACTGACTCCACAGGAGGCATATCCGGACGTTGACCTGTGGCAACGAGGTGTTCCTGTGCAGCAAGCACAGCAGTCTCTGTAACACTCCGCCACGACGAAGCACGATTTAGCCATCTATAAATGCGCATCTAGTGAATGCACGGGTTTCGTATATTAACTCTTCCGAAACGGATCTCACCACGCTTTCGCTACGTATATCCTGGCCTAACACAGCTAGGTCATAATTTTTTTTTCTGCCCCTGTTAAGCTTTCAGGTCTCTACGCACGAATAATGCCTGATTGTGATAAGAATCACTGCAACACCAAGCATAGAGCAATGTTTGCCAGATGCAAAACAGAAGTCATATATCAGATCTTGCTTACGTGTTGAAAGTGTTACAAACGACAGACTGGTAATTGTATTAATGAACAAAAATTCGAAGTTGTGAAGATGGCAATCTTGCTTTGAATTGTAGTTGATCCCGGGGAAGCGTTCCCCTCGTTTCAATCATGTAACCGTTTTAGCCAAAGGAAAAACAAGAAGGGCATGGGAAATTTTCGAAGCCAATCTGAGAGCTAAAATGGTGATGCTTCCGTCAGTACCCCGTCGATTGGGCTGACAACGAAAGAGATTGACTTCCTGAGTGATTAAACGTAGGTTGTTTGTATAGGGTTGGCGCATGCGTGACGGTTACCCTACGGAATGGGCACAATAAAGATGTCACTTGTTAGCCCAGCCTTGTCAATTGAAGGTTCACCTCTTGTCCCTCGTCTTTTTGCGGCTGGTAAAAATTTTTCTCTGACATGGTGCCTTAGGTACACTAGTAATTAAAGAAACACAATATTATATTTTTCACACAATAGTAAGCTACAATGCACGCCCTCCGCCATTTAGTCACAGTAATAATACCATGTTTCTCTCTAAATCTCATGTTGTTTGCACCTTCGCAACCAAAAAAGATTCTACGCTATCGGGAGTGTTTATTTGTAAAAAACTTTATTATTCGATGTTAAAACTATCTATCATCGTCGCACTTAGCGCGAAATTGCGTTAAAGCTTTGCAGACATCATCCGTCAGTATTTTTCCTGTTACAAACTGACGTACATCTACTGTTTATTCTTGGGCATACCAATTAGGCTGTAAATGTTTTGATAGACATAACGAGGGGTGCAAAGTTCTTGAGGCGAACTTCATTCCGCAGCTGCATTGACCCTGAAGCCGGCCTTGCAGGTCATACTGAAGCCGAAGTCATTTGAATTATTCCGAAATTACCCGCCGTGGTGGCTCAGTGGTTAGTGCGCTCGGCTACTGATCCGGAGTTCCCGAGTTCGAACCCGACCGCGGCGGCTGCGTTTTTATGGAGGAAAAACGCTAAGGCGCCCGTCTGCTGTGCGAAGTCAGTGCACGTTAAAGATCACCAGGTGGTCGAAATTATTCCGGAGCCCTCCACTACGGCAACTCTTCTTCCTTTCTTCTTTCACTCCCTCCTTTATCCCTTACCTTACGGCGCGGTTCAGGTGTCCAACGATATATGAGACAGATACTGCGCCCTTTCCTTTCCCCAAAAACCAATTATTATTAAGTATTCCGAAACATTCTTTCTGTCACAATGGTTCCCAACGCAAACAAACCCGAGCCCACAAATCACCTTCGGTTGCTTTCAAAAGGCTCGTTCGTCGGCTGAAATCAGATTCGCCGAAACGCCGGTAGAGTTTGCGGTGGCTTGGATGCAACGAAACGTGCCGATGTACCCGCACGCTGACGTCACACTGATAACGTATGCTCTTGAAGCGGACGCTCAATAGCCTCAAGGAACCAAACAGCCGCGGTGGCTCAATAGTTAGCGCACTCGGCTAATGATCCGGAGTTCTTGGGTTCGAAGCCGCCCGCCGCGGCCGCGTTTCTACATATGTGACAAATATTGCGCCATTTTCTTTCCCCCAAATCTAATTTTCATTATTAATATGATATTCAAATTGGTTTTTGGGGTAGGAAATGGAGCAGTATCTGTCTCATATATAGTTGGACACCTTAATCGGGCTGTAAGGGAAGGGAAAAAGGAGGGACTGAGAGAAGAAAGCAAGGAAGAGGTGCCGTAGTGGAGGGCTACGGAATAATTTCGACCAAGGATATGTAACTCGCAATGACATCGCACAGCACAGGGGCGCCTTAGTGTTTTGCCTCCACAAAAACGCAGCCGCCGCGGTCGGGTTCGAACCTAAGAACTCCGGACCAGTAGCCGAGCGCCCTAAACACTAAGCCACAGCAGCGGGTCCAATTTGAAAAATAATAATAATCATTGGGTTTTAGGGGAAAGGAAATGGCGCAGTATCTGTCTCGTATATCGTTGGACACCTGAACCGCGCTGTAAGGGAAGGGATAAAGGAGGGAGTGAAAGAAGAAAGGAAGAAAGAGGTGCCGTAGTGGAGGGCTCCGGAATAATTATGACCACCTGGGGATCTTTAACGTGCCCTGACATCGCACCGCACTCGGGCGCGTTAGCGTTTTGCCTCTTTAAAAACGCAACCGCCGCGGTCGGGTTCGAACCCGGGAACTCCGGATCAGTAGCCGAGCGTCCTAACCACTGAGCCACCGCTGCTGGTTTAAAATAAGGCGACATAAAAAGCTTTCGCCTTGGGATAAAATGCATTAATCGAAACGCATGGCTATATTATTGTTCATAAAATGTCTTTCTACCCACGACATGCACCACTTCTCTTCGGGGTCGACGTCGCTCGTATCTTGTCAATCCATCATGAACAAATTCAGAGTCCTGCTCACATATTAGGTGGAATTATCTTGTACGACCGGAAGCGCTCGGATGCGCTTAAGTGGAATAGAAGGAAAGAAATAATTAGCAACGCTCGCCAAACTTCCTAAAACGGAAGGATGGGCGTGGACACATTTCTATCTCTAACAACAATGAACCTTGCTGACCAGCGGAGGAGGAAGGCCTCCTCACCCTACATGACGAGTTCTTCATTCAAGTGTTTAAGCATCAAAGATCTAAGGGGGTACAGTAAAGGAAACATTGCTTTCGGTCGTCCCCGAAAGTACCCTCTTGTTCCAGAGGACCTAAGCACGCACACACATTATTAATTAAACAAAAAGAAATCGCGACTGTGACTCTGCCACCGCACGCGCACCTGAAACATGCGCGCTACCAAGCGCTAGAAATCGCGCGCGACTGAGCATTCAAAAATGGCATGGTTGAGAGTTTCAGTCCGACCGCATTGCGGACATGAGGCGCAGGGCGCCGCAAAGCGGTCAGCTGTCGGTGGCGCTTCCCATTCACGAAGCCAGGTAAAATTGGATACCTCAGCGGCGTAGACAGGCAAAGATTCTTTGTTTCCGCCTTTTACGCACTTTCCTGTGCTGGGCTACATTCAGGTTGCGAATCGCGTCATATTCGCAAGTTTCACTCGCGGACAATTCTTTCAAATCACACAACAGAGTGTAGAAAGTTTACAAACTAATAAGGAAGGAAACTCAACAATAGACGATCTAAAGACATTCATGCAGCAGCAAATGCAGCAGATGCAGCAGCAGATACAGCAACTAAATCAAAAGATAGCCCTGCAAGATCAGAGCTTCCGCACCTATGTAAAGAGTCAAAACAAACAGAAGACAGTAAATGACGCTAGGGACCGCCTCTACAATGAGCGCAGGTTTGGATCAGAATCCCAGGGAACAAACAACAGTACCAATACGATAACATGGCAGGACAACAACAACAAGAGATATGGCTGTGAAATTGCCGGAGCTACAGGCGTAAGCAAGGGTTCTTACAGCAATTCATTAACACTAGAGGAAACCCACAAGATCTAATACTTCTACAAGAGACAAATTGCACCCCAACCCTAAAAGGATACTCATGTCAGGAGAACGGAAGAACAGCAACTCTCATTAGCAACAAAATTACAACCATAGCTCATAAGGAGTTTGAAGACACACAGCTAGAACACATAATAACTGAAGTGATTCCCAAGAGAAAAAGAAAATCTAAAAGCACTTTTATAGTAAATTTGTACAGCCCACCTAAAAATAAAGGAGACTTCATTAAGCTTTTTGAGGAAGCAAAGAAGCTTGCAGGGCAGAATATCCTAATAATAGCAGGGGATCCTGCAGGCGAATAGCAGGCGAAGAAAACCAAACCACGGACAGACCCATCACAAGAGAAGAGGTCGTCGAGGCCACAAGGGCAAAAACGAAAAATACGGCAGCAGGGGCGGACAAGATTCATAACTCGTTAATCCGAAAGTTAAGCGACGAAGCAATCAGCCAACTCACCCTATACCTAAACAAACAATGGGAAGAAGGGACGGTCCCAGCGGAGTGGAAACACGCCGTAGTCGTCATGATCCCCAAGCCCGGCAAGAAACTCCAAATTGAAAACCTCAGACCGATCTCGCTAACATCATGCCTAGGCAAGCTGTACGAGAGAATAGTTACCCGACGAATACAAACGCATCTAGAAGACGGAGAATGGTACCCCAACACCATGTTCGGATTCAGGGCAAATTTATCAACCCAAGACATCTTGCTACAACTAAAAGAAGAGGTACTCGAAACAATGCCAAAGAACGGGGAGAACGTTGTCATGGCCATCGATATTAAAGGGGCTTTTGACAACGTATCCCATGCCGCCATTATGAAAGGACTTAACACCACCAACTGCGGGAAGAAGTTCCATGACTACGTTAGAAGCTTCCTCACGGACAGAACAGCGACGGTAGGCCTAGGAGACCTGCGGAGTGACACCTTTCAAACGCCATGCAAGGGCACTCCGCAAGGCTCAGTAATCTCTCCAATACTCTTTACCATAACGATGGTCAACCTCGCCAAGAAACTCAGCCAAGTCCAGGGGATTAGTCATGCAATGTACGCAGACGATATCACCATCTGGACCACCCAAGGCTCACTGGGGGAGAAGCAGGAGGCGCTACAAGAGGCTGCCACCTGCATTGAAGAATACACAAAACAAAGAGGACTTAAATGCTCCACGGAAAAATCTGAGCTGCTCAGAGTGGGTAGGCACCCTACGGATGCTCCACTCGAAATAAAACTAGAGGGCCAGAACATCCCGGAACAAAAGATGATCAGAATCCTCGGCATGTGGCTGCAAGGAAGCCGGAAGTGCAGTCATACACTCAGCCTGCTAAGCAAAGCGGCAGGACATGTAGGCCGGATTATCTGCAGAGTAGCGCACAAGAGGTATGGCATGAAGGAGGAGGACACACTCAGGCTAGTCAACAGCCTAGTGGTCAGCCGGGTAACATATTCATTACGGTACCATGTGACTATCAAAGCAGAGAAGGAGCAAGCGGAGACAATACTCCGGAAGGCATACAAAATAGCTCTTCATCTCCCATGAAATACATCCAACGACAAGCTCATGCAACTCGGAACCTGCAACACCTTCGAAGAATTAAGAGAATGCCAGCTCAAGGCACAAATACGAAGACTTAGCAACACAACGACTGGAAGAGCACTCCGGAAAAAGCTAGGTCGGGAAATGGAAAAGCCACAAAATAGCAGGGCCGCAATACCAGACCCACTAAGAAAGAAGCTATGCATACAACCTATCCCCAAAACATGGATCCAAACCTTCATGCTAACAGGAGACAGATTAGCGTAGAATTTTATGAGAGGAACATGGGGCATCGGGACAACACAGTCTACACTGATGCCTCCCTATACCCCCAAACGCACAAAAATAGCGCGGTAGCAGTAGTTGTAAATTACCACGGAGAACACATCACAAGCCTCACAGCCGAAGTTTCTAACATAACGGAGGCAGACGAGATTGCTGTCGCCCTGGCAGCGAATGAAGGATATAGGACAGGGAGATCCCTTAACATCTTAACGGATTCACAACCGGCGTGCCGAAACTATACTAGAGGCAGAATTAACAGCACGGCACTCAAGATCCTCAGTAGAGCTCTGCTCCCTAACGGACGACTAATACACAACATAATCTGGATACCGAGTCACGCAGGGATCAGGGGCAACGAAGGGGCAGACAACCTAGCTCGAGGAATGACCAGCCGAGCAGGAACGTCATTAACCCCGGAGGGGCCCCAGATTAATTGCGGGGACAGCTATTCGCAATTATTAAACCTATATAAGGGGCTAAGATTCTAGTACCCCCCACCACATAAAGCATTATCCAAGGAGGAAGCCACAGGATGGCGAAGACTGCAAACAGGCTCCTTCCCAAACTTATACATATTAAACAAGATGTTCCCCACACAGTATAGCGCCAACTGTCCGTGGTGCGGAGCAAAACCAACACTATATCATGTCACATGGGAGTGCGGAAGAAATCAAGCATTCCACAAACACAAAACACCAAGTGCGGAGCAATGGGAGAGCCGGCTCACCAGCTGCGAGCTAGGGGTTCAAAGGGCCCTCATAGCACACGCAAGCGAGGTGGCCCGACTCAGTGGAGCCCTGGACTAGGGGCCCACCCACGGCCAAGGAGGACCCAAGCTTCAAGACGAACACTTCATCTTCTACCGCTACTACTTCCTAAAGGAACCAATAAAGTTTTTCATTCATTCATTCATTCATTCAAATCACAATCAGGAAGTGTACCTTCAAGAAAATGTAAGGATTTCACCACATATGTAAAGAAAGCTGGCGACTTTTCAGTTGCAGGGCCTTTCCAATTTGATAACTCAAAGAAGCGACACGATGTTCGCATCAAATTGGCGTGTAGTGCCCTTCCTCGGTACGCCGTGGCTGAGATAAGGTCCCACATGGCCCTTAAGAACAATACACGACACATAACTTCAAGATCCTGGATTCTGAAGCCACCAATGTCGGTGGGCAGGCGAACAAAAACTCTTGCAACGCTCTCTGCGTGTCCACCCCAGGAGAAAGATCCACACGCTGTGGCAAGCCTCTGGAGGACGCGGCGAGGAGGGCGCGCTATTTTCGCGACGTAGAATAAGGAAGCTATTAGGCTTGTTCTGATAAGGCAAGCTCGTTCAGAGAAAGGTAGGTCGAATGATTTTGCGACTTCGATACGCGGATCAGCCTTGCGTTTTATTTTATTCCAGGTGGCTCGGGCTACTCACCGAAGGCGAGGAACGTAACACCAAGGACTTTTACGCCACCTACCTATTGGATAATATCGGCAATTTGGTCATTAAAAGATCCAAAGCGTAAAGCCTAGCTTTTAGCTGGATTGAGACGTGCACCTGACAGGCAACTGTAAGTGTGAAAGAGGCTCAGAAATGCTCTATAGCTGTCAATGTTTCTAATAAACAGAGAAATATCAGCATAAGCTGCAACTTTAACCTCGGCTATGCCTGGGAGAAGAAAGCCCCGTATCGACTTGCAAATTTGAATTTGTTGCAACAGCGGTTCTATGCAAAGGACGAAAAGAATTGATGACAGTGGGGAACCCTGCATGGCGTATTCCACGGCTCACTGGAATGCGGTCGCTTATCTGATCGTTCACTGCGAGGCTTGCTGCTAAGTCGGTGTGCAACTATCTCAAGACGTCTATCAGACGCCTTGGGAAGCAAAAGCAGTCTAGAACTATAAAAATAATAATAATAAGTATAATAATTGGTTTTGAGGGAAAGGAAATGGCGCAGTATCTATCTCATATATCGTTGGACACCTGAACCGCGCCGAAAGGGAAGAGATAAAGGAGAGATTGAAAGAACAAAGGAAGAAGTGCCCGCAGTGGAGGGCTCCGGAATAATTTCGACCACCTGGGCCGACCACGCAGCCGCCGTGGTCGGGTTCGAACCGCGGCGGCTGCGATTTTATGGAGGAAAAACGCTAAGGCGCCCGTGTGCTGTGCGATGTCAGTGCACGTTAAAGATCCCCAGGTGAATATGGTATTCACGCTCAACGTGGTCAAAGGCTTCTTCTTGATCTAGGGAAACAAAAGCTTCCAAAACCTGCGTGAGAGTAGCAAAAGTGAACAAGTCGCGGTTTAAATCTAGTGACGAAAAATTTGTGCGTCCGGCACACAACAAGTCTGAGCATTGCTTATTATGTCAGGAAGCGCTTACGTGATGCGATGTGCTAGTATTGCAGCTAGTATTTTATAATCGGAGTTCAGGAAGGAGATAGGCCTCCATGCATTTTGATCGGACGGCACACCACCACTCTTTAGAAGGAGCACTATACGATTCTCGCGAAAAGATTCCGGCCGAAACCCTTCGACAAGAAGGGCATTGAGCATGAACAAAAGATGCACAAGTATCTCCGTGAAGAAAGTTTTGTAAAAAGCAAGTGGTAGCCCGTCTGGACCGGCTGCAGCGGAGGCGTTCATCTCCTGGAAATCCAGGCAACGCTCTTCCAGCGTGACTGGATTACATAGGCTGTCGAGGCGCTCTTCAGGTATGCAAGCTATGCCTGAGCAAAATTCACGAACAGCTGCATTTAGATCGCTTATGCCTGTGCGCTCAGCTGTAAAGAGGCTTGTCAAATGTTCAGTAAAGACAGCATTGATTTTCTCAGCGGTATCTGACTATTCACCATTCGGAAGTTCGACAAACGGGATGGTTGCTCGACCCTCTACGGAACCGTAGCGAACACTGCGAAGTACAGCAGGTTCCGCGACTGGTCTACCACTAATATAGGTTTGTGCTGCAGTTCGGGAGCTGAGGCGGAGCAAGGGTTCATAGCGCGCTTGTAGCTGATTGAGGTAATCCTGCATTGTAAAAGTGAGGGGCGCAACACGCTGCACAATGCGTGCCCTTCGAAGGGTGTCGTCAATTTCTGCAGTTAAACGTAACTTTCTATTTCTGCCAGCTTTGGCCAGCTTGTCACGCTAACTAGCTTTTAAATCGTCCCAGCTGCGTGGTTGTGCGGGATGACTGCACGGAGGACCGTACTTTCGTGGTCATGCACTAGTGTCATGATCATTTTCCAAAAAGTCTTGGCTGGGGCGGGCTGACGAAAGTGCAGCCTCACAGATACTGGGAAATGGTCGGTTATGCGTGGAACATCTGGCGGAAAAACCAGGACATCGCAACTCGTGACATGAGTAGCGAGAATTGGCAGAAAGAAGAAACGATCGAGCCTGCTCATGTTCGAGCCCCGTTGCCATGTGGCAGCAAGCTCGTTACCATGTAGTTCAACCCATGGATCTATAAGGTTAAAGTTATGGATGAGCTGTTTTAAAGTTCGGACACCAGTATACGGCCGGCCTTGCCTGCGACCGCTTACATCCCTGTAGGAATCCTCGACGCAGGTAAAATCCTCACTAAAGTTGGATGACCATGTAGCATGAAAGAATGGAGAGAATAGAAAAAACAGATGTAAACGAACGTTGGGCTGGAGCGTACACTACAAGCGCTCTCACTCGCCTTTCATGAAGGTTAAAATCCACGGATAGGGTGCAACCATCAAAGCTGTACTTGCTGTGGGCACCACGGAACTCCTGGACTATACGACGGGTGGTGGTGGTGAAAACATTTATTATTCATAGAGAGAGGTGGTGGGGGTCGTGACCTGAAGGGTCACGCCCTTACAACCACTAGGAGGGATACCTAGTCAGGCACCCCATTGCCGGTTGCCGCAGCCCGGGCGCGCTGCGTTAAGGCCCTTTGGGCCTCGAGGGTGCAACAGCCGGACCGGATCGCCTCTCATTCCTCTCGCGTGGGGTTTGGGTTAGGGGGTAGGGTTGCGTTCTTCTGGCAGGGCCCAACAATGTGGTAGGTATCAGACACCTCCCCACAGCGTGAGCACCACCCGTCGAATTGCGGATCGAAATGCTTTAGAGTTGCCGGACACAACATCATGTTAATGAGCAGGCGCATGCAGGAGTACCCGCTCGCTGGCCTTCCCCAGCACTATGCACGGGTGAGAAGAGTTTGGTGCTTGGATTTGCAATAATCGCATATTTCCTTAAATGTGTAAACCGGATTAAAATCGGAGTCCTGGTCAGCGGCGGATCCCTTGGGAAATTCCCGGAAACAGAGCGGGCGGGCGGCGGCGTCGGCTGCTTCGTTTCCTCGGAGGCCTTGGTGACCTTGAGCCCAAACGAGAGATCGGTGCGCAGGATCAGAGTCTCGGCTACAATTTTGTAGATGCGATAAGCCAGTGGAGTAGCCCGCCCTTGCTCGACGTTTTGACAAGCGCCTCGAGAGTCGGTGAATATGTATTTGGAGCAGGAGTCGGAAGCTGCCAGGGCGATGACAACCTCTTCTGCGTGAATTGCTCACTGGGCCTTGAAAGTAAGGCCGTTTGCTGTTCTGCCCCCGTGGACGACCGCGGCCGTGTACCATCCCCTGGGGTCCGGGCCGGGGGCGTCCACGTAGAAGACTCCTGGTTTGCTCCCAAAATGGCGGTGCAAGGCTTCCGCCCGCGCAAGGCGCAAGGCTTCCGCCCGCGCCAGGCGCCTGCCATTATGGTCCTCCTTGCACATGGTGTGGAGAGGCCGCACGTGGAGGGCCCGTCTCCAGTGTACGGGAAGGCGGCATCTCTCCTCTGTGAATTGGGTGTGCTGGATGTGCATACGGGCTAGAAAGCGGCTACACGACCCTGTCTTTGTGAGACGAGTGTATTGATTGTGGAGGTGTGCCTCCCGAAGCTCCCTGAAAGTGTTCACCATCCCCAGTGCCATGAGGTGGCCGATAGAGGTAGAGACCTGGAGGTCCAGCGATCGTTTTATGATTTTCCGGAGGATCACCTCAGGGGCATCCTCTTCCTGTTTCCTGCTTCCGGCGGGCGGAATCCAGGCTCCGCCTTGAAGCTGAAGATCGCGGCGCAAACGGGCAAAGTAACGGCACTGATCGCCGGTGACAGAGCACCATGTAAGCATTTAAAAGTCGGAAATGAACGTTTCCGTGAAGCCGAACGCTTGCGCACCGCAAATGGAGCCGGTGCTTACTTGGTTAGGCGCCGCTAGCTAATGCATTCAGAGCACAAAAAGTTAGTGGTCCAGTAAAGCGGTTCTGCTCAACAAATTCAACGTCTAAGTGGAACCCGAGCTTGCGTTCAACGCTGATTGCGTACTGGCGGCGTAGCCTCGAAGTTTTAATCAATGTCACATTAGAATCTGAGATTTAGGAGAAGCGGAGACGATATTTTTACTCTTCATTTTGCTCTACCCTGCCGACGACGAACAGCAAAAAAAAAAGAAACTACGTGTGCTGTGCAATGAAAATTGGCCTTTCAAAAGTGGGCTTATGGAGGAAAAACTTGAGGAAAAACAGGTGGTCGAAATTATTCCGGAGCCCTCCACTACGGCACCTCTTGCTTCCTTTCTTCATTCACTCCCTCCTTTATCCTGTCCCTTACGGCGCGGTTCAGGTGTCCAAAGATATATGACAGATACTGCGCCATTTCTTTTCACCAAAAAACCAATTATTATTAAAAGTGGGCTGTTTGAGGAAAGGAAACGGTGCAAGAATTGTCTAATCTCGGTGGACACCCCAACCGCACCGTAAGAGAAAGGAGGAAAGTCGTAGTGAAATGAAAAATAAAGTGTTTCCGTCCCCGCCGCGGTGGCTCAGTGGTTAGGGCGCTCGACTGCTGATCCGGAATTCCCGGGTTCGAACCCGACCGCGGCGGCTGCGTTTTTATGGAGGAAAAACGCTCAGGCGCCCGTGTGCTGTGCGATGTCAGTGCACGTTAAAGATCCTGAGGTGGTGGAAATTATTCCGGAGCCCTCCACTGCGGCACCGCCTTCTTCCTTTCTTCTTTCACTCCCTCCCTTATCCCTTCCCTTACGGCGCGGTTCAGGTGTCCAACGATATATGAGACAGATACTGCGCCATTTCCTTTCCCCAAAAACTAATTAATATTATTGTTTCCGTAGTGGAGGGCTCCAGAATAATTTAGACCACCTGTGGATCTCTAAACTGCACTGACATCGCACAGCAAACGAGCGCCTTTCGAATTTTGGCTCCATCGAAACGCTGCCTTAGCCGACCGGATTATCCAGGGTCCTCTGGCGCAGCAGTCGAGTGCCCTTATCAGTGAGGGGCCGAAGCGTCGTGGATTTGATGGACTGCAGAATTCTTCATCACACTCGTCTCATATTCACATTGAAAAACATTGTGTCTGCCTCTTACATCCTCACAATAATTTTCAGTTGTTCAGACATGTGGATTGCTGCTTTAAACCATTTGAATTAAGGACCAATAGATTTATAGCGCAAATCCTCAACTGCTACGTGGGTGAAATAATCCTGAGCTTATCATGCGAAGGTTGCATTCAGTCATTGAAACCTGTATAATTGCAGATCAGTGAACCTGAACGTCTACAATGCATGTAGCGAAGCTAGGTGGTTCGCCACGAATGTAAAGAAAATTTCTTTAATGGCAAGTTTTGCAGCCTAGAACAAGACACGAGTTGCCATCTGTCCCTGCGTGGTTTGTGTTCATCGAACAAAAACAGCTCGAAACATAATTTCTTTAAGCATGGCATGTTCAATGGCTTAGTGACTGCATTCAGCTGTTTGGAGTATTACTCAGTTGAGGCTGGCAGTAGGCAATTCTAAAATTATGTATTCAAGACAGTGGACTGAGAAGAGTTAGCGGTACAAGCTGATCGGTAATAGTCGGGCAATTCCCGATTGGCTGATCACAGTGCATTGATAAGTAGCTTTTGGGTCCGATAGCAAAGCAAGATCGAGTACCCAGATAGGCAAAGTAGAAAGGTGGCCCTTGAAAATACTTCAGAGATGTACAGTTTTTTTCACTACTCTCGGAAGGGCAGAGTGTCTTATTTTTGTATGCGAAACATGAATGTATCTACTAAGGGCAGACAGCCGCTCATTATGGCCGCGCGATAGAAATAACCAGGAAAATAAAATTTTTTAATTTTGCCTCCTGTATTTAGCAGCAACTCTCTGGTCTGGAATAGCTCATTTTTAGTATCTTTCACGACGAAAGCTTTAAACATTTTTATCTTTCCCTCACTTACATAAGAAGCGGCAACATTGCCTATACTTACGAAGAGCCTTGGGGTTAGGCTGCGAGCAGCACAGCGGGCCATGTAAATTAACATGATAGATACACCGTTAAGACATAGGAAGAAAGTAGAATTGTCCAGAGAGAGAGATAAAAACATTTATTGAAATCTCAATGAGATTAGCGGTGGGCCGTCGTGTTCATCGTTGACGTCTGGCCTCTTCGCAAGGTCGGGCCCGTATTCCAGGATTCCGCTGAGTCTTGCTGATTCGCATGCGTGCTGCACAAGTGCTCTTTGGGCTGTGAGCTCGCTGCTGGTAAGCAGACCCTCCCATTGACCCGCACTCGGGCTTTCAGTTTGTGGAATGCATAATTGCGTTTGCACTCCCATGTAATGTGGTATAGCGTGGGGGTTGCCCCGCACCACCTGCATGTGTCCCTGAATTGTGTAGGGTACATTCTGTGTAGAATGTATAGGTTGAAGAATGTTCCTGTTTGCAGTCTCCATACAAACAAACTCGGCTAAATAATAGCGTATTTGAAATCAAGAAGAAACATAATTGCAAGTACATGTGATGCGAAGGCAGATAACCGATGCATGTTCATACGTGGTAGCAATGGATCGTAGGAGGAAGCAAGCGAAAGAGACGGTGGTAGAAAATCAGATGGACATATGAGATTAAGTAGTTTCCGGGGGTAAGGTGGCCGAACATGTCAAAGGACACAATTAGTGTGAGGCATACGGGAGAAGAAGCTGTTGTCCTTAACTAGGATTAGTCAGGCTGATTTAGAAGAGGGTTATGATTAGCGAGATATTATAGATCACGCGTCCTCATATGAGACTCTAAGAGAAGCTTGTGCCATTAAGGAAAACTGTAGAGGTCAGAAGGCATGTTGAAATGCATTCGGTGTCTAAACACGGCATAATTGCTACTTTTTAAAAAAGACAAGAGCGCCAAAATGACGTCGGCAACACTTCCACGCTGTTCTCAGCAAATCCGTCTTCGGCGAACGACGACTAGCCATCTGCTTATGTGAATTGCGAAATAACAAAATAGTTTTGGAATATTTTACCGATTGATTAGACGCAACCATGAATTAAACCAAAGGGACATTAGTGTAAGCCAACGATAACTGTACGGTACAACGTTCACACTAGCCATGCATAAAAAATGGGCGAGTTTTAAAACGCCATGTCTCGGCAATATCCAATATACAGGTGGTCCCACAAAACATGAGCCAAGGTGTTAAAAATGAAAAGGACTTCGTACGAGAATGTATTTGAGTGCATATACAGTGCATATAGAGTGCATATAGTGACCTAAATGAGGCATCTAGTTGGTGTAATATTTGGCTCATGAGGCTGAATACTAACAAGTGTAAGGTCATGTGTATTTCGCACCGGTCTGCTAACGAAAATCTTATTCCCTACAATATTTCAGGTTCTCTCCTTGAGCAAGTTACCACATATATATATTTAGGGGTTCATATAATTGCTAACCTTTCATGGCAGGCACATGTTGATCATATTGTTAACAATGCTAACCGCATGCTTGGCTACTTGCGTCGTAATTTTTCCATGGCTCCATCTTCTTTAAAACTGCTACTCTATAAAACCTTAGTTAGATCGAAATTAGAATATGCGTGCTCTGTGTGGGACCCGGGACTTGAAACTCTTACTAATCAGTTAGAGTCAGTACAGAATCGTAGCGCCCGATTTATTTTGTCTAATTTTTCCCGCACTGCTAGTGTAACTACAATGAAAAATACTTTAAACCTTCCTAGCCTTTCCCTTCGTAGAAAACTCGCGCGAATACTAACTTTTCACAAGATTTACTACCACAATCATCAGCTAAAACGGGATCTTCTATTTGAACCATCGTTCATATCACCTCGCACGGATCATCGCCACAAGGTACGCATTCCATCTGCCGAAGCAATGCATATTTTAACTCGTTTATACCCAAGACGGCGAGCGATTGGAACCACCTGCCCACCTTGGTTGCCGATTGATTGTAAAACATTTTATTCGCCGGGAAGAGCTTGGCAAGAGGTCGCGTTAAGTGGTCGAGAGTACATAGCCCTCGACGACTTTGTCAGCCCACTCCACCGCCAAAACTTGCATTCTGGGGTCAGAGCTAGCCAGCACGGTCTCCCACCGCCCGAGAGAAGGAGCTGTAACTAGATCACCCGGAGGTGGCTCTATTTTGCAGTCCCACAGGATGTGATCGTAGGTAGCACGTTGGCCACAGTGTTTGCAGTTTGGGTTGTAAAGATCTGGATAAATGTGCGCGAGGAGTGATGGGGTGCGTATCGATCTCGTCTGTAGACGACGCCACGTAACCTCTTGTTCTTTAGTAAGTCTTTTGTCTGGAGGGGGGAAAATTCTCCTCTCTAGTTTAAAATGATTGGTGAGATCATGATATGTGATCATTGAGTCCTTCGTGAAATTCAGGGAGCCAGACTCATCCACTGCCCGGTCGACGAAACCTCGGGCTTTATTGTGGGCTGCCTCGTTCCCCGGATTCCCCGAATGGGCTGGGACCCATATCAATTCGGAATAATTTGGTGAGAATTTGGTTGCGTTAAGGATTCTAAGGGAGGTGTTATGTATTCCTAACCTCATAAGCCTTTCGGTTGAGGCATTTAGTGGGAGTCCTAACGCAGCCTTATAGGCCTGCCGTATCATGCTATCCAATTTGTCCTTTTCTGCTTTCGAAAATTTCAGATAAGGGGCGGCATAGAGTATTCTGCTCAGCGCAAAGGCCTGCACTAGGCGGCATAAATCTCTTTCCCTCACCCCTTGTCTGCGGTTAGCTATGCGGCGGAGTAATCGCGCCGTCGCTTCTACCGTGCGTTTTAGCTTAGTGAGTGCGTCAGTATTTTTTCCATTTGTTTGTAAATACAACCCCAGTATTCTCATGGTCTGTACCTCTTTGACAGATCGTCCATTAACATAGACGTTTATTTGCGGGGGGGATGTCGTGGTACGCCTACCTCTTTGTTTACGACGGATCACGAAGAGTTCAGATTTTTGCTCAGAACAAGTGAGGCCGGAATCCCATGCGCATGCCTCGATGATGTCCACTGCTGCTTGGAGTGTGTCTTCTATGTAGCCTTCGCATCCTTTGGTTACCCAAAGTGTGATGTCATCTGCATAGAACGTGTGATGTAGGTCTGGTATTTGTGCCAGTTTGGGGGGAATTTTGATGAGGGAGAGGTTAAAAAGGAAAGGGGACAAGACGGAGCCCTGTGGCGTTCCTTTACTTCCTAGTTTGATTGGGGCAGACTCTATTGTTCCGACCGTTATCACTGCTGTTCTGTTAGTGAGGAAGGATCGGATGTAGTTGTACGTCCTTTCTCCGGGGTTGATTTCTGACAAGTTTGTCAAGATGGCTTTGTGGGTGACGCTGTCGAAAGCTTTAACAAGGTCTAAACCCAATATTGCTTTCGTTCCTGTTCCCTCGTCAGCTTCAATTATGTCCTTGTTAAGCTGCAAGAGAATGTCCTGGGCAGATAGTTGGGCCCTGAATCCTAACATTGTTTCAGGTAGGAGGTTCATGTCCTCCGCATAGTTTTGGAGCCTATTGAGGATGACATGCTCCATGAGTTTGCCTAGGCATGATGTTAATGAAATTGGGCGTAGATTCTCAGTGCTGAGTTTCTTACCCGCTTTAGGAATAAAAGTGATTTTCGCGTGTTTCCACTCTGGTGGTATGTTGCCTGCATGCCAGTATTTGTTCATAAGGTCTGTAACCGCCGCGATCGACGTTACGTCTAAGTTCCTGAGAGTCTTATTTGTTACTTTGGTCCTGCCGCAGATGTTGTCCGCAGTTTTCCAATTGCGTACCAGACCTCTGCGTCTGTGATGCCTGCGTCTAAATTTGTATTAGGAGTCCCCCGGTAGTCTGGTTGTGTGGTACTATCATCCGTGTTTAGATAACGTTCTGCTAGCTCTTTGATTAGGTCTTCAGTTGTACCCTCATATTTATGTATGAGTCTGTACAGTTGACTTTGTTGCACGGGACGTGTTTGTGCTGGATCGAGCAGGTGTCTTAGAAGATGCCATGTCTTCTTATTTCCGAGCTGTCCATTGACGCTTTCACATATTTGGTTCCATTGTTGTGTTTGGAGAGTAAGTGTATGTTCCTCGATTCGCCTCTCGATTTCAGCGATTTTTTTGCGTAGTCGCTTGTTGTGTTTTTGCTGCTTCCAGCGTTTTTGGAGGCCTTTTTGTGCCTCCCACAGGTGTAACAGTTTTGAGTCTGCAATCTGCTCCTCCTTCTCAACTGGCACCACAACGCTAGTGGAGCTGACATCCTCATTCAGGGAGATAACCCAGTCGCTAAGGTTAGAGATCTCCTTTGGAGCTGTTTTGTCGCGAAGTTGCCTGAACTTGTCCCAATCCGTGGTTCGTAATTCTTTTGCTTTGTTTTTAAGTTTTGTCGTGGGGAAGGTGATGCTAAGGATGAAGTGATCACTACCAAGGTTTTGCCCGGTGTTGACCCACTTTGCGTCCTTGACGTTTTTAGAGAGGGATAAGTCTGGAGATGTGTCTACACATACACTGTTACCCATGCGTGTGTGGTCGCTCGGGTTGTTTAGCGTTGTGAGCCCTAGTGACTGTATGATTTGCCAGAGCAGGTTCCCTTTCGGAGTTGCTTTGGCATATCCCCATGCTGGGTGTTGAGCGTTGAAGTCTCCCACAATTAATAGTTGAGCCCTAGAAGCCAGCTTTACTGTGTTTATCAACAAGTGTGGGAGTCCATTGCCTTTGTTTCTGGGAGGGTTGTATACATTAAGGATGAAGAGATTTGAGCCTCCTTTTTGCCTTGGTACTATTTCAAGTAGGGTGTAATCTTCTTCCGAATCATTTATAAAATGTTGAATTGCGGTGATATTTCTATGCACCAGAGTGGCTGTGAAGGAGCCGGCTGCGTTACTAGTATCATAATGAGGTGGCAGATATGCTTTATAGCCTGGCAGTGTAGCCCTGCCGCTAGCTTCTTGCAATGCAATCACGTCTGGGGTTGGAACAGACGGTGCTTGTTGGATGTGGAGCTGCAAGTGGGCCCGCTTGCGGCGGAAGCCTCTGCAGTTCCATTGCCAAATTTCAAATTTTTGGCGTGGTGCCATGTTGGGTTATAGATGGTTGTGGCGTCGTGGACAGATCCAAGGTGGGGGGTAGGCGGGCCTCGATAGTTGTAAGCCTATCCATTATTTGCTGCATGCAGGTGGCTATTTGGGATACCTGTCCCTCTAGTGTTGCAAAGCGAATATCTATCTCTGCAAATTTGGTAGTAACGAGGCCTTGGAAGGTTGCTTGTTCTGTTGATATAGCGCTAGTTTTCTCTGACAGATTATTGATGTCTGCCCTGAGTTTGGTAGGCGCTTTCGACGGCTGCGGGGTGTCGGCTTCCGAAGCCTCGGCCTTTCTTTTGGATTCCTCGCCTTCTTTTGTAGGATGCGGTCTTTTAGTTGCTATTCTGGCGTGTGTGTCCGTCGCGTTATGGGCTGAAGACTGGGACGCGTTGGAGGGAGTGTGGCAAATAGCGTCTGTTTCCATCGCATTATTGGTCGAATCCTGGGACGCGGTGGGTGGCATTCTAGCCGCAGTGGCATTCTGTACCTGATGCGCTTGTAACAGGCGTTTAATGTCAGCCAACTCTTTTTTAAGGCTGGCAATTTCTCTGTCTCGGGATTGTAGTTGGATCTGAAACTCCTTCTCCCGAGCGTCAATAGATTGGGAGGCCTCTGCTGGCCAGCTCACCTTTTTATTGGAGCGGCTATCGCTGCGTCCGCGGCTTGAGCTTCTCTTGTCGTTCCCTGCAGGCTTCCCCAGGGGCGGGAAGGAGCTGGAGTTGTTCCGGCTGTGGCTTCCTCCTTTTCCGGTAGCACCGTGTTCCTTCTTCCTGGGCGTAGACTGGTGTCCGTGTAGTGATGAGTCGTTGTCCCCTTGCTTGGGTGTCTGGTTGCCATGGGGCGTTCCTTGTTTGTTCTTGTTGATCAGCCGGAATTTGCAGTTCCGGCTGCCTGTGTTGTGGCCCCCGTTGCAGACGATGCATACGGGTTGGCAGGTTGGCTGTTCTCCCTCAGGTGGAGGCGAGTGATTTTCTCCGCAGCGGCGGCAAAGGTTCGTTGTAGGTTTGTAGCAGACATCGGCCCGGTGTCCTACTCTCCTGCAGTTGTAGCATACCTCATGTTGCTCCCTGAAGGGGTGGACCCGAAAGACGCCGCACTGATAGATTACTTGGCTGGGTAGCTTCTTTCCAAAAAAGGTTATTTGTATTGTTCTGGATTTCCCGATCCTTCGGGCATCCACAACTTCTATTCCTTCGTTTCGGTTTCCGAAGCCTTGGCGAACCGCTTCGGGCGAGTCTCCCGCGTAGGCGTTGTAAATGACCCCTTTTACCGAGTCTTCGGGCGCCGCCACGTACGACGTTACGTTGTAGGTTTGACCTTGGAGGTTCAGTTTTTCAATATTGGCGTATGCAGTCGCCCGTTGACGATCGGGCGTGCATAGCGTAAAGGTGTTGTTGGCCGTATTGACTCTGATAATGTCTTCATTCTTCACCGTATCATACGGCAGCCTGGCCACCTCGCAGGCGCAGAAGAGTAGTAGTCCGGGCGCAAAGTCCCTCAGATTCCAACCTTGTGGTCGGCAGACGATTTTGTAGTCGTCGGTCGGTAAGCGCGGGAGAAGGGCTTTCTTGCTGAGTGCAAGTAGCTTCTTCCCGTTCTTTCGCGATGGAAAATTGGAATTAGACTTGCCTTGGCCGTGCCCCAGCGCAGTGTCGTCGTCGGTTGATGCGGGCCCTTTATTCTTCAGGCCTCGTTGTCGGTCGCGGTAACGAAGAATGGTTTCCCATTTTCCGGCCTCGAGCTCCGACGGTGATATTTTCTTGCCTTCCACGGCGTACTCCATCTGTGCGGGTCCCTGGGCGCTCAGTTCCCGGCGGAGAGGTGACGAGCTAGGTCGAGCTCGATGGCTAGGCCGGCAGTCAGCCGGCAATATGCCTAGGTGTCCGTAGATTGGCAAAATCCGGCTGCAGCAGGCACTGGACAATGGCCCGGATGTCGTCCAAAATATTCGAGCCCGAAGGCTGACTCTTTCTGCCGAAAAGTGGCTTCGAGGCGGGAGCCCATGCGAGACACGTCAGCACAGCTCCGTCCTCCTTCTGTTCCTTCCTTCCTTCCTTCCTTCCTTCCTTCTCTTCCGACATTTCTGACACCTGTTTATTCAAAAATGCCGCGGAAAACTATGTGTTTGACTAGGCTGTTTTCTTACGTAATCTGATTTGTATTTTGTTCAAGCTTACGTTTTTTCATTCCTTGCTGTATTACATTTTGGGTGTAAAAAACAGCGCGAAAGGGACGGAAGGCAAAGAAAAAGGAAACCACACGGACACAGCGCTCGTCCGTGTGGTTTCCTTTTTCTTTGTCTTCCGTCCCTTTCGCGCTGTTTTTTCCACCCAAAATGAACGCATACCAACTCGCCCAACTTTCCATTCTACTTGCTGTATTACATTACATTTTCCATTTACTTTTTGTTTTCATTTTGCTGCATTGTTTTTACTTTTTTATCCACTCCCTTCTGTAACGCCCCACTGGCGCCCTGAAGGTATTGTAATAAATAATAAATAAATAAATAATGTTGCCAATAGCCTAGAGTTCTAAGCCAATGTTTTTATTTTCTCCTTAACTAGTCCTTTTGCTTTGTTTAATTCATTACTTTTTAAGTATTCGCTGCATACCCCAAGTATGATACGCAAAGTTGAAGAGAACCTTCAGAAACCTAAAAAAATTGGTTCCTACACGACATGTCTCACCTGCTCCTTTTTTCCGACTTCCAAAGAAAGCCCGTCAATTTGAAAAATGCCACGTGACAGGGCGCTTTGCTCAGTTACTGTGCTGCTCTCAAGCGTGCGATGAATGAACAAGGTCGGCTGCAGCGCGACGGTTGCCCGCGGCAGGATGCTATACCTGATGGAGGTATCTGCGCATACGGCTCTTATCGCATGACGCCGAAAATGCATGATGCTGGCCGAACGTCGCCGAAGCGCCAAGCGTCCAAGGCTGCGAAAAAGAAAGAAAACAACATATTGATTCTGTTTCAAGGAAGCAAAGGCCGAAGCACGTGAGAACGATAGAAGGCGATGAAGGCTGCAACAATTTTTCCTTTGTATAAAAATTACCGTGTATTAGTTTTCGAGTTGAACGAGTATACAACTTTACGTTAGCTTTCGAATAACAGCGGATAAATCTCACGGGGAAAAATCTCAGAGTAATGGTAAAAAAAAACTTGGCTCTATCCACGCACGTTTACGAATGTCTTCTTCAGACGACGAATCTTTTTCGCACTGGCGCCAACCGCTATCCAGGCATCCACGTAGAATACGCCGGGTTTCGATCCATAGTGGCGGGACCGGGTTTCCGCGCCCGCGCCATGCGCCGGCCATTATGGTCCTCACAGTTCATGTTCGCGGGAAGATGGCACACAGGGAGGGCGCATCTTCACTGGGATGGAACATGTACGCGCTCTACCATGATAGGGGTGTAATGTATGTGTAGTCGGGCAAGGAGGCGGCGACCCGACGATGTCTTCGAGAGACGTGTATACTGGCTGGTCAAGTGGACTTCCCGGAGCTCCCGAAATGTGTTCATGCACAGCGCCTGGAGGCGCTGGTGGAGGTGTTTGCGGGGAGGACCAGAGCCCACTTAATAATTTTTCAGAGGATCACTACGAGTGGAGGTACGGAGTCAAATATAGTATTGGACTGGTTACAAATGCATGCCTCAGTCGCAAGGCGTCCTTGCATCGTAACCCCCGCGCTTGTAAGAAACCCGGCGGACCATGCGTCCTGACTAGTCCCCGCATTATGAAGTTTGGCCAAAGTCGTTTCTCATTGCCTGTGTTGATGCATAAAGAGCCCAGTACCCCGTGTAGATATTTTCAGGGATTGGACCTGCCTGAAGAGACAATGTAATTTTGGCTGGACACATTGGTGAGGGGCAGATGTGCACAAACTCAGACATTTAGGGAGAGCATTAGAGGCCGCGGCGGCAAGCATAACAGTGCGCTATGGTCGCCGCCTCCTGTATGTTGGCCTCAGTGTCTCCGAGGGCGCCTTGCGTGGCCTACAGGGTGATGTCTTGGCATAAAGAGCATGCTGCACACTGGCGACAACGGCCAGCTGTACCGGTAGGTGCACCATAGCCAGATTGATTAACAGGGGAGACAGCACCATGCCTTGTGGCGTACCCCTCGCTCCTAAATGAAAAGGACCATGTTCGTCATCCTAGATTCGAATGTAAGATTGCTTGTCGGCCAAAACTTGCCAATGTATCGGAAAATGAAACTTGGTTTTTGGGGAACGGAAATGACACAGCATCTCTCTCACATATCGGTGGAGACCTGAACAGCGCCGTAAGGGAAGGGATAAAAGAGGAGTCAAAGAAGAAGAGAAGAAAGAGGTGCATTAGTGGAGGGCTCCGGACTAATTTCGACCACCTGGGAATCTTTAACGTGTACTGATATTGCACTGTACCTCTCACTTGCCGTAGGCATTGCAATGGCACCGTGAAGGTGGTAAAGTGGAAAAGAACTGCATGTAAGTCATACACTGCATCTACGTTGACACCAAACACAGATCATCGGAAGTGATCTTGCTGTATGTTGCCTAAGCCTACAAATCGCCGTTAAAAGGGCAAGCCCGTGAAACCCTTTCACCACGTACATCGCAGGGAGGCCATGACAACGCTCAACGCAGTGTTGCAGGATGTGACCGATGAGGACATCTTCGAATACCGGCAGTATAAACAACGAACACTACTGAATAAGAGTAGAAATGGAGTAAGCTGTCCTCTAGTTCACTCCATTTTATGTACTAGATGACAATTTATTTCATTCTTACACCCTCCTGTTTAGAGTGCGCAATGCGCAGAAGAATCTCGACGTCATACCCGGCTGCGCATTCCAGATGAGTAGCCCACTGACGATTGACACCACAATCGACGTCGACGTCACGCAGAATACAAGCCAGCTACACCAGGTCTGTATTTGTGCACCCATTCGGCACCGGTGGACTGAGTGAAACGTTTTCTCCGCTTCTTCAGGTCGTACAAGATAATTTCATGGACTATGTCGACAGGACTCCGAAGTTGTTCATGACGGAGTGACAAGAAACGAGGGACGTCGACCTCCAAGAGAACTGTTGGATATCGTGGGTAGAAAGCCATTTTATGAGTACTAATATAGCCATTCACTTCTATTATGCACTTTATTTCAAGGGGGAAGCTTTATAAGTCCCATTACTTCAAAGCTTGTAGTTGGAATCGCGGCACAAAAAATCGCAGAGCCATGTCGATGGCAGGAAGTTAAAATAGTGAACTTTAGTTACCACAGGTACCGGCAATTAGGGCAAGGCGGGTCCTATGGGGCCCCCAGGGGGGGCGCAACGTCTTGGGCCCACGGAATGAGTGCAGGTTGAGTGGTTTCGTCTGGCTGGGTGAGGAGTGAATCCCAGCTTTACACAAATGGGGCTGGCAGGAGGGCCCACAGTGCCCGGTTATTTTCGCATCACTTAGAGGATGTGCGCCTAGCTGGGTGGTGAGTTCTCCGTTGTTACAATTTTGGCATGTGCGGTCGTATTCCCCATCGGTGATTAGTGATAGCCTGGAGTGGCTAAGAATTGAGTGCGTCTGCAATCTGCGTAGCAGGGTGGCTTGCGCTTCTTCGAGGTGCGGGTGGGGAAGCGGGTAACAGCGTCTTGTTTCTTTATGAATTTTTTTGATGCCGGCAAAAGACTGCGGGGCTTCAGCGAGGGAGTCTGGATCCGTCGGGCCGGCCGCCCAGCAGGTGCCAGCATTAGACAACTTGCTGTATGACTTAGTCGCGCCAGCGAGGGTTTCGTGGCCGCGCGCGCATTACTCTCTCTTCAGACTCCCTTGTCGATGGTGTGTGTGCAATGCAGTGTGATGGAACGGCGACGACATCAACGTATGCGACCTACGAGGCGACCGCGTCTACGTCAACAGGAAGACTAGGGCGCCCACGAAGGTACGCTACAGGCTCCAAGGCACGGGAGCCGAGAAATGCTGCGCGACTGCTGCAGAGACAGGCTGCATCACAGACGATCCCCGCCACGGTACGAGCACGGAAAGCTAGTCTCAGACGGTTGAGGCGTTGAACCACGCAGGCGGGAAGCGGACATGAAGCGACAGACGAGTGCGGCCAACGTCACTGCGGAATCGTGAAGCGAAGGCAATTCGGCAACGTCGTGAAAACGATCCGGAGTTGCGATAACTTGAAGCGGAAGCAATGAGGCAGAGGCGGAACAGAAGGCTCAGGCAAAACATTTCACCCGCTGGACTATAGAGCTTTCTAAATCATACACGAAATCAGTCTTAGTTGTCTCTGCCGAGTTTTTCTCGCCCACCTCTTCTTTCGTTCATAAGTACGGGATCGACTCTTCTTTAATAGGACGGCGTCCCGCGAGAGTTCCTGATATTTGTTCGTTCTTGCAAAAAGCCGGTGGTACGCGGCTACAACATTTGCTGACGCGAACGGCGGCTAGTTTTGTCTAGAATGACTGGAGCCGCGTTCAGACTTCTACATTGCTCGAGATTATGCAGTTACCTTTGGGACTCGACAGACGGTTCTTTGTCTGCTTTAAATTCACCGCGGCCGACAGAAGCAGGAATCCTGTCTTACATGGACTGCCGAAAACATTTCTTGCTATTTTCGCCGCCTGGTTGTTCAGGTATGCGTGGCCGAAAGTCAGCACAATAAAGAGTCTTTTTAAGAACCAATTCAGCAAACGCCAACTAATGTGACAAATCCTGGACACTTGGTCCCCACCGCACTATCGGTGTAATAAGGGTGGTCTGCGCTTCCGCAAAAGCTCGAGCGAGAGTCGAACTCGCAAACTATTGGACACCTTTAGCACACCGTGTTCGCGAGACCGAACAATGGCAGTGCGCTCACGCTGATTGGTCCCGATGCGGCGGCAGGCCCGCACGCAGCTGTCCGTTACCTGGCATCATCTGACGCCGTCAAGCCGATTTCTGCATCTATACCCTTCCCTTACGGCGCGGTTCAGGTGTCCAACGATATATGAGACAGATACTGCGCCATTTCCTTTCCCCCCCCAAAACCAATTATTATTATTATTATCTATACTGACTGCGAGCGGACTCAGGGTACTCCGATAATGGTAGCACGGTACGCGGTATGGTAAAGCTGTCTAACATCTGCGCGGATGGTCATCGTTTCCCAGAACAGCTTGTTTCATCCCGACATGCGAAAGAAAGCAGGCCATTGCACTCGAATGATTCCCCAAACAAAACGGAGCAATGCTCATTTTCTCGTGAGATGCGCCACAAGGACGCAGTCGCTGGTTGGTTCATGCGTCCGTGACTCTCACGCAAGAAAAAATAAATCAGCCTAAGAGCGCAAATGCGAAAGCCTTTTCCTGTCCTCATTCTACCTTAATTTTTCATTTTCTCTTATTTCTGTTATCTTTCTGTTTTCTGATTTTTTGCTTTATTTACTGCTCATTTCGATAATTTCATTTATTTCATTTTTATTTATTCTTATTTTCATTTTCAATTTCTGGTTTATTTCATTACATATACGTTGCTTAAGAACTGCTGCTTAATCAACTTTAACATTTTTTTTATTTATCACAACTTGTGGATGTTAGTTCGTGCGGAGGATTTGCGTCTACAACTTCCGTCTACAACTTAAGTCCACGCCACTCATGAGCCAAGAAAGATTCGTCTTAAAATGTTCTCTCGGACGGTACGCCACGTAACTATCCACGCCTCATCGCAGCTGCGGGAGTGAGCCGACGTCGCTCGCTCGCCTCGCAACTATCGAGTCACGTAACGCTGCGTTGCGGAGCCGACGCCACTCGTGCAACTGCTGGAAATCGCGTGACGTAATAATAATAATTGGTATTTGGGGAAAGGAAATGGAGCGGTATCTGTCTCATATATCGTTGGACACCTGAACCGTGCACCGTGCCGTAAGGGAAGGGACAAAAGAGGGAGTGAAAGGAGGAGAAAGGAAGAGGTGCCGTAGTGGAGGGCTCCGGAATAATTTCGACCATCTGGGGATCATTAACGTGCACTGACATCGCACAGCACACGGGCGCCTTAGCGTGTTTCCTCCATGAAAACGCAGCCGCTGCGGGTGGGTTCGAACCCGGGAACTCCGATCAGTAGTCGAGCGCCTAACCACTGAGCCACCGCGGCGAGTCTCGCGTGACGCGCCATTCGCTATATAAAACGTGTGGCGTGTGCTTACCTTTCTGTGATTACCTTGAAAGCTTTTTCGCTCGTCTTGCAGGGGTGAACCGGCTTGAACCACAGCTACCTTTCCAGCGAAAAGCTCACTTCTGGAATGCAAAGCTGAAGGTGAAATCACGCATGGATTTGACCTCTGGCTCGCCGCATTGTGGCTGAGACCTCGTAACACGTGACTGGACGCACCGCTACCGCTCGTTCCGCCGCTGCGGTGACCGCCGTTCCGACCGCTCTCTGTAGCAAGTTGCGTGATGTGACAAACCACGTGATTCGCTCTTGCTGAGTAAAGGCCAGAGCTCACCGCCTAGGCATCTCCCAGCACTTTCATTTATAATCTTCCTTTAGTCGCAACAAGAGACCGCAGAAGGCGAGGGGGCTTCCTGGCCCTACGGGAATGGGATCTAGGAGCTCTCACCAATCTGGCGAGGGCTCCTTGTCACTGGATGTATTTGTTGCAAAAACGTCGTCGTTTTGACGGACGCGGTTGTTGCGACGCGCTTGACTGCCTTTCCGCTCCTGTCTTTCAACACTCCTCCTGTCTGCACGTGGCAGCGATTGTGGCTCAGCTTGAGCCATTGGGCAGTCCCGTGCACTTTCTTTTCCATACTTCCTTCAGTCGCAATAAAACAACAGCCAGGCAACGCGAGAGCTCCTAGCTCAGAGCCCCTTAATGCAATGTGGCAAGGGCTCCCTGCGGCAAGAGCTCCTTGTCAAAGGGGGCATCTGTTGCTACACCGTCGTCGTCGCTTCAGATCACGCGGTTGATGCGACGCGCGTCGTTTCCTTCAATCTTTCCTCTCACATCTCAACAAAACTTGTTCTTGGGCTAGATGCTAAGCCATGATCTGAGAAGAACCAGAGCAAATCAGTCGTCCTCCCTTTTTTGTCCGCTATCCTTTCTTGCGCTGGTTCTTCAAAGCGCTCACATCCCTTTACCTCTCCTACTCTCGGTACGTGGCAGGGATTGTGGTAAATCTTGAGGCACTGGGCAGGCCCGTGCACTTTTCATTCATCCAGCAGTCGCAACAGTCTAGACACTGCGGCGAGGAGGGTGGTTGTGGTCGTTTTAACTTTGTTGCCGCAAAATGAAAGTGATCAGTTGGGGCTGGTTCAAGTCGATGGTGGCCGCAGTCGCGGGCGGCATGTTGAGCTCGCGTGATGAGGGCCCACTGTGTTGTTTTCCTTGAACTGTCCAAGACCTTGTTCCATGCTTCTGCCGAGGGAGCTGGCAAGAGGGTCGTCGCAGGGAATTTGCTACCGCATTCCCATAATATATGGTCTTGGGGAGCGTGCGTCCCGTCACCGTAGTGTGGGCATGCAGGGTCGTATTCTCTGTCATTTAACAATCGGTAGGGGCTAAGAATAGCCTTTGTTGGCGTCTGAGTGTCGTGGCTTGCACCCTGTCCAGGTCAGAGATAGGGGCGGGATATGTGCATTTTAGCTCGCAATAAAAATTAATGTCGATTTGCTCAGCTAATTGAGGATATACAAAGCGAAAGATGTGGGCGTTTACTGTGTTCATTGGCGTTGGTGTTGACAATGTTCTAGACGGCGATAGCTTCGTGGAAAGTAAAGGCGCATAGCTGGCTCCCTGTATATGCGGACGCCTCATTCGTGTTTTGGTACATGTGGCGGTAGTGAGAGCGAGATGTGGCCAGAATGCGTTAGCGCTGCATGCCACCACCTAGGGTGATAGGGAGGGCACGCTGCCTATCAAATGTGCGGAACGCAATCAAAGCAGGTTTTTGCAGTTGAACACCAAGCCACGTATATGGAAGCGAGATTGAGGTCTCCGCTGAGCCACGGAGCCGGTTTCCGCCTTTTCTTCCGTGAAAATGATCGTCCCTTGCAAGTTCTCGACGCCAAAGAACTCCATGAACGCCGTCGACTCACTTGTTTTGTTTGGTAGGGGCTAAGAATTGCCTTCGTTAATAGGCGTCTGAGGGTAGTGGATAAAAAAGGGAGGGAAAAAGAAAGAGTGGGGAACACCTGTGGCTCAGTGCTATTAGTGGCGCATGCGCAGTAATCGCTACGAAGCGAGAGAGAGAGAAAGAGTCGGCGGCGGCCACTTGCGCCGTGCGTGACGTCTTTCGTGCTCCGACATACGCCGGCTCGCGCGAAGCGCTGCGTTGACTAGCCTAGTGAAGCTTTTCGCTTCAAAAAATTGTAATCTCCGCGTACGAGCGAGGTGCCTCCGCGCGGGTCTCCTATAGAGGTCTCCTGTGCCCTGGTTGGATAAAAATCGGGTTAGGTGGTATACCTCCCGTTCCCTGAGTCAACCGCGCACGCCGGAACCCATACGGGATTGATGTTGAAATCGAGAGTTCGGTTGCGCAGAACTCACATTGCGAGCACGTTCACCAATTTTTTGACGGAATTTTGAATGGCTTCTTAGTGTCGCCACGAATATTTTTAATGCGACAGCGTTAAGGAGCTCGTGTCGCAGAAAAGCCGGTGTCCGCGTCTGCGGCGTAGGCAGTGAGCGAAAAATCGTCATCCTCGCACTCCTTCTCCTCCTCCTCCTCGCAATGTACGCCACTCCCGAACAGATAGCGCGTGACGGCAGCGCCTCCCGCTCGTCTCGTTCGGGCGCTATAGGCACGCAGGAATCACGTGGTGAGCGGCGAACAAAGCAGCGCACATCCAAGGCGCGTTCACCACGAAGCTTGCGGCTTCCTGCCCGTCCGTTCAGCGCGGTAGTTTGCTGGCGTTCGTGGCATCGGGTGTGTCGAGAACGATGTGCCGACTAACTACGACTGCAACTTGAGTCCCGCGCGTTTCGGCAAGGCGCCTGGCAGCGATTCTTCGTGGTTTGCCGCCCCGCGCATCCGTTTCACCGTACGTAGCAGAGCGATTTCTCTAACGGGCAAGGCGTCGCGCCGAACGGGCGATGGCGTTCCGTGGACTCCTTTGCAGTGCTGCAACACGCTGTCGCGTTCCACTCTTAAAGGTGAAGCTTAAACGTCCACCAATTTTGATGCAGGGATCCGCAATGACCAGAGCGATAGCTATATACCTCCTCTGCCACGGGTATGGAGCTAGCGTCAAAGGTTGTGGCGTTAACGAGGGCTTTCACGAAACTATCACGAAACAGACTAACCGTCTCGCAGCAGATATTTCAAGGGCGCAAAGTTATTCCATGCCTGTCGACAAGGGGTAAAATTGGAAGTTACCCCTTCCTTACTCCTTTCTTAAACCCTTTTTTAAAATGTATGGACTTGGGGGGCGTGCGTCCCGTCAACGTAGTGCGGGCATGCAGGGTCGTAATCACAGTTTATGATTAAAGATAATTGGTAGGGGGTAAGAATTGCCTTTGTTAATAGACGTCTGAAAGTTGTGGCTTCCACCCTGTCCAGGCCTGGGTGAGGGGCGGGATACGTGCATCGTAGCTCGCAATAAAATTTGTAATCTCCGCATAGTCCGTCCCCTCGAGGTCTCCTGTCTTCTGGTTGGATAAAAATCTGACGAGATGGTCGACCCCCTCGTCTCCGGTGTTACCCGCGTGAGCCGGAACTCATGCGAGATTGATGTTGTGATGGAGAGTTCGGTTGCGCTGAATTCACAGTGCGAGCGCGTTTACCGAGTTCTAGGCGAAATTTTGACTTGCGCTATCTGATTCGTTTAGAATACTTTGGATGCACGGTCCGCGATGATCAGAGCGATAACTACTTCCTCTGCCTGGGATATAGAGATAGCGTCAAAGGTTGTGGCGTTACCGAGGGCTGGCTTTGAAGTGGGCACATACGCCACGTATATTCCGCCTTTGATGTCTTGAGGTGCATCCACGCACACTGCTCGTGCTTCGCTGTCGTACTGTTTCTCAAG
This sequence comes from Amblyomma americanum, assembly GCF_052857255.1. Taxonomy (NCBI): domain Eukaryota; kingdom Metazoa; phylum Arthropoda; class Arachnida; order Ixodida; family Ixodidae; genus Amblyomma; species Amblyomma americanum. Next base: position 79,565,566 of record NC_135507.1, read on the forward strand.
TTCTTGGGCCCTTGCTTTCCTGCAGGTGTCGTGTCTGCCTGGCCGCATACTCTTGGCTACTAATTTTGCAACTAGTCTACTAGTAATGTCGACTGATAAATGTGATTTTGCACATACCTCAGTAGCGGGGTGGATGTTGAGTTTCTCAAAAATTATGCTTCCTGAAACACTGCACGACAAGCGGGTCACTTGTGCCGTCTTATGGGCTTCGATAAGTTCAGCGAGCGTGTTCAATATTCTCAACTGCAGCAGTCGATCTGACTTGGCTCTAATGATGCTATTAAGTGGCTCTTTCCCATGCCCCTGTGACGGGTGGCAATGCGCCTCACCAGCCCGCCTATCCGGTGCGCCGTGACGCGTAGCCGGCGGATCACGTCCTTGTTTTGAGTATTATTCTGAATCAATAAGTCAAGAACCCTGAACGTGGCTACCGGGGTATCGCGTGGTTGTCAGTGCAACTCGATGGGTTTCCGAAGGTCGCGTGCTGCCTGTGAGGCCTGTTTGTTCATGATAACTGAGAGTTCCGATTGAGCCGGTGAGCACCAGAGGCCGTTTACCTGCACGAAAGAGTGCACCGTGTCGATAGCTTGTTGTAATGATTCTGCAAACTCTCCATCGGATTGGGAGTGGTTTATATGGAGAAATCGTCGGCGTATATAGTATGGTGCATATGTGGGGTAGCATCTAATAGACGCCGGAGGCCACTTATAGTAATGCTAAGGAGAAAAGATGAACGTACAGCGACTTTGCGCGGTTCCTCTGGCGCCTGGTGTAATTTTGTCGCTACTTTTATACCCGAAATGCAGCGTAGTCGTGCGCTGGCTCACAAAGATGGCGATGTGTCGTATGTCCGTTAACCTACATTCATCAGTGACAGGTGGGAGAGGATGGAAGCGCTTGACACATTGTCAAAGGCCTTAAACCCGAAATCGAAGGACACATCGTAGGCGTATAGGCGGAGCGCCTAGGCGCATGTGCGTACGACGGAGTCTTTCTGCGCATGTGTGAGGCGCGTCGCGCAGATATCTGTACATGTCAGATATCCGCGCCTGCACTCGGGCGCTTGAGCGCGCGTCCGAAGCGGGGTCCGGTTTTCAACAATAGGAGGACCGCGGGGTTTCCGGGGACTCTTTCTTCATGACTTGAAGCTCTTTTAGGTTCCTGGAACTTTTTTCGCTGTTCAAGTTGTCCTTTCAGCGCCACCCAAATCCCTTTTCTTCACGCTTTAAACTCTCTCCTTTGCCTCGAGAGGGGGAATTTGCCAGTACAGGGAGCATGCAGGTTGATGCCTTTTTTTCGACGCCCGTCGCGGCGCGGCGCGGCGCTGTGTGCGCAGGCGCTCCGCACATTCGCGAGGAAGTGTCATGGAGTTGCCGCTTTACTCACATCGAGTTCCAGGATGGTACGCGTGGCTCTAATGCGATTTGGATCCCGAATGTCTTGCTTTATCTGCCACATGATGTCCCGAGTCGAGAGCTGCTCGAAACCCATCATGAACAGGGGGAATCTGTCTTTCCCGTCGGCGTGCATTTGGAGCCATTTTAAGACAACGTGTTCCATTACATGACGTTAGCGGAATTGCAGAGGTTCCCAAGCTCGAGTCCTTTTACCCGGTTAGGGATAATATATGTTACAGAAAAATGGAAATTGAATTTTTTTTACCCGCTGCGGTGGCGCAATGGTTAGGCATTCGGCTACTGATCCGGAGTTCCCCGGTTCGAACCCGCCCGTGGCGGCCGCGTTTCGATGAAAGCGAAACGCAAAGGCACCCGTGTGCTATGCTATTGCAGTGCACGTTAAAGATCCCCAAGTGGTCGAAATTATCCTGCCACCTGCACTGCGGAACCTCTTTCTTCTTTCACTCACGCCTTTATCCCTTCCCTTAAGGCGCGGTTCAGGTGTTCGCCGATATGTGAGACAGATACTGCGCCATTTCCGCTCTCCAAAACATTTTTCAAATTGATTTTTGGCGAAGCAAATGGTGCAGTATCGGTCTCACATCTAGGCCGACACCTGAATCGTGGCCGTAAGGGTACGGAAAAAGGAGGGACAGAGAGAAGAAAGCAAGAAAAAAGGTGCCGTAGTGGAGAGCTCCGGAATAATTTCGACCACCCGGGGATCTTTAGGTTCCCTGACGAACCATCCGGATGCAGCCTATCGCCCCCTCCTTGGATTCAGCCATATCTGGCTTGGAGAGATTCCTCCCCCCCCCCCCCCGGCATGAAAAACGGTATTAGTGACGTTTACTCCTAAGGAAGGCAATACAATTTATGGGGAGCACCCGCGCCCTATCGCCCTCACATCTTGTGTCGGCATGCTGATGGAGGGTATGGTGCGAGACAGGTTGTCCGCTTACCTCGAAACACATCACACTTTTTCAGACACCATGTTTGGTTTCCGACCACAGAAATCCGCACAAGACATCCTTCTACAACTCCATCATGGCATATTAGAGCCCAAAGAACTCCCTACAATGACAAGGTAGTCGTGGCCTTGGGTTTCAAAGGAGCCTTTGATAATGTGATACATGAAATACCTACTGGGGTCAGAATACATACCGATACATCTGGCAATTTCTCACGGTTCGACAGGCTTACTTTCGAATTCAAGACAAGGAACATGGACCCTATGCTATCGGATCCCGGGGTACAACACAGCGTGCGGTTTTATCTCCCATACTCTTCAACCTCGCAATGAAAATCCTTCCCGCAAAATTAAGCTCCAAGCCAGGCATCCGATATGTCCTATGTGCGGATGATATCTGTATCTGGGCAACAGAAGGCAATCTCGGACACATGTAGACCTGCCTACAACAAGCAGCGGAGGCAGTGGCCACTTACGCTGCAGACATCTCCAGTGTTCTCCCACCAAATCAGAATTTGTCCACATTCGAACCTCTTCTCGGGGCGACACTTCAATTCACCTCACACTCCCTACGGGTCCGATTAGAGAGGCCAAAGAGATCTGCATCCTCGGTCTCTTTATTCACCAGCAACGCAGACCGGACACAACACTCGCAAAACTCCGCATGTATGGTGATCAGGTGGGCCGTATTGTCCGGCGAGTCTCCAACAAGCGTGGAGGTTTACGAAGCAAAGATGCTTTGTGGCTGGTACATGCCTTTGTAACGAGTAGAATTCTCTACTCAACCTCCTACCTTCACATGCGCACACACGACGAGGACCAACTCGAAGTAATGCACAGCAAAGTAATCAAACGGTCTCTTGACCTTCCCATTACCACATCTAACCACCGTTTCTTGGACCTGGGGGTGGTCAACACCTATCGGGAACTCCGAGATGCCCATCTCGTCACAAACGTCACAAAGGCGGCCGTGAGCTGTGCGATGTCAGGTGGTCGAAATTATTCCGGAGCTCTCCACTACAGTACTCCTTTCTTCCTTTATTCTGTCAGTCCCTTCTTTATCCCTTCTCTTAGGGTGCGGTTCAGGTTCCTGCCGAGATGTGATAGATATTGCGCCATTTCCTTTCCAAATTACTGCGCTCTTTTTTTTAGGACATGAAAGGATGCAATATAACTGGCTTACTTCTACGGGATACTCCTTTACCCTTCCTAAAAACAAGTTTTCATGCCGAACACGTTACCAGCCGTGGTTGCTCAGTTTTTGTTTGGTAGTCCTCTTAAGAGAGGACTAAACGTGGTAATTTATATCTGCGTTTGACCAAAGGGAGTCTTTCTTTGCCACAGTTGTACCTGAGGCAGGTGGTGTCAAGATTTGTTTCTTCGAGATCAACGCGACCCTTTCCTGAGAAATTTTATTCAAGTGAGGCTTTCTTCGGCTTTCCAAACTGTGTTATTTCCACTGTAGACGGGATGCGATGCAGTGCAATTAGATTTTTGAAAGAAGTGGTCTTTGCTTTCCGATATCTAAATGCTCGGTTCAGTTTGCGATACCTTTCAAATGTCAGGCGTAAGAAATTGCTAAAAGATTTGCTTGACTGTGTCTCCCCTAGCTAATATATTGATCTCTGTGTAGTGGAGGCCAGGGAGGACATGTTTTGAAAAGAGTAAGGAAAATGGTGGTGCCAGCGGGTGTGAAAACGTTTTTCTTCAAGCCCCGCCGCGGTGGCTCAGTGGTTAGGGCGCTCGACTACTGATCCGGAGTTCCCGGGTTCGACCCCGACCGCGGCGGCTGCGTTTTTATGGAGGAAAAACGCTAAGGCGCCCGTGTGCTGTGCGATGTCAGTGCACGTTAAAGATCCCCAGGTGGTCGAAATTATTCCGGAGCCCTCCACTACGGCACCTCTCTCTTCCTTTCTTCTTTCACTCCCTCCTTTACCCTTCCCTTACGGCGCGGTTCAGGTGTCCAACGATATATGAGACAGATACTGCGCCATTTCCTTTCCCTCCAAAACCAATTATTATTATTCAAGTTGCACACCGGTACGTTGCCGGTTTAAACAGATGGAGGACAAGGAATTGTTTTTACCATGGGGTGCTGACTGCTTTTTATGTTACAAACCAGAGTCAATAGAACACGTCTTTATTGATTACTGAAAGGCGCTGCTCTTATGGGACGTTCTCCAGCGTACAATAAGGACTTACCCTTGACGCCGTATGTGATACGATTCGTGGGCGTTGAGCCGGACTTCATAAATACGATGTAATTTTCCTTCATGGCCGGCACAGCATTTGGCGAAGCAGGATTGCTGTACGATACTGCGATGAAGATGCTCGGTTTGTCCGAGATTACTTCATAGAAAACATACTTAAGCTACGTGAAGTGCACAAGGAGCTATGTTCCGGACATGAAGTTATCGAGTTAATGGGAGAGGTGTGTTCTTTGAATAAGTTTTGATTTTCTCACGTGAGTGAAACGCATGTCCGCTCTTGATGTTTGATAATGTAGCGCAGAACATGTTTCTGATCTGTTGTAAACTTTTGAAACAGGCAATGATGACAAAATAAGCCGTGGTTACTCAGTGGAAAGAGCACTCGGCTTCTGATGCAGAGCACCCGGGTTCGAACCCGACCGCAGCAGCCGCGTTTCGATGGAGGCGAAACGCTAGGGCACCCGTGTACTGTGCGACGTCAGTGCACGTTAAAGATCCCCAGCTGGTCGAAATTACCCCCGAGACCTCCACAACGGCATTTTTTTTTTAATGCGATAGCGTTAAGGGCCCCGTGTCGCAGAAAAGCCGGTGTCGCCGGTGTCGGCGGCCTTGGCCGTGAGCGAAAAATGCGAAACGGATTAATAAATAAAACCGTGTAGGAAATAGGGCGAGTTGGGGAATCGAACCAGGGCCTCCGGAGTGTGAGACGAGCATGCTAACATGCACTTTCCCACGCCAGCTCGAAGGTTTGGAATGGACAGAAGCGCGTCTAGTGAATAATAATAATAATAATTGGTTTTTGGGGAAAGGAAATGGCGCAGTATCTGTCTCATATATCGTTGGACACCTGAACCGCGCCGTAAGGGATGGGACAAGGGAGGGAGTGAAAGAAGAAATGAAGAAGAGGTGCCGTAGTGGAGGGCTCCGGAATAATTTCGACCACCTGGGGATCTTTAACGTGCACTGACATCGCACAGCACACGGGCGCTTTAGCGTTTTTCCTCCATAAAAACACAGCCGCCGCGGTTGGGTTCGAACCCGGGAACTCCGGATCAGTAGTCGAGCGCCCTAACCACTCAGCCACCGCGGCGGGTATTAGTGAATACGGTGTTTTTAATTTCCTTACGGCACGATTCGGGTGTCCAGAGAGAAATTTGAGACAGGCGTTATTTCCTTTCCTTAAAACCAATTTTCATTTCATCTTCCTTCCCTTACGGCCTGGTTAGGTATGTGAGACAGGCGTTCTTTCCTTAAATTGTACAACGGGCCTCGCGTCGTGTCGAAAGGGCGATGGCGTTCCGTGGACCCCTTGGCAACCGTGCAATATGATGTCGCGTCCCACTCTTAAAGCGAAGGTTAAGCGACATCCATTGTTTTGTTCTTTCACTCTTTCCTTTACCCCTTCCCCAACGGCGTTTTTCGGGTGTCCACAAAGATATTTAAGGCAGTTAATTGCGCTACTTCCTTTCCTGAAAACCAAGCTTCTTTTTTTCAAATACGAGAGGAAATAAATGTGAATGCACTGACGTCGTACAGAAAACCCTTTTTCTTCATACGCGCGCTATACAACTCCAATATATTAAAGAAACAACGAAAGTAATCATTATTCTTCTCAAATCTTAATTGCTTTCTACGACCTGATGAATATTTCGCTGCAACAACTCTAACAGAGCGTCATCGAGGCTGCAGGCATGCTTTAAAAAAAATCTTTAAGCTAACTTACTAAAAACTTCTGCAAAGCGATTACTTTTTTGGCCACTGAATACCATAAAATGGAGTGCCTTGGCAGTTGTGCATCGGTTCTGTTCGCGGTGTGTGGTTTTCGAACAGTGTTTCTTAATATAATAGGCGCAAGACTTTGCAGGTGGCCGCACTAAACTTTGTGTTATAGAATCACACCACTTTGATAACGGTTATATTTCATTCCAATAAAGAGCCGTACGATATTTGCTTATTTACGTGACAGAGGTAAAGGTGTCGACCAGAGGACACCCAAACCAAACCATAAGGTCACTTTTCTTCACAATCATAAATCCGTGGTGGTGGTGATGAAAACATTTATTCAGAACGGACAGAAGGTGGTTGGATCAGCCCGTAAGGGACCGATCCTTACAAACACTAGGTGGAGGTCCCTAGTTTGGGACACCAGTGGCGGTAGCCGCCGCCCGGGCGCGCCCGACTAAGGCTTGTTGGGCCTGTAAGTCGTGGCAGCCGAGCAGGGTCGCCTCCCAGTCCTCCCGGGTTGGGTTGGGGATGGGGGGAATGGCCGGGTTGGAGGGGCACGCTCACACCATGTGATAGGTGTCCGAAGACACCGCGCTACAGTGCGGGCAGTTGCCGCTAAAGGAGGGGTCGAAATGTTTTAGGGCTGCAGGGCACAGCAATGTATTGGTGAAGAGGCGGAAAAGGAGCCGCTCATCCGCCTTCTTGGAGCCTTTACATGGGCTAGGGTAAAGGCGATGGCTATCTTGATAGTAGGTTGCGATATTTTTGAACGTATAGACCGGATTAACATCGGGTTCCTGATCAGGTGGGGAGGAGAAAACAGCCCGGTGAGAGAGCGCGCGGGAGGCTGCGTCTGCTGCCTCGTTTCCTGCAAATCCCTGATGAGCAGGGGCCCATATGAGGTGACGGTGTGCGGGGTCTGTATCCCGTATGCAATATTGGCATATTCAATAGGCTAGGAAGGGAGAGCAGCCTTGTTCGACGTTCCGACAGGCCCCTCGCGAGTCGGTGACTATGTATTTTGAATTGGAATGTGAGGCCGGGAGAGCAATCGCGACCTCTTCTGCTTGTGTTGCACTGCGGGCTCTGAAAGTGAGGCCGTTAACTGTGTTGCTGTTGTGAACTACCGCGGCCGTGTACCATCCCCCGTGGTGAGGGCCGGAGGCGTCCACGTAGTGGAAGTCCTCACACCACTCCTGGCGCTTTGGTGCAGCGGTTAAGCGATGCGCCACTGCCCTGCGATGGCAGATGCTCCCAGCGGTGGGCCTTGTGCGACCCAGGTTCCTCTTTCCGAGCGACCAATCAGTAATTTAACTACAACCAGCCGCGGTGGGCAGCTTGCTCATTTGCTGGTGGGCAGGTTGCGATGACGCCGCAAGGTCCCGTGTCATAGGTGTCCATCTGTCTCCTAGATTGCTCTCTGAGGTCCACCTGCCTTAAATATAGTAGCCATTCGCTGACAACAGCGATGCCAACAACGCCAACAACGGATTTTCTGGGGAACGGGGCCTTTAACGCTGTTACGTTATTAGGGGGAGAACGCCCTCATGTAAAGCGCAAATCGGACGAGGGCAGCCAACAGAATTCTCCAATTAGCAGAGAATAATAATAATAATTGGTTTTTTGGGGAAAGGAAATGGCGCAGTATCTGTCTCATATATCTTTGGACACCTGAACCGCGCCGTAAGGGAAGGGATAAAGGAGGGAGTGAAAGAAGAAAGGAAGAATAGGTGCCGTAGTGGAGGGCTCCGGAGTAATTTCAACCACCTGGGGATCTTTAACGTGCACTGACATCGCACAGCACACGGGCGCCTTAGCGTTTTTCCTCCATAAAAACGCAGCCGCCGCGGTCGGGTTCGATCCCGGGAACTCCGGATCAGTAGTCGAGCGCCCTAGCCACTGAGCCACCGCGGCGGGGCAACCAGCAGAGAACCAGCACCAAAACCAATTTGAAAATGAGAATTGGTTTTTGAAGAAAGGAAATGGCCCACTATCTCTCACATATCGGCAGACACCTGAACCGCGCCGTAAGGGAAGGGATAAAGGAGGGATTGAAAGAAGAAAGATGTGCCGTAGTGGAGGCAGTAGTAGGAAGTGGTTTTTATTAAAATAGTAATAAAAAGGACGGAAAAGATTGCTGTTAGCCCCGGCATGTAACATGGATACTGAAGCACCTGACGATGGGCAGCGGAAATAAAGGATAGCGGGTAGAATGGAGAAATGAAACGAAAGAGGTGAGGGGACAGGAAAAGAGGATAGGAGTAATAATAATAATAATTGGTTTTTGGGGAAAGGAAATGGCGCAGTATCTGTCTCATATATCGTTGGACACCTGAACCGCACCGTATAGGAGGAGAGGTAATATTTTTTAAACTGGTTTTTGGGGAAAAGAAATGGCGCAGTATCTGTCTCATATATCGTTGGACACCTGAACCGCGCCGTAAGGGAATGGATAAAGGAGGGAGTGAAAGAAGATGGGAAGAATTATAGGTGCCCTAGTGTAGGGCTCCTGAATAATTTCGACCGCCTGGGGATCTTTAACGTGCACTGACATCGCACAGCACGCGGGCGCGTTTGCGTTTTTCCACCATAAAAACGCAGCCGCCGCGGTCGGGCTCGAACCCGGGAACTCCGGATCGGTACTCGAGCGCCGTAAGCTCTGAGGTAATATACACAAACTATTCACACAATAAGAAATGTGTCCAGATTGTGTGTGTGATTGGTACATTACGGAGCAATAAAAACACACGCGCACAACACCCTTTTGACTACAACTGGAGTGGGGCGTCCAGTTGATAATCGTCTCCGGAATAATTTCAACCACCTGGGGATTTTTAACGTGCACTGGCATCGCTCAGCACACGGGCACCTTAGCCTGTCGCCTCCATCCAAACGCGGCCGGCGTGGGCGGGTTATAACCCGGGAACTGCGGATCAGAAGCCGAGCGCCCTAACAATTGCGCCACCGCAAACTTTTTGTAACAGATACGATTCCTAAACAGGCAAAAAGACTCGAGATTGGGAACCTCCACTCAATTTCGCTAACGTCACGTCTAGGAAAGGTAGTGGACCACGTTGTCTTAAACAGGCCCCAAAGGCACGCCGACGCGGTAAACACGGTTCTCCGTCCATGACTGGGTTTCGAGCAGCTGTCTCGAGTTGGGACATCTTGTGGCAAATACAGCAAGAGAGCCTGCATCCAAAGCGCTTAAGAGCCACGCGTACCATCCTGGGACTCAAAGTGAGTAAGGCCTTTGACAGCGCGTCATACGCTGCTATCCTCCCTAACCTGTCACTGATGAACGGAGGCAAACTGACATACGACTACATCACCACCTTTCCGAACCAGCGCACGGCTACCCTGCGTTTCGTGGACAAAAGTAGCGACAAAATTACTCTAGGCTCTAGAGGAACCCCGCCAGTGTAAGACCTTCTACACCAACCCAGGAGCGTCTGCTTACGTTGAAAGATATTCTTAACTACTACAGAGGTACCAGGCGCAATTACACACCGCCGGCTTCTTCCTTAACCTTAACCCAGGCCTCCCACTGGTGCCGACTCCAGACCTGAACTGCTCCCTACCCTATTTCCTTTCATGCCCGCAACCCCCATCAATTCCTTTCTTCTTGTAAGCTCAGCGGGAAACCGGGAGACTTCCTTCACGTCCTCCTTACATGTCCTACCTTCCCACACCCTCCATCCCCCACCACGGCGGAGTCATACTGGGAGACTCTCCTGGCCAGCTCCGTTGCCGCTGACCAGCACCGGATAATTACCTACGCACTGAAGTGGGGAACGCTCCAAGGTCTGTCGTTTGCCCTGTTTGGGCAGCCTCCTAAGGGTTGCCTCATGCCATGTTTAGGAGTTTGCCCCCCTCTATATTTGGAAATAAATGTTTCCACCACCGCCACCACGGCAAGGCGCTGAATTTTCATCTTTTCTTTTTAACATTACTGTGAGTCACCTCCGGCGTCTGTTAGATGCTATCCCACATATATATCATTCTATATACGCCGAATATGTTAACAAATGGAACAACAAGGGATCCGATGGAGTGTTTGCAGAATCATTACAACGAGCTATCGACACGGTACTCTCGTGCTGGGGAATGGCCTCTCGTGTTAACCGGCTAATTCTGAACTCTCAGTTACCAGGAACAAACAAGCCTCACAGGCAGCACGCGATCCTCGGAAACTCATCGAGTTGCACTGGCAACCACCCGATACCCCGGTAGCCACGTTCAGGGTTCTTGACATGTTGATTCAAGATAATATTCAAAACAAGGACGTGAGCCGCCGGCTACGCGTCACGGCGCACCGGGTAGGCGGGCTGGTGAGGCGCATTGCCATCCGTCGCAGGGGCATGACAAAGAGGCACTATATAGCATCATTAGAACAGCATAAAGGCGGCCCTTGGCCTGCCGGCATACGCCAAATCAAATCAGCTCCTGCAGTTGGGAATTTTTAACACGCTCGCTGAGCTAATCGAAGCCCACAAGACGGCACAAGTTACCCGGTTGTGGCGCACTATTGCGGAAAGCGTAATTCTTGACTATCTCCACATCAGCCCCCCCCCCCCCCCCGCTTCGGAGGTATTTGCAACATCACATTTGTCAGTCGAAATTAGTAGTAGAGTAGGTTTTAAAGAAATAGCCAAGAGCATGCTGCCAGGCAGATAGGCCACCCGCAGGAAAGCAAGGGCGCTGGCACTTGAGAAACAGTACGACAGCAAACCACGAGCAGCGTACGGTGGATAAACCTCAACACATCAAAGGCGGAACATACGTGGCATCCCTCTGGTCATCGTGAATCCCGGCATCAAAACTACTCTGAGGGACCCTAAGAGCGCCATTCAAAATTCGCGAAAAACTCGGTAAACGCGCTCGCGATGGGAAATGTGCAGACCCGAACTGTCGATCACAACATCAATCACGTATTTGTTCCTGCTCGCGCGGGTAACTTCGGAAACGAGGGGACCGACCGTTTAGCCCGATTTTTTACCAAGCGTTGGACAAGAGACCTCTAGGGAATGGACGCCCCCACCGAGGCGCCTCGCTCGTACGCGGAAATTACAAACCTTTATTGCGAACTAAGATGCACATATCTCGCCCCTCACCCCGACCTGGACACGGTGCAAACCACGACACTCAGACGCCTACAAACAAAGGCCACTCTTAGCCCCTACCTATTGTTAAATGACAAACGGTGAATAAGACCCTGCATGCCCGCTCTACGCTGACGGGACGCACGCCCCCCAAGACCATATATTATGGGAATGCGCTAGCATATTCCCTGCGACAACACTATTGCCGGCTCTCTCGTCAGAGGAATGGGAATCGGACAAGATCTTGGACAGTTCAAGAAAAACAACGCAGTTGGCCCTCATCACTCCAACTCAAGAGGTCGCCCCCGAGTGGAGGCCACCATGGACACGCCCTAGCCCCAACATATCCCTTTCATTTTGTGGCAACAGTGTTGTAACCACCACCGCCCCCTCATCCCCGTCGCGGTGTCTAGGCTGTTGTTGCGACTGAGGCAAGGATTAAAAGGAAAGTTCACGGACGTGCGCACTGGCTCAAGCTCAGCCAAACCCGCTCCCACGTGCAGACAGTAGGAGAGTTGAAAGATGTGAGAGGAAAGATTCAGCATGACGGGCGTCGCAACAACCACGTCATCTGAATCAACAGATAACATCCGGTGACAAGGAGCACTCGCCAGACTGGTGAGAGCTCCTAGATCCTATTCCCGTAGGGCCAGGAAGTCACCTCGCGTTCTGCGGTGCCTATTGTTGTTGCGACTGAAGGAATATTATTAATAAAAGTGCTGGCCTTAAGGGGCTAGGATCTAGGGGCTTTCACACATGTGTGTGTGTGTGGGGGGGGGGGGGGTTATAGGCGGTGAGCGCTGGCCTTTACTCAGCAAGAGCGAATCACGTGATTGGTCACATGTCTCACCTTGCGAGAGCGAGCGGTCAGAACGGCGTTCAGCGCAGCGGCGGAACGAGCGGAAGATGTACTACAAGTTAGGTTTAGGTTTGGTTTAGGTTTGCGGTGGTTTAACGTCCCAAAGCGACTCAAGCTATGAAAGACGCCCTCCGGAAATTTCGACCAGCTGTGGTTCTTTAACTTGCACTGACATCGCACAGCACACGGGCCTCTAGAATTGCGCCTCCATCGAAATTCGAGCGCCGCGGCCGGGATCGCACCCGGTCTTTCGGGCCAGCAACGGAGCGCCACGTGTTATGACATCTCAGCTTCATGTGCGGCGCGCTAGAGGTGAAATTCATGCGTCATTTTACCTGCAGGTGTGCATTCGAGAAGCGGAGCGTTTTGCTCCAAAAAGTTACCAGTGGTTCAACCCGACTGACCACAGTAAGACGAGCGAAGGATCTGTTAAGGTAATCACACGAAGGTAAGCACACACCACACCTATTTAAATAGCGAATCGCGCGTCACGCGATTTCCGGCCGTTGCGAGAGTGGCGTTGGCTCCGCAACGCAGCGTCACGTGATTCGATAGTTGCGAGGCGAGCGAGCGCCGTCGGCTCAGCGTGCGCAGCTGCAGCGAGGCGTGGACTGTCGCGTGGCATAACGTCCGAGAGAATATTTTAAGGCGAAAACCTTCCATGGCTCATCAGCGCCCCCACCGCGTTGGCTGAGTGGTTAGGGTGCTCGACTACTGATCCGGAGTTCCCGGGTTCGAACCCGACCGCGGCGGCTGGGTTTTTATGGAGGAAAGACGCTAAGGCGCCCGTCTGCTGTGCGATGTCAGTGCACGTTAAAGATCCCGAGGTGGCCGAAATTATTCCGGAGTCCTCCACTACGGCACCTCCTTCTTCCTCTCTTCTTTCACTCCCTCCTTTATCCCTTCCCTTACGGCGCGGTTCAGGTGTGCAACGATATATGAGACAGATACTGCGCCATTTCCTTTCCCCAAAAACCAATTATTTCATCAGCGCCGTGGACGGAAGTTGCACACGGAAGCTGTAGACGGAAGTTCTACATCGAAGTCATCCGCACGAACTGTTAATCATAAGGTGTGTGGTAAATAAAACAATAAACTGGAGGACGCTTACGCTTCGTCTTTACGAGTGTGACGCGACAGTGTGTCGCAGCGTTGTCCAGGAGTACACGTATCGCCATCGCCCGTTCGGCGCGACGCGTGCCCAGTTGGATAATTTAAGGAAATGACGCCTTGTAGAAAGAAAACCAGCGCAAAAGACACAGAAGACACAGAACAGGAACACAGGACGACGCTGGACTATCGACTGCATTTATTTCAGAAACGATCACATTTGTACCCATTCAGTATCAATCGACGCTTGCGCACACATGACAGATTTACAAGAAAAGGTAGATTTGAGCATGACTTACAAACATCAGGACCACAATCATTGTACGACACGTTACGTTAAGGAGTTCAAAAATCTAATTTCTTTATCTAATAGAGAAAGCGTCGTTTCACTTACACATCGATCTGCTTGTGTAACGATATGGTATGCCTCTAGAAATTTGTGTTGACTCTTAGTTTTACCGCGTCCAAAAATTGAAGCCTTCTTGAAGAGCGGCGTGCATTTCTGCTTCGTGCAATGTTTAGGAAAATTCGCCCCGTCATCTGTGGAAAGCGACCTTTCATGTTCTCTGAGGAGAGCGTTAAGACAGCGGCCAGTCAGCCCAATGCACATATTCCCGCAGGATAAAGGTATGCAGTACACTATCTGGGTGGCACAAGTGACGTATTTAAATTTGAATAGGTATAAATGTGATTGTTTCTGAAATAAATGCAGTCGATAGTCTAGCGTCGTCCTGTGTTCAAGTTCTGTGCCTCAGTCTATTGCGCTGGTTTTCTTTCTGCAATCATGTACCGACTCGCCCAGCTCACCACTTTACTGAAAGGACGCCGGTCTCACATATATCGGCGGGCACCCGAACCGGGCCGTAAGGGAAGGAAAATGAAATGAACAATTGCTTTTAAGGAAAGGAAATGACGCCTCTCTCACATTTATCGCTGGACACCCGGATCGCGCCGTAAGGGCAGGAAATGTCGATCGATCGATCGACCAGTCGATCATCCAATCATTTAGTCATTCAATCTATCAATCAATTGAACTACCGATCCATCAATCGATCAACCATTCAATCAATCGATCGATCAATCAGTCAATCAATCGATCGATCAATCAGTCAATCAATCCATCCATCAATCGATCAATCCCTATCGCCATCGCGTTAAAATCCCTTCCCTTACGGCGTGACTCAGGTGTGCACCGAGATGCGCGATTTTTCGCTCAAGGCCAAAGAGGTCGACGCCAACAATGGCTTTTCTGCGACACGAGCTCCTTAACGCTGTCACGTTAAAATGTACAAGTTGACTAAGCAGCAGTTCTTAAGCAACCTATATGTAATGATATAAACCAGAAATCGAAAAATAAAAAGAAAAGTAAAAATAAATAAAATAAAAATCAAAAGACAAATAGAAATAAGCAATAAATAAACGTAAAAACAGGACTACAAAATGATTACAGAACAAACACAAAATGAAACAAGGTAGAATGAGGACAGGGAAAGGCTTTCACATTTGTGCTCTTAGGCAGACTTTTTTCTTTGCGGGAGCGTCACTGACGCCTGAACCAACAACCGACTTCGCACTTGTTCCCATCTCACGGGAAAGGAGCATTAGTCCATTTTGTCCAAGAGAGCAATGGCGTGCTTTCTTTCGCGTGTCAGGAGGAAATAAGCTGTTTATGTTATTTAGCCATCTGAGGCACGATAACCATCCGCGCAGATATTAGACACCTTTACCATACCGCGTACCGTGCTACCATTATCGGAGTACCGCGAGTCCGCGCGTCGTCAGTGCGCATGTGCAGATCACTTGGAGGGCGCCAGATGGCGCCACGTACCCGGCAGCTGCGCGCGCGCGCCTGGCGCATCGGCACCAATCAGCGCGGCCACACTGGTGACGGGTGGGCTCCCGAAGATCACCACGGTATGCTAAAGGTGTCCAATAGCTTGCGAGTTCGATTCTCGCTAGAGCCGCTTTGGAGACGGCCACCACCCTTATCTGAGAGACGACAAAATGTCTAGAATTTGTCTGTCTAGTTGGCGTTTGCAGAAGTGGTTATTGAAAGGACTCTTTATTGGGCTGATTTGTGGTCACAGATACCTCAGTAACTAGGCGGCGTAGATAGCGAAAAAAGTGTTGAAGGGACCTCGAATAACAGGATTTCCGCTTCCAATGACCGCGGTGAACTTAAAGGTGGCAAAAAAAAAACTCTCAGCCTCAAAAATAACTACGCAATCTCAAGCAATGTAGAAGTCTTTGGACGTGGCTGCAGTCAATCTAGACAAAACTATCCACCTGTCGCGTCAGGAAAGGTTAAAGCCGCGTACCGGCGGCTCTGGGCAAGAACAAACAATCATTGAGAACCTAGGTGGGATTGCCCTCTTTCGAAAGAACAGATCAGATGCCTAAGAACAAAGAAAGAGGTGTCGAAAAAAAATCGCCAGAGACGCATAAGACTGGTTACGTGTATGCATTACAAAGCATTACAGGGCCCACCTGCCAGCATCCTCTGCTGAAAGCTGGGACCAACTCCACACCGAGCCCGACAAGATCACTCAACTTGCACTGATTTTGTGGGCCCAGGACGTCGCCTCCATCTGGGGCCACACAGGACCCACTTGCCCTAATTCTCGACACCTGTGGCAAATAAAGTTTCTCTCTCTCTCTTTCTTCCCTTATTTACATCCCGATGGCCCTCCGATTTTTTGTGCCGCAATGAACACTACGGACATTAAAGTAATAATAATAATAATAATAATAATTGGTTTGGGGTAAAGTAAATGGCGCAGTATGTGTTTCATATATCGTTGGACACCTGAACACCGCCGAAAGAGAAGGTATAAAGGAGTGAGTGAAAGAAGAAACAGGTGCCGTAGCGGAGTGCTCCAGGTTAATTTCGACCGCCTGGGGATCTTTAAAGTGCACTGACATCGCACCGCACACGGGCGCGTTAGCGTTTTGCCTCCTTAAAAACGCAGCCGCCGCGGTCAGGTTCGAACCCGGGAACTCCGGATCAGTACCTGAGCGCGCTAACCACTGAGCCACCGCTGCAGGTTTAAAATAATGCGACATATAAAGCTTTTGCCTTGGAATAAAGTGCATTAATAGAAACGCATGGCTATATTAGCGCTCATAAAATGGCTTTCTACGCATGACACGCACCACTTCTCTTCGGGGTCGACGTCGCTTGTATCTAGCCGCTCCATCATGAACAACTTCAGATTCCTGCTGACATAGTAGGCGAATCATCTTGTACGACCTGAAGTAGCGGCGAAAACATTTTCACTCAGTCCATAGTGGCGAATGGGCGTCCAAACAAAGATTCGCTGTAGCTGGCTTGCATTCTATGTGGCGTCCATGTCGATTGTGGTGAGAATCGAAGGTGCGCTACTCGTCTTGAAGGCTCAACCAGACATCGAGGTTTTTCTGCGCACTGCATACGCTAAACAGAACGGTGCAAAAAATGTAGTGAGGTGTCCTCTATCACACTCTCTTTTATGATATCGAGTGCGCTATACTCCGTTTCATACATAGCTGTCTACACAGCCAAAGGTACGGAAGTAGTCCGTCAAAAAAAAACTAACAAAATGCGTCACTCCGCCTCGCGTCGTGGCTGAGTGGTACGAAGCGCGGGCATGTTTGTTCATTTTGTGAGGGGGCCCAGGTTCGATCCTCAGAGTAGGTTTGTTCTTTTTTTATCTTTTTTCGGCGAATCTCTAGATAGAAAGTCTAAATGCGAGCCATATATAAGTGGCCTTTTTTGTTATCAAAATGAAATGACTTCTTTAATAAGAAGCGTGCTGTTAACTTTTTCCGCAGGGAAACGAAAGTGAAGTGAGAGTTGGCAACGGACGTGCTGAGAGGCGCTGTTTTTCGGTGTTCACGGATTTTTTCGCATGCTGCACACAATGAATCATTAATTGTGGGGTGATAGAATTCAGTGTGGCTTCAATTATTTTACTCCGCCAGAAAGACCTTCTTTCTTAAACCTCACAACTGTCCGAGGGCTCACTCCGGTCATCTCGCCCACAATTGCGAGAACGTCACGCACAGTCTTCTCGGGGTGGAGCTTCTTTATGCTTGCGTAGACATTAACTATCACCGCCTTGCAGTCTTTAGAAAACTTTGGAGACTTCACCTTGGAAAAGAGGCGAACAGGAGATGTTTTCGAAGTCGAAGCGGGGGAAGAAAACAAGCCAGCAGGTGACAGCGACGCCATTTTCACAAACAGACCTGCCGGCTAAGCTGCGAAAACCTGATACAGCCGGCGCCTGAGAAAACGGAAAATCTGCGTCACTCGGTTCTGGAAAACATAAAAGAAAAATCAATCTATTTGCAAAATAAAACACTTCCATCGGTCTACTAAAATATCAACTACTGTTCACTTTGCTTGTCAATTCATTTCTATTTTTATTTTTGACGCACTATATTATGATGCGGACGAGGATCGCAAACAGGCACCGTAGCCTTGGCTGCGTAGACAGCTAAGTATGAAACGGAGTATAGATTACAGCTGCTCTCCTTTTTGCCTTCATATGGGCGTATTCGTTCCCAATTTGTGTCGGTGACCCAGCACCAGGTAAGTATTTGCAAGTCAGAAAACAACGCGCTTTGAGCGCGCTTAGAACAACAAGCCTGCTGAACCGCGAATGGAGCCGGTGCTTACTTGATTAGGTACCGCTATCTAATGCATTCAGCGCACAAATTATCAGTGGTCCAGTAATACGCTTCTGCTCAACAAATTCAACGTCTAAGTGGAACCCTTGCTTGGTTTCAACGCTGATTGTGTACTGGCGGCGTTGCATTGAAGTTTTAATCAATGTCACATTAGAATCTGAGATTTTGAGAAAGCGGAGATATTATTGTTACTCTTCATTTTGATTTACCCTGTTGACGACGCGCAGCAACAAATAAAAATAAAAGCCGTGTGCTGTACAATGATAATTGGCCTTTGAAAAATAGGTTACCCGCCGCGGTGGCTCAGTGGTTACGGCGCTCGTCTACTGAGCCGGAGCACCAAGGTTCGAACGCGACCACAGCGGCTGCGTTTTTATGGAGTCAAAACGCTAAGGCGCCCGTGTGCTGTGCGATGTAGGTGTACGTTAAAGATCCCCAGGTGGTCGAAATTATTCCGGAGCCCTCCACTTCGGCACCTCTTTCGTTCTTTCTTCTTTCACTCCCGGCTTCATTCCTTCATCTATGGCGCGGTTCAGATGTCCGCCAATATATGAGACAGATACTGCGCCATTTCCTTTCCACGAAAACCAATTATTAATATTATTAAAGACATGTTGTTTGAGGAAAGGAAACGGTGCAAGAATTGTATACTCCCGGTGGACACCCTAACCGCACCGTAAGAGAAAGGAGGAAAGTGGCCGTGAAAGAAGAAATAAAGAGTTGCTGTAGTAGAGGGCCCCGGAATAATTTCGACCACCTGTGCATCTTTAATAGCACAGAACACGGGCGCCTTGTCTTTCCCATACACTCTCATTTTCATTATACTACAAGAACAGGGCAAAACTGAAAACAAAATTTGTTCAGTTCACGCTAAGGATTCCCAGGTGCTCAAAATTATTCCGGAGCCCCTCACTACGGCACGTCTTCCTTTCTTCTGTCAGTGTCTCCTTCATCCCTTCCCTTACGTAGCGGTTTAGTTGTCCGCCGAGATGTGAGATATTGCGCCATATCCTTTCCCCAGCAACCAATTTACAATTTACATATTTGAAGAAAGGAAATGACGCAGTAACTGTCTCACATGTCTGGGTGGACACACGAACTGCGCCGTAAGGGAAGGGATAAACAAGGAACTAAGAAAGAAGCCGCCGCGGTGGCTGAATAGTTATGGCGCTTGGCTGCTGGCCCGAAAGATGCGGGTTCGATACCGGCCGCGGCGGTCGAATTGCGATGAAGGCGAAATTCTAGAGGCCCGTGTACTATGCGATGTCAGTGCGCGTTAAAGAACCCCAGGTGGTCGATACTTCCGGAGCCCTTCTGTACGGCGTCTCTCAAAGTCTGAGTCTCTTTGGGACGTGAATAATAATAATAATAATAATTGGTTTTTTGGTGGAAAGGAAATGGCGCAGTATCTGTCTCATATATCGTTGGACACCTGAACCGCGCCGTAAGGGAAGGGATAAAGGAGGGAGTGAAAGAAGAGAGGAACAAATAGGTCCGTAGTGGAGGGCTCCGGAATAATTTCGACCACCTGGGGATCTTTAACGTGCACTGACATCGCACAGCACACGTGAAACCCCCATAAACCAAATCAACCAACCGAAAGAGGAAAGGAAGAAAGAGGTGCCGTAGTGGAGGGCTCCGGAATGGTTTCGACCATCGGGGGGGGGGGGGGGTCTTTAACGTCCACTGACATCGCGCAGCCCACTGGAGCCTCTGCGGTTCGGGTCTATCAAAACGCTGCCTCAGCCGACTGGATTGACCGCGTGTACTCTGGCGTAGCTGTCGAGTGCCCTTATCGCTAAAGGGCCGAAGCTTCGTTTACTTGGCGGACAGCAAAATTCGTCACCGTCGCCTCATCTTCATATTGTAAAAAAAATCTTAGGACGCTTAAGCTTCGCCTTTAAGAGTGGAACGCGACAGCGTGTTGCAGAACTGCCAGGGAGTCCACGGAACGCCATTGCCCGTTCGGCGCGACACCTTGCCCGTTGGACAAATCGCTCTGCTACGTACCGTGAAACGGATGCGCGGAGCGGCAAACCACTTAGAAGCGCTGCCAGGCGCATTGCCGAAGCGCGCGAGTCTCAAGTTGAAGTCTTATTTCATCGGCACATTGTTCTCGCCAAACCCGATGCTACGAACGCCACCACAGGTTCCACGCCGAATTATAGCTTCCGCGCCGAATTAACGGGCAGCAAGCCGCAAGCATCGTGGTGAACGCGCTTTGGATGAGCGCTGCGTTGTTCGCCGCTCACCGCGTGATTCCTGCGTGCCCGCACGGCCCCAGTGCGCTCAAACAAGAGATATGTCAGACGGATCACTTCCCTTCCCTAAAAATCGATTTTCGTTTCATTTTCCTTTCCTTACGGCGAGTTCGAACCCGACAGCGGCGGCTGCGTTTTTGTGGAGGCAAACCGCTAAGGCGCTAGTATGCTGTGCGATGTCAGTGCTAATTACACATCCCCATGTGGTCGAAATTATTCCGGAGCCCTCCACAACGGCACCTCTTTCTTCCTTTATTCTTTCACTCCCTCCTTTATCCCTTCCCTTACGGCGCGGTTCAGGTGTCCAACGATATATGAGACAGATACCGCGCCATTTCCTTTCCCAAAAACCAATAATTATTATTAATAGCCTGGCAATTCGCGATTCGCAGATCACACCTGCCTTGACAAGTACCTTAGCAAACTAATAGCAAAGCAAAATCGAGTACCCAGACAGGCAAAGTATAAAGATGGCCCTTCAAAATATTTCAAATATGTATAAAGTTTTAAGAGCGTCAGCGCTCATTCATGACGTTTCTCGATTTCGTGGGGTCTGCTACCACCTTCCTTCGGCGTGAAACCGACGAATTGAAGATCGCGACTACCCACAGTAAATCGATCTATTAGTCAAGTTGCTGATTGATTGCTGACGTCATTAGTATATCGAATTGGTGAATGGTTGGTGAAGTCACTGATTTTTGTGACGTCAAATTTAACTAGTCACGTGACGATGGTTACTCGCTTATACTAAGTAGTTAATAAGGCCATCCTAAAACAAATTAGATATTTGGAATCGTCTAGATGAGTAGAACACGTTAGACACCAAAATTAGCTAATGATGTCAAGATTTATTTATAGTTAGGCTTAAATTCATTGCTTATAATTATTTGACCGATGACGTCCCAATCTCACTAATGGCATTTCGTAACGGGCTCGATGAGTACTACATGTGAGACACCAGTATCGCCTTATTAGTTTATTATTTACTTATGGTCAGGTTTAAAATGGCGGCCGTGACTTCAGCACTCGGCCGATCACAATTGCGTACCTCAGGGCGGATTGTGGTGAAAGGGGCACTTTTCATCACATAATTTGGTAATGCGCCGATTCCCCGGGCGCCGGCGTAAACATCAACAGTATAGAAGTAAGACAAGTTTCATTGCGGAGCGGGGACCCCGCCATCTTGCAGCAGCAAGCCACCCGACTAGCGGCTGAGGCCACAAAGAAGCAATGAATCTTAACTTGTCCTTAGTCCTCGGAGGATTCCTTCCCGCGACCCAGGTCTGCATGCCGGGACCGCGGATTTGGGGGCTCCTTCTCGGAGGAAAATGAAGTTTTCATTGATTATTAATTAATGAATTAAATAGTTCACTCATTCGGGGTACCTACCGCCTGGCGGTAAGCAACAATGGCCATCCAAATAATAATAATAATAATTTGTTTTTTTTTTGGAACGGAAATGGCGCAGTATCTTTCTCATATATCGTTGGGCACCTGAACCGCGCCGTAAGGGAAGGCATAAAGGAGGGAAAGAAAGAAGAAAGGAAGAAAGGGGCGCCGTAGTGGTATGCTCCGGAATAATTTCGACCACCTGGAGTTCTTTAACGTGCGCTGACATCGCACAGCACACGGGCGCCCTAGCGTTTTGCCTCCATAAAAACGCAGCCGCCGCGGTCGGCTTTGCACCCGGGAACTCCGGATCAGTAGCTGAGCGGTCTAACCACTGAGCCACCGCGGCGGTTGCCCTCCAAAGAGTCGAAAAATCTTTTTCGGCCCAAATTCGTCACAAAATATCCGACCTGAAGGCGGAAGGCGCCCGCTCGCCGTAAGGAACACCACCCTAATCTCGTGGCAATACATCGAATGGACAATAGATCGCGCTACCAAGCAGCTGACGCTCGTTACTGCAACGTCTTCCAGACGGTGGCGCCATATTTTTTCACTCGTCTCGGAAAGGCACAGTACCTTACATTCGTATGCTAAACATGAATGCATTTACTAAGGGCACATAGCCGCTCATTATTACCACGCGATGGAAATAACCAGGAAAATTAAAATTTTCGTATGCGAAACATGAAATGCGAAACATGAATGCATTTACTAAGGGCAGATAGCCACTCATTATTACAACGCGATGGAAGTAACCAGGAAAATTAAAATTCTTATTTTGTTTGGTGTATTTAGCAGCAACTGTCATGAATAGCTCATTTCCAGTATCCTTCATAACGAAAGCATTAAACATTGTCATCCTGCTTACGCTTACATATGAAGCGGAGACATTGCCTATACTTTCGGAAAGCCTTGTACTTAGGTTGCGGGTAGCACAGCGGACTATAGAAATCAACATGATAGATGCCGAGTTAGGACACAGGCAGAGAGGAGAATTGGCCAGAGAACACACTCGGCTACATATTAGCGTACTTGAAATCAAGAACAAACGGCCATTGCTAACACATGTGATGTGAAGGTATATAACCGATAGACATAAGTGGTAGGATCGTAGGAGGAAGCAAGCGAAACAGACGGCAGAAAAATGAGATGGACAGATCCGATTAAGTAGTTCCGTATATAAGGTGGCCAAAGCTGTCAAAGGACACGGATATTTTCAGGGATATGGCAGAAGCCGTTGTCCTTAACTGAAATTAGTCAGGCTGACTTACAAGAGGGTGTTGATTAGAGAGAAAATATTGCGCACGCGGCTTCATAGGGGACTCAAAGAGAAGCTTGTGCCACTCAGGAAAACTTGAAAGGTTAGAATGCCTGTTGGAAAGTATTCGGTGCCAAACACGCAGTAATTGCGACTTTTTAAAAAGGCAACCACTAAAAAATGACGTCGGCTACGCTTCCATGATGTTCTAAAAAAATCCGTCTCTGGAGAACGATGAGTAGTCATCTGAACAACCATGAATTAAACCAAAGGGACATTAGCGTAAGCCTCCGATAACTTTACGGAACAACGTTCATTGTTGCCATGCAACGAAAAAATTACGAATTATAAATCGCCATGTTTCGCCAATATCGAATATACAAGTTGTCCCACATAACTTGAGCCAAGGTTTTAAAAATGAAAGCAATTTCGGACGTGAATGAAATTGAGAGCGTAATATTGGCACTACCCTAGAGTTACTCAGGCTATTTTTATTTTTCCTATAACTAAATCATTAGCTTTGTTTAAGTCATCAACTTTCTAAGTACTCGCTGCAGATCATAAGTGTGATACGCAGAGTTGTAGAGCACCTTCATAAACCTCTCAAAAAATTGTTTCCTACACGATATGTCTCATGTGGTCCTTTTTCTGCGTTCCAAAGAGAGGCCGCGAAATACGAAAAATACTACGTGACAGGGCGCATGCGCTGTAATCCGAATTGTTCAGAAATGTGCACAATTCAGACTTTTGGAGAGAGCATTAGAGGCCGCAGCGGCAAGCATAACGGTCCGCTATGGTCGCCGCCTCCTCCAGTTTGCCCTCAATATCTCCGAGGGAGCCCTGCGCGGCCCACAGTGGGATGTAATCGGCATACAGAGCATGCTGCACACTGGCGACATCACCCAGTTGGGCCGGTAGGTGCATCATAGCCAGATAGAATAACAGATAAGAGAGCACCGCGCCCAGTGGTGTACCCCTGGCTCCTAAATGAAAAGGACCATGTTCGTTATCCTAGATACGAATGTAATATTGTCTGTGGGTCGAAAATTGCCGCATGTATTGAACTTTTATTTGGGGGGGGGGGGGGGGAAGGAAATGGCACATATCGGCGGACACCTGAACAGCGCCGTCAGGGAAGGGATAAAGGAAGGAGTGAAAGAAGAAGGGAAGAAAAGGCGCCGTAGTGGAGGGCTCGGGACTAATTTCGACCACCTGTGGGTCTTTAACGTGCACTGACATCGCAAGCCCACGGTCGCCTGTGTTTCGCCTCCTAGAAACGCTTCCGCCGCTGTCGGGTTCGAACCCGGGGAACTCCGGATCAGTAGCCGAGCGGCCTAACCACTGAGCCATGGCGCCGCAGTTAGTTTGAAAGAAGTGTGTGAGAATAATCTTGTGGGTAACGTTGTCGAATGCTTCCTTCAAATCCAAGGCGAGTACGACCTTGTCATTGTGGGGGCATTCGACGGAGTCGAGGAAAGTCCGACTGAGTTGTAGCAGGACATCCTGTGCAGATCTGTGTGGAGAAACCCGAACATGGTGTCTGCAAAAAGGTGTTGGGATTGCTGAACTCAGACAACCTGTCAGATATCAACGTCTTCATGAGTTTTCCCACAAAGGAAGTCATAGAGATGGGACAGAGGTTGTCCGTGTTGATGGCCTTGCCAGCTTTAAGAATGAAGGTGACGAGGAAGGTCGTCCAGTCGATGGAGAGTGGCACTTCCGTAAGCCGCACTCAGTTATCCAAAAGGATAGGTATGGGTGCGCTGCCTATCCAGCGTGCGGAACGCAATAAAAGTAGGCTTCTGCAGTTGGACACCAATGCCACGTGCATGAAAGCGAGATTGAGGTCTCCACTGACCCAGGGAGCCATTCCCCTCCAACAATGAAGCGACCAGAAAGAGCCAGTTGTGCGCATTTCTATTGGTGAAAATGAACGGCCTCTACAATGTTGTCAACGACAATGAACGCCGGCGGCTCACTTGTTTTGTTTGGTTTTTGAGGAAAGGAAATGGCGCAGTAACTGTCCCGCATATCTCGGTGGTGACTCGAAACGCGCCGTAAAGGAAGGGATAGGAGGGAGGGAAAAAATAAAGGAAGAAAGAGGACTGAAAACTCGATTTTGAGGAAAGGCGCGTCGCGGCACAGCGGGGGTAACACTTGTGGCTAGGTGCAACTGGTAGCGTATGCGCGGTACACAAGTGACGCTAAGCTGAAATGCTCCGCTGGCTACCCTAGTGTAGCTTTCGCTACAAAAGTTTACACACGTGCAATTGAAACAGCAACGTGATACATGAACATTCACACTGGGACAGCGGATAAGCATAAAAATTGAGGCGGCCACTTTGGTGACCTAAAGTGCGGTTAGGCAAAAGCTTTAGCGCGTTGTTGCTGCTTCTGTCACTGATGTGTGGTTAAGATGTTAAGTACACCATTTTTTGTGAATCTTAAATGCTGGAGATACTGGAGGGCTTTTGGGAGGCATCCTTCTGATTAGACGCCTTTCCGCACTCTCCAGCGTCCTGTAGGCAAGGAGAACTACATATGCGTTAGCAGGAGATATTATACTGGAGCCGCCTCCACGCGACAGCTCGTCTATTAATTAGGCCAACATCTAGCGGGGGTACCAGTCTACGTCCCAATTTATAATGCTCGATGATCTCCGCTCATTTTTGCTGGCACTCGTCGTATGCCCATTGTGGGGGGTCTGACGGCTACCCGGAAGTTAGCTAGCGATACCTCGTGAACCACCTCGTTAGCAGGGACGACAGCGTGCGCAGGTGTCCTAATTAACTTAATTTTCCAATTCAGCGTTCTTTGGGTGAGGATTTTGGCTGCTACAAGTGAAATCCCCCCCCCCTTTCCAAAATTTTGGACGGTGGTTCTGCTGACGCTAATTTTAACCTTGGCTTTCGTTCCTACACAAGCGAGCGCTATCGCAACTTCCTCCCCAGTCTCTGTTGCGGCCTCGGATGATGGGGGTGTTTCACGTGGTATCATAGATTGGAGATAACGATCACTGCAGACACTGTGGAGCGAAAGGGACCCTCGACCACATAAATTGGGCGTGCCCACAATCCGCAGGGGTGGGACAAAACACAGCAAGCAGAGAAGCCTTGGAGATCTTGCTGCAAAGGGTGGATCGTACCATCCAGCAATGCACCATCCTTCTGGCGGGAGAGGGCACAACAATCCTATGGCTGCCTGCCAGCCTCCAATCCACGGGGGCACTACTCCCCATTTTCCCAGGCCTGGGTGCAAGGGGCGGGGAGCGAGACGCCTTTTTTCTGATGGAAATAAAAGTTGTTTCAATCAATCGACCAACAATCAATCAATCAATCAATCTTCCTTGCCTGCGAAAAGATCAAAACAGAATATGTAGCGAACCATGACGGCCGCTGCACCTTTTCGTTACTGGCGCAATCCCTTGACTCCTTTCGCGGGCAGTCGCTCGCCGATTTCAGTGTTCCCGTCGCAATCAACTGCAGCAATGGTCCCGCGCGTCCCCGCGGCTGCTTCCAGGCTGCTGCTCATGCGGGCCCCCGGAAGGCACAGCAGACGCCGTAACGTGCCAGTCATGCCGGCCTGCCGATCTCGAGCCACACGAACGAGACGACGACGGCGCCGACTCACCGGCGCTGCAATGCCCGTTCGTTGGCCCACTGGTTGCCTTGGGTTCTTTCGGAGCGTCGTTGGAGTTGGACGCACTCGATGCACGATCCCGAGCCGGCGCTCGCATCACCGGTCCTGCCTGACGACTTGACGACTCGCTGGCAGCACCGAACTCGAACTGGGAAATTCTCGGCGAGCTTTTCGTGCGCATCGGGTATTCTGACAGCTGTTTGCGGGATCGAAACTTTTGCCCCTGCGGGCTGAAGATGTACACGTCGTACCTTCCAACTGTTCGGCCACTGTTACGTTGGTGAACTTTTCGACTCCACTTTTCGGAAATGGGTGGCTCATCGGACATTATTTCGGCTGGCTACGACGCAGGGGATGGAATAAAACGGGGGATATAGTTCACGCCTGACGCCACAAAACAAAGGGCAGCGTAGAACACGGCAAGACCAACCTTCTTCTTCACCTTCAAGTGCCTATGCCGCTGAGCTTGTTGCGTTTGCTATTAATAACCCTCCTTCTGTGCCCGTTCATTTCTACACTGATTTTATATCTCTGCTTTAAGCCCTGTCTTCAGTTACTTCATTTAACCCGACAATTATTTCCATCAAGAAAGATCTCTATCGTTTGCCTTCTCTTGCCTCATTTCTTTTATTTCATATCCGGGACCAGTCCGGAATATTCGGAAATGAGTTAGCCGACCAGGCTACTTCTAGTGCTGGACAATATAGCCATTTACACATTTATACCCTTTCACGCCGTTCCGTGCATTCCCGTTTACACCATTCTTCACTTCTTTTATGGCGAACTTATTGGCAAGAAAGTAATGGCGGCACAAAATAACTTAACTGGATCCCCGATACGCTCAATATTCCTTCCATCCGTCTACCTAGGAGTCCTCTTATTACTTTACTCACTGGGCATGGACGATTCCCTTTTTGCTTTAACAAAATTGGCTTATCTCCTTCTTCAATTTGCTCATGCGGTGTTTTGTGCGAGGATATCAGTCATTACTTCCGGAACTGCTCCCTTACTGCTCCTTTAGCTTCCCGTTTAAAGTCTCTCTACTCATCTGACACTACACTGTCTACTTACCCCTCTCTTTTGAATAACCTTGCTGCTTGTGCTGTTTTGATTCAAATGGTTCATCTCATCAGCAGCAAAATTCCTACACATTCCCGATGAGCACCTTCGTCACTATCATTTTTCCCGCATAAGCTCTGTACAGAGAAGTGCTCTGTGTTCCTTTGATGGACAAAGATGCATCTCTCTGTGGTCTGACACTGTGTTTGAACCAACTGTGCTTGTGACTTTATTTGTGGTGACATTTTTTGTGACTTATTCTGTGGTTCTGATTGTCTGTGGTGTCTGGACCAACTGTGCTTGTGACTATCTGTGCTGGCATTATCTGCGACTTTATCTGTGCTCCTGTGGTGTCTGGACCAATTGTACCTGTGACTTCATCTGTGCTGACATTCTCTGTGACATTATCTGTGCTTCTGTCTGTTCTGTGCCTTTGGGGTTTTATATTTTGTTTGTTTGTTCTTTCTATTTTCTTGCTTTTCTCTTTAAATTAGGTTTTTTTTAGCGTTTAGCTCTTTTTCTTTTTAATGGCTTTAACCTCGGTAAAGCGTTGCTGGTCCGGGATCCCGCTCTCTTTCATTTATTTTTTTTGTATTTTTTTCTGAGAGGACCAATAAAACGGAGAAGGGGGATTGGCCAAGGTACAGTAGAGAATGCCACTGAGGTAAATGCGCGGAGAAAAATAGACGTGAGAAGACTGAATCAAGATAAAAATTGGAAAATTCAAATCAATTAAAGAAATATGATTTACCAGGAATCGAATCAAGCATTTTTGGACATGCGACAAAATTTTGTGTACAGCTAACAAGATAATCGATCAGTTGCACTTTTGTGATCATGAAAGTAGCCGCACACACTGCTTAACAGGAAATCCTTTGCGCTCGCATCGATCGAGAGAAGAACTGGAAGAGACAGAGGGAGTTCTAGCCTCGTAAGAGGGACCTCCACATTCTGCTTTCTCTGAACTGCGAACCACCGGCACGAGAGGAGAAAATGATGTATTGTTTCAACTTGCACACATGATATAAAAAGGTTTGCCGCAGCGAACCCACATCTGCATAAGTACCAATTTCAGTGGGGGTTTCTGCATTGCAGAAGCGTCATTGACACCTCATAAAGCCATAATTTACACCGTCGGATATTCCACGGGTACTTTAAGTGGTGAAAATCTATGGTATTGAGCAATGGATCGCTCAAGCTGGCTGAGATATGTTGGAACCGCTGGAAACGTGAAGTTTCTAACCGAATGAGATGGGGGACGGGGTAGATTACAGGAGCGCTGAGAGCTGACCTTGCCAATAAATCAGCCACCTGTTAAAATAGAAGCCCGAATGCCTAGGTACCCAGACAAAGTGGATCTCACGCATTGTGCGCGGAACAAAGAAACTAAGCGAACGATTCAATAAAGATTTTCGCGAATTTTATTGAGAGACTAGAACCGAAAGGCCGTCTGCAAGAAAAAGAACCCGTGCTGCATACCTAGGAAGTTTCAGAAGAGCCAAACCAATGGCCAGAAACTCTGCGAATAATATAGGAGTATAATCAGGGATACGAACGGAATAGCTCCATGCCAGCTTCTGCGAATATATCCCAATCGCCGCCCTCTCAAAGCTGACGGAGGCATCAGTGGAGAAAACAGTAAATGAGGAAAATTCTGTAGGTGTTCGAAAAGGAGACCATTTAGGATATTTCCGGGCATATGTTTCGCATGGGACGGAAAAATATGGTCGTAATAGAAGACGGGGTCAGCCAGCGCATCTGCAACTTGCTGCAAGATCAGAGCAAACTCAAGCGGGACTAACAGATTCTGCGTGAACCTAACTTGCGGAAGCTGATAGCATGGCCAATGATTAGTGAAAAACAGGTGTGGTTGGGATAGAAAAATGGGACTACGAACGCAGGGGGTCGGGTCAAAAGACCTGAGGAAAGAACGCGCTGTTAAAAGTTGGAAGCGGGAAAAAAGATCGGGGATACGAGCTTACAAATAAAGGACAGCGTTTGAAGCTGATTTTAGAAGCCCGAGGCATAGCCGTAGGGCACGCCTTTACAGTAAAGCTAATGACTGCAGCTTGTAGTTTGCGCTACCAGAGAAGACGCAACCAAAGTCCAGAATCGGTCTCATATGTCTTATAGAGCAACAGTAACGTTTCGCGACGCATGCTAAAATTTTATTGCCAACTCGTGTGAACCGGCCCAGAGCGCGTTCCCCTTTAATAACATTATTTTTAATATGGTGTCAACAGTTCAAACTTTGTTTATAAGTAACGCCTAGGTATTTAACCGACTCCACCTGCGGAATTGGAGATGAGCGGTAGACTAGCGAGATGTACAAAGGAGTGTCGGGCGGAAATACCAGCACGCCACATTGTCTGACATTGAGTGATAAATTATTTGGCTCAACCAGGCTTCAATAGCATTCAGGTAAGCCTGCAAATACTCGTAGAGTCAATTAATATCTTTGCTGATGCGAAAAAAGCTATATCATCTGCGTATACATAACCTGTAATGTTTGGATGAATGGGTATGTCCCGAACCAATAGGTTTGAAAGCAGTGGAGACAGAGCAGATCCTTGCTATTGAACATAGGTATTACAAGAGAAAGATCCGCCTGTACCGAAGAAAAATCTATCCTTTAAAAGTCGCTCTCTACTTCGTGTTTCGTCGGCGCTTCGTCAGTGACCTGCCTAGTCGGCATCAGGCACGGCCGTCATCGTTCGCTACAAATCAAACAAAAAGAACTAACCCGTATTCTCAATCGCACGCAATTCTTGGACGCTTCTTTTCTTTAAGCAATTTTTTTTGGGTCATAACGAATTTTTTTTGTCTTAAGAACTTAGAAATGGCAGCTAAAGAAACGGTACACTTCAAAAGCGTCCCATTGAAGCTGAGAGAAAGTGGATGCAACCCAGCTGCCAAATTTCCTGCTATTTTACAGATTTTTTCTAGCCAAAACAAGCTCAATCTTCAAATTCTTTCGTATTTATAAAATAAATTCAAACAGCTTCAAGGCCACGCCAATTATCGGTGTAGGAAAACAATCCTTAAATCACTTTCCTTTTCTTAGGAGGAATATCCAATATCGGCAAATACGGTTCTCCACAGACACATTGTTGCCCGAGATGACCGATTGTTGCCGAAGAGATAGAGCAGTTCATTTCCAAACGATTTCTCTTGCTGGGCTGCGTAATCCACAAAGTGAACTAGGGCGGCTTATTTAGCTCGCTCTTGATAATTTTTTCTTTATCAATGCTCCATTGCAGTGAGTGTATGAAGTGTCTTTCGATGATTACACTCGCGAAGCACAGAGAAAATAGTAGATGAAGTTCAACAAATAATGATGCTGCAGTAGGAAAAGGCCACCGCGGTTTCGCTGATTTTCGTCTGCGTCCTAAAAAGCGCGTTATTTTTTTTTGTCCCCGGCACAACAGAAAATAATATGGCGATGACGGCCGCAGACTGCATAACACATGCCCAGTGGCAAGCGTACACCATGGCGGCACCTAGTATGGATTATGAAAATGAAAACTGGTTTTATAGGAAAGGAAATGGCGCAGTAACTGTCTCACATATCTCAGTGGAGATACTAACCGCGCCGTATGAGAAAAATAAAGGAAGGGTTAAAGAAGAAAAGGAGAAAGGTGCCGTAGTGGGGGACTCCGGGATAATTGCGACCACATGGGGATCTTTAACGTGCACTGACATCGCACAGCACACGGCCTTTGAGTTTCGCCTCCATCGAAACGCGACCGCTGCATTCGGGTTCGCTTCCGGGTACTCCGGCTCAGCAGATGAGCGCCTTGGTTCACAGTTTAGCCAAAATTAACGAGGCTGCCAACGCTTTAGCCCGAGGTTCTTTCAACCGCGCACCGGCGGCCTCCGATCTGGGGTTCTCAAGGGAGCGCTTGCATTCATTCAGACAACTGACGCAGGCCTGCAATGACGAGCGTCGGCTCAACCTCCCAGCCCATCCCTCCCTCGACAATTATCACCAGACACTTTGGAGGCGGCTGCAAAGACGCACCTTGCCCTCACCTTTTATACGCTCGCGCTATCACCAAGTCCACACAAACCCCTTCTTCACCCTCTGCCGTCACCCCAAAGCAAATCTCAATCATACCCTCTTCCTCTGCCTGGCGGATCCTCCCCCTCGGGGCCTGGAGCACCTTACCACTTAGGAGGGTTGGGAGACGCTACTGCGCTCCGGGATCCCGGCCAAGCAAGCCATCGCCACAGGTTGGGCTTCCAGCGTCATGAGCCTCCGGGTCATGAACATATGAGTGCAGTGGGATCATGCGGGGGCCCAAGGACCTGCGCGTCCTAAACTCCTCTGTGTCCATTAATGCTTTCGCCACCACCACACTCGGCACTCTTTCAATAAAGATAAAGGTCAAAACTTTGTTTCACTAGGTAAGAAAAATAGCCTTTCCGATATTTCTGGTCAATGATGCATTAACTTTTGGAACAGGGGTAATACCAGCTGGTTGGTATTTATTTTCTGTCAACATGTATTGGCTTCCAACCATGGCACTGTTCACGAAGGCGTGATTAAGACAATGGCTCTTATACATACTTCTATGAATTATGGATCGAAGGAGTGCATATGCAGTGAAAAATGCAATGAAACATACCCTGCTTTGATGTAATATTTAACCTGCGGTTTGAATGAGAGGCGATTATGGATAATCCGTGTAGATGCAAACCAATTTTTACCAACACGCACTGACTCACTACCTCTTCATGTGACAGTCGATTAGTTGCCTTGTGATTATAACCAAACTGCAAACGCAGAAGCTAGCGATAACCACTATTTCGCATCATTCCTTTATTAATGCGATAACATATTTTGCCAATATGAGATTTCCTGTGCACACATGTAGTAAAACAAGCGGTAAAGAGGGCTCGTTGATAAGGGTCCTGGCGCCGTGAAGTTCTGTCATGCGCTCTCGGAAGACACTCCCTCATGAACCAACCATGCTTTCTTTGCGAAATATTGGAGCGGCGTTTGCTCCTAAAATTCCGCTTGCTACTAGAGTGATGAGATTTTGATAGCATGGTTTGCACTGCAGTGATGTTTCAGTAATGATCGTGCCTTTGGGGAATCATGTACAGGGTGCGCCAAAAGCTCCCAGGCCACGAGGTGTAGTATTCAGGAGCTCATTCTGGTACTTGCGACAGCTGTGAAAGTATTAAGCTCTTTACAAGTGAGAACTACACATTTCACACCGCCTTAGAGGATTTGAAATTTAAGTTTGTTGTATATGTCCGACTGCACTGCTCAAAGGCACACTTTGTGGCCTAACAACTTTGGACTCACCGTGTACAGGGTTGGTCAAAAGTTACCAGGTCACAGGGTCTGCTTTTCAGCACTATATCCTGACACTTAGGATGTCTTTAATGCTATCATGGCTCTCAGAGCTGAAAATGATAATTCTCCTTACTTATACTGAGATTTTGAGCTTCGGGGTTTTCGCAACTTTTGACTTGCCCTGGACGTATTAATCAATAAAGCGAAATGGTTAAATATAGCTCTACTACGAACGACAAGGTTTTAAGTGCAAGAAAAATTATTTATTTGCTCTTACTGCTTCTTTCCATTTCAGAGGCACTGTTTACAGATGCTGTACTTTCAATGACGGCGTTCATGTCAAGATTGCAGACATTGTTAATTTGTGGGTGCGAACAAAAAAGGCACGCAAATATATCGGCAGAGAACACTGCTCGTATGCAATGTGCTGCGTCTGTAAGATGTTAAAAGGTAAACGTATTGTCTTCGGGTTAACTGCGTGTGCCAGAAGCTCAAACTTCTCATTTGAATGAAAACACCCTATGGGTTTTTACGGAGAAGATGTTCGTTACGATTCAGAGACCTCATATACAGACCACTAACAATCGGCAAGGTACCAGTATATATACTGTTGAACTGCCACAGATTCAACTTAATGTTTGTAAGAAATTGCGATAGTGCGGTGTACGCTATGCTCACACGTTTCAATCACCTCCTTTAGGACTATTTCGCGCATTTATTTATATTTTATGCGAGAAGCCACACGGGCTAAATATGTTTGATTTCGAGAATGGTAGTGTTTCCCACGTACACCTTGGTATAAATTGCTCACGTGTAACATATACAAGATATTCCTGCAATATGCCTATTTTTTACCCTACCTTTTGCAGTTTTACTTCCTTACCAGTTGTAAGAAGTGTGGTATATAAGTTTGTTTAACGCTTCCGAAATCCTTACGCTATCTTCATTGTATTTTCAGACAACTCGCATACTTTCAGCGTCACTCCCTTCTAACACTAAATTAACTTTTGGTGGCTAACACTCCTAGATAAACTTTTTTATCCCCATCCATCACTTCACCATATTTTTCTTCCAGTTATTGTCCGCTTCCTTCGGCGTCCCGACTTTGCACACAAAAATTAGGCGCGGCGCGTGTCGGTCATTAGAATTTGCCAAGTCATTTATACCACGCACAATCATCGACTGGAACAGCATAGAGGCGCACATAACCTCTAGGCCTGTTGCATAAATTTTCATAGAATGATACACAATAGCGTTGTCATTTAAATATTTTTCATTCGTACTTCTGTTTTTGTACCTTTACAATAGGTGTGTGTGCGTGAGTGCGTGCGTACGTGCGTGCGTGCGTGCGTGTGTGTGTGCGTGTGTGTGGCGTGCGTGCGTGTGTGCGTGCGTGTGTGTGTGCGTGTGTGTGGCGTGCGTGCGTGCATGCGCGCGCGCGTGTGCGTGCGTGTGTGCGTGTGCGTGCGTGCGTGTGCGTGCGTGCGTGTGTGCGTGCGTGTGTGTGTGTGTGTGTGTGTGTGTGTGTGTGTGTGTGTGTGTGTGTGTGTGTGTGTGTGTGTGTGTGTGTGTGTGTGTGTGTGTGTGTGTGTGTGTGTGTGTGTGTGTGTGTGTGTGTGTGTGTGTGTGTGTGTGTGTGTGTGTGTGTGTGTGTGTGTGTGTGTGTGTGTGTGTGTGTGTGTGTGTGTGTGTGTGTGTGTGTGTGTGTGTGTGTGTGTGTGTGTGTGTGTGTGTGTGTGTGTGTGTGTGTGTGTGTGTGTGTGTGTGTGTGTGTGTGTGTGTGTGTGTGTGTGTGTGTGTGTGTGTGTGTGTGTGTGTGTGTGTGTGTGTGTGTGTGTGTGTGTGTGTGTGTGTGTGTGTGTGTGTGTGTGTGTGTGTGTGTGTGTGTGTGTGTGTGTGTGTGTGTGTGTGTGTGTGTGTGTGTGTGTGTGTGTGTGTGTGTGTGTGTGTGTGTGTGTGTGTAAACGTACTGCCTTTCAAAGATTTGTAGCATGATGTTCTCATCCGCGTATTTTTATAACTAGCTTGTTGACTACCTCTTTCTACCTCTTGATCTTATAGTATTGCACTGTACAGTACACCTCAATTACTTTTGGGGTATTCTAAATGAACTATGGCCTGTGGGGTAATTTTGAAAAAGTAGATAAATAACCATGAAATCAGATACCCAGGCCGGGAATTTAGTTGCAAGGTGCATTTCCATGAATCAGCAGTATGGTGTTGCGCACATTTAAGTCATCGCCTAATCTAAAAGTTTTTACTTGTAAACCCACGTTTTTATATCATAACGAACAAGAAGCGAGAGCCTACCTCATTCCTCAAAATCATGCTCTATAATAAGACTAATCTGCTCTCTGATTGCTTTGTTTTGCAGATCTTTAAACATTTCTCTGCTCGTGCATCCTCCTGAAGAAGTGTACTAGGTGCCATTCGTGTATTACGTAAGTCCACTACGCTACTTGCGACACCAAAGCTTTGCGCGCCGCATTTTTAAGATGTAAAATTAGGCAACCGTAAGAAACATGCTTTCTAACTTGCCAAAAAGTGGCATCGGTTCCACTTTTGTTGGATACCGTTGCTATATTCCGGCCGAAAATAAACCGAGTTCCTGTTTCTGCGGGGCCAGGGTGCTAAAAGGGATGGGTAGACAAATGGGCGACCACACTTATAAGCGATATTTTGGGGCCATTTTCGCATAGTCCTTCAATGAGATCGACGGCTGAATATTCGTGGATATCTTGGGTATATCCCCGAGTAATTTGATGACCTCGACTGTACCAGAAGCTTGGAAGAATGCAAACATTATCTTAATTCATAAGAAGGGAGACGCCAAGGACTTGAAAAATTACAGGCCGATCAGCTTACTATCCGTTGCCTACAAAGTATTTACTAAGGTAATCGCTAATAGAGCCAGGGCAACGTTAGACTTTAATCAACCAAATGATCAGGCAGGCTTTCGTAAAGGATATTCCAAAATAGATCATATTCACACTATCAATCAGGTGATAGAGAAATGCGCAGAATATAACCAACCTCTATATATAGCTTTCATTGATTACGAGAAAGCATTCGACTCAGTGGAAACCTCAGCAGTCATACAGGCATTGCGTAATCAGGGGGTAGGAGAGCCTTATATCAAAATACTGGAAGATATATATAGCAACTGCACAGCTACTGTAGTCCTCCATAAAGTCAGCAATAAAATGCCAATAAAGAAGGGCGTCAGGCAAGGAGACACGATCTCGCCAATGCTGTTCACCGCATGTTTGCGGGAGGTATTTCGAGGCCTGAATTGGGAACAGTTGAGAATAAGAATAAATGGAGAATACCTAAATAATCTGAGATTTGCTGATGACATTACCTTGCTGAGTCACTCAGGAGGTGAACTGCAAATCATGATCAACGAGTTAGACAGGCAGAGCAGATCGATGGGTCTAAAAAATAACATGCAGAAAACCAAGGTAATGTTCAACAGCCTAGCAAGGGAACAACAGTTCACAATTGGCAGCGAGAGCCTAGAAATTGTGCCGGAATACGTCTACTTAGGGCAGGTAGTGACAGCTGATCCGGATAATGAGAGGGAGGTAACTAGAAGGATAAGAATGGGGTGGAGTAATAATAATAATAATAATTGGTTTTTGGGGAAAGGAAATGGCGCAGTATCTGTCTCATATATCGTTGGACACCTGAACCGCGCCGTAAGGGAAGGGATAAGGGAGGGAGTGAAAGAAGAAAGTAAGAATGAGGTGCCGTAGTGGAGGGCTCCGGAATAATTTCGACCACCTGGGGGTCTTTCACGTGCACTGACATCGCACAGCACACGGGTGCCTTAGCGTTTTTCCTCCATAAAAACGCAGCCGCCGCGGTCGGGTTCGAACCCGGGAACTCCGGATCAGTAGTCTAGCGCCCTAACCACTGAGCCACCGCGGCGGGTAGGGGTGGAGCGCATATGGCAAATTCTCGCAAATCATGAGTGGCAGTTTACCAATTTCCCTCAAGAGGAAAGTGTACAACAGCATAATCTTACCGGTACTCACCTACGGGGTAGAAACGTGGAGGCTAACGAAAAGAGTTTAGCTTAAGTTAAGGACAACGCAGCGAGCCATGGAAAGAAAAATGATAGCTGTAACGTTAAGAGATCTGAAGCGGGCAGAGTGGGTGAGGGAACAAACACGGGTTAATGACATCCTAGTCGAAATCAAGAGAAAGAAATGGGATTGGGCAGGGCATGTAATGCGAAGGCAAGATAGCCGCTGGTCTTTAAGGGTAACGGAGTGGGTTCCAAGAGAAAGTAAGCGTAGCAGGGGGCGGAAGAAGGTTAGGTGGGCGGATGAGATTAAGAAGTTTGCAGGCAAAGGGTGGATGCAGATGGCAAAGGATAGGGTTAATTGGAGAGACATGGGAGAGGCCTTTGCCCTGCAGTGGGTGTAGTAAGGCTGATGATGATGATGATGATGTATTTGATGTGTGCGGTGGTAGAAATACTGGAAGAGTGCGCAGGATGTTCATCCTCTGAAGCGGGAACATCTATGCCGTATCACCGCGGCTTTCATATAATAAAAGAACCCACCGCCGCAGGTGAGTGGCTTCGGGAATCGGCTACTGATCCAGAAGAAGTTGGATTTGAATTCCCCGCCCCCCTTCATTGGAGGTAGGACACGAAAATTTCCTGTGTGTTGCCGATACTGCACTGTCGAGAAACTAGAATGTAGGCAGCCGTCATGTCGCCAACTGGATTTTCCAGAGGCTCATAAATGTGTCAACTCAAGACATCGTAGCTATTCCCTGCGATTGCATCCTTTCCACCACGATATTCGTGGCGCGGGCAGACTGTGTACTCTTCAGTTCGACCGCAAACTACGCACGGAGCTCTCCACTGCCTATCCCCAAGCGGTCGTCTTCGCTGAATAAGTCCCTCAGTACCCTCGTGGTTTTTTCACCCCTATAACTAAAATAAGCTGCCTTCTGCTGTGGTGGACGCCAGAAGTGCAGAAATATGTTTGTATGATTCAGCACAAAGTTTTAGTCTCGTTGGGCAGGGAAGTGCATAAGTACTTTTAGCAGAGCACGTACTGCACCCCTCAGTACCCACACAGTGATTGGTCCCGACGCGCCATGCTTGTACGTGGTTGATGAAAACGTTGCGCCATGTAGCTTCCTAGGGTGATCTGCGCGTGCGCCGTATCTCGGCGTGGTAAGCGAGAGCGCTATGCTAAAGGTATCTAATAAGACCAAGGTGACTATCTCAAAACAGGAGGAAGCAATCTGCACTTTGGATCTTCAGAGAAATGAAAAAGAAAACACGCTCTAAGGAAACGGCAGTCAGTGGCACTGAAACGTCCATTGAGTCCATCGTCCAGCTGAGCATAACTTGTGGCCACTCGGAGTTGGTTCGTGCCACACAATGGATCTGCGTGGCGTGAACAAGGGGATGGTGCCGACCTGGAGGACTAGGTGCAGCTGAATGAGGAGGAGTGCCAGCACACAGACCTCGAATTTGGAGGTGGCAGTTTCGGAGGTTCGAGGAGACACATCACGTGCCGGCCACCTTTCGATAATTATCGAAACTCAAAAGGCGCCCGTGTGCTGTGCGATATGAGTATACGGTAAAGATTACCAAAATTATGTAAATCAATAATATCACAGCCCTTGCAAGGGGGACTGTTTCTTTTCCAGTTGTGGAGCTGAGAGTCTCCCTGAATACGAAGGCATGGCAAACCCGGAATTCCAAAGTCCCATCACTGTCGGGAAATTGAGGGCTGAACTCCGCCGCCTAAGAAACAAAACGGCTGCCGGGCCGGACAAAACCATCACAGGACGCTCAGGAATCTTGACGACGGTTCCATTCGGAATCGTAAAACCAATATGCAAGAATGCTGGGGCAATTCAGAGATACAGCAAGCATGGTAAGCTGCGAACCTGCTCTTCATTCCGAAACGAGAGAAGAAGCTCAAATTTGAGCATCTAGAATCGTTTCCATCACATCTTGCGGTGGAAAATTGATGAATCCCGTAATTCAAAACTAGACTGATTAGATTCATAGAAAATCACTATCTTTATCCTGATACCATGATAGGCTTCAGATCAAACCTATCGGCATGCGATGCCATGCTTCAGCTTAAGGGGCAGTTGATCGATAAATAGACTGTTGATACTAGGATCAATGTGGGACTGGACGTCTCCAAAGGTTTTGATAGTGTCAAACACGTGGCAATACTTGAGAGCCTTAGCGCACTAATTGTTGGAGTCAAGGCATATAACTACGTAAGGGGCTTCCTCTGAAATCGGACTGCCACCATCAGCCTGGACGCGCAGTCACTCAGAAACATTAGATTGGGCAATAGAGGGACGCCACAAGGGTCCGTTCTCTCTCCGACCGTGTTTAATGTAGCGAAGATGGGCTTCCAGGGCAGCTGGACGGAATCACAAATCTCCTTCACACCATATGTGCGGATGATTTGACGCTGTGGGTGAGCTGGGGCAGCGATGGACAGATTGACAGCACAATTCAGAGAGCCATAGATGTAATTCAGAAATATCCGGAGCGGTTGGGTTGAAATGCTCGGCAGAAAAATCAGAGGCTCTTTTTCTGTCAACTCAAAAAAGAAAAATTTCACCATAACCTTGGTAAACGCGCTCGTGATGCCTTTTTGCGCAACCGAACTCTCGGCCACAACATCAATCTCGTATAGGCTCCGGCTCACGCGGGTAACTCCAAGAAGAGGGGGTGGACCGTGTAGCCCTATTTTTAACCAATCGTGGGATAAGAGACCTCTCGGGAACGGAAGCCCCCGCCGAGGCGCCTCGCTCGTACGCGGAGATTACAAACTTTTTGGGAGCTAAGATGCACTATCTCACCTCTCACCCCGACCTGGACAGGGTGCAAGCCACATCACTCAGATGCCTACAAACAAAGGACATTCTTAGCCCATACCGATTATTTAATGACAAACGGTGAATACGACCCTGCATGCCCGCATAATGGTGACGGGACGCACGCCCCGCAACACCACATAATACGTGAATGCGCTAGAAAACTCACCGCGACGATACTGTTGCCAGCTCCCTCGGCAGAGGAATGGGACAAGATCTTGCCAGTTCGAGAAAAACAACGCAGTTGGCCCTCATCACGCGAGCTCAACAGGTCGCCCCCAACGGGGGTCACCCTGGACTCGCCCCAGCCCCAACTAATCCCTTTCATTTTCTGGCAGCAAACTTGTAACCACCACCACAACCCATCCCCGCCGCGGTGTCTAGGCTGTTGCGACTTCTGGAAGAATGGAAAGGAAAGTGCACGGGACTGCCCAGTGGCTCAAACTGAGCCATAATTGCTGCCTCGTGCAGACAGTCATAGAGTTGAAAGAGAAAGAAGAAAATTTAAAAGACAATACGCTCGTCGCAACAACCGCGTATTCCAAAACGACGGCAACGGTTTAGCAAGAGATACACTCGGTGACAAGGAGCCCTCGCCAGACAGGTGAGAGCTCCTATAGATCCCATTCTCGTAGGGCCAGGAAGCCACCTCGCCTTCTCGCTGTGTGTTGTTGATGCGACCCGGGAACTCCGGATCAGTACCTGAGCGCGCTAACCACTGAGCCACCGCTGCAGGTTTAAAATAATGCGACATATAAAGCTTTCGCCTTGGAATAAAGTTCATTAATAGAAGCGCATGGCTATATTAGCGCTCATAAAATGGCTTTCTACGCATGACACGCACCACTTCTCTTCGGGGTCGACGTCGCTTGTATCCAGCCGCTCAGTCATGAACAACTTCAGAGTCCTGCTGACATAGTAGGCGAATCATCTTGTACGACCCGAAGTAGCGGCGAAAACATTTTCACTCAGTCCATAGTGGCGAATGGGCTTCCAAACAAGTATTCGCTGTAGCTGCCTTGCATTCTACTTGGCGTCGACGTCGATTGTGGTGAGAATCGAAGGTGCGCTACTCGTCTTGAATGCTCAACCAGACATCGGGGTTTTTCTGCGCACTGCATACGCTAAACAGAACGGTGCAAAAAATGTAGTGAGGTGTCCTCTATCACACTCTCTTTTATGATATCGAGTGCGCTAGATTACAGCTGCTCTCCTTTTTGCCTTCATATGGGCGTATTCGTGTTTAGAGAGAAGTGCAGGGCCCGTATTCTTAGTTTGTGTCGGTGACCCGGCACCAGGTAGGTATTTGAAAGTCAGAAAAGAACGCGCTTTGAGCGCGCTTCGAACGATAAGCCTGATGAACCGCGAATGGAGCCGGTGCTTACTTGATTAGGTACCGCTATCTAATGCATTCAGCGCACAAATTATCAGTGGTCCAGTAATACGCTTCTGCTCAACAAATTCAACGTCTAAGTGGAACCCTTGCTTGGTTTCAACGCTGATTGTGTACTGGCGGCGTTGCATTGAAGTCTTAATCAATGTCACATTAGAATCTGAGATTTTGAGGAAGCGGAGATATTATTGTTACTCTTCATTTTGATTTACCCTGTTGACGACGCGCAGCAACAAATAAAAATAAAAGCCGTGTGCTGTACAATGATAATTGGCCTTTGAAAAATAGGTTACCCGCCGCGGTGGCTCAGTGGTTACGGCGCTCGTCTACTGAGCCGGAGCACCAAGGTTCGAACGCGACCACAGCGGCTGCGTTTTTATGGAGTCAAAACGCTAAGGCGCCCGTGTGCTGTGCGATGTCGGTGTACGTTAAAGATCCCCAGGTGGTCGAAATTATTCCGGAGCCCTCCACTTCGGCACC
This sequence comes from Amblyomma americanum, assembly GCF_052857255.1. Classification (NCBI taxonomy): domain Eukaryota; kingdom Metazoa; phylum Arthropoda; class Arachnida; order Ixodida; family Ixodidae; genus Amblyomma; species Amblyomma americanum. Next base: position 79,607,261 of record NC_135507.1, read on the forward strand.
TCTTTCGTTCTTTCTTCTTTCACTCCCGGCTTCATTCCTTCCTCTATGGCGCGGTTCAGATGTCCGCCAATATATGAGACAGATACTGCGCCATTTCCTTTCCACGAAAACCAATTATTAATATTATTAAAGACATGTTGTTTGAGGAAAGGAAACGGTGCAAGAATTGTATACTCCCGGTGGACACCCTAACCGCCCCGTAAGAGAAAGCAGGAAAGTGGCAGTGAAAGAAGAAATAAAGAGTTGCTGTAGTAGAGGGCCCCGGAATAATTTAGACCACCTGTGCATCTTTAATAGCACAGAACACGGGCGCCTTGTCTTTCCCATACACTCTCATTTTCATTATACTACAAGAACAGGGCAAAACTGAAAACAAAATTTGTTCAGTTCACGCTAAGGATTCCCAGGTGCTCAAAATTATTCCGGAGCCCCTCACTACGGCACGTCTTCCTTTCTTCTGTCAGTGTCTCCTTCATCCCTTCCCTTACGTAGCGGTTTAGGTGTCCGCCGAGATGTGAGATATTGCGCCATATCCTTTCCCCAGCAACCAATTTACAATTTACATATTTGAAGAAAGGAAATGACGCAGTAACTGTCTCACATGTCTGGGTGGACACACGAACTGCGCCGTAAGGGAAGGGATAAACAAGGAACTAAGAAAGAAGCCGCCGCGGTGGCTGAATAGTTATGGCGCTTGGCTGCTGGCCCGAAAGATGCGGGTTCGATACCGGCCGCGGCGGTCAAATTGCGATGAAGGCGAAATTCTAGAGGCCCGGGTACTATGCGATGTCAGTGCGCGTTAAAGAACCTCAGGTGGTCGATACTTCCGGAGCCCTTCTGTACGGCGTCTCTCAAAGTCTGAGTCGCTTTGGGACGTGAATAATAATAATAATAATAATAATAATTGGTTTTTTGGTGGAAAGGAAATGGCGCAGTATCTGTCTCATATATCGTTGGGACACCTGAACCGCGCCGTAAGGGAAGGGATAAAGGAGGGAGTGAAAGAAGAGAGGAACAAATAGGTCCGTAGTGGAGGGCTCCGGAATAATTTCGACCACCTGGGGATCTTTAACGTGCACTGACATCGCACAGCACACGTGAAACCCCCATAAACCAAATCAACCAACCGAAAGAGGAAAGGAAGAAAGAGATGCCGTAGTGGAGGGCTCCGGAATGGTTTCGACCATCGGGGGAGGGGGGGGGGTCTTTAACGTCCACTGACATCGCGCAGCCCACTGGAGCCTCTGCGGTTCGGGTCTATCAAAACGCTGCCTCAGCCGACTGGATTGATCGCGTGTACTCTGGCGTAGCTGTCGAGTGCCCTTATCGCTGAAGGGCCGAAGCTTCGTTTACTTGGCGGACAGCAAAATTCGTCACCGTCGCCTCATCTTCATATTGTAAAAAAAATCTTAGGACGCTTAAGCTTCGCCTTTAAGAGTGGAACGCGACAGCGTGTTGCAGAACTGCCAGGGAGTCCACGGAACGCCATTGCCCGTTCGGCGCGACACCTTGCCCGTTGGACAAATCGCTCTGCTACGTACGGTGAAACGGATGCGCGGAGCGGCAAACCACTTAGAAGCGCTGCCAGGCGCATTGCCGAAGCGCGCGAGTCTCAAGCTGAGGTCTTAGTTCATCGGCACATTGTTCTCGCCAAACCCGATGCCACGAACGCCACCACAGGTTCCACGCCGAATTATAGCTTCCGCGCCGAATTAACGGGCAGCAAGCCGCAAGCATCGTGGTGAACGCGCTTTGGATGAGCGCTGCGTTGTTCGCCGCTCACCGCGTGATTCCTGCGTGCCCGCACGGGCCCAGTGCGCCCAAACAAGAGATATGTCAGACGGGTCACTTCCTTTCCCTAAAAATCGATTTTCATTTCATTTTCCTTTCCTTACGGCGAGTTCGAACCCGACAGCTGCGGCTGCGTTTTTATGGAGGCAAACCGCTAAGGCGCTAGTATGCTGTGCGATGTCAGTGCTAATTACAGATCCCCATGTGGTCGAAATTATTCCGGAGCCCTCCACAACGGCACCTTTTTCTTCCTTTATTCTTTCACTCCCTCCTTTATCCCTTCCCTTACGGCGCGGTTCAGGTGTCCAACGATATATGAGACAGATACCGTGCCATTTCCTTTCCCAAAAACCAATAATTATTATTAATAGCCTGGCAATTCGCGATTCGCAGATCACACCTGCCTTGACAAGTACCTTAGCAAACTAATAGCAAAGCAAAATCGAGTACCCAGACAGGCAAAGTATAAAGATGGCCCTTCAAAATATTTCAAATATGTATAAAGTTTTAAGAGCGTCAGCGCTCATTCATGACGTTTCTCGATTTCGTGGGGTCTGCTACCACCTCCCTTCGGCGTGAAACCGAAGAATTGAAGATCGCGACTACCCACAGTAAATCGATCTATTAGTCAAGTTGCTGATTGATTGCTGACGTCATTAGTATATCGAATTGGTGAATGGTTGGTGAAGTCACTGATTTTTGTGACGTCAAATTTAACTAGTCACGTGACGATGGTTACTCGCTTATACTAAGTAGTTAATAAGGCCATCCTAAAACAAATTAGATATTTGGAATCGTCTAGATGAGTAGAACACGTTAGACACCAAAATTAGCTAATGATGTCAAGATTTATTTATAGTTAGGCTTAAATTCATTGCTTATAATTATTTGACCGATGACGTCCTAATCTCACTAATGGCATTTCGTAACGGGCACGATGAGTACTACATGTGAGACACCAGTATCGCCTTATTAGTTTAATATTTACTTATGGTCAGGTTTAAAATGGCGGCCGTGACTTCAGCACTCGGCAGATCACAATTGCGTACCTCAGGGCGGATTGTGGTGAAAGGGGCACTTTTCATCACATAATTTGGTAATGCGCCGATTCCACGGGCGCCGGCGTAAACATCAACAGTATAGAAGTAAGACAAGTTTCATTGCGGAGCGGGGACCCCGCCATCTTGCAGCAGCAAGCCAACCGACTAGCGGCTGAGGCCACAAAGAAGCAATGAATCTTAACTTGTCCTTAGTCCTCGGAGGATTCCTTTCCGCGACCCAGGCCTGCGTGCCGGGACCGCGGATTTGGGGGCTCCTCCTCGGAGGAAAATGAAGTTTTCATTGATTATTAATTAATGAATTAATTAGTTCACTCATTCGGGGTACCTACCGCCTGGCGGTAAGCAACAATGGCCATCCAAATAATAATAATAATAATTTGTTTTTATTTTCTGGAACGGAAATGGCGCAGTATCTTTCTCATATATCGTTGGACACCTGAACCGCGCCGTAAGGGAAGGCATAAAGGAGGGAAAGAAAGAAGAAAGGAAGAAAGAGGCGCCGTAGTGGATTGCTCCGGAATAATTTCGACCACCTGGAGTTCTTTAACGTGCGCTGACATCGCACAGCACACGGGCGCCCTAGCGTTTTGCCTCCATAAAAACGCTGCCGCCGCGGTCGGCTTTGAACCCGGGAACTCCGGATCAGTAGCTGAGCGGTCTAACCACTGAGCCACCGCGGCGGTTGCCCTCCAAAGAGTCGAAAAATCTTTTTCGGCCCAAATTCGTCACAAAATATCCGACCTGAAGGCGGAAGGCGCCCGCTCGCCGTAAGGAACAGCACCCTAATCTCGCGGCAATACATCGAATGGACAATAGATCGCGCTACCAAGCAGCTGACGCTCGTTACTGCAACGTCTTCCAGACGGTGGCGGCATATTTTTTCACTCGTCTCGGAACGGCACAGTACCTTACATTCGTATGCTAAACATGAATGCATTTACTAAGGGCACATAGCCGCTCATTATTACCACGCGATGGAAATAACCAGGAAAATCAAAAATTTTCGTATGCGAAACATGAATGCATTTACTAAGGGCAGATAGCCGCTCATTATTACAACGCGATGGAAGTAACCAGGAAAATTAAAATTCTTATTTTGTTTGGTGTATTTAGCACCCACTGTCATGAATAGCTCATTTCCAGTATCCTTCATAACGAAAGCATTAAACATTGTCATCCTGCCTACGCTTACATATGAAGCGGAGACATTGCCTATACTTTCGGAAAGCCTTGTACTTAGGTTGCGGGCAGCACAGCGGACTATAGAAATCAACATGATAGATGCCGAGTTAGGACACAGGAAGAGAGGAGAATTGGCCAGAGAACACACTCGGCTACATATTAGCGTACTTGAAATCAAGAACAAACGGCCATTGCTAACACATGTGATGTGAAGGTATATAACCGATAGACATAAGTGGTAGGATCGTGGGAGGAAGCAAGCGAAACAGACGGAAGAAAAATGAGATGGACAGGTCCGATTAAGTAGTTCCGTATATAAGGTGGCCAAAGCTGTCAAAGGACACGGATAGTTTCAGGGATATGGCAGAAGCCGTTGTCCTTAACTGAAATTAGTCAGGCTGACTTACAAGAGGGTGTTGATTAGAGAGAAAATATTGCGCACGCGGCTTCATAGGGGACTCAAAGAGAAGCTTGTGCCACTCAGGAAAACTTGAAAGGTTAGAATGCCTGTTGGAAAGTATTCGGTGCCAAACACGCAGTAATTGCGACTTTTTAAAAAGACAACCGCTACAAAATGACGTCGGCTACGCTTCCATGATGTTCTAAAAAAATCCGTCTCTGGAGAACGATGAGTAGTCATCTGAATACTTGAACTGCGAAGTAACAAAATTGTCTTGGAATATCTTACCGATTGGTTATACCCAACCATGAAATAAACCAAAGGGGCATTAGCGTAAACCTCCGATAACTTTACGGAACAACGTTCATTGTTGCCATGCAACGAAAAAATTACGAATTATAAATCGCCATGTTTCGCCAATATCGAATACACAAGTTGTCCCACATAACTTGAGCCAAGGTTTTAAAAATGAAAGCAATTTCGGACGTGAATGAAATTGAGAGCGTAATATTGGCACCACCCTAGAGTTACTCAGGCTATTTTTATTTTTCCCATAACTAAATCATTAGCTTTGTTTAAGTCATTAACTTTCTAAGTACTCGCTGCAGATCATAAGTGTGATACGCAAAGTTGTAGAGCACCTTCATAAACCTCTCAAAAAATTGTTTCCTACACGATATGTCTCATGTGGTCCTTTTTCTGCGTTCCAAAGAAAGGCCGCGAAATATGAAAAATACTACGTGACAGGGCGCATGCGCTGTAATCCGAATTGTTCAGAAATGTGCACAATTCAGACTTTTGGAGAGAGCATTAGAGGCCGCAGCGGCAAGCATAACGGTCCGCTATGGTCGCCGCCTCCTCCAGGTTGCCCTCAATATCTCCGAGGGAGCCCTGCGCGGCCCACAGTGTGATATCATCGGCATACAGAGCATGCTGCACATTGGCGACATCACCCAGCTAGGCCGGTAGGTGCATCATAGCCAGATAGAATAACAGGTAAGGGAGCACCACGCCCAGTGGTGTACCCCTGGCTCCTAAATGAAAAGGACCATGTTCGTTATCCTAGATACGAATGTAATATTGTCTGTGGGTCGAAAATTGCCGCATGTATTGAACTTTTATTTGGGGGGGGGGGAGGAAATGGCACATATCGGCGGACACCTGAACAGCGCCGTCAGGGAAGGGATAAAGGAAGGAGTGAAAGAAGAAGGGAAGAAAGAGGCGCCGTAGTGGAGGGCTCCGGACTAATTTCGACCACCTGTGGGTCTTTAACGTGCACTGACATCGCAAGCCCACGGTCGCCTGTGTTTCGCCTCCATCGAAACGCTTCCGCCGCTGTCGGGTTCGAACCCGGGGAACTCCGGATCAGTAGCCGAGTGGCCTAACCACTGAGCCATGGCGCCGCAGTTAGTTTGAAAGAAGTGGGTGAGAATAATCTTGTGGGTAACGTTGTCGAATGCTTCCTTCAAATCCAAGGCGAGTACGACCTTGTCATTGTGGGGGCATTCGACGGAGTCGAGGAAAGCCCGACTGAGTTGTAGCAGGACATCCTGTGCAGATCTGTGTGGAGAAACCCGAACATGGTGTCTGCAAAAAGGTGCTGGGATTGCTGAACTCAGACAACCTGTCAGATATCATCGTCTTCATGGGTTTTCCCACAAAGGAAGTCATAGAGATGGGACAGAGGTTGTCCGTGTTGATGGCCTTGCCAGCTTTAAGAATGAAGGTGACGAGGAAGGTCGTCCAGTCAATGGAGAGTGGCACTTCCGTAAGCCGCACTCAGTTATCCAAAAGGATAGGTATGGGTGCGCTGCCTATCCAGCGTGCGGAACGCAATAAAAGTAGGCTTCTGCAGTTGGACACCAATGCCACGTGCATGAAAGCGAGATTGAGGTCTCCACTGACCCAGGGAGCCATTCCCCTCCAACAATGAAGCGACCAGAAAGAGCCAGTTGTGCGCATTTCTATTGGTGAAAATGAACGGCCTCTACAATGTTGCCAACGACAATGAACGCCGGCGGCTCACTTGTTTTGTTTGGTTTTTGAGGAAAGGAAATGGCGCAGTAACTGTCCCGCATATCTCGGTGGTGACTCGAAACGCGCCGTAAAGGAAGGGAGGGAAAAAATAAAGGAAGAAAGAGGACTGAAAACTCGATTTTGTGGAAATGCGCTGCGTGGCACAGCGGGGTAACACTTGTGGCTAGGTGCAACTGGTAGCGTATGCGCGGTACACAAGTGACGCTAAGCTGAAATGCTCCGCTGGCTAGCCTAGTGTAGCTTTCGCTACAAAAGTTTACACACGTGCAATTGAAACAGCAACGTGATACATGAACATTCACACTGGGACAGCGGATAAGCATAAAAATTGAGGCGGCCACTTTGCTGACCTAAAGTGCGGTTAGGCAAAAGCTTTAACGCGTTGTTGCTGCTTCTGTCACTGATGTGTGGTTAAGATGTTAAGTACACCATTTTTTGTGAATCTTAAATGCTGGAGATACTGGAGGGCTTTTGGGAGGCATCCTTCTGATTAGACTCCTTTCCGCACTCTCCAGCGTCCTGTAGGCAAGGAGAACTACATATGCGTTAGCAGGAGATATTATACTGGAGCCGCTTCCACGCGACAGCTCGTCTATTAATTAGGCCAACATCTAGCGGGGGTACCAGTCTACGTCCCAATTTATAATGGTCGATGATCTCCCCTCATTTTTGCTGGCACTCGTCGTATGCCCATTGTGGGGGGTCTGACGGCTACCCGGAAGTTAGCTAGCGATACCTCGTGAACCGCCTCGTTAGCAGGGACGGCAGCGTGCGCAGGTGTCCTAATTAACTTAATTTTCCAATTCAGCGTTCTTTGGGTGAGGATTTTGGCTGCTACAAGTGACATCCCCCCCTTTCCAAAATTTTGGACGGTGGTTCTGCTGACGCTAATTTTAACCTTGGCTTTCGTTCCTACACAAGCGAGCGCTGTCGCAACTTCCTCCCCAGTCTCTGTTGCGGCCTCGGATGATGGGGGTGTTTCACGTGGTATCATAGATTGGAGATAACGATCACTGCAGACACTGTGGAGCGAAAGGGACCCTCGACCACATAAATTGGGCGTGCCCACAATCCGCAGGGGTGGGACAAAACACAGTAAGCAGAGAAGCCTTGGAGATCTTGCTGCAAAGGGTGGATCGTACCATCCAGCAATGCACCATCCTTCTGGCGGGAGAGGGCACAACAATCCTATGGCTGCCTGCCAGCCTCCAATCCACGGGGGCACTACTCCCCATTTTCCCAGGCCTGGGTGCAAGGGGCGGGGAGCGAGACGCCTTTTTTCTGATGGAAATAAAAGTTGTTTCAATCAATCGACCAACAATCAATCAATCAATCAATCTTCCTTGCCTGCGAAAAGATCAAAACAGAATATGTAGCGAACCATGACGGCCGCTGCACCTTTTCGTTACTGGCGCACGTCCCTTGACTCCTTTCGCGGGCAGTCGCTCGCCGATTTCAGTGTTCCCGTCGCAATCAACTGCAGCAATGGTCCCGCGCGTCCCCGCGGCTGCTTCCAGGCTGCTGCTCATGCGGGACCCCGGAAGGCACAGCAGACGCCGTAACGTGCCAGTCATGCCGGCCTGCCGATCTCGAGCCACACGAACGAGACGACGACGGCGCCGACTCACCGGCGCTGCAATGCCCGTTCGTTGGCCCACTGGTTGCCTTGGGTTCGTTCGGAGCGTCGTTGGAGTTGGACGCACTCGATGCACGATCCCGAGCCGGCGCTCGCATCACCGGTCCTGCCTGGCGACTTGACGACTCGCTGGCAGCACCGAACTCGAACTGGGAAATTCTCGGCGAGCTTTTCGTGCGCATCGGGTATTCTGACAGCTGTTTGCGGGATCGAAACTTTTGCCCCTGCGGGCTGAAGATGTACACGTCGTACCTTCCAACTGTTCGGCCACTGTTACGTTGGTGAACTTTTCGACTCCACTTTTCGGGAATGGGTGGCTCATCGGACATTATTTCGGCTGGCTACGACGCAGGGGATGGAATAAAACGGGGGATATAGTTCACGGCTGACGCCACAAAACAAAGGGCAGCGTAGAACACGGCAAGACCAACCTTCTTCTTCACCTTCAAGTGCCTATGCCGCTGAGCTTGTTGCGTTTGCTATTAATAACCCTCCTTCTATGCCCGTTCATTTCGACACTGATTTTATATCTCTGCTTTCAGCCCTGTCTTCAGTTACTTCATTTAACCCGACAATTATTTCCATCAAGAAAGATCTCTATCGTTTGCCTTCTCTTGCCTCATTTCTTTTATTTCATATCCGGGACCAGTCCGGAATATTCGGAAATGAGTTAGCCGACCAGGCTGCTTGTAGTGCTGGACAATATAGCCATTTACACACTTATACCCTTTCACGCCGTTCCGTGCATTCCCGTTTACACCATTCTTCACTTCTTTTATGGCGAACTTATTGGCAAGAAAGTAATGGCGGCACAAAATAACTTAACTGGATCCCCGATACGCTCAATATTCCTTCCATCCGTCTGCCTAGGAGTCCTCTTATTACTTTACTCACTGAGCATGGACGATTCCCTTTTTGCTTTAACAAAATTGGCTTATCTCCTTCTTCAATTTGCTCATGCGGTGTTTTGTGCGAGGATGTCAGTCATTACTTCCGGAACTGCTCCCTTACTGCTCCTTTAGTTTCCCGTTTAAAGTCTCTCTACTCATCTGACACTACACTGTCTACTTACCCCTCTCTTTTGAATAACCTTGCTGCTTGTGCTGTTTTGATTCAAATGGTTCATCTCATCAGCAGCAAAATTCCTACACATTCCCGATGAGCACCTTCGTCACTATCATTTTTCCCGCATAAGCTCTGTACAGAGAAGTGCTCTGTGTTCCTTTGATGGACAAGGATGCATCTCTCTGTGGTCTGACACTGTGTTTGAACCAACTGTGCTTGTGACTTTATTTGTGGTGACATTTTTTGTGACTTATTCTGTGGTTCTGATTGTCTGTGGTGTCTGAACCAACTGTGCTTGTGACTATCTGTGCTGGCATTATCTGCGACTTTATCTGTGCTCCTGTGGTGTCTGGACCAACTGTACCTGTGACTTCATCTGTGCTGACATTCTCTGTGACATTATCTGTGCTTCTGTCTGTTCTGTGCCTTTGGGGTTTCATATTTTGTTTGTTTGTTCTTTCTATTTTCTTGCTTTTCTCTTTAAATTAGGTTTTTTTAGCGTTTAGTTCTTTTTCTTTTTAATGGCTTTAACCTCGGTAAAGCGTTGCTGGTCCGGGATCCCTCTCTCTTTCATTTATTTATTTTTTTTGTATTTTTTTCTGAGAGGACCAATAAAACGGAGAAGGGGGATTGGCCAAGGTACAGTAGAGAGTGCCACTTAGGTAAATGCGCGGAGAAAAATAGACGTGAGAAGACTGAATCAAGATAAAAATTGGAAAATTCAAATCAATTAAAGAAATATGATTTACCAGGAATCGAATCAAGCATTTTTGGACATGCGACAAAATTTTGTGTACAGCTAACAAGATAATCGATCAGTTGCACTTTTGTAATCATGAAAGTAGCCGCACACACTGCTTAACGGGAAATCCTTTGCGCTCGCATCGATCGAGAGAAGAACTGGAAGAGACAGAGGGAGTTCTAACCTCGAAAGAGGGACCTCCAAATACTGCTTTCTCTGAACTGCGAACCACCGGCACGAGAGGAGAAAATGATGTATTGTTTCAACTTGCACACATGATATAAAAAGGTTTGCGGCACCGAACCCGCATCTGCATAGGTACCAATTTCAGTGAGGGTTTCTGCATTGCAGAAGCGTCATTGACACCTCACAAAACCATAATTTACACCGCCGGATATTCCACGGGCACTTTAAGTGGTGAAAATCTATGGTATTGAGCAATGGATCGCTCAAGCTGGCTGAGATATGTTGGAACCACTGGAAACGTGAAGTTTCTAACCGAATGAGATGGGGGACGGGGTAGATTACAGGAGCGCTGAGAGCTGACCTTGCCAATAAATCAGCCACCTGTTAAAATAGAAGCCCGAATGCCTAGGTACCCAGACAAAGCGGATCTCACGCATTGTGCGCGGAACAAAGAAACTAAGCGAACGATTCAATAAAGATTTTCGCGAATTTTATTGAGAGACTAGAACCGAAAGGCCGTCTGCAAGAAAAAGAACCCGTGCTGCATGCCTAGGAAGTTTCAGAAGAGCCAAACCAATGGCCAGAAACTCTGCGAATAATATAGGAGTATAATCAGGGATACGAACGGAATAGCTCCACGCCAGCTTCTGCGAATATATCCCAATCGCCGCCCTCTCAAAGCTGACGGAGGCATCAGTGGAGAAAACAGTAAATGAGGAAAATTCTGTAGGTGTTCGAAAAGAAGACCATTTAGGATATTTCCGGGCATATGTTTCGCATGGGACGAAAAAATATGGTCGTAATAGAAGACGGGGTCAGCCAGCGCATCTGCAACTTGCTGCAAGATCAGAGCAAACTCAAGCGGGACTAACAGATTCTGCGTGAACCTAACTTGCGGAAGCTGATAGCGTGGCCAATGATTAGTGAAAAACAGGTGTGGTTGGGATAGAAAAATGGGACTACGAACGCAGGGGGTCGGGTCAAAAGACCTGAGGAAAGTACGCACTGTTAAAAGTTGGAAGCGGGAAAAAAGATCGGGGATACGGGCTTACAAATAAAGGACAGCGTGTGAAGCTGATTTTAGAAGCCCGAGGCATAGCCGTAGGACACGCCTTTACAGTAAAGCTAATGGCTGCAGCTTGTAGTTTGCGCTACCAGAGAAGACGCAACCAAAGTCCAGAATCGGTCTCATATGTCTTATAGAGCAACAGTAACGTTTCGCGACGCATGCTAAAATTTTATTGCCAACTCATGTGAACCGGCCCAGAGCGCGTTCCCCTTTAATAACATTATTTTTAATATGGTGTCAACAGTTCAAACTTTGTTTATAAGTAACGCCTAGGTATTTAACCGACTCCACCTGCGGAATTGGAGATGAGCGGTAGACTAGCGAGATGTACAAAGGAGTGTCGGGCGGAAATACCAGCACGCCACATTGTCTGACATTGAGTGATAAATTAATTTGGTTCAACCAGGCTTCAATAGCATTCAGGTAAGCCTGCATATACTCGTAGAGTCAATAATTATCTTTTCTGATGCGAAAAAAGCTATATCATCTGCGTATACATAACCTGTAATGTTTGGATGAATGGGTATGTCCCGAACCAATAGGTTTGAAAGCAGTGGAGACAGAGCAGATCCTTGCTATTGAACATAGGTATTACAAGAGAAAGATCCGCCTGTACCGAAGAAAAATCTATCCTTTAAAAGTCGCTCTCTACTTCGTGTTTCGTCGGCGCTTCGTCAGTGACCTGCCTAGTCGGCATCAGGAACGGCCGTCATCGTTCGCTACAAATCAAACAAAAAGAACTAACCCATATTCTCAATCGCACGCAATTCTTGGACGCTTCTTTTCTTTCATCAATTTTTTTTTGGTCATAACGAATTTTTTTGTCTTAAGAACTTAGAAATGGCAGCTAAAGAAATGGTACACTTCAAAAGCGTCCCATTGAAGCTGAGAGAAAGTGGATGCAACCCAGCTGCCAAATTTCCTGCTATTTTACAGATTTTTTCTAGCCAAAACAAGCTCAATCTTCAAATTCTTTCGTATTTATAAAATAAATTCAAACAGCTTCAAGGCCACGCCAATTATCGGTGTAGGAAAACAATCCTTAAATCACTTTCCTTTTCTTAGGAGGAATATCCAATATTCGGCAAATACGGTTCTCCACAGACACATTGTTGCCCGAGATGACCGATTGTTGCCGAAGAGATAGAGCAGTTCATTTCCAAACGATTTCTCTTGCTGGGCTGCGTAATCCACAAAGTGAACTAGGGCGGCTTATTTAGCTCGCTCTTGATAATTTTTTCTATATCAATGCTCCATTGCAGTGAGTGTATGAAGTGTCTTTCGATGATTACACTCGCGAAGCACAGAGAAAATAGTAGATGAAGTTGAACAAATAATGATGCTGCAGTAGGAAAAGGCCACCGCGGTTTCGCTGAATTTCGTCTGCGTCCTAAAAAGCGCGTTATTTTTTTTTTTGTCCCCGGCACAACAGAAAATAATATGGCGATGACGGCCGCAGACTGCATAACACATGCCCAGTAGCAAGCGTACACCATGGCGGCACCTAGTATGGATTATGAAAATGAAAACTGGTTTTATAGGAAAGGAAATGGCGCAGTAACTGTCTCACATATCTCAGTGGAGATACTAACCGCGCCGTATGGAAAAAATAAAGGAAGGGTTAAAGAAGAAAAGGAGAAAGGTGCCGTAGTGGTGGACTCCGGGATAATTGCGACCACATGGGGATCTTTAACCTGCACTGACATCGCACAGCACACGGCCTTTGAGTTTCGCCTCCATCGAAACGCGACCGCTGCATTCGGGTTCGCTTCCGGGTACTCCGGCTCAGCAGATGAGCGCCTTGGTTCACAGTTTAGCCAAAATTAACGAGGCTGCCAACGCTTTAGCCCGAGGTTCTTTCAACCGCGCACCGGCGGCCTCCGATCTGGGGTTCTCAAGGGAGCGCTTGCATTCATTCAGACAACTGACGCAGGCCTGCAATGACGAGCGTCGGCTCTACCTCCCAGCCCATCCCTCCCTCGACAATTATCACCAGACACTTTGGAGGCGGCTGCAAACACGCACCTTCCCTCACCTTTTATACGCTCGCGCTATCACCAAGTCCACACAAACCCCTTCTGCACCCTCTGCCGTCACCCCAAAGCAAATCTCAATCATACCCTCTTCCTCTGCCTGGCGGATCCTCCCCGTCGGGGCCTGGAGCACCTTACCACTTAGGAAGGTTGGGAGACGCTACTGCGCTCCGGGATCCCGGCCAAGCAAGCCATCGCCACAGGTTGGGCTGCCAGCGTCATGAGCCTCCGGGTCATGAACATATGAGTGCAGTGGGATCATGCGGGGGCCCAAGGACCTGCGTGTCCTAAACTCCTCTGTGTCCAATAATGCTTTCGCCACCACCACACTCGGCACTCTTTCAATAAAGATAAAGGTCAAAACTTTGTTTCACTAGGTAAGAAAAGGAGCATTTCCGATATTTCTGGTCAATGATGCATTAACTTTTGGAACAGGGGTAATACCAGCTGGTTGGTATTTATTTTCTGTCAACATGTATTGGCTTCCAACCATGGCACTGTTCACGAAGGCGTGATTAAGACAATGGCTCTTATACATACTTCTATGAATTATGGATCGAAGGAGTGCATATGCAGTGAAAAATGCAATGAAACATACCCTGCTTTGATGTAATATTTAACCTACGGTTTGAATGAGAGGCGATTATGGATAATCCGTGTAGATGCAAACCAATTTGTACCAACACGCACTGACTCACTACCTCTTCATGTGACAGTCGATTAGTTGCCTTGTGATTATAACCAAACTGCAAACGCAGAAGCTAGCGATAACCACTATTTCGCATCATTCCTTTATTAATGCGATAACATATTTTGCCAATATGAGATTTCCTGTGCACACATGTAGTAAAACAAGCGGTAAAGAGGGCTCGTTGATAAGGGTCCTGGCGCCGTGAAGTTCTGTCATGCGCTCTCGGAAGACACTCGCTCATGAACCAACCATGCTTTCTTTGCGAAATATTGGAGCGGCGTTTGCTCATAAAATCCGGCTTGCTACTAGTGTGATGAGATTTTGATAGCATGGTTTGCACGCAGTGATGTTTCTGTAATGATCGTGCCTTTGGGGAATCATGTACAGGGTGCGCCAAAAGCTCCCAGGCTACGAGGTGTAGTATTCAGGAGCTCATTCTGGTACTTGCGACAGCTGTGAAAGTATTAAGCTCTTTACAAGTGAGAACTACACATTTCGCACCGCCTTAGAGAATTTGAAATTTGTTTGTTGTATATGTCCGACTGCACTGCTCAAAGGCACACTTTGTGGTCTAACAACTTTGGACTCACCGTGTACAGGGTTGGTCAAAAGTTACCAGGTCACAGGGTCTGCTTTTCAGCACTATATCCTGACACTTAGGATGTCTTTAATGCTATCAAGGCTCTCAGAGCTGAAAATGATAATTCTCCTTACTTATACTGAGATTTTGAGCTTCGGGGTTTTCGCAACTTTTGACTTGCCCTGGACGTATTAATCAATAAAGCGAAATGGTTAAATATAGCTTGACTACGAACGACAAGGTTTTAAGTGCAAGAAAAATTATTTATTTGCTCTTACTGCTTCTTTCAATTTCAGAGGCACTGTTTACAGATGCTGTACTTTCAATGACGGCGTTCATGTCAAGATTGCAGACATTGTTAATTTGTGGGTGCGAACAAAAAAGGCACGCAAATATATCGGCAGAGAACACTGCTCGTATGCAATGTGCTGCGTCTGTAAGATGTTAAAAGGTAAAC